>NC_071117.1:4026666-4701250 GCF_024256425.1 Clarias gariepinus
TAATATATGTGACATATATAAAATTGGCCGTTTT
Source organism: Clarias gariepinus (assembly GCF_024256425.1). NCBI lineage: Eukaryota > Metazoa > Chordata > Actinopteri > Siluriformes > Clariidae > Clarias > Clarias gariepinus. The sequence continues at coordinate 4,026,701 of NC_071117.1, forward strand.
CCTATATTATATGTACATATATGTACATATATGCGTACATATATGGGTGCGTGCATATATGCGTGCATATATGTACCTATAGACATATATGTGACATATACAGTAGTTGATCAATTGGAATGGTTATTACCGTCGCGCTCACCGCCGCGTAAAAACGTCAGCGGCCAAAATAAATCAGTTGCATTTCAAAGTAATTCGTAAAATGGCCGCCAGGTGGCGCAAAGTGACATTTTCGCTCGTTGCCGTAAATACAACATTGACCGTTATACAGCGTATCTCTGTATCGGTTTATTGTTATTTAAGTTCTGGATTATTTCAGGTACTTTAAACACATTGTTGGGTTGCTCATGTTGGATCATATGAGATGTAGTTTACAAATGAACACCTGGTTGGGTTATTTTGACCCAACAACTGGTTTATTCATTATTCTTTCCTTTCTCCAAATATCAGCCTGCAGAATGTTTGAAATATTACTGTTTATTGTGTTACAGGTGTAGTTTTTTAGAGTTGTTTAGGCAGGAATGCGTGTGTATACAGCTCAAAACCCCCATCAGTTATTAAAGATAGCGGCTATTTAGAAAACATGCCCAGTGATTTCGGAGCTTCAGGAAATCTCCCGGCGCTCTGCGCATAACACCGGGCCAACTCATGTCGGAAAGAATTTATAAATGGTTCCTAAACATGGGCTATTGTTTTTTTACTTATAATATTTGTTAATTTAATTTAAATGAGGTTTGGGCTCAGGACTTCGATTCGGCATCGTGATTCTCCTCTTTAATTTACTCCTTAGTTTTAATCAGCGCTCAGCCGCATGCATGAAGTTTTCCAGAGCGCACCGGCAGAAGTAGACTAATGATTATGAACACGTCGGGAAAACAGCAAGCAGACTGACTCTGACCATTTAAAAAAACGTTTGCATTAATTTTCTGACGCGCTGAAGTTCACCAAAAACAATACAGAGCAGCGCAGCTTACAACACTTACAAAATCACAACACTTACAAAATCACAACGTTTTTTCGTTATTGTGAGTGCGCTTAAATAAAAGTTGAGTCTTATAAAGGCATGTAGTCTTATATAGTTTTATTATATAGTTTTTGCACATTAATCTGACATAGTTTTTTCAGCCTGTCACGGCGTGCGCCCAAATCAATATCGCTCCTCGCTCACTAGTTAGGCGGCCTCCCCTTCAGACATGCGAAGCAGCGGGACCGCAGAATTACACATGACTGGTGAGCTATCGTTGCCCGGGCTTGCACCCCGCGCTATAAAATACTCGGGGTTTGTTGGGTTAAAGTGGATTTTACTACGCGCTGTGTATGCAGCGCGCGTGCAACAACGCGGAAGTGCGGCATGCAAGCAGGGCAAATGGAACGCGCCCCACGGACTTCAAAGGAGCGAGAGGTGGGAGGGGGGCGGTACTGCCATCCGCGGAGAGCGAGAGTCAGCGCGAGCAGACGGATGGCCATTGCACTCACACCGCGTAGTAAAATCCACTGTAACCCAACAAAGCCCAATCATCACCAGCCGTGCCTTATTCCGTCATGTCATGTGGGCATTATAAGCTTTGTATTGAAAACTTCTAACTAAAAAGTGGCAGCTGGCACGCCTAAAAATAGATGCAGGTTATTTTTTTAATAGTCTAAATAAAAACGCTCCGATTGAATTTCCTATAGTCTAAAAAGCGCTCAACCGCACGCATAGTTTTCCCGAGCGCGAGGAATTTTTTTGTGCTAAATAATGTTTATGCAGTATAAGAATTCCTATTAATCCTGGGTTGTTCTTTTAGTGTCACTATAGTGCTTTACAATGCCAGACAACATTCAAATACAAATTATTCACCCTCCCCAGGTGTGAATCGGCTGTTCTCACCTATACATTCAGAGGAACTGAAATGCACTTCTCCCCACTTTAAAAACCTCTTGAATCTGAGGCTGACTTTCAGTGATTTCAATTTGTGTAATTTTAATCTCCTGGATTCTAGATTCTAAAGTTGACATTGTTACCTTTTTTAATCATTGGAATGGAAGAACTTGTTATTTTCCTTATGATAGCATAAATTGCATTGTTTTTAATCAGTCTATACACAATAATATTCTTTGGTATTTTTTTTTTAAACAGGTATGGGGGCTATCTTGGTTCAATAATCTCCGTGCCTGGTTTAGGTTTAGTATTCAGTGCGCATCTGTTATATTACAACTATCATAACACTCAAATACCTTTTATTGGGGGTTAAGTGACTGATGTGCCTAACATTTTTCAGCTGAGCCTTTGTTTCACTGAAAACGACCGCGACACCTCTCTCTCTCTCTCACACACACACACACACACACAGAGCCGACCAAATCATTAGCACGTCCCTCCCCCAAACAGCACAGACAATTACTTTCTATCCATTTACTTACACCTGAACTGAGTTGTTTGAGTAACATGGGTCGAACCCGTTACAAATCATAACAGTCTACTGCATTTCATTCTTATAATAACGCAAAAACACAAGCGGGGCTGAAAGACCGACATCTGCTGACGCAGTAGAACGTCCTAACACTGTTTTAATGTTATGGTCATTTATTTCAGTTAATAAATCTACTATAAATTTAAAGAACACAAGAAATAAGATGACACAAATCCATACACGCTTTTTTTCTAATTACAAGTGATAAAATCAAAAGGCTCACTGTGTTAACATTTATTGTGCTTAAATTTAATCCTAATAAGATTTGATTTAATTTTAATTTTAGAACAGTGGCAGCTGGAACACCTAAAACAGATGCAGGATTATTTTTTTATAATCTAAATAAAAATGCTTTTTTAAACGTGGGCTATTGTTATTTACATGCAATATTTATTAATTTAATTTAAATGGGGTTTGGTCTCCGGAATGTTGAGCATCAGGATCCTCTTCTTTACTTTCCTGCGTAGAATCAGCGCTTAATCGCACGCATTAAGTTTTGTAAATTCGTTTAATGTTTAATAGTAAATAATGACCCCCGTTGCGCTGTACCACCGCTCGGAAAACCTTATGAAATACAAGTTTAGGACAATTATGATGATCTGCCACGGCGTGCGCGTGTGATGGGTGTACGCCCAAATCTACTATAACTACTCCCTCACTCCGTAGGCTCCCTGAATAGGCGGCAAAGGGACGGGAGCCGCCTATTTGTGCCGGCTGGCGATAATTAACGTTAATATGATCTCGGGCTTGCTCCGCATTATAAAAGCAAGGCGCGGAGGTTTGTCTGAGGTCTGGGAAGTACGTGATGTAATGGAGAATATAAAAGAAGCATGTCAGTGGGGAGATGTGACGCGGCCCAGGCGCTTTAAACAAGGGCACTAGAATTCCGCCCTTTGATCTCTGCGCTGAGGACAGCGCGAGAAAGAGCTGCGCGAGCTCCCGCGGCATCTACACTCCCGCACCGTGCCCGCCCTCGCAGCCCCACTGCCGAAGAGGAAAAGTGTGGTTAGGTTTTTGCGTCAGCGAGAACTCGCGCCGGCCATCGACAGCGGGAGAAGCGCCATCACGAGGGAGCGTGCAGGAGCGCTGCCTCCGCGTGCTCAGTTCTGCCACTCGCACCAACACTTATCGTCAGCTGTGTGCCCGCATGCCAGTGTGGCACAGCCCCCGGAACTGCACATGCACAACCTTTATCCCATTCTTTCCATTCTCCCTCCTTCAACACTTTCCTTCCCCATTTTACCTAAATAAATTACCCTTTTCCCGTAAGACCTCGCCTCGTGTCCGTGCTTTATGGTGCCGCCCGTGAAACATGGGTCGAATCCGTTACAGATCATAACAGTCTACTGCATTTCATTCTTATAATAACGCACAAACACAAGCGGGGCTGAACGACCAACATCAGCTGACGCAGTAGAACGTCCTGACAATGTTATAATTTTTATGGTCATTTATTTCAGTTAATAAATCTACTATAAATTTAAAGAACACAAGATATAAGACGACACAAAACCCTACACGCGTCTTTTCTAATTACACGTGATAAAATTTAAAGGCTCACTGTGTTAACATTTATTTTGTTTAAATTTGATCCTAATAAGATTTAATTTAATTTAAATTCTACATTTGTATCGTCATTTTAGTTCTGTGATTATAAATTTGTTTAACTACAATGTTTTACTTGATTTTATCCGCTACTACGTGCTGTTCTAAAACTCCGTGTCTCATTAATCCAGCAGAGAATGAACTAAGGCATGAGGCGTCAGCCTGTAGTTATATAGCACCACTCAACGGTAAAAGCCAGCAAACGCACAAAGCCAAACGGTACCGCCGAGCACGGCGACGGTAGGACCTACATTCCGATTGATTAACCACTGTATAAAATTGCCAGTTTTCCTATATTATATGTACATATATGTACATATATGCGTACATATATGCGTGCGTGCATATATGTACCCATATAGACATATATGTGACATATATAAAATTGGCCGTTTTCCTATATTATATGTACATATATATGTACATATATACGTGCATATATGTACCTATGTGCATATATATGCACCTATATTTTTACCTAGATATTAGTAAAATTATTAAAATCCATAGCTGTTAGACAACATAAATAAAAGCCCAAAATGTAGAAATTTTATTTTTTTAAGAACAATCAAATAGTAATAGAACAAATATAAGACAAAAAAAACTCAACAGAAAGAAAACATATATATATTTTGAGGACCTTCTCAGCTTCGTGAGCTTTGAATTGATAGATGTGCCTGTCTGCCCTCGGGTGGCTGCCGGCCACTTCTTCAATGTAGCATCTAGAAAAGACAAAAATAATAAGACAGTATAATAATAACTAGATACAAAAGTTTGTTTAGACAAACTTTAAGTTGGCTTGAGAAAGCCGGAGATCGAAGTTTAAAAGTGTGAAAAGTTTAAAATAGTTAAAAAAGTTAAAAAAGTTAAAACAGTTTAAGTTTAAAAGGTTTAAAAGACAGATAGATAGATAGATAGATAGATAGATAGATAGATAGATAGATAGTGTCAGACAGATAGACAGTTACAGATATATAGATTGATAGATAGATTTATAATTGAGTCTATAGATAGATAGAAATAGTCAGATTACAGATAGATAGATAGATAGATAGATAGATAGATTAGTTATAAATAGTCAGATGATAGATAGATAGATAGATAGATAGATAGATAGATAGATTAGTTAAAATAGTCAGATGATAGATAGATTAGAAAAGTTAGATAAGTTTGAATGAGTTAAAATGTGTTAGAAATAGTACATTTAAGGGAAGTCTATAGATAGATAGAAATAATCAGATTACAGATAGATAGATAGATAGATAGATAGATAGATAGATAGATAGATAGATAGATTGAATGAGTTTGAATGGGTTAGAAATAGTACATAGAAGAGAAGTTTGATTGAGTCTAATTGGCATTAGCAAGTCGGTGGTGTGGGGGATGGGTCGTGCATGCGCACGCACACTCTTCTGTGACAGACACAGAGAACCGCAAACTGTAATAATTAAGCTCTCAAACAAACGCTTCCCAACCGAGAACCGTAGGTCCGATCGCAAAAAATCTTTCACCGTGAGTGGCAGGAACTTCCTTACTACGACATATTGAATCCTCATGCCCGTAGAGTGTATTATATTGACGTGGTGACAGTGTAAAGACACCCTCCGATTCACACTCTGTGAATATGGCAGTTGACAGTGGCACGCGTGGTGAAAAATCAAAATTTTCATCAAACTTAAACTGCTCTCGTGAAGCAACCGTGAAAGTTATCAAAACATGGACCCAATCCGTAAAAGTCCAAAGTCTTGTGACCCGTTTAAACTTTGAATGATGTTCCTACGACAAATTATGGCCGAACGGTAAGCTTTCAAAGTGACCCATGTTTTCACCCTTTTTCGGGCCATTTCCCATTGAAATGAATAGGGGAAAATAGGGTGGTTATTTGGGAATTTCGGGAAAACCGTGCGACGGATCCCTACCAAAAGTCATAGCACACCATTCCCGAAAAAGGCGCACGGTTTGACACCTCACTCATGGCACTCGGGCAAAGTTAGTCTCAATGTTAAGTCTGTGGGGGGTTAATTGCCCCCTGCGAGGGCAATTGACCACCCACCCCTTAGAAGAGTCACAGCACCCGATCCCCGAATAAGGCGCACGATTTAACACCTCACTCATGGGACTCGGGCAATGTTGGTCTCAATGTTAAGTCTGTGGGTGGTTAATTGCCCCCTGCGGGGGCAATTAACCACCCACCCCTTAGAAGAGTCACGGCAACCCATTCCCGAATAGGGCGCACGGTTTGACACCTCACTCATGGGACTCGGTCAAAGTTGGTTTTAATGTTAAGTCTGTGGGTGGTTAATTGCCCCCTGCGGGGGCAATTAACCACCCACCCCTTAGAAGAGTCACGGCACTCGATCCCCGAATAAGGCGCACGGTTTGACACCTCACTCATGGGATTCGGTCAATGTTGGTCTCAATGTTAAGTCTGTGGGTGGTTAATTGCCCCCTGCGGGGGCAATTAACCACCCACCCCTTAGAAGAGTCACGGCACCCCATTCCCGAATAAGGCGCACGGTTTGACACCTCATTTGTTGGTTTACGATGAACGGTGCGGGACCAGTTATAATTCGCTAAAATCCCCATTATAAGTCAATGGGACGGTTAATTGCCCCCTGCGGGGGCAATTAACCGCCCACCCATTAGGAGAGTCATAGAAAAATTCTTCCCGAATATTCTGCACGCTTTGACACCTCACTCATGGGTCTACGATAAATGGTGCGGGACTAGTTCATCGCCAAAATCCCCATTATATGTCAATGGGGCAAATTGGGGACCTCTCTTGCCCCGGGGGTAAAACTTATACCCTTGTGCATGGTATCTTTTGACAAAGGCTGCAAACATCTTCAAATAGGGTTAATTTGACGTTTCTACCACATTCCCTCTCTGCGCAACAAACCGTCAAAATTCTCTCAATGTTAAGTAAATGGGATTTTTGGGGCGGTTAATTGCCCCTGCGGGGCAATTAGTAAGTCCGATCAGTTAGAAAAGATATAGCACACCCCGCGAGATCAGTCTGAAGGTCTGGGCCGAGTTTGGAGTTAGTGGAGTTAAAGCTCTAGGAGGAGATAGAGTTTACAAATTTAGTCTCAGAATAATAATAATAACTAGATACAAAAGTTTGTTTAGACAAACTTTAAGTTGGCTTGAGAAAGCCGGAGATAAAAGTTTAAAAGTGTGAAAAGTTTAAAATAGTTTAAGAAGTTAAAAAAGTTAAAACAGTTTAAGTTTAAAAGGTTTAAAAGACAGATAGATAGATAGTGTCAGACAGATAGACAGTTACAGATATATAAATTGATAGATAGATAGATTCATGATTGAGTCTATAGATAGATAGAAATAGTCAGATTACAGATAGATAGATAGATAGATAGATAGATAGATAGATAGATTAGTTAGAAATAGTCAGATGATAGATAGATAGATAGATAGATAGATAGATAGATAGATAGATAGATTAGTTAGAAATAGTCAGATGATAGATACATAGATAGATAGATAGATTAGTTATAAATAGTCAGATGATAGATAGATAGATAGATAGATGATAAATAGATAGATAGATAGATAGATAGATAGATAGATTAGTTAAAATAGTCAGATGACAGATAGATTAGAAAAGTTAGATAAGTTTGAATAAGTTAAAATGTGTTAGAAATAGTACATAGAAGGGAAGTCTATAGATAGATAGAAATAATCAGATTACAGATAGATAGATAGATAGATAGATAGATAGATAGATAGATTAGTTAAAATAGTCAGATGATAGATAGATTAGAAAAGTTAGATAAGTTTGAATGAGTTAAAATGTGTTAGAAATAGTACATAGAAGGGAAGTCTATAGATAGATAGAAATAATCAGATTACAGATAGATAGATAGATATATAGATAGATAGATGAGTTTGAATGAGTTTGAATGGGTTAGAAAAAGAAGAGAAGTTTGATTGAGACTAATTGGCATTAGCAAGTCGGTGGTGTGGGGGATGGGTCGTGCATGCGCACGCACACTCTTCTGTGACAGACACAGAGAACCGCAAACTGTAATAATTAAGCTCTCAAACAAACGCTTCCCAACCGAGAACCGTAGGTCCGATCGCAAAAATTCTTTCACCGTGAGTGGCAGGAACTTCCTGACTATGACATATTGAATCCTCATGCCCGTAGAGTGTATTATATTGACGTGGTGACAGTGTAAAGACACCCTCCGATTCACACTCTGTGAATATGGCAGTTGACAGTGGCACGCATGGTGAAAAATCAAAATTTTCATCAAACTTAAACTGCTCTCGTGAAGCAACCGTGAAAGTTATCAAAACATGGACCCAATCCGTAAAAGTCCAAAGTCTTGTGACCCGTTTAAACTTTGAATGATGTTTCTACGACAAATTATGGCCGAACGGTAAGCTTTCAAAGTGACCCATGTTTTCACCCTTTTTCGGGCCATTTCCCATTGAAATTAATAGGGGAAAATGGGGTGGTTATTTGGGAATTTCGGGAAAACCGTGCGACGGATCCCTACCAAAAGTCATAGAACACCATTCCCGAAAAAGGCGCACGGTTTGACACCTCACTCATGGCACTCGGGCAAAGTTAGTCTCAATGTTAAGTCTGTGGGGGGTTAATTGCCCCCTGCGAGGGCAATTGATCACCCACCCCTTAGAAAAGTCACAGCACCCCATTCCCGAATAAGGCGCACGGTTTGACACCTCACTCATGGGTTTCGGTCAAAGTTGGTCTCAATGTTAATTCTGTGGGTGGTTAATTGCCCCCTGCGGGGGCAATTAACCACCCACCCCTTAGAAGAGTCACAGCATCCGATCCCCGAATAAGGCGCACGATTTAACACCTCACTCATGGGACTCGGGCAATGTTGGTCTCAATGTTAAGTCTGTGGGTGGTTAATTGCCCCCTGCGGGGGCAATTAACCACCCACCCCTTCAAACAGTCACAGCACCCCATTCCCGAATAAGGCGCATGGTTTGACACCTTACTCATGGGTTTCGGTCAAAGTTGGTTTTAATGTTAATTCTGTGGGTGGTTAATTGCCCCCTGCGGGGGCAATTAACCACCCACCCCTTAGAAGAGTCACAGCACCCGATCCCCGAATAAGGCGCACGGTTTAACACCTCACTCATGGGACTCGGGCAATGTTGGTCTCAATGTTAAGTCTGTGGGTGGTTTATTTGCCCCGGCGGGGGCAATTAACCACCCACCCCTTAGAAGAGTCACAGCACCCGATCCCCGAATAAGGCGCACGGTTTGACACCTCACTCATGGGACTCGGGCAATGTTGGTCTCAATGTTAAGTCTGTGGGTGGTTAATTGCCCCCTGCGGGGGCAATTAACCACCCACCCCTTAGAAAGGTCACAGCACCCCATTCCCGAATAAGGCGCACGGTTTGACACCTCATTTGTTGGTTTACGATGAACGGTGCGGGACCAGTTATAATTCGCTAAAATCCCCATTATAAGTCAATGGGACGGTTAATTGCCCCCTGCGGGGGCAATTAACCGCCCACCCCTTAGTAAAGTCATAGAAAAATTCTTCCCGAATATTCTGCACGCTTTGACACCTCACTCATGGGTCTACGATAAATGGTGCGGGACTAGTTCATCGCCAAAATCCCCATTATATGTCAATGGGGCAAATTGGGGACCTCTCTTGCCCCGGGGGTAAAACTTATACCCTTGTGCATGGTATCTTTTGACAAAGGCTGCAAACATCTTCAAATAGGGTTAATTTAACGTTTCTACAAAATTCCCTCTCTGCGCAACAAACCGTCAAAATTCTCTCAATGTTAAGTAAATGGGATTTTTAGGGCGGTTAATTGCCCCTGCGGGGCAATTAGTAAGTCCGATCAGTTAGAAAAGATATAGCACACCCCGTGAGATCAGTCTGAAGGTCTGGGCCGAGTTTGGAGTTAGTGGAGTTAAAGCTCTAGGAGGAGAAGCGTTTGATAATTTTAGTCTCGGAATAATAATAATAATAACTAGATACAAAAGTTTGTTTAGACAAACTTTAAGTTGGCTTGAGAAAGCCGGAGATAAAAGTTTAAAAGTGTGAAAAGTTTAAAATAGTTTAAGAAGTTAAAAAAGTTAAAACAGTTTAAGTTTAAAAGGTTTAAAAGACAGATAGATAGATAGTGTCAGACAGATAGACAGTTACAGATATATAAATTGATAGATAGATAGATTCATGATTGAGTCTATAGATAGATAGAAATAGTCAGATTACAGATAGATAGATAGATAGATAGATAGATAGATAGATTAGTTAGAAATAGTCAGATGATAGATAGATAGATAGATAGATAGATAGATAGATAGATAGATAGATAGATTAGTTAGAAATAGTCAGATGATAGATACATAGATAGATAGATAGATTAGTTATAAATAGTCAGATGATAGATAGATAGATAGATAGATGATAGATAGATAGATAGATAGATAGATAGATAGATAGATAGATTAGTTAAAATAGTCAGATGACAGATAGATTAGAAAAGTTAGATAAGTTTGAATAAGTTAAAATGTGTTAGAAATAGTACATAGAAGGGAAGTCTATAGATAGATAGAAATAATCAGATTACAGATAGATAGATAGATAGATAGATAGATAGATAGATAGATAGATTAGTTAAAATAGTCAGATGATAGATAGATTAGAAAAGTTAGATAAGTTTGAATGAGTTAAAATGTGTTAGAAATAGTACATAGAAGGGAAGTCTATAGATAGATAGAAATAATCAGATTACAGATAGATAGATAGATATATAGATAGATAGATGAGTTTGAATGAGTTTGAATGGGTTAGAAATAGAAGAGAAGTTTGATTGAGACTAATTGGCATTAGCAAGTCGGTGGTGTGGGGGATGGGTCGTGCATGCGCACGCACACTCTTCTGTGACAGACACAGAGAACCGCAAACTGTAATAATTAAGCTCTCAAACAAACGCTTCCCAACCGAGAACCGTAGGTCCAATCGCAAAAATTCTTTCACCGTGAGTGGCAGGAACTTCCTGACTATGACATATTAAATCCTCATGCCCGTAGAGTGTATTATATTGACGTGGTGACAGTGTAAAGACACCCTCCGATTCACACTCTGTGAATATGGCAGTTGACAGTGGCACGCATGGTGAAAAATCAAAATTTTCATCAAACTTAAACTGCTCTCGTGAAGCAACCGTGAAAGTTATCAAAACATGGACCCAATCCGTAAAAGTCCAAAGTCTTGTGACCCGTTTAAACTTTGAATGATGTTTCTACGACAAATTATGGCCGAACGGTAAGCTTTCAAAGTGACCCATGTTTTCACCCTTTTTCGGGCCATTTCCCATTGAAATTAATAGGGGAAAATGGGGTGGTTATTTGGGAATTTCGGGAAAACCGTGCGACGGATCCCTACCAAAAGTCATAGCACACCATTCCCGAAAAAGGCGCACGGTTTGACACCTCACTCATGGCACTCGGGCAAAGTTAGTCTCAATGTTAAGTCTGTGGGGGGTTAATTGCCCCCTGCGAGGGCAATTGATCACCCACCCCTTAGAAAAGTCACAGCACCCCATTCCCGAATAAGGCGCACGGTTTGACACCTCACTCATGGGTTTCGGTCAAAGTTGGTTTTAATGTTAATTCTGTGGGTGGTTAATTGCCCCCTGCGGGGGCAATTAACCACCCACCCCTTAGAAGAGTCACAGCATCCGATCCCCGAATAAGGCGCACGATTTAACACCTCACTCATGGGACTCGGGCAATGTTGGTCTCAATGTTAAGTCTGTGGGTGGTTAATTGCCCCCTGCGGGGGCAATTAACCACCCACCCCTTCAAACAGTCACAGCACCCCATTCCCGAATAAGGCGCATGGTTTGACACCTTACTCATGGGTTTCGGTCAAAGTTGGTTTTAATGTTAATTCTGTGGGTGGTTAATTGCCCCCTGCGGGGGCAATTAACCACCCACCCCTTAGAAGAGTCACAGCACCCGATCCCCGAATAAGGCGCACGGTTTAACACCTCACTCATGGGACTCGGGCAATGTTGGTCTCAATGTTAAGTCTGTGAAGCCCCTTAGAAGAGTCGATCCCCGAATAAGAGTCGATCCCCGAATAAGGCGCACGGTTTGACACCTCACTCATGGGACTCGGGCAATGTTGGTCTCAATGTTAAGTCTGTGGGTGGTTAATTGCCCCCTGCGGGGGCAATTAACCACCCACCCCTTAGAAGAGTCGATCCCCGAATAAGAGTCGATCCCCGAATAAGGCGCACGGTTTGACACCTCACTCATGGGACTCGGGCAATGTTGGTCTCAATGTTAAGTCTGTGGGTGGTTAATTGCCCCCTGCGGGGGCAATTAACCACCCACCCCTTAGAAGAGTCACGGCACCCCATTCCCGAATAAGGCGCACGGTTTGACACCTCATTTGTTGGTTTACGATGAACGGTGCGGGACCAGTTATAATTCGCTAAAATCCCCATTATAAGTCAATGGGACGGTTAATTGCCCCCTGCGGGGGCAATTAACCGCCCACCCCTTAGGAAAGTCATAGAAAAATTCTTCCCGAATATTCTGCACGCTTTGACACCTCACTCATGGGTCTACGATAAATGGTGCGGGACTAGTTCATCGCCAAAATCCCCATTATATGTCAATGGGGCAAATTGGGGACCTCTCTTGCCCCGGGGGTAAAACTTATACCCTTGTGCATGGTATCTTTTGACAAAGGCTGCAAACATCTTCAAATAGGGTTAATTTAACGTTTCTACAAAGTTCCCTCTCTGCGCAACAAACCGTCAAAATTCGTCTCAATGTTAAGTCAATGGGATTTTTGGGCCGGTTAATTGCCCCTGTGGGGCAATTAGTAAGTCCGATCAGTTAGAAAAGATATAGCACACCCCGTGAGATCAGTTTGAAGGTCTGGGCCGAGTTTGGAGTTAGTGGAGTTAAAGCTCTAGGAGGAGATAGAGTTTATAAATTTAGTCTCGGAATAATAATAATAATAATAATAATAATAAGTTTAAGTCGGATATCAGTAAGTTGGCTTTCTCAAGCCAACTTAATAATAACTAGATACAAAAGTTTGTTTAGACAAACTTTAAGTTGGCTTGAGAAAGCCGGAGATAAAAGTTTAAAAGTGTGAAAAGTTTAAAATAGTTTAAGAAGTTAAAAAAGTTAAAACAGTTTAAGTTTAAAAGGTTTAAAAGACAGATAGGTAGATAGTGTCAGACAGATAGACAGTTACAGATATATAGATTGATAGATAGATAGATAGATAGATTCATGATTAAGTCTATAGATAGATAGAAATAGTCAGATTACAGATAGATAGATAGATAAATAGATAGATAGATAGATAGATAGATTAGTTAGAAATAGTCAGATGATAGATAGATAGATAGATAGATAGATAGATTAGTTAGAAATAGTCAGATGATAGATACATAGATAGATAGATAGATTAGTTATAAATAGTCAGATGATAGATAGATAGATAGATAGATGATAAATAGATAGATAGATAGATAGATAGATAGATAGATTAGTTAAAATAGTCAGATGACAGATAGATTAGAAAAGTTAGATAAGTTTGAATAAGTTAAAATGTGTTAGAAATAGTACATAGAAGGGAAGTCTATAGATAGATAGAAATAATCAGATTACAGATAGATAGATAGATATATAGATAGATAGATAGATAGATGAGTTTGAATGAGTTTGAATGGCTTAGAAAAAGAAGAGAAGTTTGATTGAGACTAATTGGCATTAGCAAGTCGGTGGTGTGGGGGATGGGTCGTGCATGCGCACGCACACTCTTCTGTGACAGACACAGAGAACCGCAAACTGTAATAATTAAGCTCTCAAACAAACGCTTCCCAACCGAGAACCGTAGGTCCGATCGCAAAAATTCTTTCACCGTGAGTGGCAGGAACTTCCTGACTATGACATATTGAATCCTCATGCCCGTAGAGTGTATTATATTGACGTGGTGACAGTGTAAAGACACCCTCCGATTCACACTCTGTGAATATGGCAGTTGACAGTGGCACGCATGGTGAAAAATCTAAATTTTCATCAAACTTAAACTGCTCTCGTGAAGCAACCGTGAAAGTTATCAAAACATGGACCCAATCCGTAAAAGTCCAAAGTCTTGTGACCCGTTTAAACTTTGAATGATGTTTCTACGACAAATTATGGCCGAACGGTAAGCTTTCAAAGTGACCCATGTTTTCACCCTTTTTCGGGCCATTTCCCATTGAAATGAATAGGGGAAAATGGGGTGGTTATTTGGGAATTTCGGGAAAACCGTGCGACGGATCCCTACCAAAAGTCATAGCACACCATTCCCGAAAAAGGCGCACGGTTTGACACCTCACTCATGGCACTCGGGCAAAGTTAGTCTCAATGTTAAGTCTGTGGGGGGTTAATTGCCCCCTGCGAGGGCAATTGATCACCCACCCCTTAGAAAAGTCACAGCACCCCATTCCCGAATAAGGCGCACGGTTTGACACCTCACTCATGGGTTTCGGTCAAAGTTGGTTTTAATGTTAATTCTGTGGGTGGTTAATTGCCCCCTGCGGGGGCAATTAACCACCCACCCCTTAGAAGAGTCACAGCATCCGATCCCCGAATAAGGCGCACGATTTAACACCTCACTCATGGGACTCGGGCAATGTTGGTCTCAATGTTAAGTCTGTGGGTGGTTAATTGCCCCCTGCGGGGGCAATTAACCACCCACCCCTTCAAACAGTCACAGCACCCCATTCCCGAATAAGGCGCATGGTTTGACACCTTACTCATGGGTTTCGGTCAAAGTTGGTTTTAATGTTAATTCTGTGGGTGGTTAATTGCCCCCTGCGGGGGCAATTAACCACCCACCCCTTAGAAGAGTCACAGCACCCGATCCCCGAATAAGGCGCACGGTTTAACACCTCACTCATGGGACTCGGGCAATGTTGGTCTCAATGTTAAGTCTGTGAAGCCCCTTAGAAGAGTCGATCCCCGAATAAGAGTCGATCCCCGAATAAGGCGCACGGTTTGACACCTCACTCATGGGACTCGGGCAATGTTGGTCTCAATGTTAAGTCTGTGAGTGGTTAATTGCCCCCTGCGGGGGCAATTAACCACCCACCCCTTAGAAGAGTCACAGCACCCCATTCCCGAATAAGGCGCACGGTTTGACACCTCATTTGTTGGTTTACGATGAACGGTGCAGGACCAGTTATAATTCGCTAAAATCCCCATTATAAGTCAATGGGACGGTTAATTGCCCCCTGCGGGGGGCAATTAACCGCCCACCCCTTAGGAAAGTCATAGAAAAATTCTTCCCGAATATTCTGCACGCTTTGACACCTCACTCATGGGTCTACGATAAATGGTGCGGGACTAGTTCATCGCCAAAATCCCCATTATATGTCAATGGGGCAAATTGGGGACCTCTCTTGCCCCGGGGGTAAAACTTATACCCTTGTGCATGGTATCTTTTGACAAAGGCTGCAAACATCTTCAAATAGGGTTAATTTAACGTTTCTACAAAATTCCCTCTCTGCGCAACAAACCGTCAAAATTCTCTCAATGTTAAGTAAATGGGATTTTTGGGGCGGTTAATTGCCCCTGCGGGGCAATTAGTAAGTCCGATCAGTTAGAAAAGATATAGCACACCCCGTGAGATCAGTCTGAAGGTCTGGGCCGAGTTTGGAGTTAGTGGAGTTAAAGCTCTAGGAGGAGATAGAGTTTATAAATTTAGTCTCAGAATAATAATAATAATAATAATAATAATAATAATAATAATAATAAGTTTAAGTCGGATATCAGTAAGTTGGCTTTCTCAAGCCAACTTAATAATAATAATAATAATAATAATAAGTTTAAGTCGGATATCAGTAAGTTGGCTTTCTCAAGCCAACTTAATAAATGATTATTTATTAAAACGTTTATAAACATCTGTAAACTCCATAAGGCATTAGCTTATCCACCGGGAAATATCATGTTTGTGCTACATACAGAAAGGCAGCATGTTAGCATGATTTACCTAAACTATGTAAATGGCATTGAAAGCCAATGTGTCACACAAGCTGACAAGAGCTAGCTGAAGTGAGGAAAATATTTACTAATATTAGTTTAATATTATCAGAATAAGAGTTATATAAGACTTAATAACTTACCCAGTGTGTCCTCCTGGATTCTCTCTTCAAAATGCTCCCGTTCGTCGTAAGGGCCACACAGTCTTCTTCTGAGGTAAATGTAAACTCCTCCCACTTTCCAGAACATTCTGAAGAGTTTCCTTGTCCGGGGGGGGTGGCCTAGTATGTAAATTAGCCGGACTGATTTCCGTGTGATTGGCGTGTGGGCGTGTCCTGCCTCGGGTCATTAGCAGATAATGCGACAGAAATTCTAAAATGTGTTTTTTATTTAGTTAGTTCTTAGTTATTGCCTTGATAATAGAAAATATGAGCGCATCATGTATGACAGTTGCCAAAGTGAGATATGAGCTAAAATGACCAGATCCTGCCATGAGCTATATAGGAGACATATCTTGTATGTACATATAGGGCTTATATGTGGATATAAAGAAGCAATACAGGAGACCTATATGGCCTGTATATGCAGATATATGCACCTCAATTTTGCCTATATGCAGCATATATATTATCATATATATGCATATATACTGCATATAGGCTTCATATATGCGCATATATCCCCATATAGGTGAGGATAAATGCGCATATATACTGCATATAGGCCTTCATATATGCGCATATATCCTCATATAGGTGAGGATATATGTGCATATATACTGCATATAGGTGAAGATATATGCGCATATATCCTCATATAGGTGAGGATATATGTGCATACATACTGCATATAGGTTTCATATATGCGCATATATCCTCATATAGGTTCTTTCCATGTGGGAAGCTCAGCAGACCTTACTGTGATGTAACAGGCATTGGATACACGTGCAATATGTCAAATCAAAGAGACACAGAAAAATAGCCAAAAAAGACACACACACAGTTATATGAATAATAGGTTTAACCCTCTGAGGTCCGGGGTGATTTTGGGGCCCTTGAGATGTTTGGACATGTTCTGATATTTGTGCTTTTTTCAGCTACTTATAATATATTATTGACCAACCTGTATTTTTCTTGTAATCAGCACAAACTGTTGTACAATAATACGTGACCAAAATGAATGTATGTGTTTGCATTTTTTAGGAAAAAAATATTATGCGTGGTTAGTAAGTTTTGTAAAAATAAAATAGCTTAAATAAGGCCATGAAACTCATACAGAACATTTGTTCACAAGACTTTTTGAGAACTGGGCTGGTGGACTAGTGTTTTTGATTCAAAATGATGTGAAAATGATCTTTTTTACTTGCTCACAGAAAACAATATAGTGATTAACATTTTTCAAGTCACTTTTTGAGTGTAAAGGCTCTATGCGAGAAGGCGTGAACTATCATTACTAATGCAGTGATTCACACCTGAGAACAAAAAGCCCTGCATACTGATCTGCATAATGAGCCATCAGACAGGTATGTGACTGAGAGAGGAGAGTTACAAGAAAGAATCTGAGGACAAAATAAGGTATATATTTTCAGTGTTTAGGTTATTTGAGAATGTATTTGACACAAAAAAACTTAAGATTTACTTGTGAGTTCAGTTAAACAGTTTATTAGGCCTAAACAATTAAAGTTGACTTTTTAGCTGCATTACTGCAGTCACTCTAACAGAAAATATAGCTGTTATCACAAATTACACATAAATTCCATGTTAAAATATAAAAGTGTAAGAACAGTGCAAAAAAAAAACACAGATGACGCCAATAAGAACTTAAATTACACTTTCAGTTTTAATCGTAAAGACAAGATCTATATATTAATCGAATCTGTAAAGTGTCTACTTTTATTTGTATGCACACATGTTAAAAATAAAACTTTGAGCATTAATAAAATAAAGAAAATAAACAGGGTGGCTGTCACTTTGGTCTGTGTGAACTGCAGGGAGAAACACGTCATTAAAATGAACTGAAACTCAGCAAATACTCCACAGAGAGACACAAAATACATATCTATGGAAAGCTTGAATTGTCTACTTTTACATTTACAAATTCAACTCGAAAATAATTAATCTGTTTTTATGCTTTTTTTTCTCATTACAGCTGATGTGATCCCGCCTCCCTGTGCGCGCGCTGTTGATGAAAGGTTCATTTCCATATGAACAGCGCGCGCACGGGGAGGCGGGATCACATTAGCTGTAATGAGCCGATACAGGAGAATCTGTACCACTCCTTACTTTCATACGGATTACATAAAAACAGATTATTTGTTTTCGAGTTAAATTAGTAAATGTAAAAGTAGACAGTTCGAGCTTTCTATAGATATGTATTTTGTGTCTCTCTGTAGAGTATTTGCTGAGTTTCAGTTCATTTTAATGACGTGTTTCTCCCTGCAGTTCACACAGACCAAAGCGACAGACAGCGCACCCTGTTTATTTTCTTTATTTTATTAATGCTCAAAGTTTTATTTTTAACATGTGTGCATACAAAAAAAAGTAGACACTTTACAGATTCTATTAATATATAGATCTTGTCTGTACGATTAAAACTGAAAGTGTAATTTAAGTTCTTATTGGCGTCATCAGGGGAAAACGCCTTAAAACGCATATATGCGTGCACGGACCTCAGAGGGTTAATAAGAGTAGACACAAAAAATAAAATAGTATGTGCATCTACATAGTAAGAAATATAAAAATACAAAGTTTAAGGCCCAAAATAAAAGTAAAAAATATAGGGGGCCTGGGTAAGCATCAATAGCATAATAAAATGCATAAAATTCAAGTCAAGTATCTGACCTCCTTTGAGGCAGGACAAAACCAATTTGAAGATCAGTGAGAGGAACAAAAACACCGCGATTTAAAATTGGCACAGGCGCGGGAGTAGAAGCTGTTTGGGTGCCAACAGACACTTTAGAATCGGTCTGGGTACCAACATTAACATGACAAACAGGTTTTAGGACCGATGGAGCCGGAGTAGTAGACTCGGGCCGAACGGCCTAAAAGAAAATGGATAAGGGCTATCCACACGAGGTCTTTTAGAAGGACCAGGTATGGAGTCATCCTTTTTAAAAAAAAGTAAGCCCTGTCTCCTCTAGAAACTGCAATAGCGATCCAGATGGCTCAGGCTCATCCTCAGCAAAACTCACCGAGGCCCGGTCCATGACAGGTTCAGTAGGAGTGTAGTCAGTAGGGCTGTGAACCGGACTGCTCTGGCTGTCCGAGTCGTTTGGAGGGACGTAATGATCATTCGTGCAGATGCGATTAGCTATAGAAAACAAAATAAAACACGTAAATACAACAAAATTGCTAAAATAAGACAAATAGTTAAAAATAATGTGAAGAAGATACTTACCCATGGCCTGTGTCTTGAAAACTGTAAAGTAAACCGGAAGCACCAAGAATTTATAGTTGGCGTAAGCGCCACCCCATATTTTTTAAGTTGAACAAGAAAAGTGAAAAGATAATAGAAATCTATTCATATGAAAAATAAGTTATAATAGAAAATAATATCAGTAGGAGGTGGAGTCAGATGACGAGGTATATGACGTAGTATAGAAAATTTATTTTTATTGGGTAAAAATTGTTTGATAAGAAATAAAAAAATCGTACAAAGGAGGGTGCTAGGTGAGTGCTCCTCTCCTTTGAAATTGTATAAAAGAGTTACCTATGTCACAGTTAAATCAGTCTGTTTCTTGGCGATGCTTGGAGTTACATCCTAAGCATTTTCAGGGCTGGCTCACTTTGTTTTGTTGCTGCAATAAAACTTGGTTCTTACTTCATCTAAATCTGCACGGAGTCTGAAGTCTTTCTTTGATTTATTTTACTAAAGTTACAGTATTTGTTTAATATTTTAAATTAGGGCAACTTCGATGTGGGGAGAATAAAAAATCCACCACAGTTCTTGGTGACCTCCCGACTGCGATTGCCTTCACGGAGGGCCCCTCCGGGGACCTGGGACCACCGCGGGCTGACAGACCATCAACTTGTGCCGGCATAAAAAAGGTAAGCAAAAAACCTGTTTGATCAAATTTCTGCATCAGAAGTTCATGGTCTGTTAGTGTGCGTGTTCCAGCCAGAGGGGGTAACTCCTAAGGTATATTGAACACAATCATTTTAAAGTTGCCAAAAAATCTTATAAATTGATAAATAAATCGCTATGTTTATTTAACATAAAAGACTGGATGAAGTAACGACACATTAGGAGATCTCCGTGTGTTTTATGTTTGTCGTGTGATTTTTGTTTTATATACGTTTTATAATTTTATACGTTGTGTGATAAGTAAGGTAACGCCACTGTGTTAGGTCGAGACCTGACGAGGAATCGCCAACCAGTGGGGCTGGACCCATGAAAAAGTCCTGCAATACACTAAGTAGGAGCTGAGGCTCCAGACGTGGCAGGTGGAAAATTCCTAAGTCCGCCGTCAGGCACAGAACATATAGGTGACTCACCGTTCTGAGATGCGAGTGCAGCCAGGTGTTATTTTTTAGGTTTTATTGTGAAAAAGTCCTGTAGGTGGTTGTGCTGTAATCTCGAGTCCTAGGGCTAGAACCCACTTGTGTGAGGTATCGCTAGGAGCAGTACTGCAATCGAGTTTCCTAGGGCTAGAACCCATGCATATGAGGTATCGCTAGGGAACATAAAGCGATTGCAATTTTGAAAATTCCTACAGGTGGTATTGAAGTTTTCTGGGCCCAGGTTGTGTTGTGTGATAAATTGTTTTATTGTAGAAATTGTTTAGAGTACCTAAAATTCTGAATTGGTTTTAAAGCGCTTGTTCCGTGTGTTATATGTTTTGTATGTGTGGCTTTTAACTGTGTGTGACTGTTATATTTATGTGTGAAGCCTTTTGTTGAAGTTATGTGTATGTGTAAACTATAATGTAATAAGAGATACGGCATTAGAGATTTTTTTGACTTGACTTAATTAACAATAATAAGAATAAATAATAGTGTAAAAGAGATACATATAATATTAAAGTAATAGTACACGTTGCTAGACATAGAGCTTACTGTGACATAAGTCTTGTCTCTGATGCAATCTGTAATGCGCTATCATACATCACTGTAAGCTCACTGTGACATAAACTTCCTCTGTGACATAAGCTTCACTGTGACACGAAAGTGGTACGGGTGTTGAATAAGTCAGCATAGTAGTATTATAACATAATAATTTTTTGAACTAGTGTACATTTGCGCAACATATTAGTTTAGCTTCAAATAAGATATAAAAGGTACCTTTACATGTTGTGTAGTCGACAACACAATACTAATAACAATAAATATAGTGC
This sequence comes from Clarias gariepinus, assembly GCF_024256425.1. NCBI lineage: Eukaryota > Metazoa > Chordata > Actinopteri > Siluriformes > Clariidae > Clarias > Clarias gariepinus. The sequence goes on from NC_071117.1 coordinate 4,048,113, forward strand.
ATAAAATAATAAATGCACTTAGGTTACACATAAAACAAGTATAACGAATAAAGGAGACTAGATGATAAGTGAAGTTAGAGAGATTAACTGGGACGAGCAAATAAGTGAAGAAGGAGTTCTGACCAAGTGCGAAAGGGAGTTTAGAATTTCGGAGTCAGATCAGAGTGGAACAAATAGATGGTTGCTGAATAATCCAGGAAAGGATCTACTTTTAGTAAAAGAGTGTGATAAGGGAGAGTGGATGCTTAGGCTTTCCCTAATACCTGATGTGTTAGAGCTTAACTGTGACACACACACCTTAATTGTTACATCATATTTTAGAATGAAGATATGAGTCATTTCCTTGGCTTAGTTCCTAAAGAGGTTCATTTGAAAGTAATAAATACCACAACAGAATTTGGAGGAATAGGAGGACCTCCCAGTTTAACCCCGCTCATTTCGCTGCTGCAAACATACCCAGAGTTTGATATATTGTATTTAGAAGAAGGTACGGACGGACGAAAAGTAAAAAGGTATAGACTAACAGGAACACAGACAAGTCCGGCAGTGCTGAGTCATATGTGGGTGGTTGACAACAATAGTGAATTTATGATAGTACCCTTTGGACCAGACGGGAGAATAATTTTTCAGACCCTTGACAAAATCGTTACGCCTCTGATATTGATGCGAGTGGAAAATTAATGCTTAAAGAATATATAGAGAAAAGACAGTTGTTGAAAATCGGCAGCGGTCATAAAACACATAGCAAGAGAACTATAGTAAAAAATAGAGAGAAGAGACACAAGAATCTACATTATAAATCAGGACAGAAGTGTGTGATGGGGAAGCTGTTCTGCCGCAAAGGTGCGTGGCCAAAGCCAGCGACACCTGTAGACGTAATTATAGCTAAACATAAAGAAGACGAAAAATACGTTAGAAAATGCATGATGAAATGGCATGACAGGACATCAGGAGAGTTGCAATGGCCTAAAGAGGGAACCTTTAATGAAGAATGTTGTAAGGAAGTAAAAGAAATGCTTAGACACACATGTAAAGAAAAGGGCAGCAAGGGAAAAATTAAATTAAAACAAAAGTTAGAAGTTGTAGAATGGTTCGAAAATGAAGGAAAGGAACAGGAGAGACAAAAACAAGCTAAAGAAGGAAGAAAGGATCAGAAGTCAGAAAGAAGTGAAGACAGGAAAGGAAGAGCCCAGAAGGGTAGAAAAGAGAAAACAAGCTTAGAACTAGAGAGACCACCACCATACACTGAGGAACACATGCAACAGATGGATAGAGGAATGTACCCACAACTAGAGCTGCAAGAACAAAATGGAGGAGCATGGGGATTTGAAGGACGTGTGACGGGACAGATAAAAGTGACGTCATGTGACTCTGAGTGGATGAACAGACAAGTTGAAGAAACAGAACAGGAATCAATGGCTCACAAACAGAGTGATGACGACAAAAGAGAATGGAGTAAAGAGGAAGAAACAGAACCATGTGAACTAAGAGAACCTAAAGAACTACAAAACAGTGGAAAAGAAATGAAAAGACTGAAAGAACGAAATGCGCAATTCCTGTCAGAAATAAAGGGACACAGGAATGAACAACAAGCTACATCTGAAAGAAGGATGATGAAACACCATAGAGAAAAGCTGTCCCTCGAGAGATGGAGAGGAGAGGACCTGGAAAGAGAGAGCTGCATAAACTCATGTTCCGAAGAATCACACGCATCATCGCATCAAGAGTCTGACAGAAATGAAACAGGAACAGAGGAAGATGAGGTAATCGAGATAGATCAACAACAACCAGTAAAAAGAAAAGTAAAAGGGCACTTGATCATTGAATCGGAAAAAGAAGCAAGAGAAAGACAAGCACACCACGACGCAGTGACCAATGCAGAAGCGAATGCCAGCAGCAAGGTTCCAATGCAATGGAAGAAGATGACGACAGTGACGCCCTCGACGAAGCAATCAGTCAAATAGAAAACCGAATTGAAAAACGCATAAAGAATTCACAAAAGAAAATGAAAAAAGCTGCAACAAAACTATCTACATCAGAAAGACCATTAAGATGGGAGGTACTCTCGACCTGGCCTGATGAAGGAGAAAATGAGAGACAAACCCGTTTTAATGAACACATGTCCAACTCACAAGGCCACACTTCGTTTGGACATTACCCGCTCGTGGAGAAAGGAAATCAGTACAAGTATGTGCCATGGTCATTCATGGACATGACAGGCCTGGCTAATCAACTACCAGATCTATGCAATGGAGCACAAAGATGAATAACACAGTTTGAAGAGAAAACCACTGGACACCTCCTAGCACTGGGAGATGTAAAAGCTATTCTAGCACAAACCATTGGGAAAGTGAAAACCACAGAAATACTGGATGAAGCTAATCTGCACACATTAACAGGACAGAACAGAGGAGATACCCTAGCATTTGGGCCTCTCAGAAACAGAATATGGGATGCCCTGAGAAAAGCTTACCCTACCAAAATGGATCCAGGAAAGCTAGAATCAGTGATACTGGGAGAAGATGAGAATGCTGTAAAGTTCATCAATAACTTCCAAGCTAAATGGAGAGAAGAAACTGGAGGTTCCTGGGATCAAACAGATACAAGTAAGAGCCTGTTCCGAATGATGCTGAAAAAGTGCATGCCTCAAGAAGTCCAAGCAGCCCTAGAAGGAGTAGTGGGGCTGAATACCCTACCTGGTTTTCAGGCACCATTACCGCTGCAAGTCCAAGCAGCGGTAATGGTGCCTGAAAACCAGACAGCACCGCCCCCCGCTGGACCAGCGCAACAAACACAACAACCAACAGCAGCTAATGCCCCTCCAACATATGTGCATCCTGGAAACCAACAAGGACAAAATCCACCCATGAGGTGGCAAGGGCAAGGCCCCAGACCTTTTGTAGGCAGGGGACAAAGGGGACCATATCAACAGCAACCAAGAAGACAACAATTCAGAATGAATGCTCCAGGACAAATGGGTCCTAATACTCAAGACATGCAGTGCTGGCAGTGTGGAGGAGCAGGACACATTAGAAGAAACTGTCCACAGCTGGCATGGGAAATCCAAAATGGACCTCAACCTCAGGGGCCCTATGGAGCAATACAAGCACCCCGAGGAAATATGGGACCTCCTGGTCCAAGACAACCCACTGGACCATGGACACAAGGACAGCCTCAGAATCAGTGGGCAGGTCCCTGGATGGGGCCACAGAACTGGAATTGACGAAGCCCAGAGGAGCCAGAGGGGGAGCAGATGCAGTACGTCTCAACACTGCATCCACAGCAGGAACCAACTGTAATGGTGTCTATAAATAATTCACGGCCAATACCATTTATGATTGACACAGGTGCCACATACTCATGTATAGGACACGAAGGCTCACAGCTCCCCCTCTCAAGCAGTACGATAAAAACCACAGGCTTCTCGGGACTATCACAAGTATTGCATTTTACAGAGCCTCAAATAATATCATTAGAAGACACCACTATAACAGCACCCTTGTTATTTTCACCTACTACTCCAGTTAATTTGCTGGTAAAAGATTTATTGTGTAAACTCAAAGCAAAAATTTAATGTAATACTAAAGGATTGTATGTAACAATAGGACAATTCTTACAGATCACGGAGAAACAAAACAACTCAGATACAGTATACTGGCTACTGTGCGAGGGCAAAGGAGCTCAACATGCACAGACTCTATGGGAAGAATGGATTATGCAACGTCGACCAGATTGCAAAAGAGTAAACTTACCACTTCACTGTACTATGTACTATGATCAAGGAAGTCAAGATGAAGAATATGCCCAATTGTGGTTAGATGTGATAGAAAACACAGTCACTGATGTGTCCCTAGGAGACATAATTGTAGGCGCTCCAGGAGCAGCCATTACTGTACACCTGACTGAACAAATGGAACACTGGCATCAAGTACCTAATGCAGCACCTCATATTTCCTTATTAGTGGGGGAAAAGACACAATCCAAAGAATTAGGACTGATGGTTAAGCAAGCAGCTAAAGTGACTAACTGGGAACAGACCTCTAATCCTTCTGTACATATTTCACAAGATCAGAGATTTTTGAAATTAACATTTTCAGGAATAGATAGAATCAGGGCAACACACACAGAGATAGATGGGAACATGACGTTGTCAACACACCCTCAGAGGGGGATGTGTAACATACCGTTGTCATCGCATACACAAATGCCAGTTAAGATGTTAGGACAGATAGATGAAACAGAGTTAGCATTAGAAGAGGAATTACTGAAAACAATCCCAGAAAAACTATGGACAAAGCATTCTACAGATGTGGGATTAGTTAAGTCTGGAGGACAAGCCTTAATAAAAATAAGACCAAATGCAAAACTGCCTTATCAAAGACAATATCCACTGACACCTCAAGCTATAGCAGGGATTAAACCGACCATAGATGGGTTATTAAAAGCTGGAGTATTAAAACCAACAAAGAGTCCTTGTAATACTCCTATATTTCCTGTCAGAAAGCCCAATTCAGATAAATGGAGACTCGTGCATTATTTATGAGCCATAAATCAAATTGTAGAAGCAGAATTACCTGTAGTGCCTGATCCACATACACTACTGTCTAATATACCAGAAGACACTCAGTGGTACACAGTCATAGATCTATGTTCAGCAGTTTTTAGTATCCCACTACATCCAGCATCACAACACTTGGTTGCTTTTACCTACGAGGGACAACAGCTGTCTTACAATCGCTTACCGCAGGGATACTGCGAGAGCCCATCAATATTTAACCGAGTATTAACTCAAGACCTAGCCTCGATAAATATTAAAAGCACTTTGATTCAGTACTGTGATGATCTTTTGATTTGTAGTCCAACGAAAGAACAATGTATAGTGGATTCATTAAGAGTCCTGACAGTACTAGCTGAAAATGGACATAAAGTTAGCAGAGAAAAATTGCAATTCTGTAAGCAGGAGGTAGAGTACCTAGGCAGAGTGCTGAAAGGAACATCTAAGCACATATCTCCAGAGCATATAGAAACAATATCAAAAGCACCTAAACCACGAACCGTAAAAGAGATGCTATCCTTTCTAGGTATGGTAGGATTTAGCAAAGACTGGATATGTGATTTTGCATTAAAAACAGCACCCTTAAGAGCATTAGTCAAAGCAGTGGGACAAACAAAAAATAGTGCAGTGTTAGCATGGACACCTGAAGCACAAGAAGCTTTTGAACAACTAAAAAGAGAACTCTGTACAGCACCAGCACTTGCTAGCCCAGAGTATAACAAGCTATTCCACCTATATGTCTCAGAGCGTGGCGGCTTTGCCACAGGGGTTCTGACACAACAACAAGGTCCTAGTAAACAACCAATTGCTTATTATAGTACAGCGCTTGATAATATTGAAAAAGGCATGCCCCCCTGTTACAGAGGAGTGGCAGCCGCAGCATTTGCTTATGAGAAGGCAACATCAATTACTATGGGACACCCAGTAACGCTGTATACGACCCACGCATTACATGCACTCTTGACTAGTCCATCGTTTGTGATTACAAACGCCAGAAGAACAGGATATGATGTAATACTCTCTGCACCAGAATTGACCATACGAAGGTGTCAGACAGTAAATCTAGCGGATTGAATAATGACCCCAGCAGAGGGAGATCCCCACGATTGTCAAACAGTGTCAGCAGAATATCTAAAGACACGCCAAGATTTAGAGAACCAACCTCTGTCACATCCAGATTGTATATATTTTGTGGATGGGTCATGTTTTATAGATGGGGATAGCAATAAAGCAGGATATGCTATAGTAACACCAGATTTAGATGGGAAAACGTTTAGAATTGCACAAGCAGAACATGTGCCACAACCCTGTTCTGCTCAGTTAGCTGAGTTACTCGCTTTGACAGGCGCTTGCAAGCTAGCAGAAGGCAAAGCATGTACGATATATACAGATTCAGCTTACGCATATGGAATATGCCATTTATATGGCCCCATATGGGCACAAAGAGGTTACAAAAGAGCAGACGGAACACCAGTAGTACATGGAGAAGCAATATCAGAACTGTTAGATGTAATCAAATTACCATCAAGATTAGCCATAGTCAAATGTGCAGCACACAAAAAGGATGGTACTTTTGTTAGTGATGGAAATGAAGCAGCAGATGAAGCAGCAAAGAAACAGCAGTAAACCAAATAAATATGATGCCAGAGACAGCAGCACAACCAGAACCTAATCCGCAGGGAGATAATGAACCAAGCTCCCCAGAATCGAGCATTAGTCCTGATAAAGAACAAAGTGCAAGTCCCGAGCCAGAGGAAAGATTATTACTTATACCTGAAGACTATGCGCCCCCTACACCAGATTTAACCTCACTAGCGAACATGCAGGCAGCAGCATCAGGAGAAGAGATTCGCAAATGGCTCGCAAGAGGAGCAACAAAAAATAATGATACTAACGTGTGGCAAAGCGCAGACGGGTGTTTTGTAGCTCCACAAAATTTTCTTTTAACCCTGATAAGACAAGTTCATGGTAACGATCACGTAGCAAAAGGGGAAGTGATAAGGAGAATCCAAAAGGAATGGTGGTCGCCTTATCTAGGTCCTATGGTTCATCGAACATTATCGCAGTTTTGCGACATCTGTGCTAGATTTAACGTTAGAAAACACTTCACATCACCAATAGGACACATCCCAGAGCCAGATGGCCCGTTCAGGCATATAATGTTTAATTATGTGGACATGGGGGAACCTAGGATACAAGGAAAACGATACATCATAGCAGATGGGTAGAAGCTGTGGCAACAGCTAAGGAAGATGCAACAGCAGTAGCAAAATTTTTGTGTAGAGAAGTGATACCAAGATTTGGAATTCCAGACACAATCAGTTCAGACAATGGTAAACACTTCACAAATAAGATAGTACAGAAAATTACTCAGTGGTTAAAAATCAAGCACAGATTCGGATGTGTTTATCACCCCCAATCTCAGGGGATGGTAGAAAGAGCAAATGGAGTTCTAAAGATGAAATTGGCTAAAATATGTGCAGAGACAGGCATGAACTGGTTTCAAGCTTTGCCGTTAGCCTTAATGGGCATGAGATCGCAAACTAACCGTAACACGCATCTAACTCCGCATGAAATGCTTACTGGCAGACCTATGCTTACTTCCTTTACTCGCGGGCCCTATAAAGGCCCCACACTTGAACAACTGCAAAGTGAACTCGATCATTATGTGAAACACTTATCTGAAATACACAAAGTTATTTTCCAACAGGTTAAGGGAGCAACAATACACGATAACACCAGACAGAGAGCAGCTGATCAAGCTGAGGACGCTGAGGCAGAGGACGAGAGAACTGTACTGCCTGGTGACTGGGTATTTATCCGAGTGTTCAAAAGAAAGTGGGTTCAAGCTAGAAGGGAAGGACCATACAAGGTGGTGTTGGCAACTTCAACTGCTGTGAAAGTTAAAGGTAAAGACGTATGGTACCATTTAAATCATTGCTGCAAGGCGCCAAATCCGGACCAGGTAAGAGACAGGTTTCCTCAGGAGGACACTGATTCTCCAAGAGCAGGACCTTCGGGTGTGCAATCAGATCCTCAGAGAGACGACGAAAGACCCAGACAACAAGCACCAGATCCATACGAACGCACTGAAGGGTTACCGTGGGAAGAGCAGGAAGAGGAACAAGGCTATTGGCCAGAGTGGCCTCAAGAAGATATACAAGATTGGGAAGCTGAGCTTGAAGAAGCAGAAGCAGAGGCAGAACAAGCAGGACCGTCTGTCATGCACACTCAATCGGCGACCGGCACTAGGACCCGGAAGTAAAGCGGTCGTAAATCAGGAAGTATAAGAGGAGTAAACAAACCACGATTCAGCGCTCAGTCAGTGAGTTCAGCCCATGTCGGTTCTGGTTGTCCATCATCGGTTCGTGAGTACTCACTTTATTTGGGTTTCGCTTTCTGATCTTGAGTGTGTGTTTATAGGACGCGGGTTAAATTTGTGTTTTTCCCTTGCTCCCCTTTTGTGAGAGTCCTTAGACTAACAAGCGTGGTTATCCTACCTACTCGCTCTCTTCCGCGTTTGGGTTCACCATCCACGCTACATTGGGCTAATCGCTAAAGCTAAGTCATCTGGTCGCCTAGGTTAGTTCATCCTGACAGAATGACTGAGCCCAAAGCGGTGAACCCAGCGGATTACGCGCATCTCTGCGACGTGGTTGACCAGCATGCCGAGCTAATCAATAAGCTAACCGGGGATATCGCTACTCCGCGTCCAAGATGTCGCGGAGCTCAGGCGGGAGAACGCGGATCTCCGGGCGGCTGTTGACAGCGCGGCGAGCCGGCCTCCCGTCGCGGCGGTCGCGGCTCCGCATCACCCCGCCCCCCCCCCTTCTACTGATGTCTTTCTTGCTTTACCAGAAAAATGGAATGGCACGGACGGGAAATGTAGTGTGTTCTTAACAGCGCTCGATCTGGTGTTTGAGTTTAATTCCACCAAATACTCCACCGATCGGCTACGCATTGCTCTTCTCGTTTCGTTGCTAACTGGGCAGGCAGCAGAGTGGGCCACGGCAGTGATTAAATCAGACTCAGACACCGCCCATTCTTATAATGAATTTACACGCCAGCTTCGACTCACCTTCGAACACCCTGCGGGCGAGGTGGAGACCGACACCAAGCTCTATCACCTGCGGCAGGGTGGATTGTCCGTGAGCCGCTACACCGCGGAATTCAGAACCCTCGCTGTGCAGACATCTTGGGGAGACGCCGCGCTCCGGACATCCTACTACGAGGGGCTGTCGTCACGCATAAAGGACGAGCTTGCCGGACGAGAGCTTCCAGCCACGCTGGAGGGACTAATCCAGCTAGCCCTCCGCATCGACCAGCGCCTTCTCTCTCGTCTGAAGCCAGCCCCGAGGACCCTGCCGCCTGCTTTCACCTCTCACCATCCTACACCTCCACCACCGACCATTTTCACTGCTGCCACCACTGGACCTGTCGGATCTCCACCTCCTGCCGTGGTTGACACCGGAGCCGGGGAACCCATGCAATTAGGACGGCCTCCCTGACTACAGCAGAACGCGCACGCCGGTATCGAGAGGGGTTGTGTGCTTATTGTGGGTCCGCGGCACACCACCGGGCGATCTGCCCTCTTCGTCCGGGAAACGCGCAGCCCCGGTGAGGCGGAGGAGAGACTCACCGGGCTCCCTCCAAATCTCCAGCACAATCAACACAACCACCACTCGTCTTACTATTCAGGTAATCCTCCAATTTGGCCACAAACGAGTCAGAAGTGCAGCGTTCATTGACTCCGGTTCCGCCAGCAACTTCATTGACTCCACTTATGCCAAAGAACTGGGGGTAAAAATTGAGGCGTTATCCCAGCCAGTGCAAATCACCTCCGTCGACGGTCGGCCTCTGTCATTCAGCCCCATCACCCACCAAACTCAGACCATCACCCTCATCATCAACCAACACCACGAACCCATCCAATTCCACCTCACCTTCATTTCCTCACCTCCCATCATTCTCGGATACCCCTGGCTGCTACAACATGACCCTCTCATCTCATGGACAAAAAATAAAATCCTTCAGTGGGGGCCGACCTGCACTGAGCTGTGCCTACGGGACCCAGCTGGGACGTGTTCCACGGAGTCCGAGGCCCCCGATGTCGACACCAACGATATTCCTTCCGCCTACCGTGACCTGGCTGCAGTCTTTTGTAAACGAAAAGCTACTCACCTTCCACCACATCGCCCTTACGACCTGGCGATAGAGCTGCAGCCAGGTTCTGTTCCCCCCCGTGGCCACCTGTACTCACTGTCGGCGGCTGAGACACAGGCGATGGAGGAATACGTCGCCAGTGCCCTTCGCCATGGAACCATCCGGCCCTCTTCGTCACCAGCGGCCGCCGGCTTCTTCTTCGTGAAGAAGAAAGGAGGAGAACTTCGCCCATGTGTCGACTATCGGGGGTTGAATAAAATCACCATCAAAAACCGACATCCGTTGCCGCTCACCAACTCAGCCCTGGACGCCCTCTCTGGTGCCACCGTGTTCACAAAGTTGGACCTCCGGAGCGCCTACAACTTGGTGCGCATCAGAGAGGGTGATGAGTGGAAAACGGCCTTCATCACTCCCACAGGACATTATGAGAGCCTGGTCATCCCCTTTGGACTATGCAATGCACCCTCGGCCTTCCAACAATTCATAAACGATGTCCTGAGAGACATGTTGGGCCGATGGGTGTTTGTATATTTAGACGACATCCTCATCTACTCTCGCACCACCGAAGAACATATCCAACATGTACGGGCAGTTCTTAAGAGATTGCTCGCTCACCAGCTGTACTGTAAGTTGGAAAAGTGTGCTTTTCACCAGCACTCCACCACGTTCCTGGGTTTTGTCATCTCGTCCCAGGGTGTGGCCATGGATCCGCAGAAACTGGAAGCTGTCCGTCATTGGCCCCTACCCAGGACGCTCAAACAGCTCCAACGGTTTCTCGGGTTTGCGAACTTCTATCGTCGCTTTATCCGGGGCTACAGTACAGTTGCAGCACCACTAACCAGTCTGACCAGGCCCTCCTCCCATCCCTTCCATCTCACTCCTGAAGCCATCTCCGCCTTCCAAGAACTCTGTCATCGCTTCACCACGGCAACCCATTCTTCTTCACCCAGATGCCAACCAACCGTTCGTTGTAGAGGTGGACGCGTCAGATGTGGGTGCTGGTGCTGTTCTCTCTCAGCGAGGTCCAGACCAGAAGCTACACCCCTGTGGCTTCTTCTCCAAGAAATTCGACCCCACTCAGCAGCGATACGGAGTAGGGGACCGCGAGCTGTTGGCCATAAAGTGGGCCTTGGAGGAATGGCGTCACTGGCTCCAGGGCGCCAGTGAGCCGTTCATGGTCTGGACGGATCATCAGAATCTCATCACCATCCGGAATCTAAAACAACTCAACCCACGACAGGCACGGTGGGCATTGTTTTTTGAACACTTCAATTTCCATCTGTCATACCGCCCGGGCTCCAAGAACACCAAGGCCGACGCCCTCTCTCGTCAACAAGAAGAGGAGATGCCCCGGGCGGACCCCGTCCCTGTCATCCCCACCTCACGGATCATTGCACCCATCCACTGGGACATAGAGACAAGGGTTCGCCAGGCTCAGGCTGCGGAGACTGGGCCGGCAGGTGCGCCGCCTGGACGACTCTTTGTTCCTCAGCGTCTGGTCCCCGAAGTTCTCCAGTGGGGCCACTCCTCGCCCGTCGCAGGACACCCAGGGACTCGGCGCACACTACAGTTTGTGAGACGGGCATTCTGGTGGCCCACCATGAGAAGGGACGTTGAAGAGTTTGTTCAGGCGTGCCCGGTGTGCGCCAGGGCCAAGGACTCCAACCAGCCTACTTCCGGAGAGCTCCCGCCTTTGCCCGTTCCCCGACGGCCCTGGACGCACATCGCCTTAGACTTAATCACGGGCCTGCCGGTTTCCGAAGGAAAAGACACCATCCTAACCATCATCGACCGGTTCTCCAAAGCCGTACACCTGGTGGCCCTCACCGGACTCCCATCAGCCAAAAACACTGCCGAGCTGATTTTGGAACACGTAGTCCGCCTGCATGGGTTCCCCAAGGATATCGTCTCGGACAGGGGGCCCCAGTTCACCGCCTGGTTCTGGAAGGCCTTCTGCTGTCTGATCAATTCCACCTGCAGTCTGTCCTCCGGTTACCACCCCCAGACTAACGGTCAGACGGAACGGGCCAACCAACAACTGGAGCGCTACCTGAGGTGTTTTGTTTCGGATCGCCAGCGCTCCTGGGCCCGCTACCTCAAATGGGCCGAGCTATCCCACAACCTCCACGTCTCCTCAGCCACCAACCTAAGTCCATTTGAGGTATGTTATGGTTTCCAACCTCCGATGTTCGACCATCAAGAACCATCGGCCCAACAGTTGGTCCGTAGGTGTCGGCGGTTATGGAACCAGGCCAACCTCGCCATCCAACGTGCCAATACCACCTACGTCGCCCAGCATCGCCGCCGACACCCTCCGGGACGATTGTACCACGTAGGTGACAAGGTATGGCTCTCCACAAGGAATCTGCACCTGCACACAGAATCCCGCAAACTATCTCCCAGGTTCATCGGCCCATACCGCATCACCCACCGGATAAACCCTGTCACCTACCGGCTCCAGCTGCCTGCGGCGCTCCGGATCCACCCAGTTTTCCACACCTCCCAACTAAAACACTTCACCACCTCTCCAATGAATCCACCCACCCCCCCTGCTCCTCCTCCCCGGATTATCGACGGTGGTCCCGCTTACACGGTGCGCCGGATCCTCGACTCACGCCCTCGGGGCAGGGGCACCCAGTACCTGGTCGATTGGGAAGGCTACGGCCCTGAGGAACGATCCTGGATTCCGTCCCGGTTCATTCTCGACCCCGAATTAATCCGGGACTACCGTCGTCGGGTATCCTCCACCCCAGGACCGTCAGGAGCCGGTCCTGGACAGGGGGGTACTGTCATGCACACTCAATCGGCGACCGGCACTAGGACCCGGAAGTAAAGCGGTCGCAAATCAGGAAGTATAAGAGGAGTAAACAAACCACGATTCAGCGCTCAGTCAGTGAGTTCAGCCCATGTCGGTTCTGGTTGTCCATCATCGGTTCGTGAGTACTCACTTTATTTGGGTTTCGCTTTCTGATCTTGAGTGTGTGTTTATAGGACGCGGGTTAAATTTGTGTTTTTCCCTTGCTCCCCTTTTGTGAGAGTCCTTAGACTAACAAGCGTGGTTATCCTACCTACTCGCTCTCTTCCGCGTTTGGGTTCACCATCCACGCTACATTGGGCTAATCGCTAAAGCTAAGTCATCTGGTCGCCTAGGTTAGTTCATCCTGACACCGTCTCACCGAACAAGAGCTCAAGTTAGACAGCGAGAAGATAAACGTACCAAAATTGAAACAGCACGGAGACAGTTAGAAGCTGATACTGGCTCAGATAGTGATTAGATTATTTAAATCAACTACCGTAGAAAGAACATACCCAACAAAAAACACCCCAAGAAACATATTGTGTAGATTATTTGGCCATAGTCCCACGTGTCACCGTTGTGATCCAGATGGAGAAACCACACTGTTACTACCCCCAAAATCATCGAAGAAGATCTATGGCTATAATAATACTTCTACTGATCACTTTAACTAGTGGAGGGATGCCCAAGAGTAAAAAACCTAAACCAGAATGGGATACTGAAGAGAAAAGGCAAATATATTGTGTACTAGCTACAATAACAAGAGCAAGAATAGTAGCTGGTTTACCAATATGGGAAAGAATAGGAAAGTGGGAAGGAACCTTTCAGATAGAGGTAGACCAGTCACGACCCCAAGGAGATCAAATTCGCATTTATGTAGACTTAGAGAAAATTTCTGCATCTAACGAGATAATTGCGCTAGATGGGTTGATTGAGGCTACACCAAAGTCCAATGAATGGTGCGCTTTCAATAAGTCAACAAACGGCAAAATACGAGGAGTATGCTTAGGACTACCGCATTGGCATGGATGTATAGCAAAAATACCCGACCAACCTAGAGTATCAGATATTAAGTCAGCATCCTATGTAACCATAATTCCACAAATAATAAAACAGATACCTGGAAACAGAAAAGAGTCTGACCAGACATGCAAAAATGACATGTTCTACCAATGGCTGAAGTTCACAGCTGTCTCCTTAACAAAAAGGGACTGCATTGTGTGCCATGATAGAAGTAACAAACCACCAAAAGTAGTAATAACACAAGGAACAAGTGAATGTAAAGACGATCCAGAATATAGTGAATCACAATTATGTCCTATCAGCTGCCTTTTACATTCAGTTGCAATAGATTATGGTCCAGAATGGATGCAAAATATAAGTAAATGCACATATCAACCCGTAGAAACAATAGACGCTGTCCAACGTAAAAAAAACACCTGTTCAACAGAACTATCCTCTGTGTATCTGCTCAGAGGGAAGTGTAGAGATAGGAAATCTTTCATCAAGCTGCAACGAGACCCAACCAGCAGCAGGATTTTCTATAGAAATGCGTCGGATATATGACAAAGAAGCTAACGATACGTTATGTAGCGAGAGAGTAAAAGTAAGACAACCAGATCTAAGGCATGGTACAACGCCTTTAGCTGACATATTTTGGTACTGTGAGGGAACCACGGTTAGACAGACTCTACCAAAAGACTGGAGTGGATGCTGTGCTCCAGTGCTACTAGAAGGAGAACTAATTGTGATAGGATTACAGAACAAACAAGGCAAAAGGAGCAAACGAGAGGTAAAATTGGATATTTTCCAACGAGAGGTGGATTGGATACAGTTAGTCAAGATGAATTAAAGAAATGGGAAGAGTTTGATAGGGAAGGAGGTATAACAGTGACTTGGGATGGCATTCCCCTAGGTGTACCAACTGAACATGAGGTTATAAACAGGGTAGGAGGAGCATTTACGACAATTTTCCTTCCATGGGTTCAAATTGCGAAAAACGCAAGATGGATAAACCTACTATGGTATAATCAACAGAGATTTTGGAATCACACATTAAGTGTTTTAGGACTCGTACAAGAACAATTGGACAGAACAACAGTAATGACCATGCAGAATAGATTTGCCCTGGACACTTTGTTAGCACCTCTACGAGGAGTATGTGCCTTAATCGGAGAAGACTGCTGTACATATATTCCAAGACACACAGGCCCAGAGGGTAATATAACCAAAATACTAAGAGCCATGCGGAAACTAAGAGATGAACATGTTAGAGTCACCCAAGACGTACAGAAAACTACCGCGTGGACCTCTTGGTTTGACTGGCTTAATCCTTCTAATTGGTATGGACTACTTGTGAAATTAGGAACAATAGTTTTGATAGTGCTAGGCACCCTACTCACTTTGTCATGCTGCATTATTCCCCTGGCCAGAGCAAGCATTCAGAGAATGGTAGGACAATACACCGTTGTTGTGGAATACCATGACCAGATTACACCGGATGAAGATGAGGAGGAGGAATCCACTTATATGGAAATGAAGTACAACACTGGATAAATAACAATTGACTACTAACTGAATCACATGTACATTGAAAAACTTGTTTAGCGTAACTATATCAGAGAAAAAGTAGTATAGAAGAAGTATGTTTTATGTTTGGTGTTTTGTTTTGTTTTTGTGTTTTGTTTCTGCTGTACACGTACTGTATGTATTGCAGGATGGAACCGGTACCTGACCCAAGGTGGATAGTTTCCTGTTCAGTCTGCTGTGGTGCATGGAAAGAGGTTATGGAAAAGACTCCAACAAAAAGATGGGCGGAATTGAGACATGACCTGGTTGACTGGCATCCGCAACACCCAATAGGGACCAAGGAGTTCATCACCATGGCTAACGTCTTGACAAAGGACTTCAAATGGATTAAGGCAAAGACACAGGAAGCTTTCGACCTGGACATGAGCACAGGACTTTGTCTGGAAACAACTACATATCAGCTTGGGAGACATCTGAAGCTAGGCGTGTATAGAGGTATTGGGATTGAAGAAGAGTGGGCTGGATATGATATCTGTGGAGTAGTTGAATTTGACGATGTTTACATGGCAGCAACTAAGACCATAGCTAAAGTGATGTTGGGGGATGACATTTTATGGACAAATACGCTGATGCCCCTGCAACGTGCATTAGATACTCTTCCGGAAGCTGATAAAATGTGGCTAGACTTTTTGCGTCTGGAGACGGGCAGGATAAACCGAATTCCACTATCAAAGCTGGGGAACTGTGAGGACCTGTATGTGATTGAATTCACTGAGGAGGACCGTAAGACATTGATTGAAGAAGGGACTGAAGCTCTTGACACACTATCTTTAATTTACAGAGATGCTAACGGACTCCTTAAGTGACTTTGATGAATTAAAATGTTTCTGTCATATATGTTTAATATAAGGATTGAAGTCCTGGTGATGAATACACTGTCGAGCATGAAAAGCTGGCAAGGTGTGGAATTTTTCCTTCTAAATTGGCTGTACTGAAGGTTTTTTCGCCCACCTCTGGACTCATCCTATCATTACCATTGCATGTTTATTATACTCATATATACGTATTCCTACTTATATTTACTCATTTTGCTTGTCCTTCCTAGACTGATTGTTTGGTGAGGGGGTAATATGTAAGGGATATATGAGGTTAAGTTTTTCTTATAAGTTTTCCTAGTTTCCTAGTTAAGTTTTCTTATAAGTTAAGTTGTTACTAGTTAAGTTAAGTTTTTTCTTGTTACTAGTTTAATTTGCTAGTTTAATTTTTCCTTCGTTAAAACTACTAGTGTTTAAATTTTTTCTTTCTAATATGTACGGTTTATTCGATGCATTATTTTCTTTGTGTGACTTAAAAGTCACAGAGGGGGAAATATGTAAGCGTATTTTAATTAAAAATATTTGTATTTTGTTAAGACTTATAGAGGTGAGGTAAGGATAACAGAGTTAAGGCAGGGACAATGTGATGTCACAGTAACAAGGATCGGTATGTACCTAACAAACCATAGACTTGCAGCCATCTTAGATATGAGATGCACATGATGTCATAGTGACCTAGACACGACACAAGCTCAGCAGACCTTACTGTGATGTAACAGGCATTGGATACACGTGCAATATGTCAAATCAAAGAGACACAAAAAAATAGCCAAAAAAGACACACACACAGTTATATGAATAATAGGTTTAATAAGAGTAGACACAAAAAATAAAATAGTACGTGCATCTACATAGTAAGAAATATAAAAATACAAAGTTTAAGGCCCAAAATAAAAGTACAAAATATAGGGGGCCTGGGTAAGCATCAATAGCATAATAAAATGCATAAAATTCAAGTCAAGTATCTGACCTCCTTTGAGGCAGGACAAAACCAATTTGAAGATCAGTGAGAGGAACAAAAACACCGCGATTTAAAATTGGCATAGGCGCGGGAGTAGAAGCTGTTTGGGTGCCAACAGACACTTTAGAATCGGTCTGGGTACCAACATTAACATGACAAACAGGTTTTAGGACCGACGGAGCCGGAGTAGTAGACTCGGGCCGTACGGGCCTAAAAGAAAATGGATAAGGGCTATCCACATGAGGTCTTTTAGAAGGACCAGGTTTGGAGTCATCCTTTTTAAAAAAGTAAGCCCTGTCTCCTCTAGAAACTGCAATAGCGATCCAGATGGCTCAGGCTCATCCTCAGCAAAACTCACCGAGGTCCGGTCCATGACAGGTTCAGTAGGAGTGTAGTCAGTAGGGCTGTGAACCGGACTGCTCTGGCTGTCCGAGTCGTTTGGAGGGACGTAATGATCATTCGTGCAGATGCGATTAGCTATAGAAAACAAAATAAAACACGTAAATACAACAAAATTGATAAAATAAGACAAATAGTTAAAAATAATGTGAAGAAGATGCTTACCCATGGCCTGTGTCTTGAAAACTGTAGAGTAAACCGGAAGCACCAAGAATTTATAGTTGGCGTAAGCGCCACCCCATATTTTTTAAGTTGAAGAAGAAAAGTGAAAAGATAATAGAAATCTATTCATATGAAAAATAAGTTATAATAGAAAATAATATCAGTAGGAGGTGGAGTCAGATGACGAGGTATATGACGTAGTATAGAAAATGTATTTTTATTGGGTAAAAATTGGTTGATAAGAAATAAAAAAATTGTACAAAGGAGAGGGCTAGGTGAGTGCTCCGCCCCTTTGAAATTGTATTAAAGAGGTACCTATGTCACAGTTAAATCAGTCTGTTTCTTGGCGATGCTTGGAGTTACATCCTAAGCATTTTCAGGGCTGGCTCACTTTGTTTTGTTGCTGCAATAAAACTTGGTTCTTACTTCATCTAGATCTGCACGGAGTCTAAAGTCTTTCTTTGATTTATTTTACTAAAGTTACAGTATTTGTTTAATATTTTAAATTAGGGCAACTTCGATGTGGGGAGAATAAAAAATCCACCACAAGAGCTAAGATCTCTGAAAGTGATGGTCACTTTCCGGTCTAGCTTGATTTCCTTGACGGTGTTAAGAATGAATTCGACACGAGCAGGAGACAGCTGTGCCCGCTTACGCTCAAATTCCATGTGACACCCAAAAATGTTGTCCTCTAAACAGGAAAGACCATGCTTTCATGGCATTGGATCTCAATCCTAGGAAACAAAGATTAGCTAGAACAACATGCTGATGTCGAAGCGCTAGCTACTGAGACTGGGCCAGCCAGTCATGTAATTCAATACGGATGCTCTGGAGTCGGAAGAGCCAGAACTACATCTATGTAGTTTGTGTATGTGCGGGTGAAAAAGCTAGACCAAATGGAAGGACCCGATACTGGTAAGTTTCACCCCTGAAAGCGAACCTCAGGAACCTCCTGTGTTGTGGCAATATTTCCATTGATTTATTTTTAGATAGCGGTAAAGCCCGCTCCTCTTGCACTTTCCGGTTTCATGGAAGTGGAGACCACGCCATTGAAACGCGGAGGGTGATTTGAGAACTGAATCCTGTAGTTTCTCTGTACAGTGCTTAGTACCCAAGGAGATATACTTGGCAGTAGCTTCCACGCTGCCAGTTTCTCAGAAAGAGGCAAAGCTCAGCGGCTTGGTTAAATGGGGGGGATGTTAGATGTTCGGCATCTTGAAACATGGCAGGAAAAGAACCGAAGAACTAACATTTTATTGGAGACTGGAGTTGCCCGAAACACCAGTGGTGGCGGAGCAAGAATACCAACCTCCTGGGGGTGCCAGGGAGAACACTTCAGGGCTTCTTTGTGAAGACAATATGCCAGTCTGACCTCTTTTGAGGCGGATTGCGTGACGCACCCCAATCGTGCGAGGGGGTGCCCAGCTCAAAAACACTCTCCTTGTGTGTTTCACGCCTCGCAACAGTCAACCCGACTCTTGAGCACGGCGGGGAAGGAATTTCCCCTCTGGTGCCTCTCCGCGGAGACCATAGCAGCCATAAACGAAGAGACAAGTCTGTGGCCCGGCATAAGTCCAATACGCCTTACCTTGCAGAGCCCCGCCAGTACTCAAGTCTCTCAGCAGGTCAGCCTGGTAGGCGTGCAAAACCGTCATGGTGTGCGATAGAGCACCAACCTGACCTGCTGCCTGAAAAGCTTTTCCCTCCAGGAAAGATAAAAAGTCTACACAGCTTAAAAGGAAGTAATAGCTTTTTAGGAAGGATGATGTCCCAGAAGAGAGATAGCCTGGAAGCGTCTCTTCTATCTTGGTGTCATCATATAACTCTGCTCTTCTACCTCAACTATATTTAAATAAATAAATAAGTTGATGGCAGGAAAACACGGGTTGAATACAGCTTACTCCATGAAAGGGTTAACTCATATGGAGATTCCTAAGAAAAGGGGAGAGAGCGTTGTTGAGGCTCCGCCCCTCGGCCACCCGACAGAACCTGCCGTCTATGTTTTATTTATTTATTTATTTATTTATTTTAAATTATTTATTTTTTAAGTGCTTAGAGGCTATTACCATCTCCGCGGAAGCAAGAGAGGATGTTTATCCTTGCTCATTCACAAGAAGTCTCTCGCTGCTCTGCCGGATGCACAAGTTTAAGCCCCAGGAATGCGCGGCAGCTCGAAGCTTCTCAAGGAATGCGAGGCGCGCGCGTAGCACTTAATCAAAGCAGTAAAGTGTACAGATCGCCCTCCGATATGGATTATACACACGGAGGGACATCTCGTTTAAAACTCTGCCATTATCGGTGAGTTAAACACTTATTTTGCTGGTAAACACAACACGCTCACAACTAGTTGAAGACAAGAATCTGAGGAATGTTTCCAGGTTACTCCTATTTATAACCTGCAGGTGCGTCTTATCAGATGACGTCACCCACCGAGGTTATAAAAGCCAAACTTTTGGCGTGTTTGATACACACATGCTTTACAACCGGCAACATGAACAAGATGTTCCCATAGCGTTTTCACGCAGCATCGAGTGTAGCCTTTGAAAGGGAACACTTGTTGATAGGAGAGCTCAGATGTGAGCTTGTTTCAGATGTGATATATTTGATACTATGTTCAATAAACATATTGTAAATAAATGTAAAATACAATGAGAAACAACTATATGCATTAAATTATTCATTACATTACATTATTTTGCCATCCATTAAATGTGCTAAACATTTAATCTTTATTGTCATGTGACCTTTGCCAATGTTTCTATCTGGATGAATTTTGTACTTAAGAAGGCTGACAAAAGCAATTTAATATTACAGAGATAGACATTTAACACAGCTGGTTTAGACTGTATTTAAGATTTGTTTTTCCTCCTTGTGCTCAGGTTCCATGTCCTGATTATGATTATGAGGGAAATAAAAACAGCAAAAGTTTTATTAACACAATTTACTCCACTGCTCCACCTATCTCAAATCCCTGTAAGATTTATTCCAACATTGAATTACCCAGCGCTGCTCCACCATTGGTTATGAAATCTCCTGAAAGTCTAACATATGCAGCAGTGATCTACAAACAGGAGAATAACTCATATGAATATGCTACTGTTAATATTAATAGACATCACTAGTTATCATACATTAGAATGCCAATTATTTTGAGTTATTTGTAATTTATAGCACTCATTACATTATGCTATACTGCTGTTTAATTGTCAAATCTGATTGGTCAAAATGTGTTGTTTAATTTTCCAAAATAGCAGTCCTGCCAAAAGTGTGACAGATAATAAAACTCCTTTTTTTTTTAGATATATTTAAAATATTGATTACTGGCATGAAATAAAACCTGTGGCATGCTGTTATGGGAAAAATGATCAACTTTAAGGTGATAACTTTAACAGATCATCACACTACACTGTCAATCACTTGTTTAGTGTAAAAGGAACACAATTCATTAATTTCTTACTTAGTAAATATTTCTCCTATTTAATGCACTGAATTTTAAACAGCATTATATTTAATAAGCATCATATTTATAGTTTTACCAGTTTCAATGTATTTATAGAATCTTAATTAATTAAATTAAATTTACCTTTAATATTTGTATTAATTATTAATAAAGTCATTTTCTTTAAATATACACTAAATAAAAATAATATATATTTTTTTTATTTGGAAGAATTATTGTCAGTGTGACAAATGAGATAATGTGGCCTACAAACTTGAATAAAGATCCAATAGGAAAGAAAACCCTAATAATCTTATAATTCTGTTTATGAAACATGTTCTGATTATTATTTTATGTTATTACTGTTAGTCATACCAGCTGAGGCATAGTAATTTGTGTGTTATGTTTTACGTTAGTACAACTTTAACACTTTGTGTAGTAAGAGTGGGGTGCAGTTGCCAATTGATTCTAGCAGGGGGTTGTGCAACTTTGTTGTTGAGGTATGTAAAGGGGCACGAGGCCTACCTTCTCCCAGTCATTACACATGTGAACTGAGGAAAGCTGTGTCCGTGCATCTTTTACACAAATACCTCCCTTTTCAGGTATGAGACCTTCACAATAACTGCTCATAGTTACATGTGTTTTAACTAACTGTATAAGAACACCCAGGAAAATATTTGTTTCAGTTTGAAGTGAATTTAATTATGTTAACTACGTTAGGCTTTGGTATGCTAACCATATGGTAGTACATAGTAGTGGGACTCGGTAACCATGGTAACAGCCAAATGGCTTATTCTGTAACAGGTAGTTGATGCTGACATTGTAACAATTGTTACATAGAAACAAGCTGAATTACAGTATCTTTTTAAATTCCTGTCTGTCAATCCTATGTTACACATCATTAGTTAGATTCAGATTTTGTAGTGTCAGCATTATTAATAGAATCGGTATTATTTGGAATGTATGGCTGTGTGTATGTTTTTATTGCTGTATTTCAGTGCTGTTTGTACACAGTTACGGTTTTGTTTGTTGCAGTTAAATGTTGTAGTTGGCCAGAGAACTGTATACATACTGGCATTTGTTCTGCTATTGATTGCATTTCACAAAGTTATGGAGAAATGCTGTGTCCGTGCATCTTTACACAAATACCTCCCTTTTCAGGGATTTTACATTAGCAGTTTGCAAAAAAAGAAACACAAGAAACTGATAATATATAGTGAAACCTCGGATTATGAGCATAATTTGTTCCGGAAGTGGGCTCATATTCCAAAACACTCGTAAATCAAAGCACAAGGACCCTCATGGTTTGTTCAGATGCAGTTTCGCAAACCTCATGCTTTCATGTTCAATTGTTAATAATCTTTCTTACTGTAAATTGTTGAACTTCAAATAGTTTGGAACTTCAAATAGTTTGGGTTATTTTCTAACCCTTTCAAGATTGATCAGCAACAATTATCTTAAACAATTACTTATATATTCCCCTTGGCATTGTGTTAACATATGCCTGAATGTTACAGACTAAAACATCAGATTTTATAGAGGTCTGCACACCTGTTGATGATCACTTAATGAAGGACTGATGATTAGCAGCACCTGCTGCAACTTAGCCTCTTAGATTCCAGCAATAAAGGGGTACTTAGTATTGCCCACAAGTTTTTTTTTTTTTTTTACTTTATTTTTGTTCAATAAATGATGTCATGGAGGGAAAAAGGTATACAGTGAAACTTTGGATTGCAAACATATTTTTTTCCCAGAAGTGTGCTTGTATATCAAAACACTCATACATCAAAGTGAATTTCCCCCATAAGAAATAATGGAAACTTGTTTCATTCCACAACTCTAAAATATTCATATTAAAATAATTAATACAAAACATAAGGTAAAAATATAACAAATTAACCTGCACTTTACCTTTGAAAAGAGTAGTGGCTATAACAATTGAGACCAGAGAGAGGAGGAAGGGGGAAAGGGGGCTGGTATGTAGGAAAACTTTTACACACACGAGCGCACACACGCACGCACACACACACACCAGTTTACCGATAGTGACTATCAATCAACCATGCGCACACATGCAGACACACACACTAGCTAAGACGGCAGTATGGGCAGGGGTGTGGATGGCATTCTCCTGTGTAGAACAACATGACACACACACACACACACACACAGACCAATTTCACGAATAGAGACTCACTCTTGCGTGTCCTACACACATACAAACACAGAATAAAAGAATCTTTATGCGCACATACATGGTCACATTGTTAGAGTTAACGGTACATGCACGCACATTGAGACAGGAGATGATTACCCACAGTTCAAAGCAACATTTTGGCTCATCTTGCGGAACGCTCGCAATCCAGGTTAGTTGCAATCCGAGGTTACACTTACCTAAAACTAAGACCTGGTACTATGGAATGATTTTCACAATCAGATGAACATAAAGTTAAAAGAGGGTCACTAACTTTTGCACATGACTGTACATACATTCACATAGGTAAATAGCCACCGCAATACACCAAAATACATAGAGAACTCCAAAATAAAGTACTCGTTCATTTACAGTAACTGAGTGAGTCATGAACACTGAGCTCTGCTATTGCAGCAACTAGGACTAAAAAAGTCTATAAAAAGTAATATAAATATTTTAAAACTTTATTGGGAAATCTGTATTGTACACTATGTAACCACAGCCTGCATGTAAAAAATAGTAACATTACAGCTTACATTATGGTACACAAGTACCCTGTTTATTAGTTATCACGTGAAAACATTTTTACAGACATGCTCAGCTTTTCACACATTAACTTCCTGACTTGTTTTCTGTCACCAACTTATAGGTAAAAGTTGAATTGTTCCTGTTAAGCCACAGATAGACACTGCACAGTGACAGAAAAAGTAAGGGAGGTGATCACTAGCAGAACATTGTTTGCTAATTATTATTTAATTATTAAATTGGGGTTTGTGAGTCTGGATTTAGAATGAAGAACCTTCTCATCTTCACTTTCTGCCTGATTGTAGGTAAGTGTAAGAAGTGTGTATGCACTGGGTGACTATTTGTAATTTGTTTGATATTATTCAAATATGTCTTGGTTGTTGTGGATCATATAACAAGTAAACACACACTTGCATGTTTCACTCGTGTTATTCCACTGTATATTATTCTCCAGCTGGTACTGATGCTGTAACTACAGTAACTGGATACAGAGGACGATCAGTTCAGATTAAATGTCCCTACACATCTGGATATGAAAAGAACAACAAGTATCTCTGCAGAGGTAAATGTGCCAATTGGAAACTTAAAGACGTTCCTGTTCAGTCTGGATCTCCTGTTAAAGACCCCAGATTCTCTCTGTATGACGACACAACAGCCAAAGTCTTCACCATCAACATCACTGATCTGAGACCAGAGGATGAAAGAACTTACTGGTGTGGGGTAGATCGGGCAGGAAAGGATATTTACACAGAGATTCTACTGCTGGTTAAAATGGGTAAGTAGCCAGATGAGCCTGATTTTTTTTTTCTTTTTTTTTATCTCACGCAGTAATTTAG
This sequence comes from Clarias gariepinus, assembly GCF_024256425.1. NCBI lineage: Eukaryota > Metazoa > Chordata > Actinopteri > Siluriformes > Clariidae > Clarias > Clarias gariepinus. The sequence continues at coordinate 4,072,548 of NC_071117.1, forward strand.
AGATTATGAACAGTTTAAGTGGTGCAAATTATTTAAACATGCACAATGTAGACTGGGGCTTATTTATCACTTGCACACAAATGTAATTAAGATTTTGTAAAAAAAACAAAAAAAAAAAACAGTCAGTCCATAATCAGTTTAATATGAATGATTCATCCAAGAAATGAGATGTTGGCCATGTTGTTAAGAAAAAAAAAAGTAATGGCACCTCATTAAAGTACGAGCTGTTAGTATGTCTGTAAGTTAGCCAACATACTGTACTGCAATGGCTGAGATGCATTATTTGAAGATTTTATGTGCAATCAGTGTAGGCTGCACTCTGTGTGAGCTTTGACTTTCTGCTCATGACTACAAGAACATTCTAGGCAAATTACCTGTGATTCTGGTTAATAAAAATTCAGTATGTACATTACTTGAAGAAAAAAAATGTACAGTGCCTTAAAGTAATCATACCCCTTAAACTATTGTATTTTATTGGGATTTTTTTTTTTTTTTGTGATAGACCAACACACAGTGGCACATGATTGTGAAGTGGAAGGAAAATGATAGTTGATGCTATTTTATTTATTATTATTTTTTTTACAAATAAATAAATCTGAAAAGTGTGGTGTGCATTTATATTAAGGACCCATTATTCTGATATGCCTAAATATAATCCAGTGGAATCAATTTCCTTCAGAAGTCACCTAATTAATAAGTAGAGTCAACAGGCAGTGCGTAATATAATTTAATCTCAATATAAATACAACTGTCCTGTGAAGCCCTCAATTGTTTGAGAACATTAGTGAACAAAAAGCATCATGAAGGCCAAGGAACACACCAGACAGATCAGAGATAAAGTTGTTAAAGCAGGGATAGGTAAAGTTTTCTTTCTTAATCCCACGGAGCACGGCTCAATCCGTCATCCAAAAGTGAAAAGAGTATGCCACAACTGCAAAACCTACTGACAGGCCCATTGTAACAGCCAAGAGGCCCATGGTAACTCTGGAGATGCAGAGATCCACTCTCAGGTGGGAGAATCTGTCCACAAGATAACTACTAGTCATGCAATCCACAAATCTGGCCTTTATGGAAAAAAATGAAGAAAGAAAAGTAGGTGAAGGTGTGCACATGCAGGTCTGGTAGCAGTGTCCAGCTGGCATGCGGGCTCAGGCTGGTGAATGATGGCGGCGGGCAGAGTGGGCCGGCAGGGTCAGCAGCTGCTGAATCTTCATGATCACTCTTTCCACTGACCTGGCCATTCGGCTTTGCCCAGTTCTCCATTGGGCACAGCCTCAAGCAGGAGTCCCTTCTGACGTTCAACAGCTGGTCAATCACATAATAAAAAATAAAAAAAAACATTTACATTTGAGGTTGTAATATGACACAATGTGGAAAGTTTAATGGGTATGAACACTTTCGCAAGAAAAGAAAATCTTTAATTTAGCTTGGCCACAAAAACATTTATGCACAATTTTGTGCAGTGTAGGGGCAGTGGTAGGTCTGGGTCATTCATCAGAAGGTCAGTGGTTCAAGACCCAGATTCATCGGCCTGCCCCTGTGGATCCTTGGGCAAGGCCCTTAAGCCTGTTACCTCAACTCAGTCAGGGTTGACGCTGCAGTCTGACCCCAGCACTGTGCAGTAATGTATACGTGACAAACAAATGTATAATTAAAAACAAATCAATAGAATACACAGTCCTGTACTTTAACAAGAAAGTGAACTCTGTGTAAATGAAAATGTGGATTTAAGTTTGATCCTGTTTCTCTTCTCTCAGATGATCCTGTTCTCAGTGGTGTCTCTCAATCCACATACGCCACACATTTCACTTTAACACATATTGTGTCTTCCTTGCATGGTGAAGGCACACATCCAACAACGGGTATGGATTTTATGCCTGAACTATTCTTTATTGCATTTCTGTCATGTCATTTATCATGTCTCACTTGTTTCAGCTAATCCATTAAATGAAGTTAACGACCACAACATCGCTCCCTCATCCCATGGTACGTACACTCTTCACCCACACTTTAAATGAGTTTAAGTATAGATAATACTGAACAAGAGATACAGTAACACACTCTGCTGATAGCAGAAATAACTGCTTTCTGTCTATAAACATTATGTCTTTAGATAAACATGTAGGATACCATCACTGTTCTGCTCAACACCTCATCACACCTCATCATTTTTTAACCCACTCACTTTGACATGATAGCTGAAGTTTGCAGCTTCATTTAAATAGAAGGTAGACATTTTGCAAAGCAGTTCACACTTCATAACCACGGGGTAACTTTTCTAATTATTTTGACAGCTTACTTTTGACACAACTTGGATACTAATTTAAATAATTATAAAACAAATCGTTCGAATGAGTAAAATAATAATAAAAAATAAAAAAACTGGGTACACTGTACACTGGACCTCATTTCTCACTTAAATATGAATATAATTAAGATTTTGTGAAAACCCGTCACATCCATGCACGCATGTACTGTTTATTATAACACTGTGATCACGTGTGCATGTAATGCATCTTTTATTTTGTGTTTGTATGCATGTGTGTACGGTGCGCGTTTACTGTTTATTATAACACAGGTGTGTGCGCGTGTGTAAAGCAAAAGCAAGTGTCATTAGAGAGGTTATAGACTAATTCTTTCTCTCTCTGCATGACTCATTGTACACTGTTCCTCCTCCTCTTGCCTTCACACACACACTAATGGAAACACTTCACGTCGCGATTCTTTTCTAAGGTAAAGTGCAGGTTAATTATAGCAGTGAGTCTGTAAGTGTGTGCGCGTACTCGAGTGTCATTAAAAAAAATTTCTTGTTTATTTTCCCCCCCAAAAAAAGTGTTTTTGTGTTCTGTGTGTGTGAGTGTGTGTGTGCATGTGTGTAAGTAAAAGTCGTCCGACACAGTAGCCCTCCCCCCTCTCAAATAAGAGAGGAGAAAGGGTTATTGTGTAAGACGAGAGGTAGCAGAGGGGAGGAGAGCATTTCTCCTCTCCTCTTACTTTCACTTCACACACACGCATACACAGCGTGCGTGGACAAATAACAACGGAAATCTGTCTGGATTTATTTTTATTTTTAAAGTGCAGGTTAATTTCTTTAATACTTTTACTTTAAATTTTGTATTAATTATTTTATGTATTTATTTTTTGGGTATGTGAAATGAATAATCTGAGTTTTTATTTTTTTTAATGGGGAAATTTTGGTGTTTTGATATATGAGCACAGTTTTTTATTATGCTCGCAAACCAAGGTTCCACAGTATTTGAAGATTTTGTGTAGGGTGCAATCTTGGTTTGTCATTAGTTATTTTGGCCTTTTTACATTTCTGTGAGCTTCAAGTTTCTACTCATGACTACAAGAACGTGTGGGAAATGAATTCTAATTATGGTTAATTTAAATTCAGGATGCACATTACATGAACATATAAAATGTGAAGCTGGAATAAATCTTTAGCTCAGCTTGGCCATGAAAACATTTACTGTATGCACAACTTTGTGTGTTGTGGGGGCAGCAGTAGCTAAGCAGGTTTACACTGTGGGCCCTTGAGCAAGGGGCTTAACCCTGTCTCCTCCACTATGTCATAGGTTACCCTGAGCTCTGTCCCAGCCTCCACGGTGGGTATATGCAAAAAAAAAAAAAAAAAAAAAACTGTATGCAAAATTACTGCTCTTTTATTGTACAGTAATGTATAATATATGTGTCACATTAAGGCTTAACCACCCATCTGACTTCAACACATTCAACACTTCAAATGACTCCGTCATTGCATGCTGAGAGCACACATCCAACCACAGGTACTGCATGCCTATAACGTTATGCCTGAACTCTTCTTTACTATATATTTTTAATGTCATTTATCATGTCTCATTTTTTTAGATAATTTGTTAAATGAAGTTACCCACCAGAAAATCGCTTCCTCATCTTATGGTATGTACACTCTCCATCCACACTGTAAAGGAGTTTAATTATAGATAATACTGAACAAGAGATTATAGACTCAGCTGATAGCAATAACAATGTTTTGTTCATAACCATTATGTCTTTAGATGAACGTATGATACCATCACTGTTTTGCTCAACATCTTATCACACCTCATCATTTTTTAACCCACTCACTTTGACACAATGGCTGATGTTCACAACTTCACTTCAATAGGAAGTAGACATTTTCCATAGCAGTTCACACTTCATAACCACAGGGTAACTTTTCAAGTTACTTTGATAGCTTACTTTTGAAAGCATTCAGCTTTGGTTTGTCATATAATAACTTAAATAAAATATAGAATTCTTAAAAAAAAAAAAAAGTCTAGGTCATTAGTTGGTGTCCAATCCTATTTTACCCAGATCCATCATTTTTTTCTACATCTCTTCACTACACATACAAATTTCTGGTTACATGAAACCTAGGAAGTTTTTAACCTGGCTTAAACCTTTAAACCTTTTCTGTATTAAACATTAATGTCCTGTACAGATATTTTAGGTATACCTGGATACATCATGATCCCTACAGGTGCAGTGTTGTTCACAGTTGCTGTGATTATAGCAATCACCTGCAAAATAAAATGTCAAGGTAAAACACCTTTTAACTATTTGTTTCTATTTATTCATTGTGATGTTTTAATAAAAAATAAAGAAATGCTGATTTGCTCATAGAGTTTAAAAGTTCATTTGGAATAATTTTACACACATATGAATTTAAAATTATGCACTTAAACTTGAAAGTCTTTGTGATAATCTCAGTGATTTAGTTCAGATCCAGCAATACATTAAAGTACACAACATATACTGTAGCAGTGCTTGTAGTTCGCCCTGTGTACGTCATTTATACAGTATAAAACCTGATGTTATTGCCTTTCTCATCTCTCTGCAGGCTCTGCAACAGTGACACAATCACCCAGAGAGGTAACTGATAATGATTTGTATTCAGGTATTACTTTTGCAAACACTTCACTTTCAAACATTTTAGTGATATTTGTTTTCCATTGCAGATGAGTGGACTTGATAAAAAGTCTGTCACTGACACTTTACCTGAATATGTCTATCAGAATGTAGACCCAGACCCTAACCAACCAGACCTAATCTACCAGAATGTGACCTCACCTAATACGCTTAACTGACTCTGGCAGTGGGTTTGATGGGGGGAAAATAAATAAATAAATAAATAAATAAATTTATATATATATATAAGATTTTAAAAGTACAAAAGGTTCTACTTTTATGATCTTGAAATAGTTTTTAATAAATCTACCAACAATTTGACTCCAATTCTCAGGCAAAAGTGGCTTATATTTGATCCACTCACCAAATCTGATTGGTTTGTTTGGCTGTTTATATTATACACTTTATCTGATGTATAGTATAAGAATAAAAAAATTAATTGAAAATGTTTAGGAAAATATCCATCTTAAGTAGAATACAGAGCAGGGCATGTGAGACCATTCCTCTTTAAAGAATCTCCCCAGATGATCCAGGGTCCTAAAATCATCTCTCATATACCCTTCTCACTATACAGATCTTTAAAAGGGTTCAGGTTAAATCACTGAAACAGCCATGGTAAAATTATATAAATATATATAATTTTACCATATATATATATCTGTTTGAGGTGCAAATATGGGAGAGACGTAAATCATAATTTCAAAGATTAGATTCCAGCTGATCTTGCTGTTCTCTTGCATGAATAAAACAGAAAATATAAAAAAAAAATTTAGAACTTTTTTACATACTGTGTGAATGTAGCCTAAGTCTGCAGTATGTGGTGGTGCAAGTGATGCAGTCCATGAAATAATTGTCTTTTAATTAATTTATTATAATATAATGCTACATATTTTTGAAGTACCTTATAAATAAGAAGGGTCAGACACTCAGGAAAGAGAGAGAGCAAGAGAGAGAGAAGCAGCTTCCCGAGTGTACCAAAAGAGCCTCCAACAGCAATTTCTTCCAACAATCCAACAACAGTTTGGTGAAGAACAATGCATTTTCCAGCACGATGGAGCACCGTGCCATAAGGCTAAGTGGCTCGGGGAGCAAAACCTTAAAATTTTGGGTCCATGGCCTGGAAACTCCCCAGATCTTAATCCCATTGAGATGTTGTGGTCAATCCTCAGGAGGCGGGTGGACAAACAAAAACCCACTAATTCTGACAAACTCCATTAAGTGATGTAAAAACCTTTGAAATGTATGAAGTGCTTGTAATTATATTTCAGTACATCACAGAAACAACTGAAATAAAGATCTAAAAGCAGTTTAGCAGCAAACTTTGTGAAAACTAATATTTGTGTCATTCTCAAAACTTTTGGCCACGACTGTATACAGCGACAGGAAGCTAATTATTTACTGAGGTACTCAGAAGAATCTTTGAAGCATCTGGCTTGTGGTTACCCACAGCATCTCTTAGTGTAAATAACAGTGCTTGTTATTTCTGTGTGAGTTATTCTTTATGGTTATAACCCTAAGTGACAATAGAAAACCAAAACTGCAGAATCTGTTAAGGAAATCAAACTCTGGAGAATCTGAAATGTTGTACAAACTCATAGGGTCCAGTGTTGTTTGATTGGGATGTTTTACAAACACCTTGCTGAGATGCAGGTCAAACGAAAGCCAGCTGGGAAGGAGAGAAAAGCTGTCCAGAAGTTGTGTAAAGAGCTTGCAGCAGGTACTCAAGAACTGGCACTGCATAATCAAGCTGTAGCGACCCCTGCAGAGAGAAAGATATTTTGTAACCAATGCATTCAGAATAGTCTGTGAATTGTCTAGTATGTGGATGCAGTTAGCATCTTGTTATCAGGCTATTTTTTACGTTAATCAACTATTATTTTTCTAATCTTTAAAGCTAACAAGTAACCACAACTCTAAACTCTATGATGACCTTTAATGGTAAAACAACAACTCTAGAGAAGCTGGTAGGGATATATTGTGAAAACATACAGTAAGTCACAAAGCCAGGGCATATACAGTATGGGGGCCTTACTGTATGTATTTAGAATTGGTTCTAAAGATTTTAAGCTTTTGGGTATGTAGGTCCTTGTACTACTTTGTTATCTTTAAAAACATTTAGCTTAGTTATACACATCTATTGTATTTTGATTTATTTTGCATGAGTTGTAACTGCTAGCATATAAAGTCTATAAAAGATCTACTTCCCATTGTGAGGATAGTAACGTTAACTGCTGGATCACAAGGACATTCTTTTGACAGATGATCTTGGAACATTTATAACAAGCTGCGATTCACAGAGTATATAAAGAGATCTGTTGTACTAAGATTTTGTTCTGAAGCGTTTGAGTATTTCGGGCCTTGTACTTTTTTTTTTTTATTTTTTTTTTTTTTTCGATTTTATGTTTACTGCATCTGTTTTATATGTATATATATATATATATATATATATATATATATATATATATATATATATATATATATATATATATATATATATATTTTTTTTGCTTAAGTTGTAACTGCTTGCATATAAAGTCAATAAAAGGACAACATCCCACTGCGAGGTTAGAGGTATTAGAGGTATTCACTTGTGTGAGGAACAGAAAATCCAGGGGGCTACATTCTAAACTAACACTAAATGATCCTCATGCTTATCCTTTCAGAATCTGACACAGAGAGTGTTTTGCCCTAGCTAATAAATATTTTCTATTGCATCGCAGAGATTTATCACAGGCTCCAGTTTAACCATAGTACCATACTGCAAAGTGTTTATTGGCTGATTAGTCATCACTGTAAAACACTGATGTCTATATTCATGTAACAAAATTTACTGTATGTTCCTGTCCTTCTTAGGCTAGGGCTCAGAAACCACCGATGTGATTTATTTGAGTTGAGGTCTGCTGTAAATAAATGAAGTCTTTGCACTCATACCCCGCCCCCCTATCAAAAATTCCTAAAAACTGTTTAAGAATTAAGAAAAAAAAGAAAAACAAAAAATCATACCTTTACAAGTGACTCACTATGGAAACTGAAGGCTCACCGTGGGATAATTAAGTGCTAATTTTAGCCAAAAAAAATGTCCACCCTGTCATCTGTCATTTTACAGTTTTTTTTTTGCCACATTTTAGATTTATTTTCAACAGAAGTTTCCCATTAAATATTATATATTGTTAAAAAGAGGACAATATATATATTTATGAAAATGTATATTTTCTTATCAGTATGTGAATAAAATGTTTCTGTGAATTTGCCCGTGACAGAGTGGACATATTTTGTGACTTGCTCCTATGTTGTCTACATGCAATTTATTTATGAGAAGTGCTGGAGTTTGTCTATCATGCGTTTCTAAGGTTTACTTAATAACAGTAATATAAAGTTAAATGGAAAATTTCAGATTTTTATTTTATTATATATATATATATATATATATATATTGAGGTCTAAACAGCACTGTATAGTAATATTGACCCACATGGTTATTTTTTCTTTACACTAGATTTCTTCCAGTTTTACACTTTGTCCTTCAGGGGGCAGTGTGGGCTTTGACAGTTACAGACAGTTATATATGCATGGCAAAAAATATAGGGCAATAAAAAATATAATCTATTAATGTATGACTGGGAATAAAAAAAGGAAAAAAAATACAAGTGCATTTCAGTTTGCAGTAAAGTACACTAATGCACTGTTAATAAGTTCAACACCAGAACTTTCTAATTTGAAAACATTTTACAGCAGTTGAGCTTGACACCTCAGACACACATTTCCTGAGTGGTTTTCTGTCACTGGCTCAAAAGTGGAAGTGGACGTGACATTACCGTCTACTAACATCACACAAACAGACCCTGTACAACCACAGAGACAGAGACAGTGTGTTTATGTTAACTAACAGAACATTATTAATTATTATTATCTGAGGAGTTTGTGAGTCTGGATGTAGAATGGAGATGGTCCTCATCTTCACCTTCTGCCTGATTCTAGGTAAGTACAAACACTTCCAAATCCTCATCAGTCTCAGTGTTCAGTATCAGTGTCACATTAAACTGATGGACATTCTACATGACATGCATGATTTGGACTATTAGTCTGAGTGTGTTATGTTATATTGCTTATTTACACGCACACACACACACACACACACACACACACACACAAACCTTAACAATGTTTACACTTTAATATTCCTAATAATATTAATACCAACTTATAGGTAAAAGTTGAAGTGATGTTCCTATTAAGCCACAGATAGACACTGCACAGTGACAGAAAAAGTAACGGGGGTGATCACTAGCAGAACATTGTTTGCTAATTATTATTTAATAATTAAATTGGGGTTTGTGAGTCTGGATTTAGAATGAGGAACCTTCTTATCTTCACTTTCTGCCTGATTGTAGGTAAGTGTAAGAAGTGTGTATGCACTGGGTGACTTGTTGTAATTTAAAAATTATCTTTGTTGTTGTGGATCATATAACAAGTAAACACACACTTGCATGTTTCACTTTGGTTCTTAATTATGTTTCATTCCACTGTATATTATTCTCCAGCTTGTACTGATGCTGTAACTACAGTAACTGGATACAGAGGACGATCAGTTCAGATTAAATGCTCCTACACATCTGGATATGAAAATAACGAGAAGTATCTCTGCAGAAGACGATGTTCTGTTGTGCGCATAAAAGACATTCCTGTTGATTCTAAATCTCCTGCTAAAGACTCCAGATTCTCTCTGTATGACGACACAACAGCCAAAGTCTTCACCGTCACCATCACTGATCTGAGACCAGAGGATGGAAACACTTACTGGTGTGGGATACAGGGTAGAGTGTATGATTCTTACACAGAGATTCTGCTTCTGGTTAAAACAGGTGAGTGTTACACAGAGGAGAGTACAAAACATTCTCATTAATTCCTTGATCATGAACATATTTGCATTCTGACAGATAATTAAAGCACCATGTACAATGTATAACATAACTCATTTATCTAGACTGAATGATTGATAAATGAGGCTCTGGATATTTGATCTAGAATCATCAATGATCTAGAATTTGATAACAAACTCTTTTCTACAAACAATATTTTCAGATGATCCTTCCATCAGTACTGTCTCACACACCACACACTCCACTTCAACACACTCAATGAGCACATCAGTGCATGCTGAGAGAACACACTCATCATCAGGTATGAACTTCTTCATCGACCTCTTCATCACATTTCTCTCACATCATTCATCATGTCAATTTTATTTCAGCTAAACTAGTAGATGTTAACCTTTCAAACATCGGCTTCCCATCTCTGGGTATGTACTATATCACATGTCTTATATGAGACTTTATTTAAACATTTATAAATGAGCACAGAACAAAGTTCAAACCACTACAGGACAGAATATGTTACAGTGGAACCTTGGATTGTGAGCATAATTAATTCTGGAAGCGTTGTAATCACGTGACTCTCCGCTTTAAAACAAAAAGTTCAAGTGTGCCACATGATACTCGATGATATTTGGCATTGGTATATCAAGACTCGCTTATTTATCAAGTCAAAGTGCATTACCAATTGTTGCTCGTCTTGCCGAATGCTCGTAAACTGGGTTACTCGCATTCCAAGGTTCCCCTGAATATGTGAGAGTGTAAATGTTTTAAGCACATTTCTTTAAACTTAAATCTATTCATATGTTTAATAATAATCCATATTTATTTTTAAACACTGCATCACAGTACCTTCTAATCACCTACAGTACCATATGTAATGTCAGAAAATACCTGGGAGCAAACTGATGCTGCTTAAATTATGGCAGAAACACTGAATATGTATGAACCAGGCTTTTTTAGGTATATTCTTCTTTTTATATTCATATAGTGCGGGGGTTTTTTTTCTCACCAAATAAATCTAAATCTAACGGTAAAGAATATTATTCCACAGCGATAGTGTGCTTATGAAAAAAAATAATAAAAACTGCAGTCTATTAGTGTACTTTTACATGTGTGATATTTATTCAGATTTCTACACCTCCCTCAGTGTGGTTTGTCTGAGCAGGTGTGGTTTTTACATTTCCAGTTTCAGTGGTTCGAAAACATGCACCATAAACTCTGGGTCTTTTATACATGCAGTGTTTTGTCTGTTTGAATATGAATGTGTTGTTCTTTGCCTCAATACACTAAAACAAAAAAGTTTTTTTTAACCCACCTGTTAACACATATTGTGTAGGTTTGTTAAGTTATTTGTTTCGTTACTGTGTTTATTAGATAACAGGCCAGTATCTTCAATTAGATATTCTGGTTTCATGACAGAATTTATCACTTCAGCAGTTCACCTTGTAACAGATTGACTGTAACTTGTCAATTTCTCTCATCACACCTGAGATCAGGGTACAGGGTCATTAAAGCAGGCATGTTGGGGTTTCTTCAGGACAGTAATGATAATAGATTGTTTACAGCACATGAGGATTACTGACTGTGTCACAACACTACTAGCCGGTCAGTGCCGACCTGAAAGGCCATCAGGTCCTGCTGCCTCCCTGGTGTTTACTTTGGTAAAGAAATCTGTACAGTATATCTCATGTGGCAGACTGTTCTCATGTAATCAGTGTCTACTTTAATTTCAGTAAACATATCCCAGTTGGTTGCAGAATTTTAACAGACTTATGGTTTTTCGTCCACTTCCAAACAAACTCTAAAATGCCTTTAATGTGGTAAGAAAACTCTGAACTGACACCAGCAGGAAGTAAATCAAACATCCTGTACTAAGTTTTCTGTTATAGTCATTGTTGTATATGTGAACTGTTAAACTGAGCTTTGAGGTACAAACCATGCCAAAGAACAGAGCTGTAGTGCTGCAGAAATGCCATCTGTTTAAGATATTCTGTTTATTTAACAATTAAAAAAATAAAATAAAATAATAATAATAATATAATAACTATTTTGGAAACACTGCTCAGTACTTTTACAACAATTATAATTCAGCATGAAACTATGTGAGGTTTAGTTTGTGTACGTGTTCTATTTTTGGTCACGAGACATTTGAAGGTGATGAAATCAACAACTCGTTTATATCTTCAGTTGCACTTTATTTTCATGCACACACACAAGCCTGCATGCATGTGCGTGCACACACACCCACAATTGTGTAATTGTGCAATTTAAATTAAAATACCTAAATTATTGAAAAATGATAAAATTATGGGCATTATGATAATTACTATATATGCATTATGATCATGTTTCTCTTCCAGAAATGTCAACCGTCATCACGGCTGTGTCTGTGGTTCTAGTGCTGCTTCTCGTTGCCCTTTTATTCGCCACTGTCCTACAGAGGAAAAAGATCAAAGGCACCAAAAACAAACACATTTTTTATACTAATTATTATATTATGATGCGTAATTCCCAAAATGAATTGAATTATCTTCCCCCAATTCTCAGGTTCATCTCCAGTCCAACCTGCCCAGAGTTCCTCAAATTTCCAAGTGGTGAGTTGTGTTTTTGCCAAAAAATATTTTTGATTTTTACAAACCACAAAAACTCTGTTGTGGTCTGATGTAAAAATAAAGTAATTAAAAGGAAACAGGATGACCCTCAAACTCAGGAAACCTGCACCGCAACCAGGGTTACAAAGTGAGTGTGTTACAAATGGAACTGAAATTAAAAGAGGAGTTTGGTCCACCACATATCTATCTAAGAAGCAGACTGACATGTCTCTACTTTTTCACCAGAGGGAGTTAGAGAGCTGTCTCTAATTAAGTCTCTAAGGCTATGTTTACACTGCAGGTCTCGATGCCCAATTCTGATTTGTTGTCTTTATCTGATTTTTTTTTACCGTCTGTTTACACGTTCTTTTAACTATGACTCATATCAGATTCACGTGTTTACACTCGCCATGCCATCTGAAACATCACGCATACTTAAAGGCAGGTTTTTGTGCTACACACTAGCCAAGACAGACGAAGGTGAAGTATGCTTGAAGCTCTGCGATATATGCAAAGTTCGCGAAACGTCACCATGGTTTTAAAACGTAGGAGAAAAAAACAGCATAATTGCAGCCTGTGCATATGCTTCATGTACCAAATACTGATTTCTTAATATTATTTAGCCCTTATAAGCATTAAAAAAAGGCAGAGGGGGGAGGGGGGTGCTTTTCCTTTCCATGTCACCTACGATGTTATAATTCCACACGCGCTTCCACCGGAGAATAACATTACATCATTAAACCACGAAAAAGTCGCAGTTTTAATGGCGTACAGAATGCTATGCCTCAGGAAATCCGATCTGTTTGTTTACACGACAATCACATTAGCACATATCTGATTTATAGCTGATTTATTTCCACATATGAAGGAGGCCTGAAACCGATCTCGAAATATCGGAATGTATGCGTTTTTTTTCTGTTTACACAGACATAGAACATATCCGATATGTGTCACATATGATCAAAAAATCGGAATTGCGTCACATTTACCTGAAAGTGTAAACGTAGCCTTAGTTGTGGCAACTGGCTGTACCTGTAACTGGCATATGTAAGGGCCGCTATATACAAATGTCAGTCTGCTCCTTACAAAGATAAGGAAACACCATGTTGGTAGGAGAGGTCTGAGAAAAATAACCGGATTTATTCAAGCTGACAGTAAATCTATAGCAGCTTATAAATTCATCTTTTACACCTGATCTGACCAAAAACAAATCATAAAATGTGATAAACATCAAACAGCTACAAAGTAAACCATATTGGGTTTTGGTTTCTGTACATGAAACATTAAACTGAGGCTTTCATGGGCACAAGCCCGACTCAACTGGATGTATGAAATTCAAAATCTCTCTGGTGCATGTAAAAAAAAGGATTAATAAGAAACATTTATTGTTTACTCTCATGTCACTTATGTCAGTATGTCTGTCTGAATTATCTACCTAAGAACAAGGACAGAAAAGTATTTTAATATAACCTAGCCGGTTTAGACTGTGTATATAAGACTTGTTTTCCTCTTTGTGCTCAGGTTCCATGTCCTGATTATGATTATGATGAGATTAAAGACAACAAAAGTCGTTCTAACATAATTTACTCCACTGCTCCACCTCCCTTAAACCCCTCTGAGATTTATTCCAACACTGGATTACCCACAGTTCCCTTTGATGATCCAGAAACTGTTTATACTACAGTAGATCACCCATCAGATCCTCCTGATCAGGACTTCTACTCCACAGCTCAGTTCCCCCCAGTTCCCTCATCAGTCAGTGCTGCTCCACCATCAGTTGTGGAATCTGGTGAACATCTAACATATGCAGCACTAGATCTTGACACCAGCTCTGGTGCAGCTCCAACAGTGATCTACAAGCATGAAAACAACTCTAGTGAATATGCTACTGTTACCTAGTTAGCATACATTAGAATGATAATAATTCTGCTGTATTTGTAATTTATTAGCCCCCATTATATTACATTATACTATAGAGCTGTTTAATTGTAAAATATGTAAAAATATTTAAAATGTGTAAAAATATATAAAACTAATACTTATGATAAACTGATATTAGTTAATATTTTAAACAATCATTATTGTCAAATATATGTGGAATATTAGAAATGAAACAATAAAACACCTGTGGCATGACACCCTTCCACCTGTGATGACCTAAAGTTAAGATTTCTACCACAAATCACCACATCATCCTGTCACATACTGTAGTAGTTTACTATAAAAGCAACACACTTTGTATATTTCTTACTTGGTGAATATTCCTCCTGCACTGTATTTTAGATGCAGTTTTTAAATTTCTAGTTTCACCAGTTTCAGTGTATTTTTTAAATCAAAATACACTCAGGACTTGGATGATGTTACAATTTATTTGGTTCCTGCACACAGAGCAGTAGGAGACACAATGACAAATTCAGTGATTTTATGGCTTCACCCACAGCAGTTCATCATAGCTCTGCTGCACTTAATACAAGTATACAGTATGATATTATAAACAAAACATACAAAAATTAAACAGTAATCTGAAATATGTTAATTTATCTGACAATTAAACCATTTTTGCATAAACAATTAAATATTGTCTTTTCCCTGTCTTTTTCTAAATATATTGCTTTTTGATCATATAGGACATTTTAAATCACTCTCACTCATTCACTCACTCATCTTCTATACCACAAGGCAGGGTACACCTTGGACAGGCTGCCAATCTATTACAGAGTACACACACATACACACACAATCACACACTATGGGCAATTTGGGAACGCGAATTAGTCTAACCTGCATATCTTTGGACTGTGGGAGAAAACCGGAGTACCCACACACAGAGGGGATTCGCGCCCGGCTTTTTTTTTAAAGTGAAGTGCAAGTTAATTTGTTTTATTTATACTTAATGTTTTGTTTTAATTATTTTTATGTTTTTTTTATTTATTTTTTTTAATTTGAGTTTCCATTATTTCTTATTGGAAAATTTAATTTGGTTTACAAGTGTTTTGGAATAACATTTGTTCCGCTTCTGGAACAAATTATGCTCATAATCCAAGGTTCCACTGTAATTTAAGTCAAAACTTTTTAAATTGCCTCGCAAACGTGTTTCTTGGAACTCTCGTTTCTGGAACACAGCGAGAGCATCCTTCTTGCCACCTTCTCCATATATGGCGCGCTTTCTCATGCATGCAACTTGCACTGGTGTCCTGATGCTCTGCAAATCGTTTTCTGAACACATAATAGTATGATGTTTTTTGTATAAGTAGTTTTACTTTCATATTATTTTATTTTTTAGTATTGTCATGGCTTGCGCCTGTGATGAGCGTTTGCCCAAATATAATATTGCTTCTCACACACTCTGAAGCTCACTAGCTAGGCGGCCTCCCCGTCTGCAGGTGTGTAAAGGAGCAGGGCCGCGAATGAGGCACGGCTGATGAGCCATCTCCTTTATTGATCCCAGGCTTCTCCCCGAGTGAGACACTGCCCACCAGACCTGCGCATGCACAACATTCCTTATCTTTTCTTTCTGTCCTCGATCTTTAACCCTTTCCTTCCCTATTTTTTTCCTAAATTATATATATATATAGACCATAAGACATAAATTACAAATGTTTCCCAATGTGTCCCTGAATGAAGGGAGGCTCAAAATCAAAAGTACCAGTCAGTATCTGGTGGCCACCAGCTGCTTGAAGTACTGCAGTGCATCTCCTCCTCATGGACTGCCTATTGCGGACAGTCTGAGCACTGATGGAGGGATTGTGTGTTCCTGGTGTGACTCGGGCAGTTGTTGTGGCCATCCTGTACCTGTCACGCAGGTGTGATATTCGGATGTACCCATCCTGTGCAGGTGTTGTTACACGTGGTCTTCCACCGCGATGATGATCAGCCGTCCTTCCTGTCTCCCTGTAGCGCTGTCTTAGGCGTCTCACGGTGCGGACATGGCGATTTATCGCCCTAGCCACATCAGCAGTCCTCATGCCTCCCTGCAGCATGCCTAATGCACGTTCACACAGATGAGCAGGGACCCTGGGCATCTTTCTTTGGGTGTTTTTCACAGTCGGTAGACAAGTCTCTTTAGTGTCCTGCGTTTTTAGAACTGTGACCTTAAATGCCTACTTTCTGTAAGCTGTTAAGGTCTTAACGACCATTCCACAGGTGCATGTTAATTAATTGATTATGGTTAATTGAACATGCATGGAAAACATTGTTTAAACCCTTTACAATGAAGATCTGTAAAGTTATTTGGATTTTTTCAACATTATTGTTGAAATACACAGTCCTGAAAAAGGGGCGTTTCTTTTTTTGCTGAGTATATTTGTCCCTTTGCGCTCTAACCCACACCAGTAAGTTCCTCCATCCTCTGTTCTCAGATCAGTGATGGTGACGGTGAAGACTTTGGCTGTTGTGTCGTCATACAGAGAGAATCTGGAGTCTTTAGCAGGAGATCCAGACTGAACAGGAATGTCTTTAAAACGTGGAACAAGACATTCACCTCTGCAGAGATACTTGTTGTTCTTTTCATATCCAGATGTGTAGGGACATTTAATCTGAACTGATCGTCCTCTGACTTGAACATGTAGGTTTCCTCATGCAGTAAGTGAAGTGGAAGCTCCTCTGTGTGCTGAAGATTAATGATGAAGGTGAAGATTAGGATGTAGAATGGAGATGGTCCTCATCTTCACCTTCTGCCTGATTCTAGGTAAGTACGAACACTTCCAAATCCTCATCAGTCTCAGTGTTCAGTATCAGTGTCACATTAAAGCTTTGCACTGATGGACATTTAGCACAGAACTTTTATAAAGAGGTTCCAGTGTTTAAAGTAGTGAAGTTCTCAGGGGTGCTAAGAGCTCCTGGTTATCTTCAGAAGCACACAGAGGAGCTTCCACTTCACTTACTGCATGAGGAAACCTACATGTACAAGTCACCTACACATGGGAACATTATCTCTACTTATTTTCAGTGTAAAATTGACTTTGAAGAGTTTGTGTATCTGTATACGAGCTGAACAACAGTCCTTAACTACAGGTTATGTGTTTAAAGATCAGGACTAATGCTTTATCAGTGCAGTCGGCCTGCAGTCTCATCTCTCTTCTTCCTGTTGTTCAACACAGAATGTGAGTTTAGTGTTTTCTATCGAGTCTAGCCGAGAGCAGATAGTCCTGTTGTAGGACGTGTAGGATTTAGATTATTAGTCTCTGAGTGTTTGTTATTTAAAATCCCTGTATTGGTTTCTCCTACTGTATGTGTATCTGTTGTACCTGTCTCTTCTCTTAAACGTGTCACAATGTTTACACTTTAATATTCCTGGATACTGAGCTTCATTTTGGTCTTATATGTTACACCATGGTCCTGGATCATATTTCATTCCACTGTATATTATTCTCCAGCTGGTACTGATGCTGTAACTACAGTAACTGGATACAGAGGACGATCAGTTCAGATTAAATGTTCCTACACATCTGGATATGAAAAGAGCAACAAGTATCTCTGCAGAGGTGGATGTTCCAGCTGGGACCTTATAGACATTCCTGTTGATTCTGGATCTCCTGCTAAAGACTCCAGATTCTCTCTGTATGACGACACAACAGCCAAAGTCTTCACCGTCACCATCACTGATCTGAGAACAGAGGATGGAGGAACTTACTGGTGTGGGTTAGAGCGCAAAGGGACAAATATACTCAGCAAAAAAAGAAACGCCCCTTTTTCAGGACTGTGTATTTCAACAATAATGTTGAAAAAATCCAAATAACTTTACAGATCTTCATTGTAAAGGGTTTAAACAATGTTTTCCATGCATGTTCAATTAACCATAATCAATTAATTAACATGCACCTGTGGAATGGTCGTTAAGACCTTAACAGCTTACAGAAAGTAGGCATTTAAGGTCACAGTTCTAAAAATGCAGGACACTAAAGAGACAGGGTCCATTCTCATCTGCGTGAACGTGCATTAGGCATGCTGCAGGGAGGCATGAGGACCGCTGATGTGGCTAGGGTGATAAATCGCCACGGCCGCACTGTGAGACGCCTAAGACGGCGCTACAGGGAGACAGGAAGGACAGCTGATCATCCTTGCAGTGGAAGACCACGTGTAACAACACCTGCACAGGATCGGTACATCCGAATATCACACCTGCGTGACAGGTACGGGATGGCCACAACAACTGCCCGAGTCACACCAGGAACACACAATCCCTCCATCAGTGCTCAGACTGTCCGCAATAGGCAGTCCATGAGGAGGAGATGCACTGCAGTACTTCAAGCAGCTGGTGGCCACCAGATACTGACTGGTACTTTTGATTTTGAGCCTCCCTTCATTCAGGGACACATTGTAAAACATTTTTAGTTTATGTCTTATGGTGTTCACTCTTTAAGTGTTCATACAAATATTTACACATTAAGTTTACTGAAAGTAAAAACAGTTGAAAGTCAGAGGACGTTTCTTTTTTTTTGCTGAGTATAGATTCACAGAGATTTTACTGCAAGTTAATACGGGTGAGTGTTACACAGAAGAGAGTTAAAGAATACCTGTAGCATGCAATAATTTAATGAATTTGAAAGTGTTATGATTGAGGCAGATTAATAAAGCCTGTACAATGTAAAACATGTATGAGGTTGTAAAATCAAAAATGTGGTTTAATGCCTGGGTATTTAATTCAGATATTGTGAACTATCTGGAATAAAAATAAAACAAAAAGAAAATGACTGTTTCTTTCAGATGCTCCTGCCCTCTCTACTGTCTCACACATCACACACACGACACATTCCACTTCAACACACTCCATGAGTACATCAGTGCATGCTGGGAACAGACATCCAATAACAGGTATGAACTTCTTGCTTGTCCTCTCCATCACATTTCTCTTACATCATTCCTCATGTCTTATATTTCTATTTATTTCAGCTAACCTATTAAATAATATTACCCACCCCACCACTGCTCCCTCACCTCAGTGTATGTCCAGTAGCACATGTCTTATATAAGACCTTATTTAAATTATTTTGAATGAGGAATAAAGCAAAGTTCAAACACATACACAACGGATTACATCAGCAGTGGGGTTGTACAGAAAATGTTTCAAGCATGTTGCTACACCTTAGAAGTTCCTTTAAACCTTTTATCCACTGTTATTTCGGTATTTTCTTTTTAAACGCTGCATCACAGTACCTTCTAATCACTTGCTATACTTGGCATAAATAAAGCAGCACCAGTTTAATCCCTAATATGCCAAAGTCATTAGATATAACCTTTTTTGTAGTTTATTATTCTAGGTCATATTTAGAGATTTTTTGTTGTCGTTTTCCATATTCATCTGTGGTTTGAAAACATAAGTTATTAAATGCTTTTACACATGCAGTGTTTATTCTGTTTGAATGACCATGTTGTTCTTTGACCTTGATATGATCCTGTACACTGCAAAAAAAGTTGCATTCGTATTTTAACTAAACTGTTGGGATAAAAAAGACATATTGCGTTGTTCTGTTAAGTTCTTTGTTACATAACTGAGAAAATTTGGTAACAGATCAACATGCTGGTTTAGATGTTCTGGTCTCATTACAGAACTTTTTATTTTTTATCCTATGAGATTGATTGTAATTTGTAATTAAAACTTGTAACAATCATCATATTCACCTTTTATTCATCACAAACAAAAAAAAAACATTCACAGCAAAATACAATTATAACAAATAAACTTAATTTTAAATTAAAATTTAATATTAGGTTAAAAGAGAAAAAGATAAAATAAGTAAAATGCACAGAATAAGCCTAGACATCGCACATGGAAACATAAAATGAGAAAAATATACAGTAGATTATAGGGAAATATTAAAGTACTGTAAAGGTGTCAGGAGAAGTGCAGATTTGTTTATGTTTAGTGTGTGTGCAAATAGTGAAGAATGTGATATAACGAATTACAGTAGTTGAGGTTTAAATCACAAACATCCGTGATTAATAAATAATTTTTTATTATAGGGAAAATCATCTGTAATATCAGGAATGTAGGGGTATGTGTGGGTGT
The DNA here is from genome assembly GCF_024256425.1 of Clarias gariepinus. Classification (NCBI taxonomy): domain Eukaryota; kingdom Metazoa; phylum Chordata; class Actinopteri; order Siluriformes; family Clariidae; genus Clarias; species Clarias gariepinus. The sequence goes on from NC_071117.1 coordinate 4,092,953, forward strand.
TGTACGAATCACCTGAGGAATTTTACAATTTGTTGGTAAGAAGCTTCTTCTCACTACCTTCTTGTTTAAAAAAAAAAAATAATATTGATCAGACAGCCGAGGTTCTCTACTATCCCTTTCTTGGTCAAGCACTTCTTAAAGTGCAGGTTAGGGATCTCAATGTGGATTCAGCTGATCACTCCACTCTCTGTAGAGCTGCCTGTTCCGCTTGGTGCTGATCCGAAAGCTGTGATGCTTCCAGTTAGGATGTTCTTAGTGGTGCAAGTATAGAAGTTCTTTGGCATCTAGGATGGTGGTTTAAAATTATACGTCCCTCATATGTCCGAACTGGTGAAGACACTGAATGGCCTTTTTTACCAGAGTGTTACAATTTAAAAGGGCCATGACTGGTTCTGGAGACATGAAACTTTTCACTCTTTTCACTGGGGTACTGCTCATGATAAGGGGATGGGAGCTTCTCTCCTGCTTTCTGCTAAAATCCACTATTACTTTCTTTTGTATTGCTGATGTTCAGGAAGAGGTTCTTCTCCTGGCACCAGTTATCCAGGCTTTTAGTCTCCTCTGTGTTGTTCTTATCATTGTCATACTGTAAATCAGAAACCTCACAAACATTGTCATCAGCATATTTGATGAAAGAGGTAGTGGTGTAAATAAAAAGTGTACTCTGCTGTGCAGTGGGTACAGCAGTGGGCCCTGGACACACCCCTGGGGGATCCAGTGCTGAGAAGGCGGAGACTCTATAATGGCTTTACTGCAGTACGAAATAGTTGAATTGAATGTAGCAGGAAGTGTTAAGCCATACAAAATTTTGTGCTGCACACCTTTTTTTATAGATATTAACTGCCAAACTGAGCCTTAACCCTCCCGTTACCTTCAAAATTACTAACATCTTTCATCCTTGGGGTCAATTTGACCTCAGCCATTTAAACCATAAATTGTTACCCAAGTTTATGTGTCAGGTACTTTTACGTTTATTTGTAGATTACTCAAATAGCCCTTTAAATTAAACAATAAGCCCCACCTACCCGTTTGCATACAGAATACCTGTTACATGGCTATGGAGAAATATGCAGATCAGCCTTAAAATCTCACTAATTGACCTAAAATAGATATCTTTTCAGTATTTTAATGACTTTATATTATTTCTTAATAAATTTTTTTGTTACTTATAACATTTGGAATAAAAAACTATTCTTTATAAAAAATAGTAACAAGTATTATGTTCGGGGTCAATTTGACCCCAGGAAAAACAAAAACAATTTAAAAAAATTAGAAAAAAATGTATTTGTAAAATAGTCATCACCATTATCATCATTGTAGAGGATAATTGTCATCATTGTCTATGCTACTGTAGTGTAGTGTATGTGCAGAGAGTGCAATCATTCTATTTCAATATATATTTCCTCGATATGAGGTTTCACCAACATGTTATCCAGTTTCTCTAACAAACTCCTCCTTCAACTCAGATTTCTGCTGTTTCCGTCCTTGTTTATTTCACTCCCTATTACAAAGGCCTTGAAGGGGCCAACACGCAGTCATAAAGCTGTATTTGGCTGTGGTCTTTTCCAAGTTATCAACTTTTCATTGTAGTCCAAGATCATTTGTGGTTTTCTGTCTTCTGTGATACTTAGGACAGCACCTTTGTGCATGCTCATCTGCAGGACATTTTCACTCTTTTGAGGCAATTGGAGACAATAGTGGCTCTCTTATGTGAAGTCAAGCAAACATTGAAGATTCTACCTTCCTGTTCTTTGTCACAAGCAACTCAGAGGGACCTTCAGCTTGTTTTTTCTCACTATTTCTCACTGTTCCCCAAATAGTAACCTTTTTAGAAGTTCTTCACCAAGGGCGTACAATTTAAAAAATATATATTTACGGTAATATTATGACCATTCAGTCATTCAGCCAAGGACCACACTCATGCCTTGATTGTTTTCAGGCGTTTCCCTAGGGGATTTACCAGTGTACTGTGCACGTGCATATTCCAGGCATAGCTGGACTGTGTACCATATTTTGAAACTGTATTTGGCCGGTTTGTTCGACATGTATTGTCTAAAAACTAAAAGCACTAACAAAATGCAACCAGACAATCATCCATAGTCAGGTGGGGACCTGGATTGTAAAGAACAGAAAATCACTGAACATACTTGTCCATTACATCCTATATTGCTGTGTTATGAGTTTATATCCCTTTAGGCAGACCATAATAATTTTGCATTTTTGAAATATAGTGTGTTTGCTGGTGGTTTAAACACAACAGGAGGGTCAACACAGAGGGTTTTGTTCTCATCAAAGGATGTGGCCTCATAACCAGCATCCCCCTCAACATGAGAAATGGTTCAGAAGCCTACTGTTATAATCTTTATTTTTTTTTATGAGCTTTTATATGTTTGCTCCACCCTTATGTTGGGTGAACTATCAATAATCTTCATAAGACTTCAAAACCATATTTTCCAACCCCAACAAAGTAGGAAGTGTCAAAACCCCTCACACATATCGTGTGAATTATTAGTAGTTCTCACTATTAAAGTTATGGTTATGTTAGGTTATTTCCCTAAGGCTTTTTAAATATTATAAAATTGCATGTTATAGTGACTAAAATATCATCCAAAATAAGCAAAATAAATGAATATATTTATATTTTTATATTTCTTATATGTTTTATACAGCAAAAACTGCCTGGGGTCAAATTGACCCCAAAGAACACAGATGCGATACAACATGTGTACAGGACAAAACATATTATGATGTTAATTTTACCTTACCCAGTTATCCCTATTAAATTAGGAAAAGTCACTAAATATGAAGCAAAAAAAACAACAACAATAATTTATTATGAGACTTTAAACATTGAATGTGGTCAAAATGACCCCAAAGATAATAGGAGGGATAAGGTACAGTACAAGCCATGCCAAAAAACATAGTTGTAGAGCTGCAGAAATGGCATCTGTTCAGAAAAGTTTATTTAATTAGCAAAAAAAAAACAAAAAAAAAAAAAACAGATATACAATACAATAATACAGTAATACAATATTTTTGAGACCCTGTTTTAGGTTTTTACATTTTATTGTCATCCACTGTCTGAAAACCAACCACAACCACATAATTTACATTTTCAATTTCACTTTACTTGCACACACACACGCACACACACACAAATAATAATAATAATAATAATAATAATAATAATAAATACAGTATAATTGTTTAGGTAAAATTAAAAGATCTAAATGTTATGGAATAATCCATATTAATATGCATTATTATCATGTTTCTCACTCATCTTCTATATACCGCTTTATTCTGCATTCAGGGTTGTGGGGATCTGGAGCCTATCCCAGGAGGCTTAGGGCATGAGGCGGGGTATATCCTGTACAGGGTGCCAATCCACTGCAGGGCACACACACACACACACACACACACACACACACACACACACACACAACTACATTTATTTACACACTATGGGCAATTTTGGGAACATCAATTAGCCTAATCTGTAGGTCTTTGAACTGTAGGAGGAAACCGTAGTACCCAGAGGAAACCCACCAAGAACAGGGAGAACATGCAAACACCATGCACACAGAGACGGGAATCAAACCCAGACCCTGGAGGTGCAAGGCGACAGTGCCAACTATTACGCCACTGTACCACCCATGATCATGTTTCTCTTTCAGAAGTTCCAACCGTCATCACGGCTGTGTCTGTGGTTTTGGTGCTGCTTCTATTTGCCCTTTTATTTGCTGTTGTACTGCAGAGAAAAAAGAAGATCCAAAGTACCAAAACCATCACATTTTTATAGTTTTATTCACAAAACTATTTCAAGTTTTACGAGACTAAAAGTTGCTTTTTGAAAGGTGGAGCTATGAGGGCATGAAAGAAATACAGATAATGTAAAAAGAAGTAAAATGAAAACAGGCACATGAAGTGCAAATAAATTAGAAAATAAATTAATAAACCTTAATCTGTATAAATATTTGAGTGCAGCCGGTTGCTGTACTCAGTAGTCCTTATTGACAGAGCAATAGCGCTCCCGAGTGGACAGAAAGTTACATGCATTGGAAGACATAGAAACATTTCCAATCTGTAGGTATTAATGTTTTTAATATGTATTTTATATTATGATATATAATTCTTAAAATGCTTGAATGTATCTTTTCCCCCGACTCTCAGGGTCATCTCCAGCCCAACTTGCACAAAACTTCAAAGCTTTCAACGCTTCATAGCACAAAGTGGTAAGTTGTGTCAAACCACCACGTGGTGGTCTAATTTACTGCACTAAACTTTATATTTACATTAGCTGTTACAATTTATATGCAATTGCCATCATCTATTTTATATAAATACTAAAATTAATAAATTAAAAATAAGCAGGGTGACTCCCCATGTCATATTTAAACCCAGGAGCAAACTGAGTGTGCCACACCCTAGGTTAGAAAGTGTGGTACAGGTGTGTCAAATAAATGAACTGACTTGAAAGAAGTTATTCTTATGAGGCATGAGGGCTTGTACCTCAGTCCTACAGCAAACCCAGTCAAAAGGTTATAAACAAGGGATAAACTTTAGTCTATCAGGGAAGAAACCTTTGACTGCTCACCGCAGAGAGCTAATGATCTTATAGTTCCGTTTATGAAACATGTTCTGATTATTATTTTATGTTATTACTGTTAGTCATACCAGCTGAGGCATAGTAATTTGTGTGTTATGTTTTAGTACAACTTTAACACTTTGGGTAGTAAGAGTGGGGTGCAGTTGCCAATTGATTCTAGCAGGGGGTTGTGAACTTTGTTGTTGAGGTATGTAAAGGAGCACGAGGCCTACCTTCTCCCAGGCATTACACATGTGAACTGAGGAAAGCTGTGTCCGTGCTTTCTTTTACACAAATACCTCCCTTTTCAGGTATGAGACCTTCACAATAACTGCTCATAGTTACATGTGTTTTAACTAACTGTATGAGAACACCCAGGAAAATATTTGTTTCAGTTTGAAGTGAATTCAATTATGTTAACTACATTAGGCTTGTTATGCTAACCACATGGTAGTACATAGTAGTGGTACTCAGTAACCATGGTAACAGCCACATGGCTTATCCTATAACAGGTAGTTAATGCTGACATTGTGTTGTCAATGTTTAACACTGAGTGAAAGTGCTGTTCGTGTTGTATGTATTAACTAGGAGTCTGGTTATAGCAAAAACGAGCTGAATTACAGTATCTTTTTGAATTCCTGTCTGTCAATCCTAAGTTACACATCATTAGTTAGATTCAGATTTTGTAGTGTCAGCATTATTAATAGAATCGGTATTATTTGGAATGTATGTCTGTGTGTATGTTTTTATTGCTGTATTTCAGTGCTGTTTGTACACAGATACGGTTTTGTTTGTTGCAGTTGAATGTTGTAGTTGGCCAGAGAACTGTATACATACTGGCATTTGTTCTGCTATTGATTGCATTTCACAAAGTTATGGAGGCATGCTGTGTCCGTGCATCTTTACACAAATACCTCCCTTTTCAGGGATTTTACATTAGCAGTTTGCAAAAAAGAAACACAAGAAACTGATAATATACAGTGAAACCGACATTATGAGCATAATTCGTTCCGGAAGTGGGCTCATATTCCAAAACACTCGTAAATCAAAGCACATTTTCCCATAGAAAAAAAATGGAAATTAAAATTATTCGTTCTACAGCCCAAAAAATAAATACATACAAATAATTAACACAACATATAAAGTGAAAATACTTTATCTTTCTCCTGCGCTGCTGAGTGTGTGTTGTGTGTGCACAAGCATAATTTGACACACACACACACACACATTAAAGGCGAGAGAGAGAGAGAGAGAGAGAGAGAGAGAGAGATAGTGTGTGAACCAGCACGGTGTCAAATTACGCAGGCACACACATAACACACACACACTCAAACACTGACACATACTAATGACGAGAGAGAGTGTGTGTTTGCGAACATGCGCGGTGTCAAATTACGTGCACACACACACATAACACACACTCTGCAGCGCAAGAGAAAGAAAAACACACACACTTATCACTGACACACAGTAAAAGAGAAGAACGAGAGTTTGTGTGTGTTTGTGTTTGAACAGGCGCGGTGTCAAATTATGCGCGCTCACACATAACACAAACACACTCTGCAGCGCAAGTGAAAAAAAAACACACACACATAACACACACACTCAAACACTGACACACAGTAAAGACAAGAGAGAAAGAGAGCGTGTGTGTGTGTGTGTGTGTGTGTGTGTGTGTGTGTGTGTGTGTGTGTGAACCGGCGGTGTCAAATTATGCGCGCACACACATAACACACACACTCTGCAGCGCAAGAGAAAGAAAACACACACACACACACACACACACACACACACAGATTGATTATACCAGTAAGAGACGAGCACTAAGACCCAGCAGGGGAGATGAATACCCGCAGCGCCAGAGAGAGAAAAAACGTTGGCTCAGTTGTGATGATGCGACGCTCGGTGTCAAAACAAGAAGCGCATGCATTATACATGATACTCGGAGCTCGTAAACCACGACAACGCTTTTTTTTTAAGTCAAAATTTATTTAAAAACTTTGCTCGTCTTCCGGGACACTCGTAAACAGCGTTACTTGTAATCTGAGGTTCCACTGTATATATATATATATATATATATATATATATATATATGGACATTAAGGCCAAATGTTAAGGCCAAATGTCTCCACTTTGGTTTCATATTTCCATCACACATTGTTCAAGGACCCTCATGGTTTGTTCAGATGCAGTTTCGCAAACCTCATGCTTCCATGTTCAATTGTTAATAATCTTTCTTACTGTAAATTGTTGAACTCCAAATAGTTTGGAAAATATTTTCTAACCCTTTCCAGATTAATCAGCAACAATTATCTTAAACAATTACTTATATATTCCCCTTGGCATTGTGTTAACATATGCCTGAATGTTACAGACTAAAACATCAGATTTTATAGAGGTCTGCACACCTGTTGATGATCACTTAATGAAGGACTGATGATTAGCAGCACCTGCTGCAACTTAGCCTCTTAGATTCCAGCAATAAAGGGGTACTTAGTATTGCCCACAAGTTTTTTTTTTTTTTACTTTTTTTGTTAAATAAATAATGTCATGTGGGAAAAAAGGTATACAGTGAAACCTTGGATTGCAAACAGAATTTGTTCCCAGAAGTGTGCTTGTATATCAAGACACTCATACATCAAAGTGAATTTCCCCCATAAGAAATAATGGAACCTTGTTTCATTCCACAACTCTAAAATATTCATATTAAAATAATTAATACAAAATATAAGGTAAAAATATAACAAATTAACCTGCACTTTACCTTTGAAAAGAGTAGCGACTATAACAATTGAGACCAGAGAGAGGAGGAAGGGCGCTGGTCTGTAGGAAAACTTTTACACACACGAGCGCACACACACGCACGCACACACACACACCAGTTTACCGATAGCGACTCTCAATCAACCATGCGCACACATGCAGACACACACACTAGCTAAGACGGCGGTATGGGCAGGGGTTGTGGATGGCATTCTCCTGTGTAGAACAACATGAGACACACACACACACACACACACACACACACACACAGACCAATTTCACGAATAGAGACTCACTCTTGCGTGTCCTACACACATACAAACACAGAATAAAAGAATCTGTATGCGCACATACATGGTTACATTGTTAGAGTTAACGGTACATGCACGCACATTGAGACAGGAGATAATTACCCACAGTTCAAAGCAAAATTTTGGCTCATCTTGCGGAACGCTCTCAATTCAGGTTAGTTGCAATCCGAGGTTGTATTTACCTAAAACTAAGACCTGGTATTATTGAATGATTTTCACAATCAAATGAACATATAATTAAAAGAGGGGCACTAACTTTTGCACATGACTGTACATACATTCACATAGGTAAATAGCCACCGCAATACACCAAAATACATAGAGGACTCCAAAATAAAGTACTCGTTCATTTACAGTAACTGAGAACTTAGAGTCAGTCATGAACACTGAGCTCTGCTATTGCAGCAACTAGGACTAAAAAAGTCTATAAAAAGTAATATAAATATTTTTAAACTTTTTGGGAAATCTGTATTGTACACTATGTAACCACAGCCTGCATGTAAAAAAAATTGACATTACAGCTTACATTATGGTACACAAGTACCCTGTTTATTAGTTATTATCAGGTAAAAACACTTTTACAGACATGCTCAGCATTTCACACATTAACTTCCTGACTTGTTTTCTGTCACCAACTTATAGGTAAGAGTTGAACTTTCGTTCCTGTTAAGCCACAGACAGACACTGCACAGTGACAGAAAAAGTAACGGGGGTGATCACTAGCAGAACATTGTTTGCTAATTATTATTTAATTATTAAATTGGGGTTTGTGAGTCTGGATTTAGAATGAAGAACCTTCTCATCTTCACTTTCTGCCTGATTGTAGGTAAGTGTAAGAAGTGTGTATGCACTGGGTGACTATTTGTTATTTGTTTGATATTATTCAAATATGTCTTGGTTGTTGTGGATCATATAACAAGTAAACACACACTTGCATGTTTCACTCGTGTTATTCCACTGTATATTATTCTCCAGCTGGTACTGATGATGTACCTACAGTAACTGGATACAGAGGACGATCAGTTCAGATTAAATGTAACTACACATCTGGATATGAAAAGAACAACAAGTATCTCTGCAGAGGTGGTTGTCCCACCTGGGACCTTACAGACGTTCCTGTTCAGTCTGGATCTCCTGTTAAAGACTCCAGATTCTCTCTGTATGACGACACAACAGCCAAAGTCTTCACCGTCAACATCACTGATCTGAGACCAGAGGATGAAGGACCTTACTGGTGTGGGATAGAACGGGAAGGAAAGGATATTTACACAGAGATTCTACTGCTGGTTAAAATAGGTAAGTAGCCAGATGAGCCTGATTTTTTTTTAAATCTCACAGTAATTTAGAGATTATGTACAGATTGAGTGGTGCAAATTATTAAAACATGCACAATGTAGACTGGGGCTTATTTATCACTTGCACACAAATGTACTTAAGGTTTTATAAAAAAAAAAAAAAAAAAAAAAACAGTCATTCTATAATCAGTTTAATATGAATGATTCATCCAAGAAATGAGATGTTGGCCATGTTGTTAAGAAAAAAAAAAGTAATGGCACCTCATTAAAGTACGAGCTGTTAGTATGTCTGTAAGTTAGCCAACATACTGTACTGCAATGGCTGAGATGCATTATTTGAAGATTTTATGTGCAATCAGTGTAGGCTGCACTCTGTGTGAGCTTTGACTTTCTGCTCATGACAACAAGAACATCCTTGGCAAATTACCTGTGATTCTGGTTAATAAAAATTCAGTATGTACATTACTTAAAGAAAAAATGTACAGTGCCTTGAAGTAATCATACCCCTTAAACTATTGTATTTTATTATTATTATTATTTTTTTTTTTTTGTGATAGACCAACACAAAGTGGCACATGATTGTGAAGTGGAAGGAAAATGATAGTTGATGCTATTTTTTTTTTTTTTTTACAAATAAAGAAATCTGAAAAGTGTGGTGTGCATTTATATTAAGCCCCCATTATTCTGATATGCCTAAATATAATCCAGTGGAATCAATTTCCTTTAGAAGTCACCTAATTAATAAGTAGAGTCAACAGACAGTGCGTAGTATAACTTAATCTCAAAATAAATACAACTGTCCTGTGAAGCCCTCAATTGTTTGAGAACATTAGTGAACAAAGAGCATCATGAAGGCCAAGGAACACACCAGACAGATCAGAGATAAAGTTGGTAAAGCAGGGATAGGTAAAAAGTTTTCTTTCTTAATCCCACGGAGCACGGCTCAATCCGTCATTCAAAAATGAAAAGAGTATGCCACAACTGCAAACCTACCTGACAGGCCCATTGTAACAGCCAAGAGGCCCATGGTAACTCCGGAGATGCAGAGATCCACTCTCAGGTGGGAGAATCTGTCCACAAGATAACTACTAGTCATGCAATCCACAAATCTGGCCTTTATGGAAGAGTGGCAAGAAGAAGGCCATTGTTGAAAGAAAGCCATAAGAAGTCCTATTTGCAGTTTGTGACAAGCCATGTGGAGGACTGTAATGGGTTTGACGCATGGGCGGCACGACAAACACAGACACAAGGCAAGGTTTATGGAAAAAGCGGAATGTTGATGGCGGTGAGCAGAGTGGGCCGGCAGGGTCAGCAGCTGCTGAATCTTCATGATCACTCTTCCCACTGACCTGGCCGTTCGGCTCTCCATTGGGCGCAGCCTCAAGCAGGAGTCCCTTCTGACGTCCAACAGCTGGTCAATCACATAATAAAAAATAAAAAAAACATTTACATTTGAGGTTGTAATATGACACAATGTGGAAAGTTTAATGGGTATGAACACTTTCGCAAGAAAATGTAAATCCAGAGAAAATCTTTAATTTAGCTTGGCCACAAAAACATTTATGCACAATTTTGTGCAGTGTAGGGGCAGTGGTAGGTCTGGGTCATTCATCAGAAGGTCAGTGGTTCAAGACCCAGATTCATCGGCCTGCCCCTGTGGATCCTTGGGCAAGGCCTTTAAGCCTATTACCTTAACTCAGTCAGGGTTGACGCTGCAGTCTGACCCCAGCACTGTGCAGTAATGTATACGTGACAAAAAAATGTATAATTAAAAACAAATCAATAGAATACACAGTCCTGTACTTTAACAAGAAAGTGAACTCTGTGTAAATGAAAATGTGGATTTAAGTTTGATCCTGTTTCTCTTCTCTCAGATGATCCTGTTCTCAGTAGTGTCTCTCAATCCACATACGCCACACATTTCACTTTAACACATATTGTGTCTTCCTTGCATGGTGAAGGCACACATCCAACAACAGGTATGGATTTTATGCCTGAACTATTCTTTATTGCATTTCTGTCATGTCATTTATCATGTCTCACTTGTTTCAGCTAATCCATTAAATGAAGTTAACGACCACAACATCGCTCCCTCATCCCATGGTCTGTACACTCTTCACCCACACTTTAAATGAGTTTAAGTATAGATAATACTGAACAAGAGATACAGTAACACACTCTGCTGATAGCAGAAATAACTGCTTTCTGTCTATAAACATTATGTCTTTAGATGAACATGTAGGATACCATCACTGTTCTGCTCAACACCTCATCACACCTCATCATTTTTAACCCACTCACTTTGACATGATAGCTGAAGTTTGCAGCTTCATTTAAATAGAAGGTAGACATTTTGCCAAGCAGTTCACACTTCATAACCACAGGGTAACTTTTCTAATTACTTTGACAGCTTACTTTTGACACAACTCACACATTAATTTATTGATTATGAAACAAATCGTTTGACTGAGTCAGATTATTAAAGAACTGGGTACAGTGTAGCCTGGACCTCATTCATCACTTACACATGAATATAATTTCGATTTTTTGAATACCAGTCACTATATAATAATGAATTTAACATGGGTAATTCCAGAATCTGTAAATTAAAAAGAAATGAGACAGGCTGTGTTATTAGAAAAAATGAATGGCACCTCATTACAGTAGGAGCTGTTAGCATGTCTGTAAGTTAGCCAACATAATGCAATGGCTGCAATGCATACCAGTAGAACCTCAGATTGCGAGTAACGTGGTTTGCAAGCATTCTGCAAGACGGGCAAAAAATGTTTAATACATTTTGAATTAAAAAAATGTCTTGCTTTACGAGTATCATGTATCACACATGTGCTTCTTGTTTTGATGCCGAGTGTCATGTGATCACAACTGAGCCAATAGTTTTTCTCTCTCTTGCACTGCGGAATTGTGGGTAATCATCTCCTCTGCTCTGTCTTATTGCGCGACTCTCACTGGTGTAATCAACATCCGTGTACTGTTTACTACTGTTTACTGTTTTTACTGTACTGTTTACTATAACACTGTGACTACGTTTGTGCGTGTAAAGCACCTTTTATTTTGTGTTTGAATGTGTGAGTGTGTACAGCGTGCATTTACTGTTTATTATAACACGTGTGTGCGTGCGTGCAAAGCAAAAGAAAGTCTCATTAGAGAGGTAAAAGATCAATTTTTTCTTTCTTTGTCAGCCTGCACTGATTTTGTTAGGTGTGTGCGCATGAATCATTTGACACTGGTACACTCTCCATCTACACTGTAAAGGAGTTTAATTATAGATAATACTGAACAAGAGATAATAGACTAATATGATAGCAACAACAATGTTTTAAGATGAACGTACTGTATGATACATCACTGTTTTGCTCAACACCTCATCACACCTCATCATTTTTGAACCCACTCACTTTGACACAATGACTGATGTTCACAACTTCACTTCAATAGGAAGTAGACATTTTGCATAGCAGTTCACACTTCATAACCACAAGTTACTTTGATAGCTTACTTTTAAAAACATTCAACTCTAGTTTGTCATATAATAACATAAATAAAATATAGAATTCTGTGAAAAAAGTCTAGGTCATCAGTTGTCCAATCCCATTTTACCCAGATCCATCTTTTTTTTCTACATATCTTCACCACACATAACAATTTCTGCTTACATGATATTCAAAAAGTTTTTTTCACCTGGCTTGAACGTTTATTTTTCTTTATTAAACATTAATGTCCTGTACAGATATTTTAGGTATACCTGGATACATCATGATCCCTACAGGTGCAGTGTTGTTCACAGTTGCTGTGATTATAGCAATCACCTGCAAAATAAAATGTCAAGGTAAAACCCCGTTTAACTATTTGTTTCTATTTATTTATTATGATGGTTTAATTAAAAAATGAAGAAGTGCTAATTTGCTTACAGAGTTTAAAAGTTCCTGTGGAACAATTATACACACGTATGAATTTAAAATTATGCACTTAAATGAAACTTGAAAGTCTTTGTTATAATCTCAGTGCTTCAGTTTAGACCCAGATATACATTAAATGACTAAATGTGTCACTGTCCTAACACTTGGAGTTTGTCCTGTGTACATCATTTATTCAGTATAAAACCTGATGTTATTGCCTTTCTCATCTCTCTGCAGGATCTGCAACAGTGACACAATCACCCAGAGAGGTAACTGATAATGATTTGTATTCAGGTATTACTTTTGCAAACACTTCACTTTCAAACATTTTAGTGATATTTGTTTTCCATTGCAGATGAGTGGATTTGATGAAAAGTCTGTCACTGAATATGTCTATCAGAATGTAGACCCAGACTCTAACCAACCAGACCTAATCTACCAGAATGTGACCTCAACTTATACGCTTAACTGACTCTGGCAGGCAGTGGGTTTGTTGGAGAAACAAAACTGTGACAGCTTTGGATTTAAAACAACTCTCTCTCTTTCTCTCTCTCATATATATATATATATATATATATATATATATATATATTTTTTTTTTTTTTTTTTTTTTTTTTTTTAAGATTTTAAAAGTACAAAAGGTTTTACTTTTATGATCTTGAAGTTGGTAAATCTACCAACAATTTGACTCCAATTCTGATTTAATCTTTAAAAACATTTAGCTTAGTTATACACATCTATTGTATTTTGATTTATTTTGCATGAGTTGTAACTGCTAGCATATAAAGTCTATAAAAGGACTACTTCCCATTGTAAGGATAGTAACGTTAACTGCTGAATCACAAGGACATTCTTTTGACAGATGATCTTGGAACATTTATAACAAGCTGCGATTCACAGGGTATATAAAGAGATCTGTTGTCCTTAGATTTTGTTCTGAATCTTTTGGGTTTTTTGGTCCTTGTACTTATGTGTTTTCTTTCTATTTTATGTTTACTGCGTCTATCTTATATTGATTTATTTTGCTTAAGTTGTAACTGCTTGCATATAAAGTCAATAAAAGGACAACATCCCACTGTGAGATTAGAACCCTATCTGATGACTCAGAGGTATTGCTTCTTACCTAAAAGATAGGTCATATGAGGTAACATGGAGGGGATCTACATCTGCCCCACGTAGACTCTCTACTGGTGTCCCGCAGGGCTCAGTACTTGGTCCTCTGCAGTTCTCCCTCTATACCCGGTCTCTTGGTAAGGTCATATCATCGCATGGATTCTCATACCACTGTTATGCAGACGACACCCAACTTGTTCTTTCCTTTCCTCCCTCTGACACTCAGGTTTCCACCCGGATCTCAGCATGTCTGGCAGACATCTCATTTTGGATGGCTGCTCATCAGCTGAAGCTCAATCTTAGTAAAACCGAACTGTTGTTTATCCCTTGTGACTCATCTCCAGGTCAAGACCTTGTGATATCCATGGACAACAACCAAATCACTTTTTCAGCCACCGCCCGCAATCTTGGGGTAACCGTGGACAATCATTTGTCATTTTCCCCACACATCGCTAACCTTACTCGCTCTTGTCGATTTCTTCTTTACAATATCAGAAGAATTCGCCCATTTCTTTCTTCACAGGCTACTCAGGTGCTTGTTCAGTCTCTTGTTATTTTAAGAGTGGACTACTGCAACTCACTCCTGGCAGGCCTGCCTCTGTCCGTGATTCGTCTTCTGCAACTGATCCAGAATGCAGCAGCACGTCTTGTTTTTAACCTCCCCAAGTTCTCCCACACCACCCCACTCCTCCGCTCCCTGCACTGGCTTCCTGTAGCTGCCCGCATCAAATTCAAAACACTGATGCTTGCCTACAAAGCTAAAAATGGCCCAGCACCCACTTACCTCTCTGCACTAATTACACCACGCACTGCACCAGGTTCCCTCCGATCCTCCAGCACTGCTCGCCTCATCCCACCATCTCTCAGGGATCGAGGGCGGCATTTATCCAGGCTCTTTTCTGTTCTGGCACCTAGGTGGTGGAATGAACTTCCTCTAGATGTCCGTACATCAGAGACTTTGACTATCTTTAAACGACGACTCAAGACTCATCTGTTTCTCCAGTACTTGGACTAACCCCCCCCTCCCCCCCGAAAAAAAAAAAAAAAAAAAAACTCTTCTTAGTATGTAAACATTAAAGCACTTTTTGTAAGTCGCTCTGGATAAGAGCGTCTGCCAAATGCCTAAATGTAAATGTAAATGTATTCACTTGTGTGAGGAACAGAAAATCCTGGGGGATACATTCTCAAGGACCAAGTGTTATAGGGAAAACTAAATTACCCTCATACCTTTTCTTTCAGAATCTGACACTGAGAGTGCTTTGCCTTAGCTGATAAATATTTCCAGTGGGATATCTATTGGCACATTGCATTGGGAAGATTTATCACAGGCTGCAGTTCAACAACAATCAATTCATAATACAGTAGCACATTTAATTTAATGTTGAAAACAGCCTATTCATACTGCAAAGTGTTTATTGGCTGATTAAGCATCACTGTAAAACATTGAGGTCCATATTCATTTAAAAAAATTAATGTTCCCGTCCTTAGGTTATGGCTCAGAAACGACCCATGTGATTTCTTTGAGTTGAGGTCAAACCAGCACAGGAACTACTCAGGAATCATGATAATGGAAGAAGGAATAGGTTTCTTTCCATCTCCTTTGCCCTAGCTCTTGGACAGTTTCCATTACTTATATGGAGAATATCAACAAGTGGTTAAATGACACAATTTAAATACCTTTGATATGTTCTTATTGTTCTCAATAGGGGTTGAAACAACTGCTGTAAATAAATTAAGTATTTGCACACATATTTCCTAATTTTCATCACATTGTGTTTGATGTTTAAAATCAAGCTTGTCACCTTCACCTGTCATAGGAACATATTAAAAACAATTAAAAACTTTTCAGGGATTTATAAATATGTTATAAACAGTACAGAGTCACCTTTACAAGTAACTCACTATGCTAACTGAAGGCTCATCTTGTGATCATTAAATGCTTACTTTAGCAAAAAAAAAAAATAATTATAATAATAAAAATGTCCACCCTGTCATAGTCCACCCTGTCATCATTCATTTCACAGTTTCACAAATGCCCCTTTTTCAGGACTGTGTATTTCACCAATAATGTTGTAAAAATCCAAATAACTTTACAAATCTTTATTGTAAAGAGTTTAAACAATGTTTTCCATGCATGTTCAATTAACCATAATCAATTAATTAACATCCACCTGTGGAATGGTCGTTAAGACCTTAACAGCTTTGTACATGCATGTTATTCACAAGTTCTGACGCGTGTCTTTTGTTACACAGTGTCACTGACGACATCAGACGTTTCGTTGATTTCTTTGTCTCTTGTTAATTTTCAACATCAAAAACAACGATTGTTACAGTTTCTTGCAAAAATCCACTGTAGTCACGACAAGTCGCTTGCTGCTTTCTGTAGCTTCGATAGATTACAGTTACAACAACTTATTTTACTGTATTCCTTTTAGCTTACTGTCTCACGGTCAAAAGCTTGTGTGCTCCACACCTTTCTGTATCCTTCCGTGTCTTAACAACAACTAACAACTAACGTGCGTGATAGACATGAAACTGCATAACTGTGGGATGATGTCACAGAACAACTCATGAAATGATGTCACAATACAAATTATAAATATGATACTTAATGCTTAATGCTTAACTAATAAACTGAAATAAGATAAACATAACAACAAATCACAAGAATGAAATATGGCCCTTACATTTCCAGCCCCTAATTGACAGGCAGGAAGACTGACAATTACACACATTTTTTGTTTTGTTGTTTTTTCCTTTTTTTTTTTACAATTGTGCCACAACATTTACTATTGGATTAAAATTTGAATCAGCTTTCTTAACACTTTAAACATTTGTTAACGGTTTAACTTAAGGTATTTATATCGCTGCGTACCAAATGAAAGGAACATAACTACTTTATAAGGTAATTAACAGTCCATTTCACATATGAGGCACAGCTTATCGATGGGTCTTTCCAGGGTACTGGTTTTAGTTTTGACCAGTACACGTCTCACAAGTCCTTTTTTATCAGAGAACACTTTCGTGATCCGTCCGACGACCCATGAATTTCTTGGAGAAGACTCATCAATTATTAGAACTACGTCTCTAATCGAGAGGTTTTTTCTCACCTGAGACCATTTTTGGCGCTCCTGAAGCAAGGGCAAGTATTCACGCACCCATCGCTTCCAGAATAGGTCGGCAAGGTACTGAATTTGCTTCCACTTGCGACGTGCGTAAATGTCCTCTTTTTTGAAAAGTCCAGGAGGCAAGTTTGGCTGTTTTTTCATCAGCAGCAGGTGGTTAGGTGTCAGGGGCTCCAGGTCTGTGGGATCGTCTGTAGCGGTGGTAAGGGGACGGTCATTCATTATAGCTTCCACCTCACACAGGAATGTGTGCAAGCTTTCATCGTTTAGTGTTTTTAACTGACCTTATCTGCCTTTCCCATTTTCCACCGAAGTGAGACCCAGCAGGAGGATTAAATATCCATTGTATCCCCTTTTGCATGAGGACGCCTTCAATTTTTGACTGATTCCAGTGTTGGATAGCTTTACGCAATTCAGTCTCAGCGCCTATGAAGTTTGTTCCATTATCACTTCTCATAACTGACACCTGGCCTCTTCTGCACATAAAGCATCGAATAGCATTTAAGCAGGAGTCGGTATCTAATGACTGCGCGACTTCAATGTGCACGGCTCTTGTTGTCAGACAAGTAAACAATACGCCATATCTTTTAACATTACTTCTACCCCGTTTGACCTCGAAGGGTCCAAAATAGTCTACCCCTACGTTAGTGAATGGTGGGTGATCTGGTGTTATTCTATCGCGTGGCAGTTCTGACATTTTTTGTTCACTATTCTTCGCTCTGATCTTTCTGCACGTCACGCAACTGGACAGAAACTTTCTCACAAGGGAATTTGCTGTCGGAATCCAGTATTTCTGCCGCAATTTTGAAAGCATATAATTCCTTCCACAATGTCCGACCTGTTCGTGAGTGTTTCTTAAGATTAGAGTTGTAATGTGTGAGTCTTTGGGTATAATGACAGGGTGTTTTGCATGCTCAGGCATTGCAGACCTACCAAGACGTCCTCCAACTCTTAGCACTCCATCCTGCAGTACTGGATCTAGTTTGGAGAGACAACTGTTTCTTTTTATGGATGCATTACCCTTTTGTAACGTGGAAATTTCGTCTTTGAATTTTTGGTTTTGAATAAACTTAATGACTTTGTTTTCTGCCATTGTTAAGTCCTTAATTGTTAGAGACTTATGGTTTTCTGTTATTGAGTTGTTTGCCTGTCCCTTAATCCTTTTTGTTTTCTGTTTAAGCATGTCTTTAATGCAAAGAATCCAGGCAACGGATCTTTTTAGCTTATACCAGTCAGAGTGATAGTTAATCAGTTTACTCACGGCATCTGTGCTCTCTGTAGTCTTTACGAGGTTCGCTGAGGCTGAGTGTTTAATCTTAATGTCATCCTCCTTCGTCGACAGATCGTGAATGTTTTCAGGCCATTTACTCTCTGTTTTTTTAAGAAAGGGGGGACCATGGATCCAATTGTTATTTTTCATGAATTTTTCACAGGAAACTCCTCTGGAAGCAGCGTCAGCTGGGTTTTTTGAAGTGTTGACATACCTCCACTGCTGTGGCTTGGTTGACTCTCGTATGATGGAGATTCTGTTAGCGACAAAGGTTTTAAAGTGAAGTTTTTCATTAACAATGTATCTCAAGACAGTTGTGCTGTCGGTCCAAAACACAGAGTCCAGCAGTTCTATTTCCAGTTGACCTTTTAACATTTTGTAACATTGACGCTGTCAATTCCATTCGGGGGATAGTAGTTTGTTTCAAGGGCGCTACGCAAGAATTCCCCATCATAAATACACAGTGTGTGAGTCCATCAGCATTTACTAACCTGATATATGAGACAACTCCATATCCCATTTCACTTGCATCTGAGAAGTGGTGAAGTTGTGCTGTATTTGTGACTCCAAAGTCAACTGGTTTTACGCATCTTGCTACACTAAACTCAGACAATTGATGCAACTCGTGTAGCCAGGCCCTCCATCTTTTTATAAATTGTTCGGGAATGTCATCGTCCCAAGCGAGTCTCTCTTTACATAACTGCTGCATTAAGATCTTAGCTGGCAGTATGACTGGTGCAAGGAAGCCTAAGGGGTCATAAATTGAACTAGTGACTGACAAGATTCCTTTTCTAGTCACAGGCCGCTCTTTTAAACTAATCTTAAACTTGAGCGTGTCTGAATTAATACACCACAGCACCCCTAGAGCTCTCTCAACAGGGAGTGCGTCTTTACTCAAATCTAAGTCCCTCATGTCTTTAATTCTCTCACTCTCAGGGATGGAAGCTAGCAATGTACGACTATTACTTGCCCACTTGGTGAGGTGAAACCCTCCACTTGCGCACAGTTTGGTGAGATTACTATATAGCGCAACTGCTTGACTATGACTAGAGACAGACTTCAAGCAGTCGTCTACATAAAAGTTTTTAAGTACTGTGTTGACTGCCTCGGCAGATGCATTGCTGCGGTTTTCTTCTGCTGTTTTCCTAAGGGCGAAGTTAGCTACACTTGGAGATGATTTTGCACCAAACAAATGAACGACCATTTTATACTCAACCAAGTCCTGACTCACGTCTCCATTCGGCCACCACAGGAAACGCAACAAGTCTGTGTCCTTTTCCGGAACTCTAACCTGATAGTACATGGCTTCCACATCTGCCATCATGGCAACTTCCTCTTGTCTAAAGCGTGTGAGCACCCCAATGAGTGAGTTTGTCAGATCGGGTCCCTGCAGAAGCTCGCTATTTAATGATATTCCCTGATAGCTGGCAGCACAGTCAAAGACTACCCTTAGCTTTTTCTTTTGAGGATGGTATACACCATGGTGAGGTATGTACCACACTTGCCCGTCTTGTCGACTTAAATAAGGTGTGGGGACCTTGACTGCATGACCCTTTTCAAACATGTCGTTCATGAAGTTTAAATACTCTTTGTGAAAGGAGCGGTTATGCTTAAACTTCCGTTTGAGGTTCAGTGCGCGCTGCATGGCTGCGCTTCGGTTATTGGGCATTTGAATAGCTGCTTTCCTTAAATGGGAGACCGATGTAGAAGTGATTATCGGTAAACTGCAGAGAGTTAGTTACAGAGTCTAAAAACTGATAGTCCTCCTGTGACAACTCAGCTTTGTCATCACAATTCCGTTCAGGAGAATCATGGTTGTACTGTTGTATCAGCATTTGTTCTACGCTTTCGATGGAAACTCTGTTGACTGCAACTCTCACTTGCTCATTGTCACATGTGCCGACCGACTCTCGAAGAGGTCCATTTATGGTCCATCCAAGAGCGGTCTTTACTGCGTATGGCCCATTGTGCCTGCTGTTAATTACTCGCCATGGTTCTAGGAGCCTGTGCTCTTTGTTACCTATGAGAATTTCAACTCCAGCATTAATGTGAGGCAGTTTTACTTCGCTGAGGTATGGCCACTTATCGATGTCGTGCTGTTGTGGAATGTTTTCCACTGAGACTGGGATACTCTTTTGTGTGAACACTTTGGGGAGTTCAACAAAGGTGTTTTCTTCCAGACTACTAACCTCTAGGTCAGTAAGCACGTAACTTTCTATTTGTTTCCTCGCGTTCATGGTGCTTAACATGATGTCAATTTTTTTACCTTGTACGTTTAATCGCCTTGCTAATGACTCTGTACAAAAGATAGCAGAGCTACCTGGGTCCATAAAGGCGTGTACTTCTACAGTACTGTCTTATTACCTTTCTTGGACTTTATTTTAACAGGTACTAGGGAGAGAATACAGTCATCTCCAGCCCCGATACACGCACTCGTTTCGTGACTCGCTGTAACAGGCAATGTTTGAACTGGTTCGGTTTCGTCAGCCTTTACGATCGCTTGAGCTGTGTCTTTTGCTGCAATGTGTAGCATGCGAGGATGTTTCTTTGAGCACAACTGACATGTAATTTTCTTCGTGCAGGCTTTGCTTAAATGTCCTTTTACTAAACAGCCAAAGCAGAATCCATTCTTTTTTAGAAAGTCCAATTTGACCATATATGTCTCATTGTTAAACTGGTGGCATTCATCTAGGGTGTGATCTTGCTCACAGGATGCACAAGGTTTAGTGAAGGCACTAATAACTAATGCAACACTACTCTTTACTATAATTGAGTCTTTATGATTTTTACCAACCTGTTTTACGCCGGTCGCAAAGCTGCTACCTCTCTTTTCTTCCATTTTTTGCTTGAATCCTGGGGGGGATTTGTTGCTGTGTTTTTTACCACTAGTCGAAACGTTCAGGTCTCCAAAAAGTGGGTTGGACCTTACCTTTGCTTCTCGTTCTACGAATTTCATCAGCTGCACGAACTTAGCTCTTTCCTGATTGCACTCCTCGTACTTGTATAGGTGGCTTCTCCATTTTTCACGCAATTTGTAGGGCAGTTTTGAGGCAACACTCCTCAAGTTGGTAGCATTGTCTATCTCATCCATGTAATCGATGCTTGACATGGTATTGTAACATTTTACTAGGAACAGGGAGAAAGTTGTCAGCGACTTTCCGTCCTCTGACTTTATTTCCGGCCAGTTGAGTGCCTTTTGCATCAGCGTTGTAGCGATTATTTGTCTATTTCCGAAATTGTCATGTAACAGTCTCATAGCCTCTCCGTAACCACGATGTTCTGGCATGAGCTGGCAGCTTGTCACTAGGTCCCTAGTGGATGTTGAAAGATAGGATGTTGAAAGATAGGATGTTGTTTTTTACGGTTCTGGTAAGAATTTAGTTCAGCATTGGCCATTGCAAGCGCCATTTCCATTTCCAGCCTTTCCTTTTGTGCCTTTAATTGTGCTTGTTTAGCCTTTAGTTGTGCTTTCAATTGCTCTTCCTCAACCTTTAATCGTGCTTTCAATTGCTCTTCCTTAACCTTTAATCGTGCTTTCAATTGCTCTTCCTCAGCCTTTAATCGTGCTTTCAATTGCTCTTCCTCAGCCTTTAATCATGCTTCCTCCAGCTCCAACGCCTGCCGATCTCTCAAAGTTGCTGCTTTAGCCAGCAAAGCTGCTCTGTTGGCTTCTGCCTTTTTTAGTGGAGCTTCGGATGCTGCTGACGTTAGGGACCTCTTGGATGCCGCTGACGTTATGCTTCCGTGCCTTTGGGGGGCGGGCGTCTTGCGCTCCAGCATTGACACACTGTCGTTTGGCGAAACTCCATCGTCACCTGTTTGAGGCAACTTAAAGCGATTACTAGTGTCCGCGATCCACGACTTCACTCTTACCATGAATTCTGAGCAGCGCGTTAATCTAGGGTGAAACCAGTGGTGCTGATCGGTTTCACGCTCTTCATCCTTTGCGCACGATCGCACTGTTACATTGCTTTCAATAAAGTCATTTAGCAGCGCCATGCAACGTCATGCAAATTACAAGCATTGTCCATAAGCGCCTCTAGTTCATTGTATAATACAGTCAACTGACTCCACTTGCCTTCTCTGGCGCTCTTCAGTTCGTCGAGCACCATCACCTGCTCAGATTCTGCGATAGCGGCGTTGTCCTCGCCGTGTGACATGGTGAAGTTTAAGGCAGGCAAGTCCTCTTCTCGCTTTCGGCTTCGGTTGCTCGTTGGCAGTCGATGCACGTTTTTGAATCGCACGCGCGCTCTTCACTCCACGTTCACACTCTTAAATCACTTATCTTCATTTCTGCGGCGGAGCAAGCTTTTGACTTTAATGTACATGCATGTTAATCACAAGTTCTGACGCGTGTCTTTTGTTACACAATTTCACTGACGACTTCAGACTTTCGTTGATTTCTTTGTCTCTTGTTTATTTTCAACATCAAAAACAACGGTTGTTACAGTTTCTTGCATAAATCCACTGTAGTCACGACAAGTTGCTTGCTGCGTTCTGTAGCTTTGATAGATTACAGTTACAACAATTTATTTTACTGTATTCCTTTTAGCTTACTGTCTCACGGTCAGAAGCTTGTGTGCTCCATACCTTTCTGTATCCTTCCGTGTCTTAACAACAACTAACAACTAATGTGCGTGATAAACATGAAACTGCATAACTGTGGGATGATGTCACAGAACAACTCATGAAATGATGTCACAATACAAATTATAAGTATGATACTTAATGCTTAATGCCTAACTAATAAACTGAAATAAGATAAACATAACAACAAATCACAAGAATGAAATATGGCCCTTACAAGCTTACAGAAAGTAGGCATTTAAGGTCACAGTTCTAAAAGCGCAGGACACTAAAGAGACTTGTCTACCGACTGTGAAAAACACCCAAAGAAAGATGCCCAGGGTCCCTGCTCATCTGCGTGAACGTGCATTAGGCATGCTGCAGGGAGGCATGAGGACTGCTGATGTGGCTAGGGCGATAAATCGCCATGTCCGCACCGTGAGACGCCTAAGACGGCGCTACAGGGAGACGGGAAGGACAGCTGATCATCATCGCAGTGGAAGACCACGTGTAACAACACCTGCACAGGATGGGTACATCCGAATATCACACCCGCGTGACAGGTACAGGATGGCCACGACAAATGCGCGAGTCACACCAGGAACACACAATCCCTCCATCAGTGCTCAGACTGTCCGCAATAGGCAGTCCATGAGGAGGAGATGCACTGCAGTACTTCAAGCAGCTGGTGGCCACCAGATACTGACTGGTACTTTTGATTTTGAGCCTCCCTTCATTCAGGGACACATTGGGAAACATTTTTAGTTTATGTCTTATGGTGTTCACTCTTTAAGTGTTCATACAAATATTTACACATTAAGTTTACTGAAAGTAAAAACAGTTGGAATTCAGAGGACGTTTCTTTTTTTGCTGAGTGTATATATATATATATATTTTTTTTTTTTTATTATGAGATCTTAACAGCACTGTATAGTGATATTGACCCACATTGTTATTTTTTCTTTACACACGATTTTTTCCAGTTTTACACTTTGTCCTTCAGGGGGCAGTGTGGGCATTCTGTCACATACTAATAAACAGTGACAGACAGTTATACATGAATGGCAAAAAATATAGGCCAATAAAAATATAATCTATTAATTTATGACTGGGAATGAAAAAAAGGAAAAAAAATACAAGTGCATTTCAGTTTGCAGTAAAGTACACTAATGCACTGTTAATAAGTTCAACACCAGAACATCTTAATTTGAAAACATTTTACAGCAGTTGAGCTTGACACCTCACACGCACATTTCCTGAGTGGTTTTCTGTCGCTGGCTCAAAAGTGGAAGTGGACGTGACATTACTGTCTACTAACATCACACAAACAGACCCTGTAGAGTCACAGAGACAGAGACAGTGAGTGTGTGTACGATAACTAACAGAACATTATTAATTATTATTATCTGAGGAGTTTGTGAGTCTGGATGTAGAATGGAGATGGTCCTCATCTTCACCTTCTGCCTGATTCTAGGTAAGTACAAACACTTCCAAATCCTCATCAGTCTCAGTGTTCAGTATCAGTGTCACATTAAAGCTTTGCACTGATGGACATTCTACATGACATGCATGATTTGGACTATTAGTCTGAGTGTGTTATGTTATATTGCTTATTCACACACATACACACACACACACACACATAAAAACCTAAACAATGTTTACACTTTAATATTCCTGGATACTGAGCTTTATTTTGGTCTTATATGTTACACCATGGTCCTGGATCATATTTCATTCCACTGTATATTATTCTCCAGCTGGTACTGATGCTGTAACTACAGTAAGTGGATACAGAGGACGATCAGTTCAGATTAAATGTAACTACACATCTGGATATGAAAAGAAGACAAAGTATCTCTGCAGAGGTGGATGTTCTGTTGTGCGCATAAATGACATTCCTGTTGATTCTAAATCTCCTGCTAAAGACTCCAGATTCTCTCTGAATGATGACACAACAGCCAAAGTCTTCACCGTCACCATCACTGATCTGAGACCAGAGGATGAAGGAACTTACTGGTGTGGGATAGAGGGTAGAGTGTATGATTCTTACACAGAGATTCTGCTTCTGGTTAAAACAGGTGAGTGTTACACAGAGGAGAGTACAAAACATTCTCATTAATTCCTTGATCATGAACATATTTGCATTCTGACAGATAATTAAAGCACCATGTACAATGTATAACATTACTCATTTATCTAGATTTTAAACTAAATGATTAATAAATGAGGCTCAATGTCTGGATATTTAATCTAGAATCATCAATGATCTAGAATTTAATAAACTCTTTTCTACAAACAATATTTTCAGATGATCCATCCATCAGTACTGTCTCACACACCACACACTCCACTTCAACACACTCAGTGAGCACATCAGTGCATGCTGAGGGAACACACTCATCATCAGGTATGAACTTCTTCATCGACCTCTTCATCACATTTCTCTCACATCATTTATCATGTAAACTTTTCCTCATCTCAGGGTTTGAACAGGACAAGGTTCAAACCACTTCAGCACAAATTACCTTAACTGTGGGGAATTTTATATTTTAAGCATGTTGATTTACATGTTTAATACACTATTATTTTCGTATTTCCTTTTTAACCACTTCATTAGAATAACATCTAATTGCCTGCCATATCACAAAATTTAGTATCTCCAACTCTGAGAGCAAACAGTTGCTGCTTAAAGATTAGATATATTTCTAAATGACATTTTGATATTACATTCTAGGTCATAATAATATTTTTTCCCTCCAAATAATAAAAAGAAAAATAATTAATTTCTCTTTCCATAGCAGCATGTCGGCATTTAATTGGCTGCTTAATCATCACTGTGAAACACTGAGGCCCACATTCTGGTAACAAAATGAACGCTCCTGTCCTTCTTTTCCTCCTTCTCAGATTATGGATCAGAAACCACCCATGTGGTATCTTTGAGTTGAGGTCAGACCTGGATAACTGCACAGGAATCATAATAATGAAAGAAGGGAAGTTTCCTTTCCATGCCCTTTGCCGATATGAGAAATATGTAGGTTTTTTTGTAACCCTGAGCTTCCCAGTGTAGGAGTCTATGAAGGTATTTCTCTCAGAATAACATCATAGGCTTTTACAATACTCTCCTAGTCTTCTACGTTTTGTCTTAAATTAACTATACTGAACAAAAATATAAAAGCAACACTTTTGTTTTTGCTCCCATGTTTTATGAGATGAACTCAAAGATCTGAAACATTTTCTACTTACACAAAATAACCATATCTTTCAAATATTGTTCACAAATCTGTCAAAATCTGTGATAGTGAGCACTTCTCCTTTGCCGAGATAATCCATCCCACCTCACAGGTGTGCCATATCAAGATGCTGATTGGACAGCATGATTATTGCACAGGTGTGCCTTAGACTGGCCACCTGTAAAAGGCCACTTTGAAAGGTTCAGTTGAATCACACAGCACAATGCCACAGATGTCGCAAGTTTTGAGGGAGCGTGCAATTGGCATGGTGACAGCAGGAATGTCCACCAGAGCTGTTGCTCGTGAATTGAATGTTCATTTCTCTACCATAAGCCGTCTCCAAAGGTGTTTCAGAGGATTTGGCAGTACATCCAACCAGCCTCACAACCGCAGACCACGTGTAACCACACCAGCCCAGGACCTCCACATTCAGCATGTTCACCTCCATGATCGTCTGAGACCAGCCACTCGGACAGCTGCTGAAACAATCGGAGTGCATAACCAAAGGATTTCTGCACAAACTGTCAGAAACAGTCTCAGGGAAGCTCATCTGCATGCTCGTCGTCCTCATTGGGGTCTCGACTTGACTCCAGTTCTTCATCGTAACGGATTTTGACAGATTTGTGAACAATATTTGAAAGATATGGTTATTTTGTTTATGTAAAAAATGTTAAAAATGGGAGCAAAAACAAAAGTGTTGCAATTGTTGTTCAGTATATTTGTTTTGTTTCTTAATAAATACTGTATAAATCTAGTGAAAGGTTGTCCAGTCCCAGACCCTAACAGCACACCTATGTTTAGCTGATGTTGACACATCACTGAGATGTTAGCAGGGAAAATGGAAGTTTCTCAGTCCATAAAATGTAAATGTGGGTAAAGAAAATACAAAAATGTCCTTTTAATCTAAACAATAAATCCATGGAGTACAAGAGTCTCATTGTGTAGTGCAAATGCTTGTGGTGTAAAAAAATTCAGTCAGTGTGATAATCAGCATGAGGTAATTTGGTGAGAAATACTACTAGGAATGGATGAATCCCACCTGAGATAATGGATAAGGCATTGATCAATTGAGTCACAGTAGTTTCCTCTGGATGCCTCTTTCAAGATTGTCTAACTGGGTGGATCACCATCACAGCTCAACAGTCTAAGGCGAAAAAAAAACCTGGCCTGAACAGCGTCACATCACAGACAATTAACATATATATATATATTGGATTATGAGTAACGTGGTTTCTGAGTGTTCCGCAAGACGAGCAAAGATTTTTAATCAATTTTGACTTGAAAAACGAGCATTGTCTTGGTACCGAGTATCATGTATCACGCATGCGCTTCTTGTTTTGACGCCGAGCGTCACGTGAACACAACTGAGCCAACGGTTTTTCTCTCTTGCGCTGCAGGATTGTGGGTAATTGTCTCCCCTGCTGGGTGAATACACACACACACACGCACACTCTCTGCCTTACACAGAAACTCTGCAAGCACTAGACTCAGCAGGGGAGACCATAGGTAATCATCTCCCCTGCTAGGTCTTAGCGCTTG
The DNA here is from genome assembly GCF_024256425.1 of Clarias gariepinus. Classification (NCBI taxonomy): domain Eukaryota; kingdom Metazoa; phylum Chordata; class Actinopteri; order Siluriformes; family Clariidae; genus Clarias; species Clarias gariepinus. The sequence goes on from NC_071117.1 coordinate 4,120,673, forward strand.
CAGAGTTTCTGTGTAAGGCAGAGAGTGTGCGTGTCTCTCTCTCTCTCTCTTTCTCTCTCCTGCCTTTACAGCCCCCTCCCTCCCCCTCCTCCTGTCGGCGCGCACACACATAGACACACACACTCTCTGCCTTACACAGAAACTCCGCTCTGTCGCGATTCTTTTCAAAGGTAAAGTGCAGATATATATATTTTTTTCAGCAGTGATTCCATTAGTTTGCGCTCACGCGAGTATGACTTGTGATGTTCCTTGCAAATTTTTCCCGATAAAACAGTCTCTCCATTAATGTGTGTGTGTGCACGGACACTACACACACACACACAAACACACACACAGCGCCTGCGTTCACAAATGGAAACACTTATCTGTCGGGATTTATTTTTACTTTTTTTAAAGGTAAAGTGCAGGTTAATTTGTTTTATTTTTACTTTATATTTTGTATGAATTATTTTTATGTATAAATTTAGAACGAATAATTTGAGTTTCCATTATTTCTTATGGGGAAATTAAATTTGGTTTTACGAGTTTTTTGGAATACGAGCCCACTTCCTGAACAAAGAACCCGGAAATGGAGTCGGGTCACGTAAACCAGCATAAAAGCGAAACCGGCAAGCAAGTCAGCACGGAGAGATGAGATTCACAGGGCTGTTGTTTAAGAGAGAGATATTGTTGGAGAATTGCGAAGGACTACTTTTCACTGCTTGGATTAGTCTTTCAGGACACTCACAATTCACCGCTCAGTCCGTTCTCGAGCTCCCGGATTCAACATCTATACCGGTGAGGCTGAGCCATCTCTCCTGTGCACCATTTCACACACTACAATATCATTGACTCTGGACTATCATACACACACCCACACACCCGCATACCCGCATGCATCACTTATTGTTTATATTCGTATATGTTTTGTATACAGTGGAACCTCGGATTACGAGCATAATTCGTTCCGGAAGCAGGCTCGTATTCCAAAACACTCGTAAACCAAATTTAATTTTCCCATAGGAAATAATGGAAACTTAAATTATTTGTTCTACAGCCCAAAACAATCGCTGAAAACAATCGCGACAGAGAAGGGTTTGTGTGTTTGTTTGGCAACCTGAGAGAAGGGGGGCTGAAGGGGGGCTCGCTCGCGTTTACAGCCCCCTTCTCTCAGGTTGCCAAACACACAAACTCTCTGCATTACACAGACACAAACACACACGCACACTCAAAAACACTGCAAGCACTAAGACCCAGCAGGGGAGACGATAGGTCTCGGCTTTACAGCTCCCCTCCTCTCAGGTTGCCAAACAAACACACAAACTCTTCTCTGTCGCGACTGTTTTCAAAGGTGAGGAGCTGTTTAATTTTTTTGTTGTTGTTGTTTTACTTTACAGTAGTGATCCCGTTAGTATGCGCTCACGAGAGTGTGACTAGCGATGTTCCTTGATAATTTTTAAATAGTTTTAAAAACGGTTTCTCTGTTAATGTGTGTGTGTGTGTGTGTGCGTGCACACACACACACACACACACACAGGGTGAGAAAAACCGTTGGCTTACTTGTGATGACGTGACGCTCGGTGTCAGAACAAGAAGCGCATGCGTGAAACATGATACTCGGTGCTCGTAAACTAAGACAATGCTCGTTTTTCAAGTCAAAAATTATTAAAATCAAAAATTATCGTTGCTTGTCTTGTGAAACACTCATAAACCACGTTACTCGTAATCCGAGGTTCCACTGTATATTGGTTTTGGTGCACCTTGTTTGTTTGTTTGATGGTTTGTTTTGTATAATACACTTTGGTTTGGTTTACTACAAGTTATTGTGTCACGTCTTTGCTTGTCCCGCCTTGATTGCGCAATACCGGAAGTGTCATTTAAAAACCCGTATTTTGGTTCTCGACCCTGTAGCATAGTAACTAGGGATAAAATACTAAGTTAAATACTAAGTTAAAATCCAAACGTAACAAGTTCTCAAAATGATGCACACTTTATTTTCTCTTTTCCAACTAACTGCTACTTTCTCACACACTCACAAACCTGGTGAAAAGGGGCGGCTCCTCTTGTCCATACAGATGGAGCCACGCCAAATAGCCGCGGAAGTGTGAATTGCGTACGAATGGCGTACGGCTGCCTTATGCACGCCGTAGTCCCCCCTCCTTTTTCTTCGAGAAAGGCGTGTCAAGATTTCACAGTAAACACGCCCATTCAAGCCCTATTTATGCATTTACCTGGTTCCACCACTAGATGGCGCTTCGTTCTCAAGGACCCGTTAACACAAGCCAGCAATTTAGTTGCGCTGAGTTGCAATCACGTGATTTTAACAACCCGCCCCCACCCCCACCGAACTGACGCTGCCAAACTGCACTAGAGATGAAGATGGCGGCTTAATGGACTATTCGCGGTAAGTGGTGTTTTTATTTATAAAATTTGTTTGGGATTAGTTTACAGTTTATTTTCCAGTTTAGTTTTTTTACCGGCCGTTTTGAAAATCACTGGCAGCTCCAGCAGCGGTCAGATGTGACTTTAGATAACTTAATGATCTGTTTACCAGGTCTGGAGTTAACATTACAGCTTACTGTCAGTGTCACAAACTCACAATGTCACTCCTCTTTAATTAAAAAAGACACTAAAGCTTCGAAAATACTATTAATGTCCCTAATACAAAAGCTGCACTGCCGGATGAAAAGTGTTTGTGCTCTATAACAATGCCTTTAGAGTCTGACCGCGTGTTGTCTGGATAAATTCAGCATTTATTTATTCTTTGGGTAAGAGTTAATCTGCAGGTTATATCTGTGAATATTATGTGATGCAGTTCATGAAGGACACAAGCTGAGGATAGATGTACAGGAGCTCGCGAGCTAAACGCTCATAACCCGGTTTATATTTTTCTCAATTTGGCCGTGACTTTGCGCGGTAGCGCGAGCGCTTAGTTACCGAGCTGGATAAAAACTCTGAAGTGTTTATCAGTTAATGAGTGGGGTGTGTGGGGGGAGGTGTGTGAGGAGGTGTGGGGGGCTTCAGTACTGGGTAAGTTATAGTTTGGCTTCAGAGATGAACTAATATATACGAGTGTTATATCGCCTAACTTATTTGTATGAAAAGCGCATTTTAATTTAATGCAGACGATAATACAGACAGACCGGGGTTAACACTAACAAAGTTCAATGGTTAAAGTTATCCCAGTTTATTTACATTCCAGAATTCCCCAAAACAGTATTTTACACACTCTGTGGTGTAGGTTTACTAATATCTTTTATATTTATTACAACTAGATATTCTGTAAAGTTTATTTATCTTTGTCTTCACTAAATTCTCCTGTTGTCTTTAAGCAGAGCTCCGCTGTGGAGGATTGGGGGGTCAGACGGATGACGGTTGGCCTTTTGGAGCTACTGGAGGAGCCTGAACAAGCTGTTAAAGGGAGCTGTAGGAGGGATGACGTCACAGTGCAACAGCTTTAGAATGATGTTTGGTCAGGTCTACTGTATATTCTGAACATAGAATTGCAAAACGTCTAATACTTTAGGGAGGAAACAAAGAATTAAACAGTTCCATCTTTAATATTTTTAAAAAATGATATTTTAATATATACAAGAACCAGATAGAGACTGATAAGCAGCTGGTGTTATCCGGGTATTTTAATGACCTTTAAGCAAAAATTAAACATGTTTTCACCTGTTTTATACAAATTATTTGTTTTTACTTTTACTTTTGACTAGTTTTGAAAGAATAAATTTTATTTTTAAAGTCATGTGTGCGCGTTTTAATTGTTGGGGGATTGTTTGTGTATTTAAAAATACATTTACTTAAACCAACAACTTCAATGTGCAAAAAAATGGGACCCGACGTTGTTTTAAATAGTCAAAGAGTTGGGCTAATAATAATGATAATAATAATTATTATTACTGGTTATAGAAACGAATGAAAACAACAGTTAAACACTTGATCATATGTATCTGTGCTAGTTTGTGTTTGTGATTGTGACCCATAATCATTTTTTTTTCTCAGTATAATGTTTTGGGGGGGTTTTAAGAATCCATTAAAAGAGCAAAGACAAACTTGGAAGGTAAGAAACCTCAGTGGAGAATACTGACTATGACATGGTGCTAATTGCTCTGTGTGTGTGTTTTTGGCGGGGGGAGGGGTACTTCAGACTTACTTGTCTGTGCGCAAAATGTTTGTGTTAAACCAACGGAGAAATGCAGGAGCGCGCGCGCACACACACACACACCTCTACGCTTTAACGCTTTAACTGTTGTCTTGTAAATCGTTGATTAAACCTAAGAACACAGCTGTTCAGCATCAGTCCTAAACACAAGCGCAGGGTCTGTTTTTGTCCTTAATTAAAAGACACCAATATGTTAATTTACACAATGATTACATGTTGTTTATGTTTAATGTTTATTTTGCGGGAAAAGGTAATAAGCAATATTTAAAATAAAACAAACCAGGAAGTAAGTGTTTCACACATTAAGGTGCTGTGTATAACCAAGTGCTCCAACAGACATAGCAACAGTGTGTGCGCTGTGGGGGATTGGAAGGTGAACGAATATAATCATGTACAAGACAAAAGACGTTCAGAGGTGTGTTATACCCCCCTGCCACGGATTGCCGCCCATTACACAATCGCTGTCTTCAAAGAAAAGCCGCCGCCCCTTTTCATTCAAACGTGTTAGCGAGTGTTTTTTCTTTCCTTACGCTCGGTTTTGTGAACACAGTTGCGTTCAGTAACACGGTGGAACCAATTACATAAACAGCAGCAACAACAACCATTATGATCACACTTTGTTGAATTTATATTGCTTAAATATTTCACAGCTGTGTCCTCTTTGCATTGCTACGTGTTTATTTACTTTCTTTTCGTATCGCACGTAATGCACTCTAAAATCGACACTATCAAACTTGGAAATTATATAATATTCAATCAAACATCAAGTTATTAAAAGTAACGAATTTGTCACTACTCTTCTCTCATGCAGCACGGCTAAAAAGATAATAAAAATTACACCAAAGTGCTGCAGGTTTGGTGTCTGTGATCTTTACCTAATCAGAGTTAGACGGGGGGCATTTTGTGGCTGATCCAGTTACACTCTACTTAGATATTACACAGAGGAGAGTTCACTTCTGTTCTCTTCATCCTAGCTTAATTTCATCTCATGAAATAATAGTAAGTTTTGTAAAGTCTGAGTTCATCTCCCCAGCCAGTGTTGTGTATGGACAGGGTAGCATCATGGTAGGATTGGTGTCATTTTTATTATCTTTTTAGCCGTGCTGCGTAAGAGAAGAGTAGTGACGAATACGTTACTTTCGTTACTAGACTATTTTGTCTGCAAGTGAAATACATCGATACGTTAATAATTTACACCACGATAACATTACTGCAGAAGGATCTAGAGACGTGACTTTGAGACGTTCACAGTATATTCGAACCGTAGACAGAGTTTATTCTGCATAACATTACAAAACAGCCATGTCCAATAAAACAGTGCATCTTTAATAAGCCACATTGGTTTCCAGTCAGTAGTAAAATTAACGAAAGACTGAGAAGCCCCGTAATATATATATATATATATATATATATATATATATATATATATATTTATATATATATATATATATTTATATATATATATATATTTTTTTTTAATGTTCAAATTAACGTTTCAGAGTAGCCTATATAATTTGTCTTGTCATCTGTTTACAGCGTTGGCTGATTCTGTGATTGAGACCCATGGGTTACATTAAAATATTTCTATTAGTAGTAGTAAGCCAGTCTTTAGTAACCTTGAATAAATCACAATATAAGCCCTCTCCCGCGCGCAGCAAAATATTATCTACCAGTGTATTAAACGGAAATAGATAAAATACACCGTAATGTAAAATACTGTACATAGCCCGCATTGTATTCCGTACCTATAACGACTGGTATAGATAAATTACAGATGTTACCGTGTCTTTAAGGATTATTAAGGATGTCGTGAAAAATATTGCAATAAGTAGTTTTATTAATTAATTTAATCATTAATTAAAAATAGCATAAGCCTCATGGATTGTGTATTGAGTGATTTAAATCTGTTTTATGAATCGTTTTTTATCCCTCTTCTTTACCACATGATCTTTTTATGAAACTATGTTGACGTAAGTTATGTTATATATATATCAAATATAGTAACCGGCTGCTTGGACACTGCAGTTAACTGAAGCAGTCAATGCTCCATCTGGCGGAATTATACAGCATTGCAACCATCTTTTTAGAAAGCGCATGGGGGCGTTTATGGGGCGGGGCATCGTTAACTACGTCATCGCGGGGGATCACATTCCGTGCACGGATCGATCATGGTCCTGTCACGGTCCTGTCATGGACCTATCATGCTCCAAGCGGCTGTTTGACGTGGCTCCCACTGTACATGCGCGTGCACACACACTTGCCCATGGCAAGCCCCCAAGGACAAAATATGCAACACAATGTACAACGTTACAAAAAAATATACATAACATCTAAACATTCAATGTATAAAAAATAGTATACAACGTTTCAAAATATTAATACATCACATTAACGCCTCTTTTGATAGACCTAAACGTGATATTTTATAACTCACCAAATCCGGAGAATTTCAACAAAATTTTAATCGAACGCGTCGGAGCTCAGAGGGTTTACAATCGCACTTCATCTACTTTCAATTCAATTCAATTAAATTTTATTTGTATACCGCTTTTAACAATTGTCATTGTCGCGAAGCAGACAACCATAGTCATAGTCATTATAGTTATTAATTATTTTAAAGTCCACAGCACAGCAGTGAATAATACCCATTATTTTAAGCATTTCTGTTTTGTTTTTATTATTTTAGTGAATTAAGTAAATAATTAATTTCTATGTAGCGCAGCCACATAAAGGGCTTTTTATAGAGGGAAAAAAGATGGCAGAAGCTTATCAAGATAGAGCAGCTGTACCCCTTTAAAGTGTCCTTTAGGGTTGTTTTACCCCACGCAATAGGAAGTGGTCCTGAAATAGGCTCTCGTGTGAATGCACAGACAGGTAGCGAGAGGTCGGCGGTGGCGCAGAAGGTCACCTGGGCTGCCTTTAAAGCGCTGCCGCGAAGAAGTGAGAGGGGAGAGAGATGAGGAGAAACAGCGGTGTATTTTTTGTTAAAGAGAGAGAGTGGAGATAAACGCCAAATCGGATTACCCTTTGCAGGATTAATCTTTGCCGGACATTTCCACTACCATCTTACTTCGTTGTCGTGCTTCAGGAACATTTCATTATTGCTGGTGAGACCGACTCATCACTTCCAACACTCTCACCCACACACACGCTTTCAATAACCCGGACTTTGGACAGTTATCTCATTCACTTTGGGTTTTGCTTTGTACTGTGGTGTTGCGTCTTTCCTTGTTCCGCTACGTTTGCGCAAAAGCCGATATGAAAGATATGTAGGTTTTGTGTAACCCTGAGCTTCCCAGTGTAGGAGTCTATGAAGGTATTTCTCTCAGAATAACATCATGGGCTTTTACAATACTCTCCTAGTCTTCTATGTTTTGTCTTAAATTAACTATACTGAACAAAAATATAAAAGCAACACTTTTGTTTTTGCTCCCATGTTTTATGAGATGAACTCAAAGATCTGAAACTTTTTCTACTTACACAAAATAACCATATCTTTCAAATATTGTTCACAAATCTGTCAAAATCTGTGATAGTGAGCACTTCTCCTTTGCCGAGATAATCCATCCCACCTCACAGGTGTGCCATATCAAGATGCTGATTGGACAGCATGATTATTGCACAGGTGTGCCTTAGACTGGCCACCTGTAAAAGGCCACTTTGAAAGGTTCAGTTGAATCACACAGCACAATGCCACAGATGTCGCAAGTTTTGAGGGAGCGTGCAATTGGCATGCTGACAGCAGGAATGTCCACCAGAGCTGTTGCTCGTGAATTGAATGTTCATTTCTCTACCATAAGCCGTCTCCAAAGGTGTTTCAGAGGATTTGGCAGTACATCCAACCAGCCTCACAACCGCAAACGACGTGTAACCACACCAGCCTCCACATTCAGCATGTTCACCTCCATGTTAGTCTGAGACCAGCCACTCGGACAGCTGCTGAAACAATCGGAGTGCATAACCAAAGAATTTCTGCACAAACTGTCAGAAACAGTCTCAGGGAATGTCACGAACTAACCGGAATGATCAGAAGACTTAGCACTTAGCGGTTAGCCCTTTGTAGCGTGGATGGTAAACCCAAACGCGGAGGCACGCGAGTAGGCAGGATAACCACGCGATTTGGTCTAAGGACTCTCACGAAAGGGGAGCAAGGGAAAAACACAAATTTAACCCGCGTCCTATAAACACACACTCGAATCAGAAAGTAGACCCAAGAAAAGTGAGTACTCACAAAATGGCAGACAGGCGATCTGAACCAGCATCGGGCGAACTCAATGACTGAGTGATGTGAAGCGCCATCTTGGCTCCTTTTATGCTTCCTGTTTTAGCGACCGTTCTACTTCCGGGTCCTAGTGCCGGTCGCAAAACGGGTGTGTGTGACAGGGAAGCTCATCTGCATGCTCGTTGTCCTCATTGGGGTCTCGACTTGACTCCAGTTCTTCATCGTAACGGATTTTGACAGATTTGTGAACAATATTTGAAAGATATGGTTATTTTGTTTATGTAAAAAATGTTAAAAATGGGAGCAAAAACAAAAGTGTTGCAATTGTTGTTCAGTATATTTGTTTTGTTTCTTAATAAATACTGTATAAATCTAGTGAAAGGTTGTCCAGTCCCAGACCCTAACAGCACACCTATGTTTAGCTGATGTTGACACATCACTGAGATGTCAGCAGGGAAAATGGAAGTTTCTCAGTCCATAAAATGTAAATGTGGGTAAAGAAAATACAAAAATGTCCTTTTAATCTAAACAATAAATCCATGGAGTACAAGAGTCTCATTGTGTAGTGCAAATGCTTGTGGTGTAAAAAAATTCAGTCAGTGTGATAATCAGCATGAGGTAATTTGGTGAGAAATACTACTAGGAATGGATGAATCCCACCTGAGATAATGGATAAGGCATTGATCAATTGAGTCACAGTAGTTTCCTCTGGATGCCTCTTTCAAGATTGTCTAACTGGGTGGATCACCATCACAGCTCAACAGTTTAAGGCGAAAAAAAAACCTGGCCTGAACAGCGTCACATCACAGACAATTAACATATATATATATATATATATATTGGATTATGAGTAACGTGGTTTCTGAGTGTTCCGCAAGACGAGCAAAGATTTTTAATCAATTTTGACTTGAAAAACGAGCATTGTCTTGGTACCGAGTATCATGTATCACGCATGCGCTTCTTGTTTTGACAAAGTTAGAAGTTAGATTCCAGACCCCGTAGCATTGTAACTAGTTGTATAAGTTAATCCAAATGTTACAACTTTATACATTTTTTCTTTTAAATCTGCTCACCTTTAATTTGGGTTACAATAATTTACCTCTCCTCCAGTGAGACAATGGTCATATCCACCACATCTGTTGGTGTGAACAAGGTGAATATCTTATTGCCACTACCAAGTTCAAGGTATGTGCTGCACATCTTTTGCCCTTGTTTGCCCTGTTGTCATATGACTGTCTCCTTGCAATCCTCAAAAGGTATGGTCATGTCTTCAAGCCTCTGTAAGATAAGACTAAAAAGCTCTTCCCCTGTGGAGGCTTTAGCTTCAAAAAAGCCCATGGAGTGCTCCTCACCTTGTGGCTTGTCCATTAACTGACACAGTGCTAATGAAAACTGAAAGTTGCTCTGTGTGACCTATGTCAGGGGGTGCAATCCAATATAGTGGAAAAGTATTTGCCTAGTTTGATGTCACTTACAACTGCACCCATGATCTTTCCTCTGACAGTACTTAACAATTCATTTTGTATGGTTTTACCCCAGGTATGTTGTCATGTTCCCTGCTCCACTTTGTATCCTATCTATATGTTGCTTTAAGACAATAATTGTCTTATATATATTCCTTCTTTCAGAAAGTTGACATTATTTGGGTGGAAAAGTGAGTCTGTGGATCCTCGATCAGAGCCACGTTTTAGTCAGAGTTGAGATAGACAAGTGTGAGATGCAGTAATTGAAGAGGCTAGATCACTTTGGTCACTGATAGCAACTGAAACGACCTTGGCGGTTGCAGAATTTGAATCTGTGAACTTCTAAACTGCCATGCCTATGCCATTGGCCGGCCCTGAGCCCAAGTCCCAAAAGCTCCCTCCTGTCTGCACGCCATATGGTTTAGTCTATCAAGATGTGCGCTCCTGTACTGTATGTGTTTGGTCAGGGCATGTGCATCAGACCTGGATCTTCTTCACCAACCCATTACACAGTCCATGTGTTTCCTGGTATGATGAGCATTTTTACAGACACTCTGTGTGCTCTCTTTTTGTACTGTCTGTGTTGCAGTTTTGTATGATAACAGTGATTATATTTTACTCTCTAATTTCTATGTTATGGTGTTTAATGCTGCCTCATCTCATCCCATTTTATCTAATCTTATTTCATCTTATCTCATCTTACCTTATCTTTTCTTATCTAATCTTACTTCACTTACATATGTTAATGAGATTTAAACATTTATGATGCTGTTTGTGTCCTGTACAGCCTTTTTAGGTATTGTTGGCTATATCATGGTCAGTACAGGTGCAGTGTTTTTAGCTGTTGCTGTGATTCTCACCGTTTGTACAATAAAACGAGGTAAAACCTAATTTTTCTTTTGTCAAAAAATGTACTTTAAACTCAAATTTAAAAGACAGCATTAACCTGATTATCGACCTTTATTTTATTGACTTTCTGATCCCTCTTCAGGCTCTGAAACAGTCACACAATCTCCCAGAGAGGTACAGACTCCCACTGATTTGTTCAGGTATTACTTACACAAACATATTGCTTGCAAACAATCAAATTTTTTTTTTTTTTTTCCATTTCAGGCAAATAGAAACGGTGAAAATGACCAACATTTGCTTCCTCTTCAATCAAGAGAAAAAGACGATTTACCCGAATCTGTATATCAGAGTCTAGACCCAGCCACAAACCAATCAGATTCAATCTACCAGAGTCTGACCTCAACTAATAACCAATCAGATTCAGTCTACCAGAGTCTGACCTCAACTAATAACCAATCAGATTCAGTCTACCAGAGTCTGACCTTGAGTAAAATTGCAATACAAAATGTATATGAATGAATAAAGTGCTTGTTTTTTCCTCCTCACATAGTAGTTTTTTAGGCAATAATTTTACAGTGTCTTTTTTTTTTTCTTTTTTCCCTGTCTCTCATTAAGCACATGCATTATTATCCCTATTAAGTGTCTTTGGTGTCCTCATCACAATCACAAAGTTATCATTAAATATTAAATATATTACAAAAGAATAAAATTCTGAGGTTTTATTATTCTGCATTCTGTATTTGTCCACACCCTGTAGTTTTGGGGGGAATTTTTTGGGGAACTGCCCTTTTCAGAAACTGACCAATGCAAAATACAAAGACTAATCATTAAGTCTTTCTTTAACGGAGGTTAAAACAACTGCTGTAAGTAAATTGAGTACTTACACTTATATTCCCTGATTTTTATCACATGGTGTTTGTAGTTTGATGCTGTAAAAATTAACATGTCTAAGATATAATGGTGAAATATTAATAAACATGAAAAAAAAATTCAGAAAGTCAAAATACGTGATAAACAGTACACAGTCACATCCAACAGTAAATCACTTCACTAACTGAAGATCCACTGTCTGATTATTAAATGCTAATGTTAATGAAAAATGTTCACCCTGTCATGATCCACCCTGCATCAGTCCATCCATGACAGTGTGGACATATTTTATGACTTGCTCATATGTTGTCCACATGCTGATTATTTATAAGAGTTGCTGGAGTTTGAACCAACGTGCATTTCTAACAGCCTACAGATCTGCTTAATTTCAATGAAAAATAAGTTTAATAAATAATCTCGGGTGAGGTCTTAAAGGCACAATATAATGATATTGACCCACATGGTTATTTTTTTCTTGCACTGTTCACACATGGTTTCTTCCAGTTTTACACTGTGTCCTCCAGGGGGCAGTAAGGGACACAGAGTATTAAACAGTGACAGGGAACTGTACATGAAAGGTAAAAAAATATGTCATTAAAAATATAGTGAACTCTAATTTATCATAAACTGATTAAAAAAAAACAGAATTACAGTTTACAGTGCAGTACACAATTTTATTGTTAATAAGTTTAACACCAGACCTATTTTTCTAATTCAAAACCGTGTCTACAGCAGCTGAGCTCAACAGTTCACACACACACACACACACACCCACACACACACACACACACTTCCTGAGTGGTTTTCTGTCACTTGTTCAAAACTGGAAGTGGACATGACGTTACTTTTTACTAACATCACACAAATAGACACTGTACAGTCACAGAGACAGTGAGTGTGTGTACGATAACTAAAAGAACATTTTTAATTATTATTATCTGAGGAGTTTGTGAGTCTGGATGTAGAATGGAGATGGTCCTCATCTTCACCTTCTGCCTGATTCTAGGTAAGTACAAACACTTCCAAATCCTCATCAGTCTCAGTGTTCAGTATCAGTGTCACATTAAAGCTTTGCACATTCTACATGTCATGCATGATTTGGACTATTAGTCTGGCTGTGTTATGTTATATTGCTTATTCACACACACACACACACACAAAAAAAAAAAAAAAAAAAAAAAGTAACAATGTTTACACTTTAATATTCCTGGATACTGAGCTTCATTTTGGTCTTATATGTTACACCATGGTCCTGGATCATATTTCATTCCACTGTATATTATTCTCCAGCTGGTACTGATGCTGTAACTACAGTAACTGGATACAGAGGACGATCAGTTCAGATTAAATGCCCCTACACATCTGGATATGAAAAGAACACAAAGTATCTCTGCAGAGGTGGATGTTCTGTTGTGCGCATAAAAGACATTCCTGTTGATTCTAAATCTCCTGCTAAAGACTCCAGATTCTCTCTGAATGACGACACAACAGCCAAAGTCTTCACCGTCAACATCACTGATCTGAGACCAGAGGATGAAAACACTTACTGGTGTGCGATAGAGAAGACATGGCATGATATTTACACAGAGATTCTGCTTCTGGTTAAAACAGGTGAGTGTTACACAGAGGAGAGTACAAAACATTCTCATTAATTCCTTGATCATGAACATATTTTCTTTCTGACAGATAATTAAAGCACCATGTACAATGTAACATAACTCATTTATCTGGATTTTAAAATGAATGATTGATGAATGAGGCTCAGTGTCTGTATATTTAATCTAGAATCATCAATGATCTAAAATTTGATAAACTTTTTTCTACTAACAATACTTTCAGATGATCCATCCATCAGTACTGTCTCACACACCACACACTCCATTTCAACACACTCAATGAGCACATCAGTGCCTGCTGAGAGAACACACTCATCATCAGGTATAAACTTCTTCATTTTTCTCCTCATCACATTTTTCTCACATCATTCATCATGTCGAAATTTTATTTCAGCTAAACTAGTAGATGCTAACCTCGCAACCATCGTCTCCCCATCTCAGGGTATGTACTATATCACATGTCTTATATGAGACTTTATTTAAATGTTTTTTAATTGAGTACAGAACAAACTACTACAGGACAGAATACATTACAGTGGAACCTTGGATTGTGAGCATAATTCATTCTGGAAGTGTGCTTGTATATCAAAACACTCATATATCAAAGTAATTTCCCCCATAAGAAATAATGGGAACTCAAACGATTTGTTCCACAACCCAATAATATTCATATAAAAATAATGAATACAAAATATAAAGTAAAAATTAAACAAATAAACCTCCACTTTGCCTTTGAAAAGTGTAGTAATGCAGAGACGGCAGTTCTGTAACTTGCATTTTTATTCACAACAACAGAAAGGCATGAAATAGTTATACATATTCGTTATAACGAATGACACACATGATCTCTGCTTCCTGCATTTACTGTAGCAGCGTGTTCTCCGCTCTTTTTGAACATGCAAATCCTTACCATTACTCACTACCGCCATCTAGCGGATAGGTGAACAATAAACCCACTTTACTACAAAAAGAATCCTAGTTGCAGTGATGCAGAAAGAGGAGAGGGGGAAGGGGGGAAAGGGGGCTGCTATGTAGGACACACACACACACACACACGCATACTCAACTTCCCTCCCCTCCCCGTGTGAGCACACGCACACTCAGCCCCACCTCGGCGCGTAAACACACACACATACAAAAACAAAATAAAAGGTGCTTTAGAGAAGATCAATTGGTTCAGTTGTGACTCTCTGCTTCAAAACAAGAAGCGCAAGTGTGCCACATGATACCCAATGATTTTTGCTTCTGGTAAATCAAGACTCGCTTATTTATCAAGTCAAAATGTATTAAAAATTGTTGCTCATCTTGAGCAATGCTCGCAAACTGGGTTACTCGCATTCCAAGGTTCCCCTGAATATGTGAGAATGTAAATGTTTTAAGCACCTTTCTAAAATCCATTCTTATTTTTATAATAACCCATAGTTATTTTTAAACACTGCATTACAGTACCTTCTAATCACCTACCGTACCATATGTAGGCCTAATGTCAGAAAATACCTGGGAACAAACTGATGCTGCTTAAATTATGGCAGAAACACTAGATATGTTTGAACAAGTCTTTTTTTTTAAGTATATAAATAAATTATCACTAAATAATAAATCTAAATCTAAAGGTAAAGAACATAATTCCACAGTGATAATGTGCTTATGAAAAAAAAATAAAAACTGCAGTCTATTAGTGTACTTTCACATGTGTGATATTTATTCAGATTTCTACACCTCCCTCAGTGTGGTTTGTCTGAGCAGGTGTGGTTTCTACATTTTTAGTTTCAGTGGTTTGAAAACATGCACCATAAACACAGGGTCTTTTATACATGCAGTGTTTAGTCTGTTTGAATATGAATGTGTTGTTCTTTGCCTCAGTACACTGCAACAAAAAAACGTTTTTTTTAACCCACCTGTTAACACATATTGTGTAGGTTTGTTAAGTTATTTGTTTCGTTACTGTGTTTATTAGATAACAGGCCAGTATCGTCAATTAGATATTCTGGTTTCATGACAGAATTTAACACTTTAGCAGTTCACCTTGTAACAGATTGATTGTAACTTGTCAATTTCTCTCATCACACCTGAGATCAGGGTACAGGGTCATTAAAGCAGGCAGGGTTGGGGTTTCGTCAGGACAGTAATGATAATAGACTGTTTACAGCACATGAGGATTACTGACTGTGCCAGGGAGAGCTTGAATATCTCACTCAACACTACTAGCCGGTCAGTGCCGTCCTGAAAGGCCATCAGGTCCTGCTGCCTCCCTGGTGTTTACTTTGGTGAAGACACTCATAATACATCTGTACAGTATATCTCATGTGGCAGACTGTTCTCATGTAATCAGTGGCTACTTTAATTTCAGTAAACATACAGTATCCCAGTTGGTTGCAGAATTTTAACAGACTTATGGTTTTTAGTCCACTTCCAAACAAACTCTAAAATGGCTTTAATGCAGTAAGAAAACTCTGAACTGACTCCAGCAGGAAGTAAATCAAACATCCTGTACTAAGTTTTCTGTTATAGTCATTGTTGCATATGTGAACTGCTAAACTGAGCTCTGAGGTACAAACCATGCCAAAGAACAGAGCTGTAGTGCTGCAGAAATGCCATCTGTTTAAGATATTCTGTTTAGTTAACAAGTAATAATAATAATAATAATAACTATTTTGGAAACACTGCCCAGTACTTAAAAAAAAATAAATAAACAAATTATGATTTAGCATGAAACTATGTGAGGTTTAGTTTGTGTATGACTACGTGTTCTATTTTTGGTCATGAGACATTTGAAGGTGATGAACCCAACGACTCGTTTATATCTTCAGTTTCGCTTTATTCTTATGCACGCATGCATGTGCGTGCACACACACCCACAGTTGTGTAATTGTGCAATTCAAATCAAAATATCTAAATCCTACTCCATTGGAAAATTATAAAATTATGGGCATTATGATAATTACTATATATGCATTATGATCATGTTTCTCTTCCAGAAATGTCAACCGTCATCACGGCTGTGTCTGTGGTTCTAGTGCTGCTTCTTGTTGCAGAGGAAAAAGATCAAAAGCACCAAAAACAAACACATTTTTATACTAATTATTATATTAAGATGCATAATTTCCAAAATGATTGAATTATCTTCCCCCAATTCTCAGGTTCATCTCCAGTCCAACCTGCCCAGAGTTCCTCAAATTTCCAAGTGGTGAGTTGTGTTTTTGCCAAAAAATATTTTTGATTTTTACAAACCACAAAAACTCTGTTGTGGTCTGATGTAAAATGTAAAGTAATTACAAGGAAACAGGATGACCCTCAAACTCAGGAAACCTGCACAGGGTTACAAAGTGAGTGTGTTACAAAAGAAACTGAAATTAAAAGAGGAGGTAGGAGTTAGTAAGAAGCATGAGGCATGGTATCTCACTCCTATAGCAAAGCCAATCAAAATCCCAGAGGAGTGAAATACCACGCCTCTGACCTCTCCTACCAACATGGTCCACCACATATCTATCTAAGGAGCAGACTGGCATGTCGCTACTTTGTCACCAAAGGGAGTTAGAGAGCTGTCTCTAATTAAGTCTCTACGGCTAAGTTTACACTGCGGGTCTCGATGCCTGATTCTGATTTGTTGCCTATATCTGATTTTTTATTTTTTTTACTCTGTTTACACGTTCTTTCAACTATGACTTATATTCGATACACGTGTTTACACTTGCCATGCCATCTGAAACATCGCACATACTTAAAGGGAGGTTCTTGCGCTACACACTAGCCAAGATAGACGAAGGTGAAGTATGCTTGACACTCTGCGATATATGCAAAGTTCGCGAAACGCCACTATGGTTTTAAAACGGAGGAGGAGGGAAAAAAAAACGTCATAATTGCAGCCTGTGCATATGCTTCATTTACCAAATACTGATTTCTTTATTTTATTTAGCCCTTATAAGCAGTAAAAAAAAATGCTTTTCCTTTTCCATGTCAACTGCAATGTTATAATTCCACACGTGCTTCCACCGGAGAATAACATTACGTCATTAAACCGCGAAGTAGTCGCAGTTTTAATGACGTACAGAACGCAGTGCCTCAGGAAATCCAATCTGTTCGTTTAACCGACAATCACATTAACACATATCTGATTTATATCTGATTTATTTCCACATATGAAGGAGGCCTGCGGCCTCCAAGTGGCGCAGTGGTAAAGTGCTTGCACTATCATCCGGAGATCGCTGGTTCGAACCCCGGGTGATGCTGTTTTCCTCTCACAGCCAGAGGCACAGAGAGAGCTGATTGGCCGAGCTCTCTCAGGGGGTAGGGGGAAGAGGTACTTGCGCTCCCACATTAATTACGGCTCTACAGCAAATCAGGGGTCTGTGAGCTCGCGCACGCGAAAGGAGCGGATAGCGCTTTCCTCCGAGTGTGTTACTCCTAACAGTGCGTGAGCGAGCAGTTCGAAAAGATGCGGTCGGCTGACGTCACGCGGTTCGGAGGAAACACGGGATAATCTTTGCCCTCCCGACTGAGTGGTAGTAGTAGCCTTAATGTGGGAGCCTCCTAGTGACGGGGAGGAATTGGCCACGACTAAATTAGGGAGAAAATTGGAAAACCCCCCAAAAAATAATACTAAAAAAAAGAAGGAGGCCTGAAACCGATCTCGAAATATCGGAATGCATGCGTTTTTTCCCTGTTTAGACAGACATAGAACATATCGGATATGTGTCAAAAAATCGGAATTGCGTCACATTTACCTGACAGTGTAAATGTAGCCTTAGTTGTGGCAACTGGCTGTACCTGTAACTGGCCTATGTAAGGGCCGCTATATACAAATGTCAGTCTGCTCCTTACAAAGATAAGGAAACACCATGTTGGTAGGAGAGGTCTGAGAAAAATAACCAGATTTATTTAAGCTAACAGTAAATCTATAGCAGCTTATAAATTCATCTTTTACAACTGATCTGACCAAAAACAAATCATAAAATGTGATAAACATCAAACAGCTACAAAGTAAACCATATTGGGTTTGGTTTCTGTACATGAAACATATTAAACTGAGGCTATCATGGGCACAAGCCCGACTCAACTGGATGTATGAAATTCAAAATCTCTCTGGTGCATGTAAAAAAAAAAAAAAAAAGGGATTAATAAGAAACATTTATTGTATACTCTCTTGTGACATGTTACTTATATCAGTATGTCTGTCTGGCTGAATTATCTACCTGAGAACACTGACAGAAAAGTATTTTAATATAACGTAGCCGGTTTAGACTGTGTATATAAGACTTGTTTTCCTTCTTGTGCTCAGGTTCCATGCCCTGATTATGATTATGATGAGATTAAAGACAACAAAAGTCGTTCTAACATAATTTACTCCACTGCTCCACCTCCCTTAAACCCCTCTGAGATTTATTCCAACACTGGATTACCCACAGTTCCCTTTGATGATCCAGAAACTGTTTATACTACAGTAGATCACCCATCAGATCCTCCTGATCAGGACTTTTACTCCACAGCTCAGTTCCCCCCAGTTCCCTCATCAGTCAGTGCTGCTCCACCATCAGTTGTGGAATCTGGTGAACATCTAACGTACGCAGCACTGGATCTTGACACCAGCTCTGGTGCAGCTCCAGCAGTGATCTACAAGCATGAAAACAACTCTAGTGAATATGCTACTGTTACCTAGTTAGCATACATTAGAATAATAATAACTTTGCTGTATTTGTAATTTATTAGCATCCATTATATTACATTATACTATAGAGCTGTTTAATTGTAAAATATGATTCATCAAAATGTGTTGTTTAATTTTCTGAACAGCAGTCCTGAGAATAGTGCAACAGGTAATTTATTTTAAAACTAATAATTATGAACTTAGAACCTGATATTAGTTTATATTTTAAACAATTATTATTGTTAAATATATGTGGAATATTAGAAACAATAAAATAAAATAAAAAACACCTGTGGCATGACACCCTTCCACCTGTGATGACCTGGGGTCTGTTCTTTGTACGTCGCTAACTCGGTTAGCTGGATTTGATTGATGTGGATTTGTCCTGATCTTAGACTGTTTCGTTCTTCGATGCGCATCTCACATTTGTTTTTATAGCAACATGTCCAAAAGCTTGAACCTGCTCGGGAGCAGGTTTATTTCATGTAAACAGGATTTAGGCTGCGCTCCTGGCGGGTTATGATTGGGTGAAATGGAGAGGTCACATCTGATTGGTTAAAGAGCACAACTGACGCGGACTGACTCAAGTGGGAAAAGAAAAGTATCTATCTATCTATCTATCTATCTATCTATCTATCTATCTATATATATATATATATATATATATATATACACACACACACACACACACACACACACACACATAATCGCTATCAAATATTATATTAGAACATAAATTTATAGGTTTATGATATGATATTACTATTATAATAAACCCTAGGCATGAGACAGCCGTCAAGACCATTAATAAAAATTCTTGTATAACGTTTATTTTGTAACGCATTTATCTTTCAGGGGTTTGTGATGAATATGCTAATAAATAATTATATATAATAAAAATAAATATTTTTTATAAATATAAAATGGACGAAACTAATTTTATTATAAAAAACAATATAAAAGTATACATGTTGTATTTGAAAAAATATATATATACTGAACAAAAATATAAACGCAACACTTTTGTTTTTGCTCCTATTTTTTATGAGATGAACTCAAAGATCTGAAACATTTTCTACATACACAAAATAACCATATCTTTCAAATATTGTTCACAAATCTGTCAAAATCTGTGATAGTGAGCACTTCTCCTTTGCCGAGATAATCCATCCCACCTCACAGGTGTGCCATATCAAGATGCTGATTAGACAGCATGATTATTGCACAGGTGTGCCTTAGACTGGCCACCTGTAAAAGGCCACTTTGAAAGGTTCATTTGAATCACACAGCACAATGCCACAGATGTCGCAAGTTTTGAGGGAGCGTGCAATTGGCATGCTGACAGCAGGAATGTCAACCAGAGCTGTTGCTCGTGAATTGAATGTTCATTTCTCTACCATAAGCCGTCTCCAAAGATGTTTCAGAGGATTTGGCAGTACATCCAACCGGCCTCACAACCGCAAACGACGTGTAACCACACCAGCCCAGGACCTCCACATTCAGCATGTTCACCTCCATGATCGTCTGAGACCAGCCACTCAGACAGCTGCTGAAACAATCGGAGTGCATAACCAAAGGGTTTCTGCACAAACTGTCAGAAACAGTCTCAGGGAAGCTCATCTGCATGCTCGTCGTCCTCATTGGGGTCTCGACTTGACTCCAGTTCTTCATCGTAACGGATTTTGACAGATTTGTGAACGATATTTGAGAGATATGGTTATTTTGTTTATGTAGAAAACGTTTCAGATCTTTGAGTTCATCTCATTAATAATGGGAGCAAAAACAAAAGTGTTGCGTTTATATTTTTGTTCAGTATATTTCTATTTTTTTATATACAACATATTTATTTTCATATTGCTTATTTTACTTTATTGTCTCATGTAATTTGTAATTTGTAAACCATTAACCTATGAATTTATGTTCTAATATAATATTTGATAGCAATTATGTGGGAGGGCAATCCATGGTAGGGGGGCATTTCAGCGCATAACACGTTACAAAAAAAATTAAGCCGCTCTTTTTCCATTTCGACAAACAATCAAAGGGCTTGTGATCAGTGTTTCTACTGTCGATGCATATCGCCTTTTAAACCAACGCACAAGCGCGCAATAATCCTAGACAACTCAGTCCAGCCATACTAATCATCAACAACAGGTGAGCTCAAAGAACCAACTTAGCCAGATCGTAATTAGCGTGATAATCTCATCTCGGATGTGTCAAGCGACGTACAAAGAACAGACCCCAGAACAACAGCAAATAAAAGGGCAAAGAGAAGCAGCACCAGAACCACAGACACAGCCGTGATGATGGTTGGAATGTCTGAAAGAGAAACATGATCATGGGTGGTACAGTGGCGTAGTGGTTGGCACTGTCGCCTTGCACCTCAAGGGTCTGGGTTTGATTCCCGTCTCTGTGTGCATGGTGTTTGCATGTTCTCCCTGTGCTTGGTGGGTTTCCTCTGGGTACTACGGTTTCCTCCCACAGTCAAAAGACCTGCAAATCAGGCTAACTGATGTTCCCAAAATTGCCCATAGTGTGTAAATGAGTGTGGTTGTGTGTGTGTGTGTGCCCTGCAGTGGATTGGCACCCTGTACAGGATATACCCCGCCTCGTGCCCTAAGCCTCCTGGGATAGGCTCCAGATCACCACAACCCTGAATGCAGAATAAAGCGGTATATAGAAGATGAGTGAGAAACATGATCATAATGCATATTAATATGGATCATTCAATAACATTTAGATCTTTTAATTTTACCTAAACAATTATACTATAAAATTATTATTATTATTATTATTATTATTATTTGCGTGTGTGTGTGTGTGTGTGTGTGTGTGCAAGTAAAGTGAAATTGAAAATGCAAATTATGTGGTTGTGGTTGGTTTTTAGACAGTGGATGACAATAAAATGTAAGAACCTAAAACAGGGTCTTAAAAATATTGTATTACTGTATTATTGTATTGTATATCTGTTTTTTTTTTTTTGTTTTGTTTTTTTTGCTAATTTAATAAACTTTCCTGAACAGATGCCATTTCTGCAGCTCTACAACTATGTTTTTTTGGCATAGCTTGTACTGTACCTTAACCCTCCTATTATCTTCGGGGTCATTTTGACCACATTCAATGTTTAAAGTCTTATAATTAATCATTGTTTTTTTTCGCTTCATATTTAGTGACTTTTCCTAATTTAATAGGGATAACTGGGTAACGTTAAATTAACATCATAATATGTTTTGTCCTGCACACATGTTGTATCGCATCTGTGTTCTTTGGGGTCAATTTGATCCCAGGCTGTTTTTGCTGTATAAAACATATAAGAAATATAAAAAAAAATAAATATATTAATTTATTTTGGTTGTTTTGGATGATATTTTAGTCATTATAACATGCAATTTTATAATATTTAAAAAGCTTTAGGGAAATAACCTAACATAACCATAACTTTAATAGTGAGAACTACTAATAATTCACACGATATGTGTGAGGGGTTTTGACACTTCCTACTTTGTTGGGGTTGGAAAATATGGTTCCTATGAAGATTATTGATATAACAACATATTGATATAACCAACATAAGAGCGGAGCAAACATATAAAAGCTCATAAAAAAATAAAGATTATACCAGTAGGCTTCTGAACCCTTTCTCATGTTGAGGAGGATGCTGGTTATGAGGCCACATCCTTTGATGAGAACAAAACCACTCTGTGTTGACCCTCCTGTTGTGTTTAAACCACCAGCAAACACACTATATTTCAAAAATGCAAAATTATTATGGTCTGCAGAGTGGTAAATTATTATGGTCTAAAGAGTAACAAATTCATCACACAGCAATATAGGATGTATTGGACAAGTACGTTCAGTGATTTTCCGTTCTTTACAATCCAGGTCCCCACCTGACTATGGATGATTGTCTGGTTGCATTTTGTTAGTGCTTTTAGTTTTTAGACAATACATGTCGAACAAACCGGCCAAATACAGTTTCAAAATATGGTGCACAGTCCAGCATGCCTGGAATATGCACGTGCACAGTACACTGGTAAATCCCCTAGGGAAACACCTGAAAACAATCAAGGCATAAGTGTGGTCCTTGGCTGAAGGACGGAATGGTGATAATATTACATTTAATATATATATTTTAAATTGTACGCCCTTGGTGAAGAACTTCTAAAAAGGTTAAAAGAGCCACTATTGTCTTCAATTGCCTCAAGAGAGCGAAAATGTCCTGCAGATGAGCACCATGCACAAAGATGCTGTTTTAAGCATCACAGTAGACAGAAAACCACAAATGATCTTAGACTACATTGAAAAGTTGATAACTTGGAAAAGACCACAGCCAAATACAGCTTTATGACTGCGTGTTGGCCCCTTCAAGGCCTTTGTAATAGGGAGTGAAATAAACAAGGACGGAAACAGCAGAAATCTGAGTTGAAGGAGGAGTTTGTTAGAGAAACTGGATAACATGTTGGTGAAACCTCATATCGGGGGAATATATATTGAAATAGAATGATTGCACTCTCTGCACATACAGTAATGTGTACAGTAGCATAGACAATGATGACAATTATTCTCTACAATTATAATAATGATGATGATTATTTTAGAAATGTTTTTTTCTCTCTTGCGTTGCGGAATCGTCTCCTCTGCTAGGTCTTAGTGCTCGTCCCTTACTGGTATAATCAACATCTGTGCATGCGTGTACTGTTTACTATAACACTGTGACTACGTGTGTGTGTGAAACATATTTTATTATGTGTTCGGAAGCGCGTGTGTACAGCGCCTGTGCTGTTTCTTATAACACACGTTTCTGCGCACGAGTAAGGCAAAATAAATTCTCAATACAGAGGTTAAAAATCTATTTTCTTCCTGATCGCGGTATGTTTGTGTGTGTGTGTGTGTGTGTGTGTGTGTGTGTGTGTGTGTGTGAAACCCTCATTCACAAAAACACACTCGCGCGCACAGAAATGAAGGCAAGAGACACACACTCTGCTCTCCGAAAAAACTCTGTCGCAAATCTTTTCAGAGGTGAGGTGCTGGGTCATTTGTTTGTTTGTTTTACTTTACAGCAGTGACTCTGTTAGTTTGCGCTCACACGAGTGTCTTTAGCGATGTTTATTGCTTCTTTTTTTTTTTAGATAAAACAGTGTAGCGGGAGAGAGACGTTGATTTATGACCGCTGTTTACGGAAGTGTAGTCCAGCGCGGGAGATGCATTGTGGGTAATGCAGTCCGGTGTGTGTGAACGCGAATGTGAGATCTAAGTTAGGATATTGAGCCTGAGTTTTGTTCTACATTAGTTTTTTTTTACTTGGATTTAAGTGCAGGATCCACCCGAAAGTTTGTACTATAACCTGACAATGCAGAAAAAAAAAGAACGGAGGTATCGAGCAGTTTGTCCATCTCATCATTACACGAGCATGAATTATCGAGCTGTTACGCTGTCGCGAGCAACGTTTAAAAAAAAAAGCGGAGAAGCTTTAATAATTTAGAGGAGAACAATAGTCTTTCCGTTAATGTGTGTGTGAGTGTGTTTCAACGAGAGGAGAAAGTTTTAATGTGTAAGATAAGGAGGGGAAGACAGGAGGGGCTGAAAGCAAGAGTCTCCACTTACTCTAGCCTCACACACACACACACGCACACACATACACACACAGCGCCTGCGTGCACAAAGGGAAACGCTTACCTGCCGGGATTTATTTTTTACTTTTTTGAAAGGTAACGTGCAGGTTAATTTGTTTTATTTTTACTTAATATTTTGTATTAATTATTTTTATGTATTTATTTTTTTGGGCTGTAGAATGAATAATTTAAGTTTCCATTATTTCTTATGAGAAAATTAAATTTGGTTTATGAGTGTTTTGGAATACGAGCCCACTTCCAGGACGAATCATGCTCGTAATCCGAGGTTCCACTGTACATGTATACTTTTATATTGTTTATTGTATTATAAAATTAGTTTCGTCCAAGTTCTCATTATAAAAAATATTTATTTTTATTATATATATTTTTTTATTTGCATATTTATGACAAACCTCTAAAAATAAATGTGTCACAAAATAAACATTATACAAGAATTTGTATTAATGATCTTGACAGCTGTCTCGTGCGTAGGGTTTATTATAATAGTAATATCATATTTGATAATAATAAACCTATGAATTTATGTTTTAATATAATATTTGATAGCGATTATATATATTGGTATATATGCAAGATACTTTTCTTTTCCCATGTGAGTCAGGCTGCGTCAGTCGTGCTCTTTAACCAATCAGATGTGACCTCGCCATTTCAACCAATCATAACCCGCCAGGAGCGACGTACGAAGAACGGACCCCTGCAGAGGAAAAAGAAGATCCAAACAAACGCATTTTTCTAGTTTTATTTACAAAACTATTTCAAGTTTTACGAGACTAAAAGTTGCTTTTTGAAAGGTGGAGCTATGAGGGCATGTAAGAAATACAGATAATGTAAAAAAAATTTAAAATGGAAACAGGCACATGAAGTGCAAATAAATTAGAAAATGACTGTCTCAATAAATTAATAAACCTTAATCTTTATAAATATTTAAGTGCAGCCGGTTGCTGTACTCAGTAGTCCTTATTGACAGAGCAATAGCGCTCCCGAGTGGACAGAAAGTTACATGCATTGGAAGACATAGAAACATTTCCAATCTGTAGGTATTAATGTTTTTAATATGTATTTTATTTTATGATATATAATTCTTAAAATGCTTGAATGTATCTTTTCCCCCGACTCTCAGGGTCATCTCCAGCCCAACTTCCACAAAGCTTCAAAGCTTTCAACGCTTCATAGCACAAAGTGGTAAGTTGTGTCAAACCACCACGTGGTAGTCTAATTTACTGCACTAAACCTTATATTTACATTAGCTGTTACAATTTATATGCAATTGCCATCATCTATTTCATATAAATACTAAAATTAATATATTAAAAATAAGCCTCATGACTCCCCATGTCATATTTAAACCCAGGAGCAAACTGAGTGTGCCACACCCTAGGTTAGAAAGTGTGGTACAGGTGTGTCAAATAAATGAACTGACTTGAAAGAAGTTATTCTTATGAGGCATGAGGGCTTGTACCTCAGTCCTACAGCAAACCCAGTCAAAAGCTCATAAACAAAGGATAAACTTTAGTCTATCAGGGAAGAAACCTTTGACTGCTCACCACAGAGAGCTAACAAAAAAAAAAAAAAAAAATTAAAGAAAAGAGCAGTTTTTAAAAATTCAAGTACTGGCCCAGTCTTGCTCAATGTTCAATCTTGGAAGTTAAATTAAATGTCTGGCATACTTTGTCATGTGTGTGCAGTGTGCATCCTTTGCAAGCCCAGGATGTCTGGAAGCAAACATAAAAGCAGCAGCGATAAAGCTGGTACTGATAAGAAGGGCCAAGCAATAAAAATGGAAACATTCGTGGCCGACATTGCTCATTATTTTATTTATTTTTTGCTTGTTCTTTTTGTAATATACTGTGTATATCCAATTGTGTTAATATCCTAGTACAGACAAGTTTTTTTTGGACTTGAATACCAGGGGTCAGTTCTTCGTACGTCGCTAACTCAGTAAGCTGGATTTGATTGTTGTGGATTTGTCCTGATCTTGGATTGTTTCATTCTTTAATGCGCATCTCACATTTGCTGCCATAGCAACATGTCCGTAAGCTTAAACCTGATCGGTAGCAGGTTTATTTCATGTAAACAGGATTTAGGCTGTGTTTCTGGCGGGTTATGATTGGTTGAAATGGCGAGGTCACATCTAATTGATTAAAGAGAACGACTGGCGCGGACTGACTCAAGTGGGGAAAGAAAAATATTTTTTAATAATAATGTTTATTTTGTTATACATTTATTTTTCAGGGGTTTGACATAAATATGTAAATAAATATTTATGTTTATGTAGGGGTTTAATATATTTTTATAATAAAAAATTAGTCAAAACTAATTTTATTATAAAATAAACAATATAAAAGTATACATGTTGTTGTGTTCTCTTGCTAGTGCAATAGATGAGGCGATCCCCCTGGTTGAATGAGCCCTGATTCCTAGAGGCGAAGTGAGCCCACGCGCCTCATAGGAGAGGGCAATAGCATCTCGCCATCCAGCTTGTGGCCCCAAAACATGTAAAAGCTGCTCTGACTTACGCCATTGGCTGATGCGGTGGACGTAAATCTGAAGAGCACGTACTGGACACAGTGAGTGAAGTCTCTCCTGCTCCGAAACAGTAAAGGCGGAGGACAGAAGGCTTCAAAAACAATAGGGTGCATGTTGGGAATGGAGCTTTTGGAAGATAGTTAGTGAGGATGCAAAATGGCCCTGACTAGCCCAGGGGCATAGTCTAGGCAGGATGGGGAGACTGACAGATCTCCGTTCCTCTTAGAGAGGTAACACTATTTAGAAAAACCATCTTGAGGGTCAGAAACCTGAGGCGCTGACTCTAGTGGTTCAACAAGGGGGCACAAGCCAGAGGACAAATTTTTCCTGCAGAAACTCCAGCACTGAAACAATTCGGCAATGGACTGGGTCTTCCTGCTTCGTCATGCACCAACTTCCAAATATCTTCCATTTGAGGGCATAAGCTATTGTAGGGGAGGCAGCCCTAGCACTTAGAATAGTCTTAATTACACTGGCTGGAAGAGCAGCTTGACTTAGTTGGTCCTGTTCAGGGACCGCCAAGGCGTCCAGACGCAGGGGCTGGAAGTCAAAGAGTAGTAAAGGGGACATTTGCTGATCTTGCGAGGCAAAGAGGTCCACCTCCGCTACATGAAATTTTCCCGCACTAGGACATGGTAGTCTCAACTGCTGGAGGAAGTGCTTTAGGGCCTGAAATAGAGCCATGATTTTGAGGCAATTGATGTGCCGCCCAAAAAGATGGCCTCTCCAGCTCCCTTGGGCTGGACGGTCATCTAAGACCGCACCCCAGCCCATGAGGGAAGCCTCTGTCATTAGCATCTGCGACGACAAGACGAACTTAGAGTGGGACCCAGAGTCAGAAACCGGGGTTTGAACCACATAGGAAGGGTACGAAGCACCTGGCGCGTAGCCCTTATTGGGGATTGGCCCTAGACTAAAATCCCCTGGTTCTTAGCCACAACTGAAATGCTCTCATGTGCAGAAGGCCCAAAGGTGTCAGCGTGGATACAGCTGCCATGAGAGCTAAGATCTCTGAAAGTTATGGTCACTTTCTGGTCTAGCTTGATTTCCTTGACGGTGTTGAGAATGGATTCGACACGAGCGGGAGACAGCTGTGCCCGCTTACGCTCAAATCCATGTGACACCCAAAAATGTTGTCCTCTAAACAGGAAAGAGCATGCTTTCATGCATTGGATCTCAATCCTAAGAAACAAAGATTAGCTAGAACGACATGCTGATGTCAAAGCGCTAGCTACTGAGACTGAGCCAGCCAGTCATGTAATTCAAATACGGATGCTCTGGAGTCATAAGAGCCAGAGCTACATCCATGTATTTTGTGTATGTGCGAGTGAGAGAGCTAGACCAAATGGAAGGACCCGATACTGGCCCCCGTAAGCCTCAGGACCTCAGGAACCTCCTGTGTTGTGGCAATATTTCTATTGATTTATTTTTTGCGATAAAGCCCGCGAAATCTAAAAAATTGGACGCAGCCAATGTTCCTCTTGGGAACCAAAAAATACAGAATGTAGTAGCCAGACTCTCTGACTGGTAGGGGAACATGTTACATGGCCCCATTTCCCAGCAACTTCTGTCAGCAGATGCGCACTTTCCGGTTTCATGGAAGTGGAGACCACGCTATTGAAACGCGGAGGGTGATGTGAGAACTGAATCCTGTAGTTTCTCTGTACAGTACCCAAGAAGATATACTTGGCAGTAGCTTCCACGCTGCCAGTTTCTCAGAAAGAGGCAAAGCTCAGCGGCTTGGTTAAATGGTGGGGATGTTAGATGTTCGGCATCTTGAAACATGGCAGGAAAAGAACCGAAGAACTAACATTTTATTGGAGACTGGAGTTGCCCGAAACACCAGTGCTGGCAGAGCAAGAACACCAACCTCCTGGGGGTGCCAGGGAGAACACTTCATTCTTTGAAAGGAATTCTGCGTGCCTCTCCATATTGGGGGGCCACCCCCCACGGTCCTGGGCACATAAACCTCAGGGCTTCTTTGTGAAGACAATATGCCAGTCTTACCTCTTTTGAGGCGGATTGCGTGACGCACCCCAATCGTGCAAGGGGGTGCCCAGCTCAAAAACACTCTCCTTGTGTGTTTCACGCCTCGCAACAGTCAGACCCGGTCGAGACTGGGTGGCCGACAGTCCCGACTCTTGAGCACGACGGGGAAGGAATTTCCCCTCTGGTGCCTCTCCGTGGAGACCATAGCAGCCATAAAAAGGCCGATAGCACGAGCCGTCTGCTTTGTTGCACGAAGAGACAAGTCTGTGGCCCGGGGTAAGTCCAATACGCCTTACCTTGCAGAGCCCCGTTAGTACTCAAGTCTCTCAGCAGGTCAGCCTGGTAGGCGTGCAAAACCGCCATGGTGTGCAATGGAGTACCAACCTGACCTGCTGCCTGAAAAGCTTTTCCCTCCAGGGAAGATAAAAAGTCTACACAGCTTGAAAGGAAGTAATAGCTTTTCAGGAAGGATGATGTCCCAGAAGAGAGATAGCCTGGAAGCGTCTCTTCTATCTGGGTGTCATCATATAACTCCGCGCTTCTACCTCAACTATATTTAAATAAAAAAATAAGTTGATGGCAGGAAAACACGGGATGAATACAGCTTACACCATGAAAGGGTTAACTCATATGGAGATTGCTAAGAAAAGCAATTTCTTAAAAAAAAAATATTTATTTATTTATTTATTTTAATTTATTTATTTTTTAAGTGCTTAGAGGCTATTACCATCTCCGCGGAAGCAAAAGAGGATGTTTATCCTTGCTCATTCACAAGAAGCGCCAGGGCGCGCTTGAGAGCGGACAGAGGAATTTCCCGATCCGATGAGAACGCGAAAGAAAGGAATTTTTAATTCCGTCTCTCACTGCTCTGCCGGATGCACGAGTTTAAGCCTGAGGAATGCACGGCGGCTCAAAGCTTCTCAAGGAATGCGAGGCGCGCGCGTAGCACTTAATCGAAGCAGTAAAGTGTAGAGATCGCCCTCCGATAAGGATTATACACACGGAGGGACATCTCGTTTAAAACTCTGCCATTATCGATGAGTTAAACACTTATTTTGCTGGTTAAACACAACACGCTCACAACTAGGTGAAGACAAGAATGTGAGGAATGTTTCCGGTTCACTTCTATTTATAACCTGCAGGTGCGTCTTATCAGATGACGTCACCCACCGAGGTTATAAAAGCCAAAAATTTGGCGTGTTTGATACACACATGCTTCACAACCGGCAACATGACAAGATGTTCCCATAGCGTTTTCACGCAGCATTGAGTGTAGCCTTTGAAAGAGAACACTTGTTGATAAGAGAGCTCAGATGTGAGCTAGTTTCAGATGTGATATATTTGATACTATGTTCAATAAACATATTGTAAATAAATGTAAAATACAATGAGAAACAACTATATGCATTAAATTATTCATTACATTACATTATTTTGCCATCCATTAAACATTAAATGTGCTAAACATTTAATCTTTATTGTCATGTGACCTTTGTCAATGTTTCTATCTGGATGAATTCTGTACTTAAGAAGGTTGACAAAAGCAATTTAATATTACAGAGATGGACATTTAACACAGCTGGTTTAGACTGTATTTAAGATTTGTTTTTCCTCCTTGTGCTCAGGTTCCATGTCCTGATTATGATTATGAGGAGAATAAAAACAGCAGAAGTTTTATTAACACAATTTACTCCACTGCTCCACCTCCCTCAAATCCCTCTGAGATTTATTCCAACATTGGATTACCCAGCGCTGCTCCACCATTGGTTGTGAAATCTCCTGAAAGTCTAACATACGCAGCACTGAGTTTTGACACCAGGGCTAATGATGCAGCTGCAGCAGTGATCTACAAACAGGAGAATTAATTTATATGAATATGCTACTGTTAATAATAATAGACATCGCTAGTTATCATACATTAGAATGCCAATCATTCTAGTAATTTGTAATTTATAGCACTCATTACATTATGCTATACTGCTGTTTAATTGTCAAATCTGATTGGTCAAAATGTGTTGTTTAATTTTCCAAAATAGCAGTCCTGCCAAAAGTGTGACTCCTTTTTTTAGATATATTTAAAATATTGATTACTGACATGAAATAAAAGAACCTGTGGCATGCTGTTATGTAAAAAATAATCAACTTTGAGGTGATAACTTTAACAGATCATCACACTACACCGTCATTCAGTTGTTTAGTGTAAAAGGAACACAATTTGTTAATTTCTTATTTGGTAAATATTTCTCCTGTTTAATGCACTGAATTTTAAACAGCATTATATTTAATAAGCATCATATTTATAGTTTTACCAGTTTCAATGTATTTATAGAATCTTAATTAATTAAATTAAATTAAAGTTTAATATTTGTATTAATTATTAATGAAGTCATTTCCTTTAAATATACACTAAATAAAAATAATATATATTTTTTTTATTTGGAAGAATTATTGTCAGTGTAACAAATGAGATAACGTGGCCTACAAACTTGAATACAGATCCAATAGGAAAGAAAACCCTAATGATCTTATAGTTCCGTTTATGAAACATGTTGTGATTATTATTTTATGTTATTACTGTTAGTCATACCAGCTGAGGCATAGTAATTTGTGTGTTATGTTTTACGTTAGTACAACTTTAACACTTTGTGTAGTAAGAGTGGGGTGCAGTTGCCAATTGATTCTAGCAGGGGGTTGTGCAACTTTGTTGTTGAGGTATGTAAAGGGGCATGAGGCCTACCTTCTCCCAGTCATTACACATGTGAACTGAGGAAAGCTGTGTCCGTGTATATTTTACACAAATACCTCCCTACCATTGCGATGTTTTTTAGCAAAATTGAGACGAGCCTTAATGTTCTTTTTGCTTAAAAGTGGTTTGCGCCTTGGAAATCTGCCATGCAGGCCGTTTTTGCCCAGTCTCTTTCTTATGGTGGAGTCGTGAACACTGACCTTAATTAAGGCAAGTGAGGCCTGCAGTTCTTTAGATGTTGTCCTGGGGTCTTTTGTGGCCTCTTGGATGAGTTGTCTCTGCGCTCTTGGGGTAATTTTGGTCGACCGGCCACTTCTGGGAAGGTCACCACTGTTCCATGTTTTTGCCATTTGTGGATAATGGCTCTCACTGTGGTTCGCTGGAGTCCCAAAGCTTTAGAAATGGCTTTATAACCTTTACCAGACTGATAGATCTCAATTACTTTTGTTCTCATTTGTTCCTGAATTTCTTTGGATCTTGGCATGATGTCTAGCTTTTGAGGTGCTTTTGGTCTACTTCTCTGTGTCAGGTAGCTCCTATTTAAGTGATTTCTTGATTGAAACAGGTGTGGCACTAATAAGGCCTCGGGGTGACTACAGAAATTGAACTCAGGTGTGATAAACCACAGTTAAGTTATTTTTTAACAAGGGGGGCAATCACTTTTTCACACAGGGCCATGTAGGTTTGGAGTTTTTTTTCTCCCTTAATAACGTAAACCTTCATTTAAAAACTGCATTTTGTGTTCAATTATGTTATCTTTGACTAATAGTTAACGGTTTTTAATGAGCAGAAACATTTTGTGTGACAAACATGCAAAAGAATAAAAAATCAGGAAGGGGGCAAATAGTTTTTCACACCACTGTATACACTGAAACCTTGGTTTGCAAACAGAATTTGTTCCCAGAAGTGTGCTTGTATATCAAGACACTCATACATCAAAGTAAATTTCCCCCATAAGAAATAATGGAAACTTATTACATTCCACAACTCTAAAATATTGTGGCGTTTTTACGCCCGAAAGGATGGTGGAGAGACGAGTTATTAATTTGCTGCCCAATGCAAATGGCTGGGAGTATTTTATTTACTCACACAGGGTAACCAGCAGCATAACAACACACACACACATCACACATATCCTGGCTGAAGCCACTAAACCAAATACCTTTTCCCAACAGGGTGAACACATAACAGCCCCTCCCGCAAAGCATGATGGTTCCCAAGCGAAACCCCGCCCCCGTCACACTGCCCCCACCCGAGCTGTGACCGTCCCCGGTCACCATGGCTCAGTCCAACAGACGTGACGGTGGTCGGCGCCGGCGTTGGGAACGCCGGAGTCTGGTTGCGGAGGAAGAGGGCCCGTCGCCCTCCTCCTGAGGCGGACTGGCCTCCACAGCATCCGACGATGCCCTGGCGTGGGGCTGATAAGGAGCCAGACGATCCCGGTGGAGCACGACCAGTCGCGACCGCCCCGCCAACCGCACCCGGTAGACCACGTCAGAGAGCTGTGCGACGACCGTGCAGGGGCCCACCCAGTGCGACATAAGCTTAGGTGAGAGCCCCCTTTTCCTTCCGGGGGAATACACCCAAACTTGCTCCCCAGCAGCAAAGTCTCGCCCTCGGCTGTGCGTATCGTACACACGGCGCTGCTTAACCCCAGCGTCCGCCAAGTGTCTACGCGCCAATTCGTGGACACGGAACAGTTTGTCTTTTAATAAACAAAAATACTCCACACCTGGTTTCGTGGGTAAATCCACTTGTGGAGGGGACCCGAACACTAGATCCACAGGCGTGCGCAACTCGCGACCGAACATCAACGCAGCTGGCGTCAGCTGCGAGGACTCCTGCACCGCTGTACGATACGCCCAAAGCACGAGAGGCAAATGCTCGTCCCAATCTTTTTGCCGGTCGCTTGTAAGCACGGCGAGTTGGGTGGTGAGTGTTCGGTTGAACCGTTCCACGAGGCCGTCACTTTGTGGATGCAGGGGCGTGGTGCGGGTCTTTTTTACTCCGAGGCGCTCGCACACCGCCGCAAACACCTCCGCCTCGAAGTTACGCCCCTGATCGCTGTGCAACTGCTCCGGGACGCCGAATCGACTGAACACCTCGTCCACCAGCACTCGAGCCGTGGTGGAAGCGCTCTGATCTGGAACAGCGAACGCCTCTGGCCACTTCGTAAAATAATCCATGGCCACCAGCACATAACGATTCCCGCGATCAGAGACGGGAAACGGCCCCAGAATGTCCACGCCCATACGTTCCATGGGCGCCCCCACCCGAAAGTCTTGCAAGGGTGCTCGTGAGCGCTGGGTAGGGCCCTTCTTTGCCGTGCAGACATCGCATCTGTGAACAAAAAGTTCGCTATCAGTATGACAACCCGGCCAGTAGAACCGAGCACGCAACCGCCGCAGTGTCTTAGTTACCCCAAAGTGTCCCGAACCTGCGTGCCCATGAACCATCCCCAGCACACATGCCCGCAAAGTCCGCGGCACCAGCAGCTGAAAAGATTCGCCAGCGCCACACGGCCGTTCCCACTGGCGGTAGAGTAAGCCCCCCCGCAACGCTAGTCGGTGAAACTGCGAGTGGAGAGCTTTTTCTTCTGGACCCAGGTGGGCAATGGCGGCATAATCCGGTCTCTGGCCCGCGTTAACCCAACCTAATACCCGCTGCAGCGCTGGGTCCTTCTCCTGTTCGACCATTAGCTGCTCGCAGTCCATCTGTGGCACAGGCGAAACGACCACCGGCGATGGTTTAGGTGCCGCAGTGACTCGGCTGCACGCCGGCTCGGACGGCCGATTACCGACGGGGGCTTCGGAAGACTGCGCAGGGAGAATGTTCTGGTTCATGGGGGTCGGGGTGTGTTCGCTGTCGTGACCACCCACACGCTCTTCAACCCGCTCGCAGTGTCGACAACGCTCTTTGCTACACGGCCGGCGGGATAAAGCGTCCGCGTTACCATGCAGTTTTCCAGCTCGGTGCTGGACGGTAAAGTCATAGTCCTGCAACCGCTCTAACCAGCGCGCCAACTGCCCCTCGGGCTCTTTAAAACTAAGTAGCCACACCAGCGAAGCGTGATCGGTCCGCAGCGAGAAGGATTGCCCGTATAAATATGGCCTAAAATGTTTTAGAGCCGCGACGACCGCTAGCAGCTCGCGCCGCGTGACGCAGTAATTCTTCTCCGGTCCAGACAACGCGCGGCTGAAGTAAGCGACAACACGCTCTTCGCCCCCGGCAACCTGAGACAGGACGGCTCCCAGCCCTACATCGCTCGCGTCCGTGTCGAGAATAAACGTACGAGCTATATCAGGATACTCGAGAACGGGCGACGTAACCAGAGCTTCCCGTAACCGAGTAAACGCACGCGCGTGCTCCCTGTCCCAGCGAAACGGCTGGTTCTTTCTCGTGAGCGCGTGCAGCGGGCTGGCGATCGTAGCAAAATCCCTCACAAACCGGCGATAGTACGACGCTAACCCGAGAAAAGTGCGCAGCTGCGACACATTTGACGGCTCAGGCCAATTCCGTACCGCGGCAATTTTGGCTGGATCGGTGGCAATCCCTCGAGCGCTAATGACGTGTCCCAGAAAGACAGTTTCTTGCCGCAACAACTGGCACTTTTTGGGATTGAGCCGCAAATTCGCCCGCCGGATAGCTAGAAACACCTCCCGTAGGTTAGCTAGCGCGACCGCAAAATCCTTGCCGTGCACCAATAAATCGTCTAAGTAGACGACACAACGGTTGCGAGGGATCTCTGCCAATACTCTCTCCATCAACCGTTCGAACGTAGCGGGAGCGTTGCAGAGGCCGAACGGCATGCGCCGAAATTGCCATAGCCCTTGTCCGATAGAAAACGCGGTTTTGGGTCGTGCTTCCGGGGCGAGCTCTACTTGCCAGTACCCGCTACGCAGATCCAACGAGCTAAACCACGCCGAGCCCGCAACGTGTTCCAACGCATCATCTATTCGCGGCAACGGATAAGAACCTTTACGCGTCGCCTCGTTTAACCGCCGGTAGTCCACACAAAACCGCCACGATTCGTCCTTTTTACGCACAAGTACAACGGGTGAAGACCACGGTCCGGATGCTGGCTCTATGACGCCCGAGTCGGCCATCTCACGCAGCTGCTGCTCGGCTATAGCTCGTTTAGCTAACGGGAGGCGTCTCGGATGTAACCGAACAGGAGCGGCGTTACCTGTATCGATGTGGTGCTGCACCAAATCGGTATGCGTGCACTCGCGCTCATCCACTGCGAAAATATCTGCGAACTCGTGCAAAAGGGACTTCACAGCGTCGGTCTGCGTCTGATTTAGCCCCACACTGCTACGCTGCATCAGCTCGGCCATTATTCTCGCTCGGACAGCTACCGGATGTTTACACGGCGCGTCCACCGGAAGTTCCGCCCCCTTGGTGCGTGCTACTAACCCGTCCGGCTGCGCTTTGGGCACTAGCAACCTAGCTAAACCGAAACTACCACGCAGAGTCCCGTCCGCGAGATTTAGTACCGCACCCCACCTTTCCAAAATGTCTAATCCCAAGATACAATCATCCTCTATATCCGCCACAAAGAATGGGTGAAAAAGAATGATTGCACCTACTTGTATTCGCACTGTGCGACAGGCCCGTATCCTCAGATAACTCCCCGACACGGTGCGAATGTTCACGGCCGGGTCCGGCAGCACACGACCGCGCTCTCCATGCTCCAACAATCCCCCGCGCAGCAGCGAAACTGTAGAGCCGGTGTCCACGAGCGCCCGCAGCGAAACGTTGTCCAGGCCGCAGTCCACATAGACCCCCGCGCGATTTCCGACACGTCCCGACCGGAAGTTAAATCCGGCAGTTGGGGAAACAAAGATGGCTGTGGGAGGCGGTTTCCCCTCGGCGCCCCCCGAAGCTAGTTTAACGGCGGCTGGGGTACGCTGTCCTCCGGCCGGAGAACGTTGCAGCGGTGGTCTGGCGGTCCCTGGCCTCGGCGTCGTCGCGGAAACTCAGAGGCTGGGTCGAGGCCTAGCCGTGACGGGTAGCCCTGTCCCCGGCTAGGTTCACCTACCCAGCGGCCGCGAGCCACCGAAGATCGCTCGGCTCTCTCTCCGCGGTGTTCACCCAAGATGGGCTCGGCGGGCTCAGCGCGCTCGGCCTCGCGCAGCGCCTCGGACAGGGACGCCGGTGCCGCTAACCGGAGGTGCTCGCGAAGCCGGTACGGCCGGACTCCCCGAAGGAACGCGCGACGAGCTAGCTCCTCCTGCTGGCCGTGTCCGAAATCCGGATAGCCCTGGCGCGCGAGAGATCGCAGGTCCATGGCGAACGCCCCTAGTGGCTCAGAGGCGCTCCGCACGCGGGTTGCCAACTCCTCGCCCGCGGCCTCGTTACGATCCCCTGCGCCGAAGCGGAAACAGAGCGACTGCTGCAGCTTCACCCAATCCCCCCGCTCATCAGCCCGGAGATCTTGCAACGCCCGCAGCGCGTCACCCTCCAACGAGAGGGCCACCCGGACAGCTGTTTCCGCCGGGGACCAGCCCGCGAATTTGGCGGCTAGCTCTACCTGGGCGATGAACGCGTGGGGGTCGCCGGCGCCGTTGTAGGCCGGCAGGCGTAGCTGCAGGTCGCTTCGCTGGCGGACGGAACACGGAGCTGTAGCTTGCTCCGGCGTCGGCGCCGTGTCACTGGAGGAATCCGCTCCGAGGTCCAATGCCGGAACCTGGAACGCGCCGCTCCGCTCCGGTCGCCGCTCATTGCCCGCGCTGGCCCCGTCAGGGAGGGTCTTCTTCCTCCTCAGCTGCTCCGCCACTCGGCGGCCTATTTGGATCCTCCGGATTTCCTCCGGGGTGCGCTCTAACTCGCGACTCTCCATCCCACTTCTGACACCAATTGTAGCGTTTTTACGCCCGAAAGGATGGTGGAGAGACGAGTTATTGATTTGCTGCCCAATGCAAATGGCTGGGAGTATTTTATTTACTCACACAGGGTAACCAGCAGCATAACAACACACACACACATCACACATATCCTGGCTGAAGCCACTAAACCAAATACCTTTTCCCAACAGGGTGAACACATAACAGCCCCTCCCGCAAAGCATGATGGTTCCCAAGCGAAACCCCGCCCCCGTCACAATATTAATATTAAAATAATTAATACAATACATAAGGTAAAAATATAACAAATTAACCTGCACTTTACCTTTGAAAAGAGTAGCGGCTATAACAAATGAGACCAGAGAGAGGAGAAAGGGGGAAAGGTGGTATGTAGGAAAACTTTTACACACACGAGCGCACACACACGCACACACACACACACACGAGCACGCACACACACACACACACACACACACACACACACACACACCAGTTTACCGATAGCGACTCTCAATCAACCATGCGCACACATGCAGACACACACACTAGCTAAGACGGCGGTATGGGCAGGGGTTGTGGATGGCATTCTCCTGTGTAGAACAACATAACACACACACACACAGACCAATTTCACGAATAGAGACTCACTTATGCGTGTCCTACACACATACAAACACAGAATAAAAGGATCTTTATGCGCACATACATGGTCACATTGTAAGAGTTACATGCACGCACATTGAGACGGGAGATAATTACCCACAGTTCAAAGCAAAATTTTGGCTCATCTTGCGGAATGCTCGCAATCCAGGTTAGTTGCAATCCGAGGTTGTATTTACCTAAAACTAAGACCTGGTACTATTGAATGATTTTCACAATCAGATGAACATAAAATTAAAAGAGGGACACTAACTTTTGCACATGACTGTTCATACATTCACATAGGTAAATAGCCACCGCAATACACCAAAATACATAGAGAACTCCAAAATAAAGTACTCGTTCATTTACAGTAACTGAGAACTTAGAGTGAGTCATGAACACTGAGCTCTGCTATTGCAGCAACTAGGACTAAAAAAGTCTATAAAAAGTAATATAAATATTTTAAAACTTTATTGGGAAATCTGTATTGTACACTATGTAAACACAGCCTGCATGTAAAAAAAATGTGACATTACAGCTTACATTATGGCACACAAGTACCCTGTTTATTAGTTATTATCAGGTGAAAACATTTTTACAGACATGCGTAGCATTTC
This sequence comes from Clarias gariepinus, assembly GCF_024256425.1. Classification (NCBI taxonomy): domain Eukaryota; kingdom Metazoa; phylum Chordata; class Actinopteri; order Siluriformes; family Clariidae; genus Clarias; species Clarias gariepinus. The sequence continues at coordinate 4,159,483 of NC_071117.1, forward strand.
ACACATTAACTTCCTGACTTGTTTTCTGTCACCAACTTATAGGTAAGAGTTGAATTCATGTTCCTATTAAGCCACAGATAGACACTGCACAGTGACAGAAAAAGTAAGGGGCGTGATCACTAGCAGAACATTGTTTGCTAATTATAATTTATTTAAGTGGTGTTTTTGAGTCTGGACTTAGAATGAAGAACCTTCTCATCTTCACTTTCTGCCTGATTGTAGGTAAGTGTAAGAAGAGTTTAATCACTGGGTGACTATTTGTAATTTTTTTGATATTATTCAAATATGTCTTGGTTGTTGTGGATCATATAACAAGTAAACACACACTTGCATGTTTCACTCGTGTGTTATTCCACTGTATATTATTCTCCAGCTGGTACTGATGCTGTACCTACAGTAACTGGATACAGAGGACGATCAGTTCAGATTAAATGTAACTACACATCTGGATATGAAAACTACAACAAGTATCTCTGCAGAGGTAAATGTGCCAATTTGGGACCTTAAAGATGTTTCTGTTCAGTCTGGATCTCCTGCTAAAGACTCCAGATTCTCTCTGTATGACGAGACAACAGCCAAAGTCTTCACCATCAACATCACTGATCTGAGACCAGAGGATGAAGGACCTTACTGGTGTGGGATAGATCGGGCAGGGAAGGATATTTACACAAAGATTCTACTGCTGGTTAAAATGGGTAAGTAGCCAGATGAGCCTGAATTTTTTTTTCTTTTTTTTATCTCACGCAGTAATTTAGAGATTATGAACAGTTTAAGTGGTGCAAATTATTTAAACATGCACAATGTAGACTGGGGCTTATTTATCACTTGCACACAAATGTACTTAAGATTTTGTAAAAAAACAAAAAAAACAAACAGTCATTCCATAATCAGTTTAATATGAATGATTCATCCAAGAAATGAGATGTTGGCCATGTTGTTAAGAAAAAAAAGTAATGGCACTTCATTAAAGTAAAGAGCTGTTAGTATGTCTGTAAGTTAGCCAACATACTGTACTGCAATGGCTGAGATGCATTATTTGAAGATTTTATGTGCAATCAGTGTAGGCTGCACTCTGTGTGAGCATTAACTTTCTGCTCATGACTACAAGAACATCCTTGGCAGATTACCTGTGATTCTGGTTAATAAAAATTCAGTATGTACGTTACATGAAAAAAAATGTACAGTGCCTTGAAGAAGTAATCATACCCCTTAAACTATTGTATTTTATTGGGATTTTTTTTTGTGATAGATCAACACAAAGTGGCACATGATTGTGAAGTGGAAGGAAAATGATAGTTGATGCTATATTTTATTTTACAAATAAAGAAATCTGAAAAGTGTGGTGTGCATTTATATTAAGCCCCCATTATTCTGATATGCCTAAATATAATCCAGTGGAATCAATTTCCTTTAGAAGTCACCTAATTAATAAGTAGAGTCAACAGACAGTGCGTAGTTGTCATGATCTCTAGTCAAAAGAATTGGACGCAAAATGCAGGTATGAATTGTAAACACACGTGAGTCTTTTATTTTCTCTCTTTCGGGGTAAAGTCTTCCCACTTAGGTTATTTTCTTCTTATGTGAAGATAAAAGAAACAAAACAACGTACACACAAAACATAAACTAACAAAAGACAGCCTCCTCAGGCTGGGTCTGCAGGTGGGCACGAAACACTACAACAAACTAACAAAACTGTCACACTGGTCCTGCGCTGCGCTTGGCTGGCGACTTAACCGTGACCTTGGCCTTGCTGCCGGTCCACTACCGGCCTTACCCCGATCCTGCAGACTCGGCTTATTCCTGAGGAGGAGATAGGAGAGAGCGGTGAGGTGAGAGCAGCACATACAAAACAAACATGTGAACAACAGTGAACGGACAAGACACTACGGGTTCGGCCGGTTTAAATAAGGACACACAGGGGAGAGACACAGGTGTACATGATTTGTGATTAAGTGAAGACATACCAACGTGGACACACTAGGGGGAGACAAAGCTTCGGCTCAATAGTCCGGGGAACCGGATCTCACTCCCCCGGACTGTGGTGGCACAGATGTGACAGTACCCCCCCCCCTCAGGACCGGCCCCCCGAGGGAGGCGAGGGCGACCCCGTCACCTGGGCGGTGGGAGGGGGGCTCTGTGGCCTGGGTGGGTTGTTCGCTGAGCGGGGCGGCCCGGAGGTCGGGGCGCTGGGCGATCCGGCCGCTCCCTGTGGAAAGTGGTGCCGAGTTCGGGGCTTAAGATGTCTTTAGCTGGCACCCAACTCCTTTCCTCCGGGCCGTATCCCTCCCAGTCGACAAGATATTGGAGAGAACCCCCTCTCTAATAACCTGGTTACCTTAAACGCTGGGGCGCCCTCTATCTCCACAGCCCCAGGGAGCGAGGGTTCGCTCGTGCCTTCGTCGAGGGGTCCCCGGACCACCGGCTTTAGCAGAGAAAGGTGAAAAACAGGGTTAATGTGCATATGGTTCGGGAGTTTGAGTTTAAAAGAAACGGGGTTAACCTGGGCGACAATAGGAAAGGGACCGATGTATCTTGGGGTGAGCTTGCGACAAGGGAGGTGAAGATGGAGGTCCCGTGTCGAGAGCCATACCCGATCGCCTACCTGGAGCGGAGGGCCTTCCTTCCTTCGTCTATCAGCAAATTTCTTGAAGCGGGCCACTGCTCGGGAGATTTGCGTGTGTGCGTTCTCCCAAACTCTTTCCGCTCTCATTCATCCACCATGGGTACGTCGGTGGGAGTGGCATCCCAGGGACAAAGCGGAGGTTGATAACCTAGCACACACTGAAACGGCGTTAGACCGGTTGAGGAGTGGGTTAACGAATTTTGGGCATATTCTGCCCATAGTAGGCAGAGAGCCCAGTCGTGCTGTTGACTGCTACAATATGCTCGAAGATATCTGCCGAGTTCTTGGACAGTCCGCTCTGCCTGTCCATTAGACTCGGGGTGGTAGCCCGACGTTAGGCTCACAGTGGTCCCCAATTTCTGGAAGAACGCTTTCCAGACTTTAGCGATAAATTGGGGGCCACGATCCGAAACTATATCTTCAGGTATGCCGTAGTATCGGAACACATATTCAAAAAGGGCCTCGGCCACTTGAAATGCTGACGGAAGAGAGCCAAACGGAATGAAACGACACCCTTTCGAGAACCGATCTACTACGACCAGAATAGTAGTGTACCCTTTTGACACCGGCAGGTCCGTAACGAAGTCTACTGCAATGTGTGACCACGGTCTGTTCGGCGTCGGTAGGGGCATTAATTTACCAACTGGTAGACTGCGCAGACTTTTCGTACTCGCGCAGACGGCACAGGATAAAACTACTGTCTTTACGGTTTCCTTCATATGCGGCCACCAGTATTTCGGCACGAGTATTTTATATGTACAGGCTACGCCCGGATGCCCGGAGGATCGATTAGTGTGAGCTTCGATCGTGAGCCACGTGCGTAACGCTTCGGGGACATACGTGCGCCCCGGAGGGCACTCACCGGGCACGGGGTTGTGTCGTGCCCACTGAGTGATCTCCGCGTCAATGTCCCACATCACCGGAGCGACTACGAGCGGCGCGGGTAAAATGGGTTCAGGGTTCTCAATGGGCCTCAATGGGCCTCAATGCTGGATAGTACCGAGACAATGCATCTGCTTTTTTATTCTTAGATCCTGGCCGATACGTGATATGAAAGCGGAAACGCGTGTTTAACCTCTTTGCCTGTTGGATGTATTCTAAATTTCGGTGGTCGGTAAGAACTACGAAAGGGTGTTTGGCTCCATCCAGCCAGTGTCTCCACTCCCCTAATGCCGCTTTAACTGCCAGCAGCTCTCTATTGCCAATATCATAATTTTGCTCGGCAGGTGTCAGTTTACGTGAAAAAAACGCGCAAGGATAGAGTTTCTCAGGTTGACAGTGGCGCTGCGACAGCACCGCCCCTATCCCTACCTCGGAAGCGTCCACTTCGACTACAAACGGCTTCTCTGGATCGGGAAGCCGTAGGACAGGAGCTGTGGTGAAAGCTGTTTTAAGTTTTAGAAATGCGCTCTCTGCCTCCGCGGAGAGCGCGCTGAGTCTTTTTGGTTTGCCTTTAAGCGCCGACGTGAGTGGCGCCGCTATCGCACTAAAGTTTCTAATGAAACACCGGTAAAAGTTGGCGAACCCGAGAAAACTTTGTAGCGCCTTCACTGCCCTTGGTACTGGCCATCGAGTTACCGCCTCCACCTTGGCGTTCTCCATCTCGACCCCCTGTGGCCCTATGCGATAGCCCAGGAATGCGATTTCACGTTGGTGAAATTCGCATTTCTCCGCCTTCGCATAGAGCCCGTGCAGACGATGCAGGACGGCGATCACATGCTTAACATGCTCAGAATATGACCTGGAGTATATCAGAATGTCATCTAAATATACTATGACACAACGGTTAAACATATCCCGAAACACGTCATTCATGAATCCCTAAAACACCGCAGGTGCGTTTACCAGCCCATATGACATTACGTTGTACTGATAATGACCAGATGAGGTGCTAAATGCCGTCTTCCACTCATCGCCCTTGCGCACACGAACGAGATTGTAAGCGCTGCGGAGGTCAAGTTTTGTAAAGATGGAGGCACCTCGGAGTTGGTCGATAGCGGCCGGAACCAGTGGCAGGGGGTGCTTATACTTTATTGTGACTGCATTGAGCCCCCTATAATCAATACAGGGTCTTAAGCCTCCGCCTTTTTTTTTAATAAAAAAGAAACCTGCCGAAGCCGGCGACGTGGACCTGCTGATAAGTCCCTGCTTGAGAGCCTCATCCACGTATTCCTTCATTGCCCTGGTTTCGTCCAGGGACAACGGATAAATACGCGAGTAAGGCGGTGTTTTCCCCGGCAACAACTCTATCGCACAGTCCCACGGACGATGGGGAGGAAGTCTCGCTGCTGCCCTAACACTAAACACATCCTTAAATTCCGCGTACTCTGGCGGCACACTGCAGGACACTTTATGACTCGGGCTCTCAATAGTAGTGGTTTGGACCGTTAAAGTTAACGTTTTACAATGTGTGGCGCATCGTGGGGACCAAGAGAGGATGCGCGTATTAGGATTGTGAAAACTGAGCCAGGGCAGACCCAGCACGACGGGATGGTCCGTTTGAGGAAGCACAAAAAATTTTATCTCCTCAGAGTGACCGGGGAAAGTTAACCGAAGGGGCGCTGTAATTAGTTTAAGTGGCGAGTGGGTGAGGGCATGACCATCCAGAGCTTTAATAGATATCGGGCACGGAAGCTTCGACACGGGAGCTTGCAGCGAGGAAAGGACAGAAGCTGAAATGAAATTACCAGCCGACCCGGAATCTATAAGGGGAAAAACAGACAAAGTGTTATTATTAAATGAAATTTGTGCTGGCAAACAAAAAGGTGTGTGTGTGCGCGGAGGGGTGCGGCAAGTTACTTTCAGCAGAGGGCAGGAGCTGACTCGATGTTTCTCCCCCCACAGTACAAACACAGCCCCGCAGTCAGTCTCCGGGTTTTCTCGGATGCGGGGAGACGTGATGACTCCACGTCCATGGCCTCGGTGGAGGACCCTTCGCGCTCGGTTGGCTGCAACTGATGAGGACTCTCTTTGCGGCGCGGCTCTGGACGTTTCGGTAGTCGGAGTAGCGGCCGGCGCTGCTGGCTGCGCAGGTGTTGGTCCAGCTTGACAGCTAGCGCGATCCATTCTTCGAGCGACGATTCAGCGTCTCGGCACGCCAGTTCCAGCTGGATATCCGGTGCGAGTCCGTCTCGAAATCTTGCCAGCAAGCTCTTTTCACACCAACCGCTTTCAGCCGCTAACACCTGAAACTTCACCGCATATTCCGCCACCGGTGTGTTTCCCTGCCTGAGCCTTAGCAGCTGCTGCTCACCAGTTTTTCCCTGGTCGGGGTGATCAAAGACGGCACGAAGGGCCTCGATGTAGCGGTGGTAGCGAGTGGTGATGGTGCCTCCGGTGCTCCATATGGCTGTAGCCCAGTCGAGTGCGCGCCCTGTGAGATGCTGAGTGACGAAGCTCACCTTTTGCGGATCCGTCATGTTTGGAAAGTCCGCTATGTACAACTCGCAGGCGAGCAGAAACCGTCGGCAGCCCTCCGGATCTCCTCCATACCTCTCCGGAGGAGTGGGGCGCGGGAGCGATGATGCCACGGGTGGCTGAGGAGCAGCCGGGGGCACTCTCGCCGTTGCCAGCTGGCTGACGCTGCACGCGAGGTCATGGACGGCGCGTGCCAGGCTCCTGATTTTCTTTTTCGGGCAGGGGGACTCCTGCTGCGTCCGGACGGGTCTGTTCATCTGTCATGATCTCTAGTCAAAAGAATTGGACGCAAAATGCAGGTATGAATTGTAAACACACGTGAGTCTTTTATTTTCTCTCTTTCGGGGTAAAGTCTTCCCACTTAGGTTATTTTCTTCTTATGTGAAGATAAAAGAAACAAAACAACGTACACACAAAACATAAACTAACAAAAGACAGCCTCCTCAGGCTGGGTCTGCAGGTGGGCACGAAACACTACAACAAACTAACAAAACTGTCACACGGGTCCTGCGCTGCGCTTGGCTGGCGACTTAACCGTGACCTTGGCCTTGCTGCCGGTCCACTACCGGCCTTACCCCGATCCTGCAGACTCGGCTTATTCCTGAGGAGGAGATAGGAGAGAGCGGTGAGGTGAGAGCAGCACATACAAAACAAACATGTGAACAACAGTGAACGGACAAGACACTACGGGTTCGGCCGGTTTAAATAAGGACACACAGGGGAGAGACACAGGTGTACATGATTTGTGATTAAGTGAAGACATACCACGTGGACACACTAGGGGGAGACAAAGCTTCGGCTCAATAGTCCGGAGAACCGGATCTCACTCCCCCGGACTGTGGTGGCACAGATGTGACAGTAGTATAATTTAATCTCAATATAAATACAACTGTCCTGTAAAGCCCTCAATTGTTTGAGAACATTAGTGAACAAAGAGCATCATGAAGGCCAAGGAATACACCAGACAGATCAGAGATAAAGTTGGTAAAGCAGGGATAGGTAAAGTTTTCTTTCTTAATCCCACGGAGCACAGCTCAATCCGTCATTCAAAAATGAAAAGAGTATGCCACAACTGCAAACCTACTGACAGGCCCATTGTAACAGCCAAGAGGCCCACGGTAAGTCTGGAGATGCAGAGATCCACTCTCAGGTGGGAGAATCTGTCCACAGGATAACTACTAGTCATGTACTCCACAAATCTGACCTTTATGGAAAAAAATGGAGAAGGAAAAGGGAAGAAAAGTAGGTGAAGGTGTGCACATGCAGGTCTGGTAGCAGTGTCCAGCTGGCATGCGGGCACAGGCTGGTGAATGATGGCGGTGGGCAGAATGGGCAGGCAGGGTCAGCAGCTGCTGAATCTTCATGATCACTCTTCTCACTGACCTGGCCATTCGGCTTTGCCCAGTTCTCCATTGGGCGCAGCCTCAAGCAGGAGTCCCTTCTGACGTTCAACAGCTGGTCAATCACATAATAAAAAATAAAAACATTTACATTTGAGGTTGTAATATGACACAATGTGGAAAGTTTAATGGGTATGAACACTTTCGCAAGAAAAGAAAATCTTTAATTTAGCTTGGCCACAAAAACATTTATGCACAATTTTGTGCAGTGTAGGGGCAGTGGTAGGTCTGGGTCATTCATCAGAAGGTCAGTGGTTCAAGACCCAGATTCATCGGCCTGCCCCTGTGGATCCTGTGGATCCTTAAGCCTATTACCTCAACTCAGTCAGGGTTGACGCTGCAGTCTGACCCCAGCACTGTGCAGTAATGTATACGTGACAAACAAATGTATAATTAAAAACAGATAAATGAGGCTCAATAGAATACACAGTCCTGTACTTTAACAAGAAAGTGAACTCTGTGTAAATGAAAATGTGGATTTAAGTTTAATCCTGTTTCTCTTCTCTCAGATGATCCTGTTCTCAGTAGTGTCTCTCTAACCACAGACACCACACATTTCACTTTAACACATATTGTGTCTTCCTTGCATGGTGAAGGCACACATCCAACAACAGGTATGGATTTTATGCCTGAACTATTCTTTATTGCATTTCTGTCATGTCATTTATCATGTCTCACTTGTTTCAGCTAATCCATTAAATGAAGTTAACGACCACAACATCGCTCCCTCATCCCATGGTACGTACACTCTTCACCCACACTTTAAATGGGTTTAAGTATAGATAATACTGAACAAGAGATACAGTAACACACTCTGCTGATAGCAGAAATAACTGCTTTCTGTCTATAACCATTATGTCATTAGATGAACATGTAGGATACCATCACTGTTCTGCTCAACATCTCATCACACCTCATCATTTTTTAACCCACTCACTTTGACATGATAGCTGAAGTTTGCAGCTTCATTTAAATAGAAGGTAGACATTTTGCAAAGCAGTTTACACTTCATAACCACAGGGTAACTTTTCTAATTACTTTGACAGCTTACTTTTGACACAACTCACACACTAATTTATTGATTATGAAACAAATCTTTTGACTGAGTCAGATTATTAAAGAACTGGGTACAGTGTAGCCTGGACCTCATTCATCACTTACACATGAATATAATTTCGATTTTTTGAATACCAGTCACTATATAATAATGAATTTAACATGGGTAATTCCAGAATCTGTAAATTAAAAAGAAATGTGACAGGCTGTGTTATTAGAAAAAATGAATGGCACCTCATTACAGTAGGAGCTGTTAGCATGTCTGTAAGTTAGCCAACATAATGCAATGGCTGCGATGCATACCAGTGGAACCTCAGATTGCGAGTAACGCGGTTTGCAAGCATTCTGCAAGACGGGCAAAAAATGTTTAATACATTTTGAATTAAAAAAATGTCTTGCTTTACGAGTATCATGTATCACACATGTGCTTCTTGTTTTGATGCCGAGTGTCATGTGATCACAACTGAGCCAATAGTTTTTCTCTCTCTTGCACTGCGGAATTGTGGGTAATCATCTCCTCTGCTCTGTCTTATTGCGCGACTCTCACTGGTGTAATCAACATCCGTAGATGTGTGTACTGTTTACTATAACACTGTGACTACGTGTGTGCGTGTAAAGCATCTTTTATTTTGTGTTTGAATGTGTGAGTGTGTACAGCGTGCATTTACTGTTTATTATAACATGTGTGTGCGTGCGTGCAAAGCAAAAGAAAGTCTCATTAGAGAGGTAAAAGATCAATTTTTTCTTTCTTTGTCAGCCTGCACTGATTTTGTTAGGTGTGTGCGCATAAATCATTTGACACTGGTACACTCTCCATCTACACTGTAAAGGAGTTTAATTATAGATAATACTGAACAAGAGATAATAGACTCATCTGATAGCAACAACAATGTTTCAAGATGAACGTATGATACATCACTGTTTTGCTCAACACCTCATCACACCACATCATTTTTAAACCCACTCACTTTGACACAATGACTGATGTTCACAACTTCACTTCAATAGGAAGTAGACATTTTGCATAGCAGTTCACACTTCATAACCACAAGTTACTTTGATAGCTTACTTTTGAAAACATTCAACTCTAGTTTGTCATATAATAACATAAATAAAATATAGAATTCTGTGAAAAAAGTCTAGGTCATCAGTTGTCCAATCCCATTTTACCCAGATCCATCTTTTTTTTCTACATATCTTCACCACACATAACAATTTCTGCTTACATTATATTTTTAAAGTTTTTCACCTGGCTTAAACCTATATTTTTCTGTATTAAACATTAATGTCCTGTACAGATATTTTAGGTATACCTGGATACATCATGATCCCTGCAGGTGCAGTGTTGTTCACAGTTGCTGTGATTATAGCAATCACCTGCAAAATAAAATGTCAGGGTAAAACCCCTTTTAACTATTTGTTTCTATTTATTTATTATGATGGTTTAATTAAAAAATGAAGAAGTGCTAATTTGCTTACAGAGTTTAAAAGTTCCTGTGGAACAATTATACACACGTATGAATTTAAAATTATGCACTTAAATGAAACTTGAAAGTCTTTGTTATAATCTCAGTGCTTCAGTTTAGACCCAGATATACATTAAATGACTAAATGTGTCACTGTCCTAACACTTGGAGTTCGCCCTGTGTACATCATTTATACACTATAAAACCTGATGTTATTGCCCTTCTCATCTCTTTGCAGGCTCTGCAACAGTGACACAATCACCCAGAGAGGTAACTGATAATGATTTGTATTCAGGTATTACTTTTGCAAACACTTCACTTTCAAACATTTTAGTGATATTTGTTTTCCATTGCAGATGAGTGGATTCGATGAAAAGTCTGTCACTGAATATGTCTATCAGAATGTAGACCCAGACCCTAACCAACCAGACCTAATCTACCAGAATGTGACCTCAACTAATACGCTTAACTGACTCTGGCAGGCAGTGGGTTTGTTGGAGAAACAAAACTGTGACAGCTTTGGATTTAAAACAACTCTCTCTCTTTCTCTCTCTCATATATATATATATATATTTTTTTTTTTTTTTTTTTTTTTTAAGATTTTAAAAGTACAAAAGGTTTTACTTTTATGTTTTTGAAGTTGGTAAATCTACCAACAATTTGACTCCAATTCTGATTTAATCTTTAAAAACATTTAGCTTAGTTATACACATCTATTGTATTTTGATTTATTTTGCATGAGTTGTAACTGCTAGCATATAAAGTCTATAAAAGATCTACTTCCCATTGTGAGGATAGTAACGTTAACTGCTGGATCACAAGGACATTCTTTTGACAGATGATCTTGAAACATTTATAACAAGCTGCATTTCACAGGGTATATAAAGAGATCTGTTGTACTAAGATTTTGTTCTGAATCTTTTGGGTTTTTTGGCCCTTGTACTTATGCGTTTTCTTTCTATTTTATGTTTACTGAGTCTATCTTATATGGATTTATTTTGCTTAAGTTGTAACTGCTTGCATATAAAGTCAATAAAAGGACAACATCCCACTGTGAGATTAGAACCCTATCTGATGACTCAGAGGTATTCACTTGTGTGAGGAACAGAAAATCCTGGGGGCTACATTCTTAAGGACCAAGTGTTATAGGGAAAACTAATTTATCCTCATGCTTATCCTTTTAGAATCTGACACTAAGAGTGCTTTGCCTTAGCTGATAAATATTGCCACTGGGATATCTATTGGCACATTGCATTGGGGAGATTTATCACAGGCTGAAGTTCAACAACAATCAATTCATAATACAGTAGCACATTTAATTTAATGTTGAAAACAGCCTATTCATACTGCAAAGTGTTTATTGGCTGATTAAGCATCACTGTAAAACATTGAGGTCCATATTCATGTAACAAAATTAATGTTCCCGTCGTTTTTCCCCTTCTTAGGTTATGGCTCAGAAACCATCTATGTGATTTCTTTGAGTTGAGGTCAAACCAGCACAGGAACTACTCAGGGATCATGATAATGAAAGAAGGAATAGGTTTCTCTTCATCTCCTTTGCCCTAGCTCTTGGACAGTTTCCATTACTTATATGGAGAATATCATGCTCCACATGGGTTCAACAAGTGGTTAAATGACACAATTTAAATACCTTTGATATGTTCTTATTGTTCTCAATAGGGGTTGAAACAACTGCTGTAAATAAATTAAGTATTTGCACTCATATTTCCTAATTTTCATCACATTGTGTTTGATGTTTAAAATCAAGCTTGTCACCTCCACCTGTCATAGGAACATATCAAAAACAATTAAAAACTTTTCAGGGATTCATAAATACGTTATAAACAGTACAGAGTCACCTTTACAAGTAACTCACTATGCTAACTGAAGGCTCACCTTGTGATCATTAAATGCTTACTTTAGCCAAAAAATAAAAAATAAATAATAATAATAATAAAAATGTCCACCCTGTCATCATTCATTTCACAGTTTTTGCCACATTTTGGATTTCTTTAATTTTCAACATAAGTTTGCAATTAAATATATTGTTGAAAAGAGGACAATATATATTTATGAAAATGTATATTTTATAATCAATGTGTAAATAAAATGTGTTTCTGTGAATTTGTCCGTGACAGGGTGGACATATTTTGTGACTTGCTCCTAAATTGTCTACATCTAGTTTATTTTTGAGAAGTACTGGAGTTTGTCTAGCATGCATTTTTAACAGCCTACGCTGTACTTAATAACAGTAATATAAAGTTGAATGAGAAATCTCAGATTTATATATATATAGGCCTATATATATATATATATATATATATATATATATAAATATATATATATATATATATATATATATATATATATATATATATATATACACAGTGACTTGCAAAAGTATTCGGCCCCTTGAACTTTTCCACATTTTGTCACATTACAGCCACAAATATCAATCAATTTCATTGGAATTCCATGTAAAAGACCAATACAAAGTGGTGTACACGTGAGATGTGGAACGAAAATCATACATGATTCCAAATAATTACATGATTACAAAAAATAACTGCAAAGTGGGGTGTGCATAATTATTCAGCCCCCTGAGTCAATACTTTGTAGAAGCACCTTTTGCTGCAATTACAGCTGCCAGTCTTTTAGGGTATTGCACATCTAGAGATTGAAATCCTTGCCCATTCTTATACTCAGCAAAACCAGAAACGTCCCTTTTTCAGAACTGTGTATTTCACCAATAATGTTGTAAAAATCCAAATAACTTTACAGATCTTTATTGTAAAGGATTTAAACAATGTTTTCCATGCATGTTCAATTAACCATAATCAATTAATTAACATGCACCTGTGGAATGGTCGTTAAGACCTTAACAGCTTACAGAAAGTAGCCATTTAAGGTTACAGTTCTAAAAACTCAGGACACTAAAGAGACTTTAGTCACTACCAACTGTGAAAAACACCCAAAGAAAGATGCCCAGGGTCCCTGCTCCACAACAACTGGCCGAGTCACACCAGGAACACACAATCCCTCCATCAGTGCTCAGACTGTCCGCAATAGGCAGTCCATGAGGAGGAGATGCACTGCAGTACTTCAAGCAGCTGGTGGCCACACCAGATACTGACTGGTACTTTTGATTTTGAGCCTCCCTTCATTCAGGGACACATTGGGAAACATTTTTTGTTTATGTCTTATGGTGTTGACTCTTTTAGTGTTCATACAAATATTTACACATTAAGTTTACTGAAAGTAAAAACAGTTGAAAGTCAGAGGACGTTTCTTTTTTTGCTGAGTATATATATATATATATATATATATATATATATATATATATATATATATATATATATATTGAGGTCTTAACAGCACTGTATAGTGATATTGACCCACATCGTTATTCTTTCTTCACACAAGATTTCTTCCAGTTTTACACTTTGTACTTCAGGGGGCAGTGTGGGCATTGACAGTTACAGGAAGTTATACATGCATGGCAAAAAATCTAGGGCAATAAAAATATAATCTATTAATTTATGACTGGGAATAAAAAAAGGAAAAAAAATACAAGTGCATTTCAGTTTGCAGTAAAGTACACTAATGCACTGTTAATAAGTTCAACACCAGAACTTCCTAATTTGAAAACATTTTACAGCAGTTGAGCTTGACACCTCACACACACACACTTCCTGAGTGGTTTTCTGTCGCTGGCTCAAAAGTGGAAGTGGACGTGACATTACTGTCTACTAACATCACACAAACAGACCCTGTAGAGTCACAGAGACAGAGACAGTGAGTGTGTGTATGATAACTAACAGAACATTATTAATTATTATTATCTGAGGTGTTTGTGAGTCTGGATGTAGAATGGAGATGGTCCTCATCTTCACCTTCTGCCTGATTCTAGGTAAGTACAAACACTTCCAAATCCTCATCAGTCTCAGTGTTCAGTATCAGTGTCACATTAAAGCTTTGCACTGATGGACATTCTACATGACATGCATGATTTGGACTATTAGTCTGGTTGTGTTATGTTATATTGCTTATTCACACACATACACACACACACACACACACACACACACACACACACACACACCCCTTAACAGTGTTCACGCTTTAATATTCCTGGATACTGAGCTTCATTTTGGTCTTATATGTTACACCATGGTCCTGGATCATATTTCATTCCACTGTATATTATTCTCCAGCTGGTACTGATGCTGTAACTACAGTAACTGGATACAGAGGACGATCAGTTCAGATTAAATGCTTTTACACATCTGGACATGAAAAGAGCACAAAGTATCTCTGCAGAGGACGATGTTCTGTTGTGCGCATAAAAGACATTCCTGTTGATTCTAAATCTCCTGCTAAAGACTCCAGATTCTCTCTGTATGACGACACAACAGCCAAAGTCTTCACCGTCACCATCACTGATCTGAGACCAGAGGATGAAGGAACTTACTGGTGTGCGATAGAGAAGACATGGCATGATATTTACACAGAGATTCTGCTTCTGGTTAAAACAGGTCAGTGTTACACAGAGGAGAGTACAAAACATTCTCATTAATTCCTTGATCATAAACATATTTGCATTCTGACTGATAATTAAAGCACCATGTACAATGTATAACATAAATCATTTATCTAGATTTTAAAATGAATGATTAATAAATGAGGCTCAATGTCTGAATATTTAATCTAGAATCATCAATGATCTAGAATTTGATAAACTCTTTTCTACAAACAATACTTTCAGATGATCCTTCCATCAGTACTGTCTCACACACCACACACTCCACTTCAACACACTCAATGAGCACATCAGTGCATGCTGAGGAAACACACTCATCATCAGGTATGAACTTCTTCATCGTTCTCTTCATCACATTTCTCTCACATCATTCATCATGTAAACTTTTCCTCATCTCAGGGTTTGAACAGGATAAGGTTCAAACCACTACAGCACAAATTCCATCAGCTGTGGCGAATTAAATATTTCAAGCATGTTGATTTACATGTTTAATACACTATAATTTTTGTATTACCTTTTTAACCACTTCATTAGAGTAACATCTAATCGCCTGCCGTATCACATGTGTTGTCACAAAATTTTGTATCTCCAACTCTGAGAGCAAACAGATGCTGCTTACAGATTATATATATTTCTAAATGGCATTTAAATATTACATTCTAGGTCATAATAATATTTTCCCCTTCAAATAATAAAAAAAAAATTAATTGATTTCTCTTTCCATAGCAGCATGTCGGCATTTAATTGGCTGCTTAATCATCACTGTGAAACACTGAGGCCCACATTCTGGTAACAAAATGAACGTTCCTGTCCTTCTTTTCCTCCTTCTCAGATTATGGATCAGAAACCACCCATGTGGTTTCTTTGAGTTGAGGTCAGACCTGGATCACTGCACAGGAATCATAATAATGAAAAAAGGGAAAAAGTTCCTTTCCATGCCCTATGCCGATATGAAAAATATGTAGGTTTTGTGTAACCCTGAGCTTCTCAGTATAGGAGTCTATGAAGGTATTTCTCTCAGAATAACATCATGGGCTTTTACAATACTTTCCTAGTCTTCTATGTCTTATATATTGGATTATGAGTAACGCGGTTTCTGAGTGTTCCGCAAGACGAGCAAAGATTTTTAATAAATTTTGACTTGAAAAACGAGCATTGTCTTGGTACCGAGTATAATGTATCACGAATGCGCTTCTTGTTTTGACGCCGAGCGTCACGTGATCACAACTGAGCCAACGGTTTTTCTCTCTCTTGCGCTGCAGAATTGTAGGTAATTGTCTCCCCTGCTGGGTGAATACACACACACACACACACACACACACGCACGCACACACACTCTCTGCCTTACACAGAAACTCTGCAACCACTAGACCCAGCAGGGGAGACCATAGGTAATCATCTCCCCCGCTAGGTCTTAGTGCTTGCAGAGTTTCTGTGTAAGGCAGAGAGTGTGCGTGTCTCTCTCTCACTCTCTCTCTCTCTCTTTCTCTCTCCTGCCTGGGGGTGATAACCGGAGGACAGACTGCAGGTGGAATTGATCAGATGGCAGAAGGCCTTCCAGAACCGGGCGGTGAACTGGGGCCCCCTGTCCGAGACGATGTCCTTGGGGAACCCATGCAGGCCGGTCGATGATGGTTAAGATGGTGTTCTTTCCTTCGGTAACCGGCATCCCGTGATGAAATCTAAGGCGATGTGTGTCCAGGGCCGTCGGGGAATGGGCAGTGGCCGGAGCTTTCCGGAGGTAGGCTGGTGGGAGTCCTTGGCCCTGGCGCACACCGGGCACGCCTGAATGAACTCTTCAACGTCCCTCCTCATGGTGGGTCACCAAAACGCCAGTTTTACAAACTGTAGAGTGCGCCGAGTCCCGGGGTGTCCTGCGACGGGCGAGGAGTGGCCCCACTGGAGGACTTCGGGAATCAGACGCTGAGGAACAAAGAGTCGTCCAGGCGGCGCACCTGCCGGCCCAGTCTCCGCAGCCTGTGCCTGGCGAACCCTTGTCTCTATGTCCCAGTGGAGGGGTGCGATGATCCGTGAGGTGGGGATGACAGGCACGGGGTCCGCCTGGGGGCATCTCCTCTTCTTGTTGGCGGGAGAGGGCGTCGGCCTCGGTGTTCTTGGACCCCGGGCGGTATGACAGATGGAAATTGAAGTGTTCAAAAAACAATGCCCACCGTGCCTGTCGTGGATTGAGTTGTTTTTAATTTCGGATGGTGATGAGGTTCTGATGATCCGTCCAGACCATGAACGGCTCACTGGCGCCCTGGAGCCAGTAACGCCATTCCTCCAAGGCCCACTTTATGGCCAACAGCTCGCGGTCCCCTACCCCGCATCGCTGCTGAGTGGGGTCAAATTTCTTGGAGAAGAAGCCACAGGGGTGTAGCTTCTGGTCTGGACCTCGCTGAGAGAGAACAGCGCCAGCGCCCACATCTGACGCATCCACCTCTACAACGAACGGTTGGTTGGCATCTGGGTGAAGAAGAATGGGTGCAGTGGTGAAGCGGTGACAGAGTTCTTGAAAGGCGCAGGTGGCTTCAGGAGTGAGATGGAAGGGACGAGAGGAGGGCCCGGTCAAACTGGTTAGTGGTGCTGCAACTGTACTGTAGCCCCGGATAAAGCAACGATAGAAGTTTGCAAACCCGAGAAACCGTTGAAGCTGTTTGAGAGTCCTGGGTAGGGGCCAATGACGAACAGCTTCCAGTTTCTGCGGATCCATGGCCACACCCTGGGATGAGATGACAAAACCCAGGAACGTGGTGGAGTGCTGGTGAAAGGCACACTTTTCCAACTTACAGTACAGTTGGTGAGCGAGCAATCTCTTAAGAACTGCCCGTACATGTTGGATATGTTCTTCGGTGGTGCGAGAGTAGATGAGGATGTCGTCCAAATATACAAACACCCATCGGCCTAACATGTCTCTCAGGACATCGTTTATGAATTGCTGGAAGGCCGAGGGTGCGTTGCATAGTCCAAAGGGGATGACCAGGCTCTCGTAATGTCCCGTGGGAGTGATGAAGGCCGTTTTCCACTCATCACCCTCTCTGATGCGCACCAAGTTGTAGGCGCTCCGGAGGTCCAACTTTGTGAACACGGTGGCACCAGAGAGGGCGTCCAGGGCTGAGTTGGTGAGCGGCAACGGATGTCAGTTCTTGATAGTGATTTTATTCAACCCCCGATAGTCGACACATGGACGAAGTTCTTCCCCTTTCTTCTTCACGAAGAAGAAGCCAGCGGCCGCTGGCGACGAGGAGGGCCGGATGGTTCCATGGCGAAGGGCACTGGCGACGTATTCCTCCATCGCCTGTGTCTCAGCAGCCGACAGCGAGTACAGATGGCCACGGGGGGGAACAGAACCTGGCTGCAGCTCTATCGCCAGGTCGTAAGGGCGGTGTGGTGGAAGGTGAGTAGCTCTCCATTTACAAAAGACAGCAGCCAGGTCACGGTAGGCAGAAGGAATGGCGTTGGTGTCGACATCGGGGGCCTCGGACTCCGTGGAACACGTCCCAGCTGGGTCCCGTAGGCACAGCTCAGTGCAGGTCGGCTCCCACTGGAGGATTCTATTTTTAGTCCAGGAGATGAGAGGGTCGTGTTGTAGCAGCCAGGGGTATCCGAGAATGATGGGAGGTGAGGAAATGGAGGTGAGGTGGAATTGAATGGGTTCCTGGTGTTGATTGATGATGAGGGTGATGGTCTGAGTCTGGTGGGTGATGGGGCTGGACGACAGGGGCCGACCGTCGACGGAGGTGATTTGCACTGGCTGGAATAACGCCTCAATCTTTACCCCCATTTCTTTGGCATAAGTGGAGTCAATGAAGTTGCCGGCGGCACCGGAGTCAATAAACGCTGCACTTCTGACTCGTTTGTGGCCAAATTGGAGGATTACCTGAATAGTAAGACCAGAGGTGGTTGTGTCGGTCGTGCTGGAGATTTGGAGGGAGCCCGGTGAGTCTCTCCTCCGGCTCACTGGGGCTGCGCGTTTCCCGGAAGAAGAGGGCAAATCGCCCGGTGGTGTGCCGCAGACCCACAATAAGCACACAACCCCTTTCGATACCGGCATGCGCGTTCTGCTGTAGTCACGAGAAAAACATCAGAAGAAGGGGGAAGGGGGGGGGTGACGCGGAGCTGCAACCGCCGCGACAGGAGGCCGGCTCGCCGCGCTAGCAACAGCTGCCCGGAGATCCGCGTTCTCCCGCCTGAGCTCCGCGACCTCGCGGCGCAAGGCCGCGACATCTTGGACGCCCTGGCGCAGAGTAGCGACCTCCCCGGTTAGCTTATTGATTAGCTCGGCATGCTGGTCAACCACGTCGCAGAGATGCGCCTAATCCGCTGGGTTCACCGCTTTTGGCTCATCATTCTGTCAGGATGAACTAACCTAGGCGACCAGATGACTTAGCTTTAGCGATTAGCCCAATGTAGCGTGGATGGTGAACCCAAACGCGGAAGAAAGCGAGTAGGTAGGATAACCACGCGTTTTAGTCTAAGGACTCTCACAAAAGGGGAGCAAGGGAAAAACACAAATTTAACCCGCATCCTATAAACACACACTCAAGATCAGAAAGCGAAACCCAATAAAATTTAGTACTCACGAATCGATGATGGACAACCAGAACCGACATGGGCTGAACTCAATGACTGAGCGCTGAATCATGGTTTGTTTACTCCTCTTATACTTCCTGATTCGCGACCGCTTTACTTACGGGTCCTAGTGCCGGTCGCCGATTGAGTGTGCATGACACAGTGATTCCGTTAGTGTGACTAGTGATGTTCCTTGCAAAGTTTCGGATAAAACAGTCTGCATTAATGTGTGTGTGTGCACGGACATTACACACACACACACACACACAGCGCCTGCGTTCACAAATGGAAACACTTATCTGTCGGGATTTATTTTTACTTTTTTTAAAGGTAAAGTGCAGGTTAATTTGTTTTATTTTTACTTTATATTTTGTATGAATTATTTTTATTTATAAATTTTTGGGGGCTGTAGAACGAATAATTCGAGTTTCCATTATTTCTTATGGGGAAATTAAATTTGGTTTATGAGTGTTTTGGAATACGAGCCCACTTCCTGAACGAATTATGCTCATAATCCGAGATTCCACTGTATATAATATCTTTCATATCAAAAATACTATTTGAGCACTTTTGTCACTTTATGCATATGAAATCAGTTACATAAAATCATAATTGTTTGCTGATTTGCACTTTTGAGCTTTTCAGAAATACAATTGTGACTGTGCTTCCACAGCGGGTTCGCTTAAATAACTTCAGGCTTAATAAAAAATAATAAAGACAGGTCTCAAAAGTTTGTAGCGCGGCCACATAAAGGGTCATTTCGGATAGCGTGCAAATAATTAAGGGGCTAATGCTGCTCACCTGCGCTAAGAAAGGGGCCCGATCTGGTTTTAAATGTACCATGACAAGTGTTCAAGTCCATGCTAACATGCGCAAACGCAGCACGAGAGAACTCGGAAGCGGAGTCGGGTCATGTAAACCAGCATAAAAGCGAAACCGGCAAGCAAGTCAGCACGGAGAGATGAGATTCACAGGGCTGTTGTTTAAGAGAGAGATATTGTTGGAGAATTGCGAAGGACTACTTTTCACTGCTTGGATTAGTCTTTCAGGACACTCACAATTCACCGCTCAGTCTGTTCTCGAGCTCCCGGATTCAACATCTATACCGGTGAGGCTGAGCCATCTCTCCCGTGCACCATTTTACACACTACAATATCATTGACTCTGGACTATCATACACACACTCACACACCTGCATACATCTCACTTATTGTTTATATTTGTATATGTTTTGTATATATTGGTTTTGGTGCACCTTGTTTGTTTGATGGTTTGTTTTGTATAATACACTTTGGTTTGGTTATTGTGTCACGTCTTTGCTTGTCCCGCCTTGACATGTCCCACACTTGCCCATGGCAAGCCCCCAAGGACAAAATATGCAACACAATGTACAACGTTACAAAAAAATATACATAACATCTAAACATTCAATGTATAATATTTACATTTAGGCATTTGGCAGACGCTCTTATTCAGAGCGACTTACAAAAAGTGCTTTAATAAGTATAAAAAATAGCATACAACGTTTCAAAATATTAATACATCACATTAACGCTTCTTTTGATAGACTTGAACGTCATATTTTATAACTCACCAAATCCGGAGAATTTCAACAAAATTTTAATCGAACGCGTTGGAGCTCAGAGGGTTTACAATCGCACTTCATCTACTTTTAATTTAATTCAATTTTATTTGTATAGCGCTTTTAACAATTGTTATTGTCGCAAAGCAGCTTCACACAATCAAAAAAATTATTTAAGTCTGTATGGAATGTAAGTGTGCATGAATCAAGATGAGCAGATTGTCCCTACTTCACTAGCATCAATCATCATCACATTGAGATGACCCTAAATAAGATTTGTACCAGTGTTACATTACCCAATGCATTATTTATGCATCTTTAAGAAGGATAATTGATATATTTGTCTCTAGATCTGTGTTTGCAATTTGCAAAGTGAATGCTCTCTCTGCGACTATGCGTGTTGATGACGTCATCACAGTGCGCTTCTCACAACCATAGTCATAGCTATGTTTGTGCAAAACCTGGAAGTTAGATTCCAGACCCCATAGCATTGTAACTAGTTGTCTAAGTTAATCCAAATGTTACAACTTTATACATTTTTTCTTTTAAATCTGCTCACCTTTGATTTGGGTTACAATAATTTACCTCTCCTCCAGTGAGACAATGGCCATATCCACCACATCTGTTGGTGTGAACAAGGTGAATATCTTATTGCCACTACCAAGTTCAAGGTATGTGCTGTACATCTTTTGCCCTTCATGTTTGCCCTGTTGTCATATGACTGTCACCTTGCAATCCTCAAAAGGTATGGTCATGTCTTTAAGCCTCTGTAAGATAAGACTAAAAAGCTCTTCCCCTGTGGAGGCTTCAGATTCAAGAAAGCCCATGGAGTGCTCCTCACCTTGTGGCTTGTCCATTAACTGACACAGTGCTAATGAAAACTGAAAGTTGCTCTGTGTGACCTATGTCAGGGGTGCAATCCAATATAGTGGAAAAGTATTTGCCTAGTTTGATGTCACTTACAACTGCACCCATGATCTTTCCTCTGACAGTACTTAACAATTCATTTTGTACGGTTTTACCCCAGGTATGTTGTCATGTTCCCTGCTCCACTTTGTATCCTATCTATATGTTGCTTTAAGACAATATTTGTCTTATATTTATATTCCTTCTTTCAGAAAGTTGACATTATTTGGGTGGAAAAGTGAGTCTGTGGATCCTCGATCAGAGCCACGTTTTAGTCAGAGTTGAGATAGACAAGTGTGAGATGCAGTGATTGAAGAGGCTAGATCACTTTGGTCACTGATAGCAACTGAAACAACCTTGGTGGTTGCGGAATTTGAATCTGTGAACTTCTAAACTGCCATGCCTATGCCATTGGCCGGCCCTGAGCCCAAGTCCCAAAAGCCCCCTCCTGTCTGCACGCCATATGGATTAGTCTATCAAGATGTGCGCTCCTGTATGTGTTCGGTCAGGGCATGTGCATCAGACCTGGATCTTCTACACCAACCCATTACACACTCCATGTCTTTCCTGGTATGATGTTAGCATTTTACAGACACTCTGTGTTCTCTCTTTTTGTACTGTCTGTGTTGCAGTTTTGCATGATAACAGTGATTATACAGTAGTTTACGCTCTAATTTCTATGTTATGGTGTTTAATGCTGCCTCATCTCATCCCATCTTATCTAATCTTATTTCATCTTATCTCATCTTACCTCATCTCATCTCATCTTATCTTACT
Organism: Clarias gariepinus; assembly: GCF_024256425.1. Lineage (NCBI taxonomy): Eukaryota > Metazoa > Chordata > Actinopteri > Siluriformes > Clariidae > Clarias > Clarias gariepinus. Next base: position 4,181,822 of record NC_071117.1, read on the forward strand.
TCACTTACATATGTTAATGAGATTTAAACATTTATGATGCTGTTTGTGTCCTCCAGACTTTTTAGGTATTGCTGGCTATATCATGATCAGTACAGGTGCAGTGTTTTTAGCTGTTGCTGTGATTCTCACCGTTTGCACATTAAAACGTCGAGGTAAAACCAAATTTTTCTTTTGCTAAACTGTGATTCACTTTCTACTCAAATTTAAAAGACAACATTAACCTGGCTATCAATCTTTATTTTATTGACTTTCTGATCCCTCTTCAGGCTCTGAAACAGTCACACAATCTCCCAGAGAGGTACAGACTCCCACTGATTTGTTCAGGTATTACTTACACAAACATATTGCTCGCAAACAATCAAATGATTTTTTTTTTTTTTTTCTCTTTCAGTCAAATGGTAACGGTGAAAATGACCAACATTTGCTTCCTCTTCAATCAAGAGAAAAAGACGATTTACCCGAATCTGTATATCAGAGTCTGGACCCAGCCACAAACCAATCAGATTCAATCTACCAGAGTCTGACCTCAACTAATAACCGATCAGATTCAGTCTACCAGAGTCTGACCTTGAGTAAAATTGCAATACAAAATGTATATGAATGAAGAAAGTGCTTGTTTTTTCCTCCTCACATAGTAGTATTTTAAGCAATAATTTTACAGTGTCTTTTTCTTTTTTTTTTCTTTTCTCCCTGTCTCTCATTAAGCTCATGCATTATCATCCCTATAAAGTGTCTTTGGTGTCCTCATCACAATCACCAAGTTATCATCAAGTATCGAACATATTACAAAATCATAAAATTCTGAGGTTTTATTATTCTGCATTCTGTATTTGTCCACACCCTGTAATTTTGAGGGGAACTGCCCTTTTCAGAAACTGGCCAATGCAAAATACAAAGATTAATCATTTAGTCTTTCTTTAATGGAGGTTAAAACAACTGCTGTAAGTAAATTGAGTACTTACACTATTATTCCCTAATTTTCATTACATGGTGTTTGTAGTTTGATGCTGTAAAAATTAACAGCAATCATAAATCATAATTAAGATATAATGGTGAAATATTAATAAACATGAAAAAAAAATCAGAAAGTCAAAATACGTGATAAACAGTACACAGTCACATCCAACAGTAAATCACTTCACTAACTGAAGATCCACTGTCTGATTATTAAATGCTAATGTTAATGAAAAATGTTCACCCTGTCATGATCCACCCTGCATCAGTCCTACCATGACAGTGTGGACAGATTTTATGACTTGCTCATATGTTGTCCACATGCTGATTAATTATAAGAGTTGCTGGAGTTTGAACCAACGTGCATTTTTTTAACAACCCACAGATCTGCATAATTTCAATGAAAAATAAGTTTAATAAATAATCTCGGGTGAGGTCTTAAAGGCACAATATAATGATATTGACCCACATGGTTATTTTTTTCTTGCAATGTTCACACATGGTTTCTTCCAGTTTCACACTGTGTCCTCCAGGGGGCAGTAAGGGACACAGAGTATTAAACAGTGACAGGGAACTGTACATGTAAGGCAAAAAATACTAGTCAATAAAAATATATTAAACTGATAAAAAAAATGACAGAATTACAGTTTACAGTGCAGTACACAATTTCACTGTTAATAAGTTTAACACCAGACATATCTTCCTAATTTAAAAGCGTGTCTACAGCAGCTGAGATCAACAGTTCACACACACACACTTCCTGAGTGGTTTTCTGTCACTGGCTCAAAAGTGGAAGTGGACGTGACGTTACTTTTTACTAACATCACACAAATAGACACTGCACAGAGACAGAGACAGTGAGTGTGTGTACGACAACTAACAGAACATTATTAATTATTATTATCTGAGGAGTTTGTGAGTCTGGATGTAGAATGGAGATGGTCCTCATCTTCACCTTCTGCCTGATTCTAGGTAAGTACAAACACTTCCAAATCCTCATCAGTCTCAGTGTTCAGTATCAGTGTCACATTAAAGCTTTACACTGGTGGACATTCTACATGACATGCATGATTTGGACTATTAGTCTTAGTGTGTTATGTTATACACACACACACACACACAAAGCCTAACAATGTTTACACTTTAATATTCCTGGATACTGAGCTTCATTTTGGTCTTATATGTTACACCATGGTCCTGGATCATATTTCATTCCACTGTATATTATTCTCCAGCTGGTACTGATGCTGTAACTACAGTAACTGGATACAGAGGACGATCAGTTCAGATTAAATGTAACTACACATCTGGGTATGAAGAGAAGACAAAGTATCTCTGCAGAGGACGATGTTCTGTTGTGGCCATAAAAGACATTCCTGTTGATTCTAAATCTCCTGCTAAAGACTCCAGATTCTCTCTGTATGACGACACAACAGCCAAAGTCTTCACCGTCACCATCACTGATCTGAGACCAGAGGATGAAGGAACTTACTGGTGTGGGATAGAGAAAACATGGCGTGATAACTACACAAAGATTCTGCTTCTGGTTAAAACAGGTGAGTGTTACACAGAGGAGAGTAAAAAAAAATCTCATTAATTCCTTGATCATGAACATATTTGCATTCTGACAGATAATTAAAGCACCATGTACAATGTATAACATAACTCATTTATCTAGATTTTAAACTGAATGATTGATGAATGAGGCTCAGTGTCTGTATATTTGATCTAGAATCATCAATGATCTAGAATTTGATAAACTCTTTCCCACTAACAATATTTTCAGATGATCCTTCCATCAGTACTGTCTCACACACCACACACTCCACTTCAACACACTCAATGAGCACATCAGTGCATGCTGAGAGAACACACTCATTATCAGGTATGAACTTTTTTATTTTTCTCTTCATCACATTTCTCTCACATCATTCATCATATCAAAATTTTATTTCAGCTAACCTAGTAGATGCTAACCTCTCAACCACCGCTTCCCCATCTCAGGGTATGTACTATATCACATGTCTTATATGAGACTTTATTTAAATGTTTTTAAATGAGTAAAGAACAAAGTTCAAACCACTACAGGACAGACTACATTATAGTGGAACCTTGGATTGTGAGCATAATTCATTCTGAAAGCGTGCTTGTATATCAAAAAACTCATATATCAAAGTAAAGTTCCCCCATAAGAAATAATGGGAACTCAAACGATTTGTTCCACAACCCAATAATCTTCATATAAAAATGATAAATAAAAAATATAAAGTAAAAATTAAACAAATAAACCTGCACTTTACCTTTGAAAGGTGTAGTAACACAGAGACAGCAGTTCTGTAACTTGCATTTTTATTCACAACAACAGAAAGGCATGAAATAGTTATACATATTCGTTATAACGAATGACACACATGATCTCTGCTTCCTGCATCCAGCAGCTTGTTCTCCGCTCTTTTTGAACATGCAAATCCTTACCATTACTCACTTCCGCCATCTAGCGGATAGGTGAACAATAAACCCACTTTACTACAAAAAGAATCCTAGTTGCAGTGATGCAGAAAGAGGAGAGGGGGAAGGGTGGAAAGGGGGCTGCTATGTACAGTAGGACACACACACACACACACATACTCAGCTCCCCTCCCCTCTCCGCGTGAGCATGCACGCACACGCACACATTCAGCCCCACCCCGGCACATGAACACACACACATAAAAATATAAAATGAAAGATGCTTAGAGAAGATCAATTGGTTCAGTTGTAATCACGTGACTCTCTGCTTCAAAACAAGAAGCGCAAGTGTGCCACATGATACCCAATGATATTTGCTACTGGTAAATCAAGACTCACTTATTTATCAAGTCAAAATGTATTACAAATTGTTGCTCATTTTGAGGAATGCTCGCAAACTGGGTTACTCGCATTCCAAGGTCCCCCTAAATATGTGAGAATGGAAATGTTTTAAGCACCTTTCTAAAATCCATTCTTATTTTTATAATAACCCATAGTTATTTTTAAACACTGCATCACAGTACCTTCTAATCACCTACCGTACCATATGTAGGCCTAATGTCAGAAAATACCTGCATCACTGGGAGCAAACTGATGCTGCTTAAATTATGGCAGAAACACTAGATATGTTTGAACAAGTCTTTTTTTTTTTAAGTATATAAATAAATTATCACTAAATAATAAATCTAAATCTAAAGGTAAAGAACATAATTCCACAGTGATAATGTGCTTATGAAAAAAAAATAAAAACTGCAGTCTATTGGTGAACTTTCACATGTCTGGTATTTATTCAGATTTCTACACCTCCCTCAGTGTGGTTTGTCTGAACAGGTGTGGTTTCTACATTTTTAGTTTCAGTGGTTTGAAAACATGCACCATAAACACAGGGTCTTTTATACAGTACATGCAGTGTTTAGTCTGTTTGAATATGAATGTGTTGTTCTATGCCTTGGTACACTCATGTCCACTGCAACAAAAACAGTTTTTAACCCACCTGTTAATACACATTATGTAGGTTTGTTAAGTTATTTGTTTTGTTACTGTGTTTATTAGATAACAGGCCAGTATCGTCAATTAGATATTGTGGTTTCATGACAGAATTTAACACTTTAGCAGTTCACCTAGTGATTGATTGTAACTTGGATCGTGGCCAGGGGTAGCTCAATGGTTAAGGCATTGGACTACGGTTTGGAAGATCCCAGGTTCCACTTGCCACTGTTGGGCCCTTGAGCAAGGCCCTTAACCCTCAACTGCTCAGATGTATAATGAGATAAAAAAAAAAATGTAAGTTGCTCTGGATAAGAGCGTCTGCCAAATGCCTAAATGTAAATGTAAATGTAACTTGTCAATTTCTCTCATCACACCTGAGATCAGGGTACAGGGTCATTAAAGCAGGCATGTTGGGGTTTCTTCAGGACAGTAATGGTAATAGACTGTTTACAGCACATGAGGATTACTGACTGTGCCAGGGAGAGCTTGAATATCTCACTCAACACTACTAGCCGGTCAGTGCCGACCTGAAAGGCCATCAGGTCCTGCTGCCTCCCTGGTGTTTACTTTGGTAAAGAAATCTGTACAGTATATCTCATGTGGCAGACTGTTCTCATGTAATCAGTGGCAACTTTAATTTCAGTAAACATATCCCAGTTGGTTGCAGAATTTTAACAGACTTGTGGTTTTTAGTCCACTTCCAAACAAACTCTAAAATGGCTTTAATGCAGTAAGAAAACTCTGAACTGACTTCAGCAGGAAGTCAATCAAACATACTGTACTAAGTTTTCTGTTATAGTCATTGTTGCATATGTGAACTGTTAAACTGAGCTTTGAGATACAAACCATGCCAAAGAACAGAGCTGTAGTGCTGCAGAAATACCATTTGTTTAAGATATTCTGTTTAGTTAACAAGTAATAATAATAATAATAATAATAATAATAATAATAACTATTTTGGAAACACTGCCCAGTACTTTTTTTAAACAATTATAATTCAGCATAAAACTATGTGAGGTTTAGTTTGTGTACGTGTTTTATTTTTGGTCATGAGACATTTGAAGGTGATGAAACCAACAACTCGTTTATATCTTCAGTTGCACTTTATTTTTATGCACACACACAAGCCTGCATGCATGTGCGTGGACACACACACACACAGTTGTGTAATTGTGCAAATCAAATAAAAATATCAAAATGATTGAAAAATTATAAAATTATGGGCATTATGATAATTACTATATATGCATTATGATCATGTTTCTCTTGCAGAAATGTCAAACGTCATCACGGCTGTGTCTGTGGTTCTAGTGCTGCTTCTCGTTGCCCTTTTATTCGCCACGGTCCTACAGAGGAAAAAGATCAAAGGCACCAAAAACAAACACATTTTTATACTATTTGTTATATTATGATGCGTCATTCACAAAATGATTGAATTATCTTCCCCCAATTCTCAGGTTCATCTCCAGTCCAACCTGTCGAGAGTTACTCAAATTTCCAAGTGGTGAGTTGTGTTTTTGCCAAAAAATATTTTTGATTTTTACAAACCACAGAAACTCTGTTGTGGTCTGATGTAAAAATAAAGTAATTAATGGGAAACTGGATGACCCTCAAACTCAGGAAACCTGCACCGCAACCAGGGTTACAAAGTGAGTGTGTTACAAAGGAAACTGAAATTAAAACAGGAGTTAGTAAGAAGCATGAGGCATGGTATCTCACTCCTATAGCAAAGCCAATCAAAATCCCAGAGGAGTGAAATACCTCTGACCTCTCCTACCAACATGGTCCACCACATATCTATCTAAGGAGCAGACTGACATGTCGCTACTTTGTCACCAGAGGGAGTTAGAGAGCTGTCTCTAATTAAGTATCTTAGTTGTGGCAACTGGCTGTACCTGTAACTGGCCTATGTAAGTGCCGCTATATACAAATGTCAGTCTGCTCCTTACAAAGATAAGGAAACACCATGTTGGTAGGAGAGGTCTAAGAAAAATAACCTGATTTATTCAAGCTGACAAGAAATCTATAGCAGATTCTATAGCAATTCATCTTTTACAACTGATCTGACCAAAAACAAATCATAAAATGTGATAAATATCAAACAGCTACAAAGTAAACCATATTGGGTTTGGTTTCTGTAAATGAAACATATTAAACTGAGGCTATCATGGGCACAAGCCCGACTCAACTGGATGTATGAAATTCAAAATCTCTCTGGTGCATGTAAAAAAAAAAAGGATTAATAAGAAACATTTATTGTTTACTCTCTTGTGACATGTCACTTATGTCAGTATGTCTGTCTGGCTGAATTATCTACCTGGGAACACTGACAGAAAAGTAGTTTAATATAACCTTGCCGGTTTAGACTGTGTATATAAGACTTGTTTTCCTTCTTGTGCTCAGGTTCCATGCCCTGATTATGATTATGATGAGATTAAAGACAACAAAAGTATTTCTAACATAATTTACTCCACTGCTCCACCTCCCTTAAACCCCTCTGAGATTTATTCCAACACTGGATTACCCACAGTTCCCTTTGATGATCCAGAAACTGTTTATACTACAGTAGATCACCCATCAGATCCTCCTGATCAGGACTTCTACTCCACAGCTCAGTTCCCCCCAGTTCCCTCATCAGTCAGTGCTGCTTCACCATCAGTTGTGGAATCTGGTGAACATCTAACGTACGCAGCACTGGATCTTGACACCAGCTCAGGTGCAGCTCCAACAGTGATCTACAAGCATGAAAACAACTCTAGTGAATATGCTACTGTTACCTAGTTAGCATACATTAGAATGATAATAATTCTGCTGTATTTGTAATTTATTAGCCCCCATTATATTACATTATACTATAGAGCTGTTTAATTGTAAAATATGTAAAAATATTTAAAAGATGTAAAAATATTTAAAACTAATACTTATTATAAACTGATATAAGTTTATATTTTAAACAATCATCATTGTCAAATATATGTGGAATATTAGAAATGAAACAATAAAACACCTGTGGCATGACACCCTTTCACCTGTGATGACCTGAAGTTAAGATTTCCACCACAAATCACCACATCATCCTGTCACATACTGTAGTAGTTTACTATAAAAGCAACACACACTTTGTATATTTCTTACTTGGTGAATATTCCTCCTGCACTGTTTTTAGATGCAGCTTTTATATTTCTAGTTTCACCAGTTTGTGTATTTTTAAAATCAAAAGTTCAAAAATTGTATTGATTACTAATAAAGGTTTGTGTAACTTTATTTGTGGAATTTATATATGTGACCTTCTTGATTTTTTTTTTATCTGACCCGGTTTGCTCCATCCGTCATCAGCACATACACACACACTTAGGACTTGGATGATGTTACAATTTATTTGGTTCCTGCACACAGAGCAGTAGGAGACACAATGACACGTTCAGTGATATTATAGCTTCACCCACAGCAGCTCATCATAGCTCTGCTGCACTTAATACAAGTATACAGTATGATATTATAAACAAACATACAAAAATTAAACAGTAATCTGAAATATGTTAATTTATCTGACAATTTTATTTTTTTATTTTTACTTAATATTTTGTATTAATTATTTTTATGTATTTATTTTTTTGAATTATTTATTTGAATTTCCATTATTTCTTTTGGGAAAATCTAATTTGGTTTACGAGTGTTTTGGAATACGAGCCGCTTCTGGAACAAACTATGCTTATAATCCAAGGTTCCACTGTAATTTAAGTCAAAACTTTTAAAATTGCCTCGCAAACGTGTTTCTTGGAACTCTCGTTTCTGGAACACAGCTAGAGCATCCACACAGCGCCTTGCCACCTTCTCCATATATGGCGCGCTTTCTCATGCATGCAACTTGCACTGGTGTCCTGATGCCTGATGCTCTGCAAATCGTTTTCTGAACACAGAATAGTATGATGTTTTTTGTATAAGTAGTTTTACTTTCATATTATTTTATTTTTTATTATTGTCATGGCGTGCGCCTGTGATGAGCGTACGCCCAAATATAATATTGCTCCTCACACACTCTGAAGCTCACTAGCTAGGCGGCCTCCCCGTCTGCAGTGTGTGAAGGAGCGGGCCGCGGAATGACGCACGGCTGATGAGCCATCTCCTTTAATGATCCCTGGCTTCTCCTCGAACTCTAAAACACAGCGGGGAGTGTAGCTTTTCCCACAGCCCACCTCTCACCAGCCTTTGCCAGCATGTCAGTAAAGCACTGCCCACCAGACCTGCGCATGCACAACATTCCTTCCCTTTTTTTCTGTCCTCACTCCTTTAACCCTTTCCTTCCCTATATGCATATACAGGTCCTTTTCAAAAAATTTGCATTATTTTCTGTAATGTACTGATAAACATTAGACTTTCATATATTTCAGATTCATTACACACAACTGAAGTAGTTCAAGCCTTTTATTGTTTTAATATTGATGATTTTGGCATACAGCTCATGAAAACCCAAAATTCCTATCTCAAAAAATTAGCATATTTCATCCGACCAATAAAAGAAAAGTGTTTTTAATACAAAAAAAGTCAACCTTCAAATAATTATGTTCAGTTATGCACTCAATACTTGGTCGGGAATCCTTTTGCAGAAATGACTGCTTCAATGCGGCGTGGCATGGAGGCAATCAGCCTGTGGCACTGCTGAGGTGTTATGGAGGCCCAGGATGCTTCGATAGCGGCCTTAAGCTCATCCAGAGTGTTGGGTTTTGCGTCTCTCAACTTTCTCTTTACAATATCTCACAGATTCTCTATGGGGTTCAGGTCAGGAGAGTTGGCCGGCCAATTGAGCACAGTAATACCATGGTCAGTAAACCATTTACCAGTGGTTTTGGCACTGTGAGCAGGTGCCAGGTCGTGCTGAAAAATGAAATCTTCATCTTCATAAAGCTTTTCAGCAGATGGAAGCATGAAGTGCTCCAAAATCTCCTGATAGCTAGCTGCATTGACCCTGCCCTTGATAAAACACAGTGGACCAACACCAGCAGCTGACATGGCACCCCAGACCATCACTGACTGTGGGTACTTGACACTGGACTTCAGGCATTTTGACATTTTCCCTCCCCAGTCTTCCTCCAGACTCTGGCACCTTGATTTCCGAATGACATGCAAAAATTTGCTTTCATCCGAAAAAAGTACTTTGGACCACTGAGCAACAGTCCACTCAGTCCACAGCTTCCGCAGGTCCCCCAAGGTCTGGAATCGGTCCTTCTCCACAATCTCTGTGTCTTGTCACCTCTTCCCATTGTGCAGCGTTTTCTGCCACTTTTTCCTTCCCACAGACTTCCCACTGAGGTGCCTTGATACAGCACTCTGGGAACAGCCTATTCGTTTAGAAATTTCTTTCTGTGTCTCACCCTCTTGCTTGAGGGTGTCAATGATGGCCTTCTGGACAGCAGTCAGGTCGGCAGTCTTACCCATGATTGCGGTTTTGAGTAATGAACCAGGCTGGGAGTTTTTAAAAGCCTCAGGAATCTTTTGCAGGTGTTTAGAGTTAATTAGTTGATTCAGATGATTAGGTTAATAGCTCGTTTAGAGAACCTTTTCATGATATGCTAATTTTTTGAGATAGGAATTTTAGGTTTTCATGAGCTGTATGCCAGAATCATCAATATTAAAACAATAAAAGGCTTGAACTACTTCAGTTGTCTGTAATGAATATAGAATATATGAAAGTTTAATGTTTATCAGTACATTACAGAAAATAATGAACGTTATCACAATATGCTAATTTTTTGAAAATGACCTGTGTGTGTGTATATATATAATAATTTTTTATTAAGAAGTTCACATCATAGACAAAGATGACTACAAAAAAATGCTCTGTTCTTAACAGATCTCTGAATATCTGTGAAAAGCTAAGCGGTTTCAGAAATTCCATGTTTTAAAGAAGTTTTAAACACGTTGTTTTTACAGTTTTTTTTAAAGTCGTCATTTAAAATCTGTTAAAAACAGCTATTTAGTGTATTTTGTTTATAGAGAATTTCTTTGTAAAATCATGTCTCACATATTTTAAATCATAATTTCTGTCATTTGAAAAAAACTGAGAAACACTGTAAAATTTATTGGCAAAAACTGTAATTTATTAATTCATTTTTAATGAAAATCTTTAGTTTAATGGAAACTATTAAATATATATATAATGGAATTATTATTATCATTATTATTATTATTATTATTATTATTTATTTTAATGATGAGGTCTCAAAGGCACAATATAATGATATTGACCTACATGTTTATTTTTTTTTTGCACTGTTCACACACTTTCTTCCAGTTTTATACTGTGTCCTCCAGGGGGCAGTAAGGGACACAGAGTATTAAACAGTGACAGGAAACTGAACATGTATGGCAACACATATTAGTCAATAAAAATATAGTGAACTCTAATTTATCATAAACTAATAAAAAAAATTGCACTGTTAATAAGTTTAACACCAGACATATCTTCCTAATTCAAAAGCGTGTCTACAGCAGCTGAGATCAACAGTTCACACACACACACACACACACACACACACTTCCTGAGTGGTTTTTTGTCAATTGTTCAAAAGTGGAAGTGGACGTGACATTACATTTTACTAACATCACACAAATAGACACTGTACAGTCACAGAGACAGAGACCGTGAGTGTGTGTACGATAACTAACAGAACATTATTAATTATTATTATCTGAGGAGTTTGTGAGTCTGGATGTAGAATGGAGATGGTCCTCATCTTCACCTTCTGCCTGATTCTAGGTAAGTACAAACACTTCCAAATCCTCATCAGTCTCAGTGTTCAGTATCAGTGTCACATTAAAGCTTTGCACTGATGGACATTTAGCACAGAACTTTTATAGAGAGGTTCCAGTGTTTAAAGTAGTGAAGTTCTCAGGGGTGCTGAGAGCTCCTGGTTATCTTCAGAAGCACACAGAGGAGCTTCCACTTCACTTACTGCATGAGGAAACCTACATGTTCAAGTCACCTACACATGGGAACATTATCTCTACTTATTTTCAGTGTAAAATTGACTTTGAAGAGTTTGTGTATCTGTATACGAGCTGAACAACAGTCCTTAACTACAGGTTATGTGTTTAAAGATCAGGACTAATGCTTTATCAGTGCAGTCGGCCTGCAGTCTCATCTCTCTTCTTCCTGTTGTTCAACACAGAATGTGAGTTTAGTGTTTTCTATCGAGTCTAGCCGAGAGCAGATAGTCCTGTTGTAGGACGTGTAGGATTTAGATTATTAGTCTCTGAGTGTTTGTTATTTAAAATCCCTGTATTGGTTTCTCCTACTGTATGTGTATCTGTTGTACCTGTCTCTTCTCTTACACGTGTCACAATGTTTACACTTTAATATTCCTGGATACTGAGCTTCATTTTGGTCTTATATGTTACACCATGGTCCTGGATCATATTTCATTCCACTGTATATTATTCTCCAGCTGGTACTGATGCTGTACCTACAGTAACTGGATACAGAGGACGATCAGTTCAGATTAAATGTCCCTACACATCTGGATATGAAAAGAAAACAAAGTATCTCTGCAGAGGACGATGTTCTGTTGTGCGCATAAAAGACATTCCTGTTGATTCTAAATCTCCTGCTAAAGACTCCAGATTCTCTCTGTATGACGACACAACAGCCAAAGTCTTCACCGTCACCATCACTGATCTGAGACCAGAGGATGAAAACACTTACTGGTGTGGGATACAGGGTATAGTGTATGATTCTTACACAGAGATTCTGCTTCTGGTTAAAACAGGTGAGTGTTACACAGAGGAGAGTAAAAAAATCTCATTAATTACTTGATCATGATCATATTTGCATTTTGACAGATAATTAAAGCACCATGTACAATGTATAACATAACTTATTTATCTGGATTTTAAAATGAATGATTGATGAATAAGGCTCAGTGTCTGGATATTTGATTTAAAATCATCAATGATCTAAAATTTTATAAACTCTTTTCTACAAACAATATTTCAGATGATCCTTTCATCAGTACTGTCTCACACACCACACACTCCACTTCAACACACTCAGTGAGCACATCAGTGCCTGCTGAGAGAACACACTCATCATCAGGTATGAACTTCTTCATCGACCTCTTCATCACATTTCTCTCACATCATTCATCATGTCAAAATTTTATTTCAGCTAAACTAGATGCTAACATCTCCAGCACCGCTTCCCCATCTCAGGGTATGTACTATATCACATGTCTCATATGAGACTTTATTTAAATGTTTTTAAATTAGTACAGAACAAAGTTCAAACTACTACAGGACAGAATACATTACAGTGGAACCTTGGATTGTGAGCATAATGCATTCTGGCAGCGTGCTTGTATATCAAAACACTCATATATCAAAGTGAATTTACCCCATAAGAAATAATGGGAACTTAAACGATTCGTTCCACAACCCAAAAATATTCATATAACAATAATGAATACAAAATATAAAATAAAAATAAAACAAATAAACCTGCACTTTACCTTTGAAAAGTGTAGTTATGTAGAGACGTCAGTTCTGTATTTTGTGTTTTTAATGCCAACAACAAAAAGGCATGAAATAGTTACAAGAAAAACTACACACATGCTCTCTGCTTCCTGCATTTAGCTGCTTGTTCTCCATTTTTTTTTTTTTTTTGAACATGCAAATTCTTCCCATTAAGCACTACCACCATCTAGTGGATAGTCAAACAATAAACCCACTTTACTACAAAAAGAATCAGAGCTGCTGTGCTGCAGAGAGAGAAGAGGAGGAAGGGGGAAAGGGGGCTGCTATGGAGGACACATATACACACACACACACACACACACACACACACACACTCCTCTCCCCGCACGAGCACGCACGCACATGCACACACTCGGCCCCACTAGACACTAGATATGTTATATAGTATATTATTCTAAATAATATAGTGCAGGGGTGTTTTTCTCATGAAATAAAAAATCTAAATCTAAAGGTAAAGAACATAATTCCACAGCTATAATGTATACAGCTTATAAAAAACAAAACTGCAGTCTATCAGTGTACTTTTACATGTGTGATATTTATTCAGATTTCTACACCTCCCTCAGTGTGGTTTGTCTGAACAGGTGTGGTTTCTACATTTCCAGTTTCAATGGTTTGAAAACATGCACCATAAACTCTGGGTTTTTTATACATGCAGTGTTTAGTCTGTTTGAATGTAAATGTGTTGTTCTTTGCCTCAGTACACTGCAACAAAAAAAAGGTTTTTTTTTAACCCAGCTGTAAACACATATTGTGTAGGTTAAAGTTATTTGTTTTATATTTCATTAGATAACAGGCCAGCATCAACAATTAGATATTCTGGTTTCATGACAGAATTTAACACTTTAGCAGTCCACCTTGTAACAGATTGATTGTAACTTGTCAATTTCTCTCATCACACCTGAGATCAGGGTACAGGGTCATTAAAGCAGGCAGGGTTGGGGTTTCTTCAGGACAGTAATGATAATAGACTGTTTACAGCACATGAGGATTTCTGAAAACTCTGAACTGACTCCAGCAGGAAGTAAATCAAACATACTAAGTTTACTGTTACAGCCAATGTTGTATATGTGAACTGCTAAACTGAGCTTTGAGGTACAAACCATGCCAAAGAACAGAGCTGTAGTGCTGCAGAAATGCCATTTGTTCAAGATATTCTGCCTAATAAACTTATAATAATAATAATAATAATAATATAATTACTATTTGGAAAACAAAAAACAATTAAGATTTAGCATAAAACTATGTGAGGTTTAGTTTGTGTATGACCACATGTTCTAGTTTTGGTCATGAGACATTTGAAGGTGATGAAAGTCATGACTCATTTATATCTTCAGTTTCACTTTACTTGCATGTGCACGTGCGCACACACACACACACACACACACACACACACACAATTGTGTAATTGTGCATTTCAATTCAAAATATCTAGATCAGAAAATTATAAAATTATGGGCATTATGATAATTACTATATATGCATTATGATCATGTTTCTCTTGCAGAAATGTCACCCGTCATCACGGCTGTGTCTGTGGTTCTAGTGCTGCTTCTCGTTGCTCTTTTATTCACCACTGTCCTACAGAGGAAAAAGATCAAAGGCACTAAAAACATTTTTATACTAATTATTATATTATGATGCATCATCCTTAAAATGATTGAATTATTTTCTCCTGATTCTCAGGTTCATCTCCAGTCCAACCTGCACAAAGGTCCTCAAACCGCCAAGTGGTGAGTTGTGTTTTTGCCAAAAAATATTTTTGATGTTGAACCACAGAAACTCTGTTGTGGTCTGATGTAAAAAATAAAGTAATTAAAGGGAAACTGGATGACCCTCAAACTCAGGAAACCTGCACCGCAACCAGGGTTACAAAGTGAGTGTGTTACAAAGGAAACTGAAATTAAAACAGGAGTTAGTAAGTAGCATGAGGCGTGGTATCTCACTTTTATAGCAAAGCCATTTAAAATCCCAGAGGACCCAAGCCGAACATAAACAAAAGAGAAACTAAAAGCATAAGAGCAGGAGAGAATATTCTGACTGCTCAGAACAGAGATAACAATAACCATATAAAGTAAAGAAAAGTGATCAAAGGCTTAAGGCAGTAGACAGGTTTGACTAGAGCACAGCTTGTTTTTTAATAATGGCTTTTTCTTTTTACAAGTTGTCCTCACAAACATTTTACCAGTGCCATTTGCACAAGCGCCCTTACATAGGCCAGTCACAGGTGCAGCTAGTTGCTGTAGAGGCAGCTCTCTAACTCCCTCTAGTGGCAAAGTAGGGACATGTCAGTCTGCTCCTTACATAGATAAAGAAACACAATGTTGGTAGGAGAGGTCAGAGGAACATAGCCATATTTAGTCAAGCTGACAGGAAATCTATAGCAGCTCATATATTCATCTTATACAACTGATGTGACCAAAAACAAATTATAACATGTTATAAACATCAAACAGCTACAAAAGTAGACACATTGGGTTTAGCTTCTGTACATGAAGCATGTTAAACTGAGGTTATCATAGGCACAGGGCCGACCCAACTGGATGTATGAAATTCAAAATCTCTCTGGTCTATGTATACACTCCCCCTTCACCTCCCCCCCCCCACAGATGTTGACATGTATGTCAGTTATTGGAGTGTATGTCAATATACCAACATGCATATGAAACAGGGGATAGTACAAACTCTAAGATGTTTCATACATGAATGTATTTAAAGTTTTCTATATATGTTTTAAAATTATCACTCATCACTTGTTTTATTAAAGTAATGCAATGAGAAATTTACACAGAAATATACTTAGATATACACATTAAATCACTCATTACATCCTTTACCATCGATTAAATGTGCCAAATGACATAACTGTACAAATGTATTAATAAGAAACATTTATTGTTTACTCTCTTGTGACATGTCACTTATGTCAGTATGTCTGTCTGGTTGAATTATCTACCTGAGAACACTGACAAAAAAGTAGTTAAATATAACCTAGCCGGTTCAGACTGTGTATATACGACTTGTTTTTCTCTTTGTGCTCAGGTTCCATGCCCTGATTATGATGAGATTAAAGACAACAAAAGTCGTTCTAACATAATTTACTCCACTGCTCCACCTCCCTTAAACTCCTCTGAGATTTATTCCAACACTGGATTACCCACAGTTCCCTTTGATGATCCAGAAACTGTTTATACTACAGTAGATCACCCATCAGATCCTCCTGATCAGGACTTCTACTCCACAGCTCAGTTCCCCCCAGTTCCCTCATCAGTCAGTGCTGCTCCACCATCAGTTGTGGAATCTGGTGAACATCTAACGTACGCAGCACTGGATCTTGACACCAGCTCTGGTGCAGCTCCAACAGTGATCTACAAGCATGAAAACAACTCTAGTGAATATGCTACTGTTACCTAGTTAGCATACATTAGAATAATTATAACTTTGCTGTATTTGTAATTTATTAGCCCCCATTATATTACATTATACTATAGAGCTGTTTAATTGTAAAATATGTAAAAATATTTAAAATATGTAAAAATATATAAAACTAATATTTATGAGAAACTGATATTAGTTTATATTTTAAACAATCATCATTGTCAAATATATGTGGAATATTAGAAATGAAACAATAAAACACCTGTGGCATGACACCCTTCCACCTGTGATGACCTGAAGTTAAGATTTCTACCACAAATCACCACATCATCCTGTCACATACTGTAGTAGTTTACTATAAAAGCAACACACTTTGTATATTTCTTACTTGGTGAATATTCCTTCTGCACTTTATTTTAGATGCAGTTTTTATATTTTTAGTTTCACCAGTTTCAGTGTATTTTTAAAATCAAAAGTTCAAAAAAATTATTAATTGCTAATAAAGGTTTGGGTAAGTTTAATTGTGGAATTTGTGGCATATGTGACCTTCTTGATTTTTTTTTATCTGACCCGGTTTGCTCCATCCGTCATCAGAACACATAAGGCCATGTCTTTAAGGCCGTATAAACTAACAGTGCTAGCGGCACGACTCCGCGGTGAAGTTAGTTTGATATTCAGACATTCGACAGACATTCAGAAGCAGTATTTTAGGGACCGTCGACAAATCTGCCCAATGAAAAGTGAAAGTACTTGTTACTTACCTGGCTATGTGCTCCAGTTATTCTAATTTCTTATTAAATATACAAATGTCATGCAACATTGCATACTGCTTTTGTTTATTATTAATTGTTGAATTAATAGATAATATTAATTAAGTATTGTTAATAAATTTGCAAATATCATACTTTTTTTAAATCACTATTTCTTCAATAGCTTTTTGGCCGTGTGACCATGTGACTCCAAACTGGTACCAAAATAATTTAATATGAGCTCCCCAAAAGGTACACCTCTTTGCAACAAATGTCACTAAGCAAAGTGACATTTGCTAACAGTGACAAGAACAATAATTCCAAATTACAAAGTCCAAATTTTTTCACTCCACACACAGTATCTGGTCATTAATCTTGTGTTTAGTGCAGTGGTGGCCGGTCAATAAGGGGCGCTGGAGTACCGCCTCCTTAAAGTTAGGCAGAGAAAAATGCTACTTTAAAATTTAATTATTTACTAGAAAGAAAAAAGATGTTGAAAGAAAAAAAAGAAAGAAAAATGTTAAGGAGCTTGGACCAGATCGACCTGATCTTCTAATTAAGTGTGACGGTTTTGCCTGGGCGGCCTCTGCACAATCAGGATATAATGTGAAAATAAAGATTTGGTTGCCTGAGAAATGAATCAGCTCCACAGCATGTCTCATCGGCTCTGCTTTTACTAATTTAAAACAGTATTCTTACAGTAACGGTATAATTTTTTTTTTTTTTTATCAAATGAAATCTGTGATCGTACAGTGGAATTTCTTTTTTTTAATTTGACAGTTACAATAAACATTATGAATTACATACATTTAGTTATGATTCAATTACATTCAAATTTTAAGGGATACTATGCACAACTCTCAACAAACTAATCAATTAATCAATTTAAAACAATTAAACAATTTAAAACAACATCTTCTGTAACATACCTGCACAATTAGGAAATAATGTGAAAATATAGATATGGTTGCCTAAGAAATATTATGTCCCTTAAAGTTTTAAACAAGCAACTCAGCCACAGCCTGTCTCATCGGCTCTGCTATGGGCGGTCATTATTCCACAAATCAAATACCATCATGACCCAACAGATGGCGCTGTCCCCATTTATGCATTAATAATAACCTTTTTTTCTTTTTACACTCTTACATAAGCAGCAGTCACGTGATCACGGCCGAGCTTTTCCACAACTTCTTATAGCAAGCAGAGCTGTCTGACTGCTAATTGCTGTGTGATGTGCTGGTGCATGCCCGTGTCCAACAGAACAGGAAGTGCTTAAAAAAAGGAACAAAAATCAATGGGGAGATGAAAAGTGTAAAGCGAAACTGTACAGCAGAAACAGCAGCTTTATTTAATTCATAAAATAGTGCTGCCTTTGCGGCAGGTGCTTTTTGAGGTGTTTTATTTCAGTCATAATATAATATAAAATTTTTGCCGTGTATTTTTGTGTGTGTGTGTGTGTGTGTGTGTGTGTACACGTATGTCAATTAGGTGTAAACAGCTGAGACAACAGGAGTCCTGATTAAACCTGATGTTACCTGATCCAGGTGTAAATGGGTCTTACATATTCATGGAAAGTCATAGATTATTCAGTGAAACAGAGGCTTTTCTGAACAAAGTTAGGCAAATCAGTCACTTTACCCCCAATAAAAAGTCTTTCAGAGTGTTATAATTGAGTTGTTTTGCTATGGACACACACCCAACACTTTCATGAACAATCTGCCAGATTTGATTATTCTCATTTCTCGCTTCTTTTCTGCTAGAGTTTAAAATAGTATTTTGTGTGTGTGCAATTTGACATACTGTAAGTTTAAAAGTTGCACATGAATCTGAAATATTTACATCAGCCACATTATGAAAGCCCAGTTTGTGTTCTACATAAATAAGGGAAAAAGGTATTAGCTACTATATTGGTAAAGATTTGAAATTTACACAAATTTAAGAAGAGCACTGAATCACTGCAGGTCTTCAGACAGGTCTCAGACCCCTAAGGGTTGAGGGCACATTTCACCAGATTGTCCAATTAAATTACAGGTGGAGAGCGAAAAGTGGTTAATAAGTGTTTGGGAGTTAATTCCTTGATGTTCATAAATAATCTGGACCCGTATTCACAAAGGTCTTTAAGCCTAAAAGTTGCTCCTAGTTACGAAATTCTAAGAAAATTCTTAGAATTATGACATTTTCTTAGAATTTTCCTTTAAATATAGGATTAAATCTTAGTTAAGATAAAAATTGTTAGGAGTAGAGCGGAGGACTTTTAAGAGGCTTACGAGTTTCTATAGCAGAGGATAAAATGGTGAAAAGAAGAAATATTCTCCAAATACTGAACATAAAGATAAAAGAAAACACTGCTTTTCTGTCCAATTTGGTTTTCTTGTTGTTTTACTTCCTTACATCTCTCTTGGATTGTTCGCTACATACCATCCAAAAGTGCAACTTAAAACATGCGATCATGTAAATTGGTAAAAGGTCAGCCATTTTGCTTCCATCAATCTGAAATGGTATAATAAAAGGACTTTCTATGCTAAGATAGAATTCTAAGGAGCTTTGTGAATACGATCTCAAGATTATTTAGCTCTTGTGGCACACAAGAAGAATGGCTTTAATTCAAAGCAGGTAAGGTACTAACATCCAAATAAAATGTAATCCTTTTATTGACTTTACATGCAAGCAGTTACAAATTAAGCAAAATAAAACAAAATGAGATAGACGGAGATTACTAAATATCAAATTGTTGGAGAAAACAAATGAGTTCAAGAACCAACATACCCAAAAGCTAAGCTCCCCAATAAGGAAGATTTACTATAGCTATGCCAGTCTCAGTTAAATTCTGTAAATATAAGCTTAAGGTAATTCAGCCTCACATAAGAACAAGTCATTGAGAATGTAGAATCCAGAATTATTTGTCAAAATAATGCCCTTGTGATATAGCAATTTCCACAATGGGAGGTAGTCCTTTTATTGACTATATATGCAAACAGTTAAAACTTATACATAAAGTCTTAAGTTCCTGCTGCAAGCTCTTCTAGAGAGCTTTTCTCTCCTTCCCAGCTGCCTTGCTTTGGGCATGCATCTATGCTTAAGACAACAGCTTTCCCATTTCAATCCATAACACCTGGCCTGTGACTTTAATTCTTATAAAATTTCCTTATCTTTTTAAATTTCAGATTCTTCAGAGTTTGTTTTTTTTGTATTGTCAGTAAAGGTTATAACCAAGATAGCAAACATTATGGACTAAAAAGCCAGGGTAACCACAAGCCAGATGCTCTACAGATTCTTTAGAGTGCTGCTTAGTGCATCATTAGAAGTCATTGTGTGTGTGATGTCATACACACAAATATTGCAAGACTGCAAACTCAACACCCAGATGCCTTTGCCGCGCTGTCTCGAGACTTCAATCAGGTGACCCTTTCTATCAGTTTGTGGATTGTGCTACCAGGGAAAACAGGACAATAGACCTCCTGGATGCTAATGTGAGTGAACCTTACAGTGTCACCCCTCATTATAAAATAATATATTCAGTAAAACATTTTTTTTATGTACTGCACCATTACATTACCACTACAGTACTGCATGTAAAAATTTCCTAAATCCAGTATATAGCTCAGATCGTATTTATTAATGCAAGAGTGAACAGCACAAATCAGCTGTAATCTAATCTTTTAAATTTCTATTTAGTTTAACTGCATATTTGTTCCTTAAACAGACACAGATCTGTGTTTGCACAATTTCTACAACCAGAACCACGCTGGTGTATTAGCGGTGACACAAGGACCCTAAATGATCTGGAGAGATTCTGTAAAGGGGTATAGTCTCACATGCCCTGCTGCTCTGTATTCTTCTTAAGGTAGAAAGGTGGATTTTTCGAACCTTTTTTTACTAATTGTTTAAGAGGTGGACATGAGATTTATAAAAAAAAAACTTGGATTTTGAAAGTAAGTGCATTTGGTAACAGTAACCACAACCCCCATATTTGCCCCCTAAAAAACAAAACAATAAAGGAATTGAGTAATCTCTGGCCAGGCAATGGGTTTGTTGGGGAAACAAAACTCTGACAGTTAGCTTTAGATTCAGAACAGTCCAACTTAAAGGGTAAACAGTCATATCTTAAGTCTTACAGTTTATTAGTTAAGTTTCTAATTCTACATTCTGGTAGATTGGGTCTGATTGGTCAGGGTCTGGATCTAGACCCTGATAGACACATTCAGGTAAAGTGTATTTTTCTTCATCAACTCCACTCATCTGCAATGGAAAACAAAATTCATTAAAATGTTTGAAAGTGAAGTGTTTGTGAAAGTAATACCTGAACAAATCATTATCAGATACCCCTGTGGGTGATCGTGTCACTGTTCCAAAGCCTGCAGAGAGATGAGATTTTCAGATGTCAGATTATATACTGTATTGCTAGATCTGAAATTAAGCACGGAGATTATAAAAAGGACTTTCAAGTTTCAATTACTGTAAGTGCATAATTTTAAATTCTAAACTTGAAAGCAAATACATATTGCTTCATGTTTTCATTACAGCATCATAATAAATCTATAGAAACAAAGACATAAAGGGGGTTTTACCTTGACATTTTATTTTGCAGGAGATTGCTATAATCACAGCAACTGCAAACAACACTGCACTTGTAGGGAGTATGATGTAGCCAGATATACCTAGAGTATTTGTACAGGACATTAATGTTTAAAAGGGAAACATATTGGTTTAAAAAAATAAAATGAAATGACCGTAACCAGAAATGCTTGTGTGTGCTTGGATCTAGGTAAAATGGCATTGGACAACTGATGACCTAGACTTTTACTGTAATTTCACAGAATTCTATATTTTATTCACGTAATTATATTAAAAGCTTTTTACCGTAAGCTATCAAAGTAACTTGAAAAGTTACCCTGTGGTTATGAAGTATGAACTGCTATACAAAATGTCTACTTCCTATTGAAGTGAAGTTGCAAACTTCAGGCATTGTGTCATTGTGAGTGGGTTAAAAAATGATAAGGTGTTGACCAAAACAGTAATGGCAGCCTATATGTTCATCAAATAATGTAATGATATAGACAAAAAGTTGTTGTTTCTATCAGCTGGGTCTTTTATCTCTTGTTCAGTATAACAGTGCAGATGGACAGTGTACATACCATAAGATGAGGGAGAAATTTTCTGGTGGGTAACTTTATTTAACGTATTATCTGAGAAAGGTAAGACATGATAAATGACATGACAGAAATATGATAAAAAAGAGTTCAGGCGTGAAAATCATACCTGTTGTTGGATGTGTGCTCTTAGCATGCACTGATGAAGTCATAATGTGTGTTGAAGTGACATGTGTGGTGTATGTAGACTGAGAAACAGTACTGAGAACAGGATCATCTGAGAGAGAAGATACGAGATCAAACCACAATCCTGGTTCTAATTTACACAGATTTCACTGTCTTGCTACATTCCCAGACCTTATACTCTATTGAGTCTCATTGATGTTTTTCATTATACATTTATAGCTTAAGTTAATCCTTTATTTGGCACATATACAAAAAGTGTTTTTTTTTTTTTTTTTGCATATACCTGTTTTGATTTCTGGGATAGAGTTCAGAGTAACCTCTGACACAGTGAAGGAGACAGGGTTAAGCCCCTTACTTAAAGGGATCATCCAGAAACATTTTTCATTAAATGTTAATATGATCTTTAGGGTCCTAATGAAAAGTTTGTAATATATTTAATTAAAAATTCTCAATGGTTGTGTAAAAAAAACACTACTTTTAACTGGTAAAAACTAGCTCTGTTCTCAGCAACCTATTTCAGTGCATGTTCCTTTAAATGCTTATGATCTATGCTGAGCCCGCCCCCTCGGTTCTGTGGGGCGTGTCTTCCCAACACACGTGGGGTATAGCCACAATGCTTTGGAGTTTGCCCGCACTGGACTAAGTCTAGTTTGAAACTAGACAATCACCTTAATGCATTGTTTATTGTAAACGGGCGATTAGGGATTATATAGAGACGGATGTACATAGAGAAGAAGCCATAACCATGTCCTATGAGAGTGTAAGTTAACTTACACTCCGCATTCATCGTGATTATTGGAAAAGGCGACTTCTGCAAAGATTTATAGAAAAAGGAATTACACTCACTGAGCCTGGTGAAGATGAAGCAGGAACACGAAGCGTTAGTACAGATCCATTTTTAGGAGCAGCTTCCTAGTAAAACCTGCTTTATATTGACCCGCATTTATAAAGCAGTCTGGTAAAAAGTGATTAGGTGCAAACATGAACGCATTTAGGTAAATCGGCGGGGACGTTAGCTTTAAAAATTAAATTCAGCCACTGCATCCTCAGCGGCTCAGATGTCGGTAGTGAATGACGACTGCTGTGTTCGCTATTACACCCAACAACTGTACACCACACTCGCTTAGGCGACATTTTGCTCCAATGGCGAAAAACAATGGCCGACAGCTTCTTCTCACTCGGGGCGGGTCTTTGCTAAAACACCAGTGTCAATCAACTAGTGTAGGAGCGGCCTCTTGTGGTGTGGCGTCACATCGACAGGCATTTGTGATTGGCCTGATTTCAGAAGGGGCATGTTATTGCAATAAATGAAAAGAAAACCACTGGGCGGCTCTTTATCATCGTAGAGTGGTTGTGTACGCACTCTCCTAACACACAGTTCAGTCCAAACAGCTTAAAAAAGTGCATGTAGGCCTGTATGACCCCTTTAAGGGCCCACAGTGTGAACCTGTGGCTTAAACCGCTGACCTTTTTTTTTAATTAAACATTCAAGTTAAGCCTTCATTAGACACATTATGTTACATTTAGGCATTTGGCAGACACTCTTATCCAGAGCGACTTACACAAGTGCTTTAAAGTTTTGGAAAAATTTTATTATATTTATAAAAATACAAAACTAAGTTACTAACTAGGTGCCATCAGTAAAACATAGGTAAGGGAGGCAGGGAGTTAGAAAAATAGCCAAGTACTCAAGAAACAGATATGTCTTAAGTTGTTTAAAGATTGCCAAAGACTCAGCTGTACTAACGTCTAAAGGAAGTTCATTCCACCACCTAGGTGCCAGAACAGAAAAGTGTCTAGATGCATGTCTTCCTTGGTCCCTGAGATATGGTGGGACCAACTGACAGTACTGGAGAATTGAAAGATGGTCTGGTGTGGGGTGTGATTAGAGCTAAGAGGTAAGTGGGTTTTTCAGCGAGTGATATCCCGGACATTATTCAAAAGGAATTGCAAATTACATTTGCAATAAAACTCAAAGCTCACAGAATGCTGACAAGCCCAAAGTAACTAATGACAAACATATTGCAGCCTATATCAGTTTCACTAAATCCTTAAATAATGCATTCCAGCCATTGCAGTATGTTAGCTACTGTAATGTACAGACAAGCTAATAGCTCCTACTGTAGTGAGGTGCCATTACTTATTTCTAACAATGTGGACAGGTTTATTTTTATCTCATTTCCTCTCCATTTACAGATTTTGGACTAACCTCATTATTATAGTGATTTTTTTTTTTTTTTTTTTTTTTACAAAATTGTGATTAAATTAGTGTGTAAGTGATAAATGAGGTCCAGTTTACACTGTACCTAGTTCTTCAATAATTTGCCTCAGTCTAACAATTTGTTTATAATCAATAAATGAATGTGCAAGATTTTTTTCTTCAGTCTTATCTGGCAACTTACCCAATTTAACCAGCAGTTGAATCTCTGTGTAAATATCATGCCATGTCTTCTCTACCGCACACCAGTAAGTGTTTTCATCCTCTGGTCTCAGATCAGTGATGGTGACAGTGAAGACTTTGGCTGTTCTATCATCGTACAGAGAGAATCTGGAGTCTTTAGCAGGAGATTTAGAATCAACAGGAATGTCTTTTATGCGCACAACAGAACATTCACCTCTGCAGAGATACTTTGTGCTCTTTTCATATCCAGATGTGTAGGGACATTCAATCTGAACTGATCGTCCTCTGTATCCAGTTACTGTAGTTACAGCATCAGTACCAGCTGGAGAATAATATACAGTGGAATGAAATATGATTAAGCAGTATGGTCTAACATACATAATTGTGTGTACTTTAATACAATCCAATTTCACCAATACACATACTGTATCTAAAATAACAACAAACTCAAAGGCAGAACTTTTCTTATACTTACCTAAGATCAGACAGGTTAAGATAAGGAGAATTTTCATTCTTAATCCAGCCTTACAACCTCCACTTTAAGTAATAATATAAATGTTTTAATAGCAATCTTTCACTTCCTTACTGTTTCTGTCACTGTCACTGTGTAGTTTCTATCTGTGGCTTAATAGGAATGTCACTTCAACTTTCAGTCAGTGGCGATAAACCAGCCAGGAATTTATTGTGTGAAATGCTGAGCATGCCTAATGTTTTCACCTTAAAGCATTTAAGAGATATTCTGTACACTAAACTGGCAAACAGCCGACAGAATATATGCTGTAATGTCACTTTATTATTTTGTTTAACTACAGGCTGTTGTTAGACGGTTTATAATACAGATTCGCCAATAAAGTTTAAAAAACAAACAAAAAAACATTTTTATTACTGTTAATAGCTCCTTTTAGTTGATGCAAGCGCAGAGTTCAGTTAAGCTGCATGAAATTGCTCTGACTAAGCCATGGTCCAGCAGATTCATGCATGTGGCAGAACTTTAAGCTTTCTTTACCAGTGTTTAAACAATGAAAGATGTAGAAAGACTACAAATCAGTTTTTGTGAGACCCTCTGTATTCCAACATGCATTTTACATTTTACACAGTTTGGATGTGTGTGCCGAATACATTGGTACCTTTTCCCAGGTGGCAGCCACAATGCTGGTGGCTTTGTGAGAGACCCAGATGATCTTCCCTGCTGTCCTCACTATCCACTGTAGGGACCCATGGTCTGAGATGGCACAATTCCCAAATCAGACAGCGATGTAGCTGCTCAGGATGCTGGACACCCAGGTATTCATCTCTTTTGTCTTATCGACGTTCAGAAACAGATTGTTGTCTTTACACCAGTCTGTTAGCCTCTGCACTTCCTCTTTGTATGCTGATTCATCGTTCTTGCTGATGAGACCAACCATAATCGTGTCATTAGCAAACTTGATGATTTACATTTACATTTGGGCATTTGGCAGACGCTCTTATCCAGAGCGACTTACATTTTTTATCTCATTACACATCTGAGCAGTTGAGGGTTAAGGGCCTTGCTCAAGGGCCCAACAGTGGCAACTTGGTGGTTGTGGGGTTTGAACCTGGGATCTTCTGAACCGTAGTCCAATGCCTTAACCACTGAGCTACCCCTGGCCCGTAATTTAGTTAGAACCGAGTTGCTACACAGTCGTGAGTCAGCAGTGTGAACAGCAGGGGACTGAGCACACAGCCCTGCATGGCCCCAGTACTTGGTGTAGTAGTACTGGAGGTGCAGTTCCAAATCCATACTGACTGAGCCCTTCCAGTCAGAAAGTCCAGAATCCAGTTACAGACGGCGATGTTTAGGCCTAACAGGCCTAAAATCTATGTACAACATATGAACGTGTCGAATCTTGTCTAGGTGTGTGAGGGTCAGGTGGAATGTGTTGGCGATGGCATTGTCCATTGAATGGTTAGGACGATACACAAATTGCAGAGAGTCCAGTGTGGGGGGCAGCAGGGTCTTGATGTGTCTCATGAAAAACTGCTCGACGCACTTCATGATGATGGGTGTGAGAATAACAGACTCTGTCTATGCCTCCACTGTGAATGACTATGACTAATATTAGACCAGAGTACAGACAAGAGCAAATAGCAAGAAAATAATTTCCTGTAGTCTGTCTCACTTAAGATTTTCAGAAGGATGCCTCTGGCTGTGAGCTTTACACTCTGGCCCACACCAGATGCCTAAGAGCACTTATGATGTGTCTGTTTTTTATATTCCTTGACAGGTCGTAGCAACATCTTTTGTCCTTGCAACTAGGTTCTCTTGGATGAAATTTCTACCTACTTCTCCAGGGTCGGGATCAAAGGTGGTTGGAAACCCAAACACCAGATGGGAAAAGAGACAGACTGCTCAATGACGAGGGTTGGGCATTGTGGGCGTACTTCATCCAGGGCAGACATTTGAATCTAGGAGGTGGCTTCCCAAGAGGCCATGCATTTGATTTCAAGTATTGTTCCCAAGTCTGGCCATTGGATTTGGGGTGGAACACTGATGACAAACTGGGATGATAACTCCGATGAGCCTAGAGAATGCCTTCCAAAATTGGAAGGTGAAGAAAGGAGAATAAAAGTGGCCCTTAGGATGGATGATTCCAGGGGAGCATGTGCCCACATCCTCCTCATAAGTAGGTGGGGTGGGAATGCTTTCCGTGCTTGTGCTTGCTGCGTTTCCAAGCTATTGCAATGAGCAGGTAAAAGCTGAGGCCATTGGACCTGGGGATGTGACATCAGCATGGGCCTGTGCTCTGTACTAAAGATAACAGATGACTATAGGCCCAGGGAGGGCGACAAGGATGGTTATCCGGTGAAACCAATCGCAGACACATCTAAAACGTTTACTCTTACACCCTATACATACTAACATAGTGCAGAGAAAATGTCCAGGATTAAGGGGAGATTTACACATAAAACATGTAATGGTACATGATGGTACAATGTTTGACACATAGGTTTGTAAAAGCCCTCTTTTACCCTCTATATACAGACTCACACATCTGTGCCACTCTTCTTTATAACTGAAGACATACACTACCATTCAAAAGTTTGGGGTCAAATTTCTTTGTTTTTGTTTAGTGATTTATTTTCTACATTCTACAACAATACTGGGGATTTCAAAACCATAAAATAACACATATGAAATAAGTTAATTACATAACAACAACAAAAACAACAGTTAGTTGTTATTTCAAGACACAGAGGTCAGCCTTTCTGTAATAGTTCTAAACTGGCTCTCATGAAGGCCATCCCAAGAGGGTGAGACCAAAACCTACTTCTGCCGCAGACGAGAAGTTCATTTAGGGTTATCAGCCTGAAAGAAGTCTTTACAGAGCATAAGTAGCAGAAACATCTCACCATTAACTGTTCAAAGGAGATTAATGCATTTTTGGAAGCCTTCAGCATTCTTTTACAATGTAGAAAGAAATAAAAATCTGGAGCAATCATGGAGTTAGAAAGTGACCCCAAACTTTTCAACGGTAGTGTAGGTGAAGATTGCGTCCTGGCATTTCCATGGTGTTTTTGCTGTTTACCATGCACTGCTTTGCAATGCACACTGCACCAGTGACCAAAAGTGGCAACTTTCCTGACACCCGAAGTCAGTCCATGTGTATGTGGTTGTATGGTTGTATGCAGTCACAGGTGCAGGACATGGAGATATCTTTGTTGTTGTGCACCATGTGACTTCACTTTCATCTGCGTAATGTCTTCTTTATAAGCAGAATAGCGGGTACAAAAGGCAGATACTAATCATTTGTCTGTCCACTCTTAAAATACAAGAGGGCATGCAGACAAAAGTTATAGATGTGTGACTTGCTGCCTTATGTTGCCAGACTGCTTCAATCACAACTGTTATAAGCCCAAATAATAGAGCTGTGTAGGACTGTCATAATCTGATCAAAATGATTTAGAAAAGAAAGAGAATAAAAAATAAGAAGAATAAGCTTTGCTTGCAGAGAAGGAAGTAAAGGTAAAGAAATAATTAAAGCAAAATTCTGCCCTACTCTTATTTTTAAAGATAAAGAGTGAGTAGTGGCGATAATTAATGTTAATAAAGTGCTGCTTATAACAGAAAATATGTGCTATCTGTGCTAATCTGTGCTATGGATGATGCCCACAACTCCATGAATGCGGCACATCTGAAGCGCTCCTACATTTTGGTGAAGACGGGAGTGATTTTCTATTCTAAGAATTATGATAAATAGCTCTTAATTCTACTCCTGAAGATAGGACCAAATTCTGAGAATTTTGGCCACTTAGAAGCGATTTCCTACTTTGAGACGTTTAGGAAAGACAGACCCAGGTTCCCATGTGGGCAAGAATCATGTCATCATGTTTTCCATAACATCTGCATGTATCAGTGTAAGAGTGATGCAGTCGCATTGCTAAAAATTAAGTTAAAAATTGTTAGCATACATTGTTTAAGGTAAACGGATGGGCAATTAATGGGTATGGAGGTACACTATATATATTTATTGATGAACATAGACCATATGTATGTAGTGCATCTTAAACATTTGTTTTTCAAATTTATACTTCGCATACATATTTAACACATTCCAAACATTTAAACCAGAGTAAAAATTAAATGCAACCTAAAAAAAAAGAGTACATTATGAACATTTACATAGCTGATGTTCACAATACACTTTATAAGGCAGTATTTTAGCCACTGGGAGCTTACATGTTTGTGCTTTGCTACCTAAGGCAGTAGTTTAGCATTATTAGCAGTGTTATCTACATGCTACCCTAAAATCTAGCCAAAATAAGGAAAAATAAAATATTAGTTTTAATTATCACAATAAGGATTATATACTGTAAGACTTAATAACTTAACGAGGTTAACAGCTTGAGCGAATCACGCTTCAAAACACACCTGATCTTTGTCGGAGTCTTAGTGTTGTACTGAGGAAAAGAAACTCCTCCCACTGTGTAAAACATTCTGTAGAGCGTCAAAAAGCTGTATAGCACCTTTTAACCGCGCAGAAAACTTACTGAATCTGTGCGTGTGTTGGGGGTGTGGTCTTTTATTTTTATTATTTTACCAAAGCTCGTTTTGTTGATATAGTGAGTGTACATCAATAAAAGTAGACCCTTTACAGACCAAAATGATGTTCTACCATTAAAGTAAAAGTTAAATACCAAACAGTCCTTAAAAAATAATAAAGAGGTAGAAAATAGCCGGTCACACTGGTTAAAGCATGTTTCACTGCTCGCAAGCAGACCATGAATTGATAAGGTGGCTAAATTACCATACAGGTGACTAAGAGGTAAAATGACCATCAAGCTAATTAAAAAACATCATGTTGTACTGCTCCAAAACAGCAGAAAGAGTGATAAGACAACGTTATACAATATAGCTAGCTAACTTAGCGGTTGAAATTACGTGAAATGTGCGTTCATGTTCCTAGTTAGCTAGCAAACTTAGCGGGTGAAAAATAGTTGAACATTACAACATTAAAACAAAGTTTTAATACTGCCACACACAGCCTCTCCAGTACAAAATAAAGCAAAAATGATGTCAAACAAAGTCTTTTAATAATAAACAAACCAAACAAACAAAACATGGACAAAAAAAGTTGGCTTGAACTTGGAGCATACTATAAAGAGAACTCATAAAACACAAACATACACAGACGTTTGTATAGACGTTTGGGATTACACAATCTAATACAATACAGTCATGAGATACAAACCGGACAAGACAAGACAAACTACTGTAAACAGACTAGAGGACTGAACACAAGGGACTATACAGGCAACGGGCTAAACGCACACAAGACAGGCTTGGCTAGGCCTACTAGCTGTAATGCACATTAGCTGAAGTATGCTAAAGAGACAAACTAAATTAAAACAAATATGAACTTAACTTAAAGCTCCAGAAACCAAAAGACCAACTATAATTAAAAAACTGAAACAGAACAAAACCCACTTAACAGAACTGAAATTAACATTAATGCTCGACCCAATTTCCCAGAACAACCAGATATTTATAACGAGAGTAATGAGCTACCTCGTTCAGGTGAGCACCCGTATCACCTGACCGAGGTGCCTTCTGGGAAACTGAGTCTACCAACAAAACAGTGCCCTTTAGTGAGCAACCCTCACAGTCACCAGAAAAAAAGCAAGTACAGTGGAACCTCGGATTACGAGTAACGTGGTTTACGAGTGTTTTGCAAGACGAGCAACAATTTTTAATAATTTTTACTTGAAAAACGAGCATTGTCTTAGTTAATGAGCACCGAGTATCATGTTTCATGCATGCGCTTCTTGTTTTAACAAGGAACGTTACGTCATTACAAGTGAGCCAAAGGTTATTCTCTCTCTTGCAGCAGAATTGTAGGTAATCGTCTCTCCTGCTGGGTGAATACACACACGCGCTGTGTGTGTGTGTGTGTGTGTGTGTGTGTGTGTGTGTGTGTGTGAGATGTGCGTGCGCGCACACACACACACACATTAACGGAGAGACCGTTTTTAAAACCGTTTAAAAATTAGCAAGGAACATCGCTAGTCACACTCGCGTGAGTGCATACTAACGGGATTACTACTGTAAAGTAAAACAACAACAACAACAACAACAAAAATTAAACAGCTCCTCACCTTTGAAAACAGTCGCGACAGAAAAGAGTTTGTGTGTTTATTTGGCAACCTGAGAGAAGGGGAGCTGTAAAGCCGAGACCTATCGTCTCCCCTGCTGGGTCTTAGTGCTTGCAATGTTTTGGAGTGTGCGTGTTTGTGTCTGTGTAAGGCAGAGAGTTTGTGTGTTTGTTTGGCAACCTGAGAGAAGGGGGCCGTAAATGCGAGCGAGCCCCCCTTCATCCCCCCTCCTCTCAGGGTGCCATTTAAAAGTTTTACACACATACACTCTGCATGCACAAACGAAAACCCTTATCTGTCGGGGTTTAATTTTACATTTTACAAGGTAAAGTACAGGTTAATTTGTTTTATTTTTACTTTATATTTTGTATTAATTATATTTATGTATTTATTTTTTTGGGCTGTAGAACGAATAATTTAAGTTTCCATTATTTCCTATGGGAAAATTAAATTTGGTTTACGAGTGTTTTGGAATACGAGCCCACTTCCGGAACGAATTAAGCTCGTAATCCGAGGTTCCACTGTATTAAGGCAAATTTCTTGGAAACATCGAAATGCTCATGATTTAATTATTCATATAAAAATTACTAATACAAAATATGAAGTATTTATACTGTATACTTGAAGTACTTTACCTTTGTAAAGGATCATGACTGGTGTGAGTGAGATGAGAGAAAATAGGAGGAGGTGGGGGCACAGTAAAAAAATCCAACTAGATAAATGTTGAAAGAATTAATACTGTATTGTTGGCCCGACTGGAAAGTTGCTACTGTTGAGCCTTTAAACAAGGCCCTTAACTCTCTCTGCTCCAGGGTGCTGTATACTGGCTGAGGCTACCCTCTGACCTCAGCTTTCTAACTGAAATATGTGGGGGAAATAATATTTACTGTGCTGTAGATGTGACAGGTAACTGATTAATAAATATTAAAATGGTAAGGTGAAAAGAAGGTGTTATGTGATAAAGATCATGAATACGAAAGTGTGTAGAGCATTTATTACCCATGTCCCTTTAGAGTCTTCATAATAAATAAATAAATAAATATTTTGAAATTTAACTTCATTTTATTAAGCTGAGAAATGCATGTTGGCCAAACTAATGCAGCATGTTTATAATAAAAGCTTTAAATGCTGCTGTAATAAAGCATTTCATTATGATGCAAAATGTCTATAAAAACTGTGTGATTCTGAAGGAACTTAACAGTAATATGTACTTAATGAGAGAGGGGTAAACAACTCACATTCTTAATTCATATGTGGTTTATAGTCCAACTAGGGACCATAAAGGTTTATGGTGATTACCATTATTTATTCCCCTCTTTCACGACTATGGTGGAACGTTCAGTCAACATTTCCACATGCATTCAAACACAACAGGCATTTGGGAACACCACTTACCCAAATCTATATGTCTTTGCACTGTGGGAGGAAACCCACTAAGCATGAACATGCAAACTCCATGCACATAGACCCCGATGTGGGAATCACACCCAGACCTTAGAGCTGCAAGGCGACAGTGCTAACCACTAATCCACCATGACCTGGGCATGTGTGAAAAAGTAATTACATCACCCCCACCCCCAAGCTAAATCATCGGTGAACTGTAATTAGGCAGGCAAATTAGGCAAATTTTTTTTATTTTTGATAGCTGAGTTCAATTCCACTTGCCACACCCAGGCCTGATTTCTACCAAACCTGTGGAGTCAATAAAGCATCAAAATAAAACCTGTTTTACAAAGTGAAGCATGTTAAAATATCTTAAAAAGCAACACGTCATGCCATAATACAGTGGTGTGAAAAACTATTTGCCCCTTCCTGATTTCTTATTCTTTTGCATGTTTGTCACACAAAATGTTTCTGATCATCAAACACATTTAACTATTAGTCAAAGATAACACAAGTAAACACAAAATGCAGTTTTTAAATGATGGTTTTTATTATTTAGGGAGAAAAAAAATCCAAACCTACATGGCCCTGTGTGAAAAAGTAATTGCCCCCTGAACCTAATAACTGGTTGGGCCACCCTTAGCAGCAATAACTGCAATCAAGCGTTTGCAATAACTTGCAACGAGTCTTTTACATTCTCCTTCAGGATTTTTTGGTAGACAGTAGAATTCATGGTTCCATCTATCACAGCAAGCCTTCCAGGTCCTGAAGCAGCAAAACAACCCCAGACCATCACACTACCACCACCATATTTTACTGTTGGTATGATGTTCTTTTTCTGAAATGCTGCGTTACTTTTACACCAGATGTAACGGGACACGCACCTTCCAAAAAGTTCAACTTTTGTCTCGTCGGTCCACAAGGTATTTTCACAAAAGTCTTGGCAATCATTGAGATGTTTTTTAGCAAAATTGAGACGAGCCTTAATGTTCTTTTTGCTTAAAAGTGGTTTGCGCCTTGGAAATCTGCCATGCAGGCCGTTTTTGCCCAGTCTCTTTCTTATGGTGGAGTCGTGAACACTGACCTTAATTGAGGCAAGTGAGGCCTGCAGTTCTTTAGATGTTGTCCTGGGGTCTTTTGTGGCCTCTCGGATGAGTTGTCTCTGCGCTCTTGGGGTAATTTTGGTCGGCCGGCCACTCCTGGAAAGGTTCACCACTGTTCCATGTTTTTGCCATTTGTGAATAATGGCTCTCACTGTGGTTCGCTGGAGTCCCAAAGCTTTAGAAATGGCTTTATAACCTTTACCAGACTGATAGATCTCAATTACTTTTGTTCTCATTTGTTCCTGAATTTCTTTGGATTTTGGCATGATGTCTAGCTTTTGAGGTGCTTTTGGTCTACTTCTCTGTGTCAGGTAGCTCCTATTTAAGTGATTTCTTGATTGAAACAGGTGTTGCAGTAATCAGGCCTGGGGGTGACTACAGAAATTGAACTCAGGTGTGATAAACCACAGTTAAGTTATTTTTTAACAAGGGGGGCAATCACTTTTTCACACAGGGCCATGTAGATTTGGAGTTTTTTCTCCCTTAATAAAGTAAACCTTCATTTAAAAAGTGCATTTTGTGTCCAATTGTGTTATCTTTGACTAATAGTTAACGGTTTTTGATGAGCAGAAACATTTAAGTGTGACAAACATGCAAAAGAATAAGAAATCAGGAAGGGGGCAAATAGTTTTTCACACCACTGTATATAGGAAATAAAAAATGGATGATAAAATAATGAATAACTATCAGTCTGAAGGGTTACAAAGTCTAAGCTTTTTTAAGACTTTGGGACTCCATTAAACCACGGTGAATGTCATTATCCACAAATGTTTAAAGCAAAAATAATCTTAAAAAAAACTTAAGGTTTTTAGTCACTAGATCCATAAATATTTCTAAAACACTGCACTCCAAACAAGATTTTTCATTATTTACACCTCTTCAGCCTATGTCATCTTTGACCTGTGTCCTCCTTCCTGTTTAGAAGAATTTACATAGAGGTTTAAATAACACACGTCAAGTTGTACAGACCCAGAGATGAGGGAGCGGTGGTTGAATGGTTATAATTATTTACTGGATTTGCAGAAATGAAAATATGAGACTATGAGATATGAGAATGGAAAGAGGTTGATGGTGGCAAAATGGAAAGACCTTTCTGTTCAGAGATAGCGGCGGTTTATTAATTAGGGAACTGAAAAGAAACTACAGAAAACCGAGAACAAAGGACAAACATGCCATTTTCCCAGTGCTTATAACTCAAAAGAGAGCAGGTTAACTGGTATGCACAATGCCTGGGCTAGCTTCATGTCAAGTAAGTTTTCTGTCGCCCCCCAAAACCATGAGCCCCTCCACACAGGCTCTCTCAATTCTGACCACTGAGAGCATGGCAGACAGAAAGAGCCCTGCATGACACTATCTTAGTTTTTGAAAGTTTTTTACTTTTCATTTTATTCAAATTTTTAAAAACTTTTCTGGAATTTGGTTATAAAAGGATGTGAGAGTGCTCATGACACACATTGGAAGAACTTCCCATTCAGAGATAGCGTGTGTTCATAAATTAGAGAACTGAACAGATACTAAGGAAAATTAAGAACAAAAAAACAAATAGAGCTCTGCCTGACAAACCTGAAAAAAAAAGAAAAAAAACTTTCGGATGGCTTATGTCTTATTTACATATGTTAGACTAAAAGCGCACACTTTAGAGGACCTCATTTATAAGTATCTGACTCCACAAATTTGATAAACGAGGTCTATTCTTCATTGTACATGATGCGTTAATGATCTGCTTCAATCACAATATGTTCATAACTACTGAATTGGTGTTAGAATATTTTAATAGGTAAGTCTACTTTGTGTAACACTCACCATTTTAACCAGCAGTAGAATTTCTGTGTACATTTTTTTTCCATTGCACTGTATTGCACACCAGTAAGTGCCTTCATCCTCTGGTCTCAGATCAGTGATGGTGATGGTAAAGACTTGGGCTGTTGTGTCGTCATACAGAGAGAATCTGAAGTCTTTAGCAGGAGATCCAGACTGAACAGCAATGTCTCCATACCCCACATAGGGAAACTCACCCAGAAATACTTGTTGTTCTCTTCATAGGATTTGTAGCAGCATTTAATCTGAACTGATCATTTTCTGTATTCAGTAACTGTAATTACAGCATCAGTAACAGCTGGAGAATAATATACAGTGAAATGAAATATGATCCAAGACCACTGTGTAACATATACTGTAACACCAAAATGATTCTCAGGATCAGGGCATATTAAAGTGTAAACATTGTGACACGTGTAAGAGAGGACCCAAGTACAAAAAATATATATCAGCACCCCTGAGAACTTCACTACTTTAAACACTAGAACCTCTCTAAATGTCCATCAATGCTAAGCTTTAATGTGACACTGATACTGAACACTGAGACTGATGAGGATTTGGAAGTGTTTGTACTTACCTAGAATCAGGCAGAAGGTGAAGATGAGGACCATCTCCATTCTACATCCACACTGGCAAATATTGGGTTATAATAATATATACAATTTTCTAATTGTTATCATACACACCTTCAATGTCTATTGTGTTAGGATGTGTTAGAAAGTAAAATCATGTTCGCTTCCATTTTTAAACAAGTGACAACAAAACTTTAAACAAGTTTTAAACCTTGTTCGACCACACATCCACCAACTATCTATTTAGAGGTGCTATTTTAACCACTGTAAAATACTCAGTTAAAAAAAAAAATCCAAAAAGAAACACCACAGATTAATATAGCCTGAAAAAATTATGTTATAATGTTATCTGGATATTATACTTTTACAAAGGCTAGGATTACTACATTAGAGAGAGAGAGAGAGAGAGAGAGAGAGAGAGAGAGAGGAAGAGGGTTTTAAATTATTATTTTAAAATATTTATTTATAAGCTAACTGCAAACTAAATAGCACTATGAAATTAATTTTATAAAAATATATTTTTCCATCTGTTATTACATGCATTATATAAAAACATGAAGATGTTAATTTTGACAAGGGGTGACAATAATTGTGACGGGCACTATAGGCCACATTTCAACAAGTAATCGAGAGGGTCAGTAGACTATTTTCCTTTAATGAATGGTTATTATGTTCTCAAGAACCAAAATTATACTATATTGATAACTGGACTGTTTTCTGGGAGCATCCTAGGCTCTACCACACTAATGGCCTACACCCTAGCAGTGTTGGAGCAGCAGCCCTTTCGTACAGCATCTCTAGGACACCACACACCATCTCACTGACATTAAGTCATGCCTCAGATTACAATTATAGTAGCTATGTGTCACGAAGGCGTGGCAGTGTTGCGTTACCACCCTACTTAGGGTTCTTTCTTTAACCACAATCTTGCCAACAAGTCCTGTGATGGCCCAACCACAATAGCACTTTGGTGCTGAAAGGTGTTTATTGTGCAAAAAGGTGCTCAAGTGATCCAAACAGTGTACAAAACATTAAGGAAAAGGAAACAAAACACTAATTTACAAAATATATACAAAAATTTACACTTGTCCCACTCAACTCTCACACATCCACAAAAGTAAACTCCACTTCCATCTACTTCAAACAACAACCTCTCCTGGCATTAAGCCAACGATGGCCTTATATGTAAGAGGCTCTGCCCCTGGAATATACCATTCCCAAATTTGACACTGTCTCTTTTTATCCACATTTTTGAGACTGTAAGACACAAACAGCATGTCTGCAAAATCATGCTCTTTAGTATTATAATATAATAATAATAATAATAATAATAATAATAATAATAATAATAAATACTGCCTAAATATATAAACAGGTACATGTACAGTACACCTCTCTGGTTATACACAGAAAGTCTTGGGGTGGGAAAACCATGTATAACAACCTGAGAGCACTCCAGACTCGGTTTCCCCTAATGCCCCTGGTGATGACGCGCAGTGATGCAAGCAATCACAGAACCTGTAAGATTCCGGTGAGGACATAACAGTTATGCCGTGATGAACACAATAAACAGTCATCTCATTTAACCAAGCCAGCGTGTGTGTTGTGTGTATCAACAACAAGGGATATGATGTATAACTGATGTATAACTGATGTATAACTATGTGTGTGTGTTTGTGTGTGTGTGTGTGTGTGTGTGTGTATGTAGTCGTAATTCATAGCGAAGCTGTGTGCACCCATCTGCGCTAGCTTTTTGCCTACTGTATATACTGTATGCGTACTCCTGCTGACTGTGGCGTCACACTACATTAAAACTTGTCACTTTGATACAAGTGCACACATAGCTGTATATGTTACCTGAATAGTGAGAACAAAGAATAAATCTGTTAATGTCAGGAACTAACCTGGGTTGACCAGAAGACATAGCGATTAGCGGTTAGTCCTTTGTAGCGTGGATGGTAAATCCAAACGAGGCAGCGACGCCAGTAAGCAGGATAACCACAATAGTTATTTTAAACAGCCCCTATTATGTTTTTAAAATTACCGTTACCACACTCTTGTTAATGTGACCAAGTAGTCATGCCGGGTTCGCTTAAACACTTTGTGTGTTCTCGTTTTTTTTTTTTTTTTTTTATATTACAAAGTTTTTAAGCGAACCTGGCATGAATGCTCGGTCACATTAACAAGAGTGTGGTAACGTTAATTGTAAGATGGCAGGCAAGTTGTTCGCGACGTAGAGCTGCCTTTAAAGGAACAGACAAGAAAGAGCGGGGTGGGGGGGTAGTGGGGGGGATGAGTTGCGCTGCCAGTATTTGTTTGGACGAGAGAAGGAGCGATTGCTATGGATCATTTTCTTTCGAAGATTTTTTAACCGGATTATCTTTGACTGAACATATTCCTCGGACTTCTCACCCTCTGTCATCGGCCTCCTGGACTTCATTAACCCCGGTGAGACTGAACCATACTCGGTATACTCGGATAACACACATACAATAAACACGGACTTCGGACATTTTTCACTTACTCACGTTCACATACACATACCGTTTATTATATATAGTTTGTAAATATTGTTTATATCTATGTTTGGTTGTGGTGCACCTTTTTAGTTTACTTTATTTAGTTTTGTATAATACACGTTTGCTTTATCTACTTGTTTGTGTTTTTCCTTTTTGCTCACCGGCCTTTTAACGCAACACCGACAAAAAGATAAAAGACCTCTCGATTTTTGTAGCCACAGTTAATATAAAATTAGCTGTTCGTTACATGGTTATACCAATGCCATCTTTTCTATGTATTGACGGGTCTCTAGAGACGTCATTCAGTTATGGTCATGGGCGTTTCGTTTTTCCAGAAAGGAGGGGTTTAGACAGACTGAATCTTCGAACTGCTTCATACAAGTTGTTTACGAATCATTTAGAAATGGGGTCAAATTAAATCTATTTTTGGAGAAAACTAAAGTGTTTTTTGACCTTGCATACACGTAAACCTGTTTTAAGAGACTCAATAAGCAATATTAGCAACCTTTAAAATGGCATAATATGACCCCTTTAAGGACTCTCTTAGGAGGAGAGCAAGGGAAAAACACAAATTTAACCTGAGTCCTATTCACGCACACTCGAATCGGAAAGTTAACCCAATTAAGTGAGTACTCACAAAATGGCTGACGAACCGTCTGAACCAGCATGGGCAAACTCAATGACTGAGCAATGTGAAGCGCCATCTTGTCTTCTTTTATGCTTCCTGTTTTGCGACCAAATTACGTCTGGGTCCTAGTGCCGGTTGTGAAGCAGGTGTGTGTGACAGTTAAAATAATTTAATCTATTTCTAAAGTTTGGGCTTCTCAACATTAGATTCCTTGCACCTTAAGCATGTTAATGAAATTATCTCACAGTCTGCCTTATCGAAACCTGGCATAGACCAATTGAATATACTGGTCTGAATGAGTCTACACTGTCAGGATATTTCTAAAAGCTTGACCCCTGTCAAACTAGTCATGGAGGTGGTGTTGCAACAATAACAATTTCAATAATTTCTTTTAAACAATTACTCTCAGAAAGCAGCACCCAAGTTTAACTCCTCCTAAGTACTTATCCTTAATGTTACACACACTAACATGCATAATAAATCCCTGCTATATCTTGCTCTGGCCACCGTCTATAGACCCCTGGGGCGTTACATTGATTTTCCTAAAGACTTCAGACATGTACTGTAGAGTCAGATCTATTGATTCACTCTGACAAAGTGTTAATTGCAGGAGACTTTAACATTCATGGAGACAATGCAAATACCAATGAGGTGTTGGCCAGAGGATGAAGGGGATGAAGGCCTCTGGTCTCAGATCAGTGATGGTGAAGTATTTGGCTGTTGTCATCATACATGGCAAATCTGGAATCTTTAGCAGGAGATCCAGACTGAACAGGAGTGTCACTATACCCCACATTTACCTCTGCAGAGATACTTCTTGTTCTTTTCATTTTAACTGATCATCCTCTGTATTCATTGACTCTAGTTATAGCATTAGTACCAGATGTATAATAATATACAGTGGAATGAAATATGATCAAGGAACATGGTGTAACATATAAGACTAAAATAGAAACAAAGCTGTGTATGTGTAATACAATCCACATATTACCAATATAACCAATATTCATATTTAAAATGCCTCACTCATAATCTCATTCTGACTCCAGACACACAAACACAATCACTCACTCTCACTCATTCATTTTCTATACCACTTATTATCCTATATTCAGGGTCGTGGGGAGCTGGAGCCTATCCCAGGAGGCTTAGGGCACGAGGCAGGATACACCCTGGACAGGGTGCCAATCCATTGCAGGGAACACACACATACACACACTGATTTATACACTACGGGCAATTTGGGAGCACCAATTAGCCTAACCTGCATATCTTTGGACTGTGGGAGAAAACCAGAGTACCCGGAGGAAACCCACCAAGCACAGGGAGAACATGCAAACCCCATGCACACAGAGACGGGAATCGAGCCTGGCCAGGAATCGAACTCGAACCCTGGAGGTGCAAGGGTCCGGTGGTGTGTGCCGCCCAAACACAATCAATTCAAGAACTTAAAAAAAGGGTATGTTTTGCTTGTGATCTTTTACCCATTTACTGTTTCTATCACTGTCACTTTTCAGTGTCTATTTGTGGTTTAATAGGAATTTCACTTCAATTATTCATGTGAGGGTTGGTTTCCTGGGCAAGTCTGGCCATCAGTACTCAGTGCCCAAAAACAGAAAAAAACTGAACTGAAAGCTAAAGTATTAGTCCATGTTTGCCAGACTTAAGTCTGTTTTTATAGTCAAGTGAGGTCTATATTAAAGTTCCTCTTCTTCTCTGTGACATTCCATTGAATCACTTTATGTCACTTAAATATTTTTTTATTTTTTTCCCACAATTTATAATTATTTTAGCTGTCAATTTTTTTCTTATTGGGCTGTGGTCTTTTATGCTTTATGAATTCCTGGAGCATAACTGAGTCCAACTAAGTCTATTAATCAAAATGAATACGACATGTTAAACAGATTGTGATCACTTATTCTGATTCTAAAATGTGTTATTACGAGTATAGTATATACTCATAATAATTGTATTGCATATTTAATTGTCTTACTTATTTCTAATCCTGATAGACCTGTCTGTGATGGATTTACACCCTGTCCAGGGTGTAACCCACCTCACGCACTAAGTCTCCTGGGATAGGATCAAGGACCTCCAAGACCCTGAGTATAGAATAAAGCGTTATAGACGATGAGTGATTGAGTGATAGCCCTATCAGCCTTAATCCCATCACACCTGTGATTATGTTTAGAATTCTGATGAGTAATTTAAAACTCATTTATTTGCTGCAATTACAGCACCATGTACTTTCTCTAAAAAGGGAAAGTCCTTTTCCTGCTTTGTACTGGAAACTTCTGATCAGATGATTTGATCTTATACTGTACGTTTGATACAGGAAATACAATTGGTTGGATTATTATACTTGTGCTAAATGATATATAATTGAAATCCAAAACAAATTAACACTACACTTATAAACACTGTCGCAAAACTGTAAGCTGTAATTGTAACGATGCACGTCTCACGAGGGGCAGTACCGCACATAAATACTCTGCACTATTCATAACGGTCAAATTCGCAGGCTGCTACCCCGCGGAGTCCTGAACAGGCAGAAGCGCAACCAAGTAGTAGGTTGCCAGGCAACACTGAAACATCTCGTGGTGCGGCTCTCCACATCGCACAGTATTGTCAATATTTTCTTCTAGACGAACAACCATTTTATATAACATTATACTCAAAAAAACTTAAGGGTGTAATTTGTGTGAAAAGTTTTAAATTTTTTGGTTTGAGAGTCCTTAAGGTGCCTTTTGGTAAACTTCAGGGCCCATATTCACAAAGCTTTTTATAATTCTTTCAGAAAGCCTATCTTAGCCTAAAATGTCCTAGCTGGGAGTCTTAAACTAAAAGTGATTTAGAAAACTTCTTAGAGCAACTTTGAGTAAGGAAAGTACAAAAACCTTTATCTTAGTGAGGGGGCGTGGTTGACCCAGTTGCTAGGGATGATGCAGCAATTCAAGGACTGTGATTGGTTGATAAAAAATAACCTCTGACCTCTGCAAAGGTCTTGAAATACAATCTTTGTGACAATAGCATACATGATATCATAATGTTTGTATAGACTAAATATATTAAAGTTACTTAAAACAGCCAAATGTTGAAAATGTGTCTACTTTTGAAGCAACCAATTTCATGCAGTAGTTACTATATTTAGGTTCTTTTTATACCTTAGGAG
Organism: Clarias gariepinus; assembly: GCF_024256425.1. NCBI lineage: Eukaryota > Metazoa > Chordata > Actinopteri > Siluriformes > Clariidae > Clarias > Clarias gariepinus. The sequence goes on from NC_071117.1 coordinate 4,224,414, forward strand.
CTGTTTTTAGGGATAAGATGTTTTGTGAATAATTTTTATCTTCACTAAGATTTAGTCCTAAATTTAAGGGGAAATTCTAAGAAAATATCATAATTCTAAGAATTTTCTTAGATTTTCATCACTATGAGCAACTTTTAGGCCTAAGAAATTTTGTGATTACGGGCCCTGGGGTCTACATTTTAAAGGACTAATTCTAAGGAAAGACTAAATTATACTTATGCTTATCTTTTCAGAATCTGACACCAGAGTGTTTTGCCCTTGCTGATAAATATTTCCAATGGAATATTCCATGGCACATTACATTGGGAGGATTTATGACACACTACAGTTCAACACCAAACAAATCATAATAGGATGTTAAGTTTATTTTCAAAAAAGGCTTTCAATACTGCAATGTGTTTATTGGATGCTTAATCATCACTGTAAAAGACTGAGGTTTTAGTTTAAGATAGCAAAATGAATAATACTGTCCTTTTTTTCTTAATAGGTTATGAGTCAGACAATTTTTTTTAGGTTAGACCAGAGACAAATGCACAGGAATCATGACTAGGAAATAAGGAATAGGTTCCTGTCCATGCTCTTTGCCCTAGCTCTTGGACAGTTTCCAACACTTATATGGAAAATATGTAGGTTATATATAAATATATAGATCATATGTAACTCTGATCTTCCTAATGTAAGAGTATGTGAAGGTATTTCTCTCAGTTCTGTAGCATAACATGCTTTTACAACCCTTTTCTTTTATGTTTTGTCTCACATTAAGTATGTTTGTTATGTATAAATATAGTGACAGGTTGTTCAGCCACTTATCTTTTTGCTTAATCTTCCTGATCTCTTGTTGTCTTCCAGTGATTTTCTTCCACTCATGAAGTGTGTGCGTCAAATCACCTTGAATGACTCATTTTGCCCAGTTTTATGTTCACTCTTTGTTCTAAATCGCTGTCCATGATGAACATGGTCAGAATAGCACTAGTTCCACACTGGACTATGTGCTTCCTATTACTGTACATGCAGCCATGTGCTGGCATCTGTTGGCAGATTACAAAACTAGTTTAGAAACTGTTTCATACCACCATGTATATAAATAAGGAACATGCTTGTTTTCTCTTTTCTCATAGTAGGTTTATAAGCATCTACAATGCTTTAAAGTTTTTTGTTTTTCTTCCTGTCTCTTATTAAGTACTTGGGTTAATATCCTTAATTATTATTGCATATCTAAAGAATGAATTTATGAGGTTTTATTATAAAGACCAAACATATTAGTAAAATTATAAATCTCTTAAGGTGCATTTCTTTTATTTTATACCTATTTTTGGTTGTGTTTGTCTGATTTTTTTTTTTTTTTTTTTGGACGTTGAAACATCTGCTGTAAGTACATCAAGTATTTACACTCATATGTGCTAATTTTCATCAAATTGTATTTGTTGTTTGATGTCAAGCTTAGCATGTGTAAGGGTTAGCCACTAGAGGGCGCCAAATGCCCAGACTCTTTTTGTGTTTGTGTTTTTGGTTGTAGTTTGTTTAAAGGGAACTTCATTTCCCTTAAGGCACCTCGGTCAGGTGTGGGAGCACTCACCTGAACCGAGGTGACTCATTAGTTTAATTTGTATAAATAGCCTGACTTAAGTTCAGTGAGTTGTCTAGCATTTGTCGTGGCTATACTTATGGTTGTTATGTTTAAAGTTTACCTGGTGCTCTGGGACAAGGGCTTTTTGTTTTAGTTTTTACTTTAAGACAACATTAATAAAAGAACATCTTTCAAACCGTCACCTTGCCTCGATGACACAAGACACCGAAATGTGACAGCATGATGAATTATTAAAAACATTACAGAAATTTAAAAAATACATATGATAAACAGTACACAGTCACCTTTAAAACTGAATCACTTTACTAACTGAAGGCTCACAGTGTGATCATTTGTTTTTGCTAATTTGAGCAAAAAAAAAAAAAACATCCACACTGTCATCAGTCTTTTCATAGTTTTTCCACATTTTGGATTTATTTTATTATTAAAAGACTTTTCCCATGAACTAAGCAATATTGTTGAAAATAGGACAATATCTTATTTTCAAAATGTATGTCTTCTAATCAGGATGCGAAGAAAATGCATTTACTCTTCTCTGAATTCCTCGATGATAGTGTGGACATATTTTCTGATTTGCCCCTACATTGTCTGCAGGCAGATACAGTGGGTCAAAAAAGTATTAGATACACTGCTAATTTTCCCCAGTTACAAATAATGGAGAGATCTGTAATTTCCATCATAGGTACACCTCAACTGTGACAGACAGAATCTAAAAAAAAAAAACATCCAGAAAATCACATTGTATGATTTTAGAATAACCAGCAAGATTTCTGACCTGAATTCCTCCTATCCTCCACTCATTGCCTGTATAAAATACACCTGTTTAGACAAACAATCTATCAGACTCCAACTTGTCCACTATCAGCAAGACCAAAGAGCTGTCTAAGGACACTAGGGACAAAATTTTAGACCTGCACAAGGTTAGTATGGGCTACAGGACAATAGGCAAACAGCTTGGTGAAAAGGCAACAACTGTTGGCGCAATTACAGTATTAGAAAATGGAAGAAATTCAAAATGCCTCGGGCTCCATGTCAGATCTTGCCTTGTGAAACTTTGTATTGCCCAAAACCTGAAAGATCTGAACAAGACCTGTATGGAGGAGTGGGCCTAAACCCCTGCTGCAGTGTGTGCAAACCTGGTCAATAAAATGAAAATTATTTTGAAATCATACAATGTGATTTTCTGGATTTTTTTTATGTCCCACAGTTGAAGTATACCTACAATAAAAATTACAGATATTTTCATTCTTTATTAGTGGGAAAACTTGAAAAATTGGCAGTGTATTAAATACTTTAATTGCCCAACTATTTATAAGAAGTGCTAGAGTTTGACCAGCATGCATTTCTAACAGCCTAAGGATTACATAATAAAATCAACATAAAGTTAAATGAAAAAAATTCATATTATTTTATTCATTTATTTTTAATTATAATGTCTCAAAAGCACTTTATAATGATCTTGATCGACATGGTTATTCTTTCTTGCACTGTACACACACAATTTCTGTGTTCACACAATTAGCTTTATATTTTTACCTCCAGGAGGCAGTAAGGGACTTTTGTCTAAAACTCACACAGAGAGAGTAAGGCAGCAAATATAAAGCAATACTAATATATTGTACTTTAATTTAGTACTGACTAATAAAAAAAAAAAAATAAGTGCATTATAGTTTCCAGTGCAGTAAACTATACCACTGTTAATAGGTCTATGTACAGAACTGTCTTCCTAATTTAAAAGTGTTTTTACAGCAGTTGAGCTTGACTCTTCACACACAGACACACACTTCCTGATTAGTTTTCTGTCACTGGCTCAAATGTGGACATGGATGGGACATTACTTTCTAATATCACTAACACGAATAGACACTGCACAGTCACAATGAGGGTGCATTCAATATATATATATATATATATATATATATATATATATATATATATATATATATATATATATATATATACAGTATATATAACTTTCATTATTTTTTTTTAGAATGGAGATGGTCCTCATCTTCACCTTCTGCCTGATTCTAGGTAAGAACAAACACTTAAATCTGTCACGATTCGGGTGTATCAGGCTGATGGTACGCCGTGGGCTTACAAAGGGCAGGCATAAACGCAGAGGGTTTTTTTCCAAAAGGAAAAGTCTTTTATTAACAAAACATAACTAAACACAATGGAACTAAACAAACAAAATACTGGCTCAGTAAACATAACACACAAGGGTTTAGGAAATTAAACACACACACGGGAATACAGGAAATAGACATACTGGGGTTCTGGGAACCCGTCACGGCTAACTGGCGCTTAGTGATGAAACCTCGGCTTTATAACACAGGCAGACATTTAGGCTCTAATGCCTGGGACACATACATAGGCTCTAATGCCTGGGACACATACATAGGCTCTAATGCCTGGGACACATACATAGGCTCTAATGCCTGGGACACATACATAGGCTCTAATGCCTGGGACACATACATAGGCTCTAATGCCTGGGACACATACATAGGCTCTAATGCCTGGGACACATACATAGGCTCTAATGCCTGGGACACATACATAGGCTCTAATACCTGGGACACATACATAGGCTCTAATACCTGGGACACATACATAGGCTCTAATACCCGAGACAAATGACAAGCCTGCTCTGTGTTAGACGCACGGCTGTAGCTAGGTGCCGTGACCAGGGCCCCAAAGCCCCCCTTTAACAAATCACATGAACACAAACTTAGACAAACTCCACAAGACTCACACATAAGACCAAAGCTCCTAGACGTAAACTTACCCCTGGTATGCACCTACGAGCGACTCCCACACACCCACGCGCTCCTATGAGCGGCATTCAGACACACGCGCTCCTATGAGCGGCATTCAGACACACGCGCTCCTATGAGCGGCATTCAGACACACGCGCTCCTATGAGCGGCATTCAGACACACGCGCTCCTATGAGCGGCATTCAGACACACGCGCTCCTATGAGCGGCATTCACACATCCACGTTCCTATAAACGGCTTGCACACACGCTCCTATGAGCGACACTCGTAGAGCATACCAAGGCCTAGAGCTTCGGTCAAACACAGGGGAATACATACAAACGGCATTAACATGAAACGCTAGGACCATAAACACACGCAACATACTCACACATAAATGGTTTAACTTAAGCCCTTAACCACATAAAACAGACCCACAGAGCCAGTACTAACTAACCCCCCCAACATACAAACACAACAAAACAAAAGCCCACTAGACAATAACAATGCTCAGCCCAGTTTCCCAGAACTAACAGCTACTTATAGTCTCACTAATTGGCTGCCTCGGCGCAGGTGAGCTCCTTCCTTACCTGACCGAGGTGCCTTCTGGGAAACTGGGTCTTTCCAACAAAACTACAAACGAAACAAAACACAGCCACAGTGCCCTCTAGGGGCAGACCCTTACAAAATCCTCATCAGTCTCAATGTTCAGTATCAGTGTCACATTAACACTACAAGCGCTGAGCAGCGGTCATTTGACCGCTATGGGGAAAAAATTACACTTCACACTCGATCAAATTCCAGGACCCTCCTTTCATGACTTTTCCTAAATCTGTGAGCTTAATCACCCTGTATGCTTACATTTTCAAAATCGCACCAGTAAAAGCCAGTATAAAGCCATTTTGCTACTATTTACGTGAAATCGCTGACAGCTGCGCGCCGGTCATGCCGTTTCCTGCCTTTTCCAACCTGCGATTCTCATTTCTCTCAGCAGATGGCGCAAGGAATCGCGCCAACTATCTATGCGTCATTCAGTGCGTATATGTTACTACTGTATCTCAGGTTTCATTTCATATATGCAGTTTATATATATAGTATATATGTGTGTGACAGTGCTTTGGATGGAGCAGATCTATGCTAAAACAATGTAATGACCCCTCCTGAGGATATAAAGCTTTATTATTGGGTTTGAATAAATCAGATCCACCACAGCAGATAATAAACTATGCTATGTCATAACTGAGGCAAACACCACAATTATGCCTCGTTTTGTTCCGTGTTGCTAGGCAACGGACCGCACGCCTATTCTGGAATGTGGAAAAGATGTGTGGCCACTCAGTGAGAACTAAACCAAAGATTTCGGTAACTACACTGAGTGTAACATCTGCATAATGACATTAAACAGCTGAACAACTTTACTTTTCCGTTTACCTCTGAGAAAAAAAAAAAAGCTGTATTTTGTTTGTTTATATTTAGAATTTTTATAAGAGTACAAGAAGGTAACAGTTTGGTCTGTGCACTTAGTGCCCTTGTAGAGAATAAATAAATGAATAACACATTCCAACCCCCTCTCAAGAGAGTGCCATAGTCTATTGTTAGTTTTAATGATTTGGCTGAAAGTAATTAACATTAACCTAAACCACTGATCATAAGTTTCAAGATTCAAGATTCAAATAACTTTATTAATCCCAGAGGGAAATTGCTTTCAGCTGAAACTAATTCTATACATGAAAATGTAGATGCAGATTCCAATGTATAGTTCGTAATCACTGTGTGAAAACCTATTTACTTTTTTTTGAATTTGTCCATAACAGAGTGGCCATATTTTGCAGTTTGCTTGTAAGTTGTCTGCATGCATATCATTTAAAAGCCTAAGATGTACTTAATAAAAGTAAATGTTAAATGAGAAATTTAAATTTTATTTAGAGTCTGAAATTAGGAAGTCTTAAATACACTTTACAGTTATATATATATATATATATATATATATATATATATATATATATATATATATTAGTATTCTTCCTTGCACTGTTCACAAACAATTTTTTCAATTTTTACACTTTGTCCTGTAGGGGACAGTAAGGGTTTTCTGTCACAGACTATTCAACACTGACAGGAAACTATACATGTTAGGCAAAAAATAACAGGCAGGAACAATATTGTGTAATCTACTATTGTGTATAACAAACTGAGGGGAAAAAACTGTTAATAGTGCAGTACACTATTAACAATACTGTTAAAAAGTTCAACACCAGAACTACCGACACGCGCGCGCGCGCGCACACACACACACACACACACACACACACACATACATACACACTCTGAGTGGTTTTTTGTCACTGGGTCAAAAGTGGAAGTGGACGTGACGTTACTTTCTACTAACATTACAGAAATAGACACTGCACAGTCACAGAGACAGAGACAGTGAGTGTGTGGTCGATAACTAACAGTACATTATTAATTATTATTTTCCAATGTTTGTGAGTCTGGATGTAGAATGGAGATGGTCCTCATCTTCACCTTCTGCCTGATTCTAGGTAAGTACAAACACTTCCAAATCCTCATCAGTCTCAGTGTTCAGTATCAGTGTCACATTAAAGCTTTGCACTGATGGACATTCTACATGACATGCATGATTTGGACTATTAGTCCGAGTGTGTTGTTTAAAATATCTTTATTGATTAATGCACACACATTATAAATGTGTCATTTTGGTCTTATATGTTACACCATGGTCCTGGATCATATTTCATTCCACTGTATATTATTCTCCAGCTGGTACTGATGCTGTAACTACAGTAACTGGATACAGAGGACGATCAGTTCAGATTAACTGCTCCTACACATCTGGATATGAAAAAAGCACAAAGTATCTCTGTAGAGGTGGATGTTCTGTTTTGCTCATAAAAGACATTCCTGTTAATTCTAAATCTCCGGCTAAAGACTCCAGATTCTCTCTGTATGACGACACAACAGCAAAAGTCTTCACCGTCAACATCACTGATCTGAGACCAGAGGATGAAGGAACTTACTGGTGTGGGATAGAGGGGATAGTGTATGATTCTTACACAGAGATTCAGCTTCTGTTTAAAATGGGTAAGGATCACAATTATCATCTTTCTAATCTAAATTCCATGACTGATTGTGAACATACTGTAATTTAAGGCAGATTATTAAATCACAATATACAATGTATAAATACTTCATTTTTATCTAGAAACTAAACGATTGATGAGGCTCACTGCCAGTAATCCTTAAAGGGCAAGAAAACAAATTCTTTCAAATCTTTCAGATGATCCTTCCATCCATATTGTCTCATCCACCACACACCCCACACACTCCACGAGTCCATCAGTGCATGCCGAGATCACACATTCAACAACAGGTATGAACTTCTTGTTTAACCTTTTCACCACATTCCTCATATTATTTATCATGAAAAATTGGCATTTTCGCAAAACTACTGAAATGATGCTAACCACTTTACCACTGCTTCCTCATCTCAGAGTATGTACAATGTCATGCCTTGTATGATATTGTACATTTAAATTATTTTAATACGGAACAGAAAGTTCAACCCACGACAGGATTGAAGACATCAGCTCTGGGGGGAATAAATGTTTCAGTCATGTTGGTTTAACCTTTTAATCCAGACCAGCTGCTGTTCATTTTTGTATTCCTTTTTAACCACTTAATCTTACTGCTGTCTAATCGTCTGCCATACATGTAATGTCAGAAAATATCTGCATCACTGGGAACAAGAAAATGCTTCTGAGTTCATAAAAAACACTAAATATCTTTCTACAAGGCTTTTATCAATTATACAATATTATTTTATATATTGTAGTGGTGTTTTTTCCACAGCTATAATCTGCTTATAAAAAGTAAAACTGCAGCCACAATGGCATTATTATATCTGTCAGTCTACAACCACGTGTGGTATTTATTCAGGTTAAATGTACACATGGTACGCCTACACTTCCCTCAGTGTGGTCTGTCTGAGCAGGTGTGGTTTCCACATTTCCAGTTTCAGTGGTTTGAAAACATGCACCATAAACACAGGAGTTATTATACATTATCTAGTCGGCTCGAATGTGAACATGTTCTTTGCCTCAGTAGATTCCTGTACACTGCAAAAAATATTGGATTGTTATTTAATGCAGCTCTTGGTAACACATATTGCATAAGTTTGTCAAGTTTGTTGTTTCATAACCGTGTTTCTTTGGAAATAGTCCAACATCCTCATTTGGATGTTCTGGTTTCAAGACAGAATTTAACAGTAAGGCAGTCCACCAGTTGTAAGATTTAAGATTGTAGATTTGATATCTGGACTTTTGCTTTCCTTAAAAGTAAAGTTAGTGATACATGTCAAAGGTTAATAATTTTTTTTTTTAAATCTTTCTCTCTCACACACATAAATCACTGTACAATAAATTTGATATTAAATAAAAAAATAAGGTTATAAGTGGAAAAATAAAAAAAAAGTTAAACTCCATGCCAAAGAACATAACTGTAGTGTTGCAGAAATACCATCTGTTTAGTAAACAAAACATTCTGTTTAGTAAACAAAAGTAGAAAAAACATGGATGCAGCATACTGTTTTAAAAACACTACTCAGTACTTTTTTACAGTGTTTTTATAATAAGGATTATTTAGTATGAAACTGTACAAGGTTTTGCTTGCGTATGACCACGGGTTCTAACTGTAGTCATGAGACATCTGAAGGCGATGAAACCGACCACATCATTTATATATTCAGTTTCACTTTACTTGCGTACACACACACACAGAGACACAAGCTTAGAGTATAATTATTAAAGTAAAATCTGAAGATCTGAATAATCTAAAAAAAATATATATTTAAATGAAAATGATCAGTGGTCAGAGATATAAAATGATGTGTATTTTTGGTCATGTTTCTCTTCTAGAAATGTCAACCGTCATCACGGCTGTGTCTGTGGTTCTAGTGCTGCTTCTCTTTTCCCTTTTATTTGCCGTTGCCCTAGAGAGGAAAAAGCACCAAGGTTCTAAAAACCCATTTTTTATACTAAATATTTCATAATATTAACATTCTTAAAATGATGGCTTTATTATCTTCCCCTGATTCTCAGGTTCCTCTGCAGCCCAACTGACTCAAAGCTCCTCAAAGCACAAAGTGGTGAGTTGTGATTTTGCCCAAATTTTTCTTTGATTTCAATAACCCAAAGAAACACTGTTGTCTGTTGTACTGCACCAAACCTTACATTAACTGATTTTTTTTGTTAACATTTGTACAAGATTTATGAAGTTAATTGTAAATAAATGCCATACATGTATATTTACATGCAAAAAAAAAAAATAGAGTAACTCACACAATGCAATATTCAAACCCAGGAAAGCTGAGCCACAACCTGGGTTAGAAAGTGAATGCATTACCAGTGTATAACAAGGGGAAGTGAAATTAAAAGAGGAGTTAGACTTTAGAAGTATGAGGCCTGGTATCTCATTCCTATAGCAATTTAAATAATAATAATAATATTACAACAGAGGACTGGAGTTCATTATTTTAATTTATTTATTTAAACTGTAAGTAATAGTTCAGCATTTCTCTCACAGATTGACTTCACGTGAACATGCATTTTACCAACAATTTATATTTTTCTGATCTCAAGTATGCCAAACACAGGTGCAGCCTAGAAGTAGTACCTAGAAGTAGCGCTTTATCTCTCTTAGTGGCAAAGCAGGGACATGTCAGTCTCTTCCTTACATACATAAGCAAATACTATGTTGGTAGTTTAGAGGAAAATAGCCTGATTGATACGTTATTTTATATATATAGAGAGAGATTAAAATTTTACATATAGATAGTTTAGATTTATTTAACACTTGTTTACCTTCTTGTGCTCAGGTTCCATGTCCTGATTATGAGGAGATTAAAGACGCCAGAATTCTTACTAACTCAATTTACTCCACTGCTCCACCTCCCTCAAAACACTTTGAGATTTATGCCAACACTGAATTACCCACAGGTTACTCTGATCATCTGCAAGCTGTTTATACTACAGTAGATCACCCATCAGCTCCTCCTGATCAGGACTTCTACTCCACAGCTCAGTTACCCACAATTTCCTCTGACTCATCAGTCAGCGCTGCTCCACCATCAGTTGTGAAATCTGCTGAAAGACTAACATACGCAGAAGTGAGTTTTGGCACCAGGTCTAATGATGCAGCTCCAAAAGTGATCTACAAACATGAAAATAACTCATGTGAATATGATAATGTTAACATAACTGAATACCACTAGTTAGCAGACATTATCAGGTGATAAGCTTACAAGGTATTTGTAAGTTAAAGCACCCATCATATTACGGAACATTATGTGCTGTTTTAAATACATATAGTGCTGATTAGTTCTCAAGCCTGAATATGGTCAAATGCCAAATCTGGTGTTTAATTTTCCAAATAACAGTTCCGACAACAGTTCTTAAAAAAATTAAAAATATTTAAAACAACTGTCAAATATAAGTGGATCAGTAGTTAAATGTAAGCAACACACATTATTTCTTACTTCGTAAACAATCATCGTGTTTTTCGGTGCAGAATTATATTTCTAGTTTCACTAATTTCAGTGTATTTATAAAATTTTGCATTAATTATTAATAAAGATTTGAGTGAAATTTGTGGCATTAAATTACACTACATTGTGGATAAAAACTATTTGCGAGTCATTTTGTCCATGACACTTCTGTATCATCTTGCATATGGCACAAATGTGAATAGATTGAGTTGTGGATGTGTATTTCCCTTTATAATGTGATGAGCCCCCCTGGGAACCCTAGTGCTATAAATGTCCTGAAATTGAAGGAGGGGTACCCGGTGGACTGTGCAGTTTTAATCACCCGCTGAAGAGCTTTCCGTTCCTGAGCAGTGCTGTTCCCATTAAACTGGTGGTAACACTTTTGACTGTGGTTGACATGCCAAATTTCTTAAATGTTTGGATGTTAAATCCAAATTTTAAATATTTTTACCCTCTCCACTTCAGTCTTAAAAATATAGCTCCTTTCTCCTTCTTCTAGGATTGATAATTATTTCCTTGGTCTTATCTACATTTATGACACAAGGTCATCAGTCTCGCCACTTCTTTTATGTAAGACGTTTCCTCTCCTCCTGTGATCAGTCCTATGACTGTGGTGTCATCTGCAAACTATGTCGAACAAAAAGTACCCCTATTTACCTCCACCTATTTATATGTTGCATGTGCAAAAAATGAATCATTCTGTAAACCATTAACGTAAAAGTTAAATATACCAAGCAGTCCTAAAAAAAATAATAATTGAGAAAGAGGTGGAAAATAGCCTATCACACTGGTGAAAGCATTATTTACTGCTCACAAACGTGAAATGATCATGAAATGATACAAATCATGAAATGATAAGGTGGCTAAATTATTGTACAGGTGACTAATAGGTAAATCACCATCAAACTAATTAAAACATCACGTTGCATTGCTCCAAAACAGCCGAAAGAGTGATGGGACAACTTTATACAGGTTAGTTAGCATATTTAAATTACGTTAAATGCGCGTTCATGTTTCCAGTTACCTAGCTAACTTAGCAAGTGAAAAATGTCCGCCAATCCAAGGGTTTATCATTGGGATATGTTTTTTTTTTTGTTTTTTTCTTTTTCCCCGATTTTCTCCCCAATCTAGTCGTAGCCAATTCCTCCCCGTCACTAGGAGGCTCCCACATTTAGGCTACTACCACCACTCAGTCGGGAGGATGAAAGCTATCCCGTGTTTCCTCCAAACCACGTGACGCGAGCCGACCGCATCTTTTCGAACTGCTCGCTCACGCACCGTTAGGGGCGGAGTAACACACTCGGAGGAAAGCGCTAGCCACTCCTTCCGTGTGCGCGAGCTCACAGACGCCCCTGATTGGCTGTAGAGCCGTGATTAATGGTCTGACAGTCAAAATGTGGAGGGACAGCCTTGTAGGAGTCTTTCATATTGCTGTACTGTATACTGTATGCTCTAGAATGTTTTTCTTATCAGAAAAATTACATATTGGTGATACATGGGCAATACATTCCTGAGATTACAGTGGTTAAAATGACCAGCTACTATGATCACAGAATCTGGATATGCCAGCTCATGCTTGCTGATGACGTCATACAGAGTTCCCAGGACGGTCACATGATCAGCCCCCAGCCGAATGTAAACAGCTAGCAAAAACACTGCATTAAATTCCCTGTGGTAGATAGAAGGGTCTACACTGCACCATTATAAGTTTAAATTCCCCAGAACAGTGCTTTTCAACAACCTGCAACAACAGGGGTAGCTCAGTGGTTAAGGCATTGGATTTACGGTTTGGAAGATCCCAGGTTCAAACCCCACAACCACCAAGTTGCCACCCTTGAGTAAGGCCCTTAACTGCTTAGATGTATAATGAGATAAAAATGTAAGTCGCTCTGGATAAGAGCGTCTGCTAAATGTAAATGTAAACTACACCACCTGTTGTTCACATACACAGATATGCTGCCACCTCTGTCTTGCCCAAGTCTGCTAATCTCATCTGATAGTCAGGTTTCCATGAAAATAAAAGCACAACATGGTGGCACATATCTCATGGTGGGTCATAAGTCTGGTCCTCAGCTTGTCCATCTTGTTATCGACTATACTATTCCACTTGCTATGTATGTATGCATTTAGTCATGTTGATATGGCCAAGAAAATCTGCTGAAATTAAAATAGAGCATGAGAACAGGGGGAAAATGCAAAGTGACATTGAACTTGACACTGTTGTTGGTGCTAGACAAACTGGTTAGAGTATTTCTGAAACTGCTTTCCAGTTTAAATGTTTATTCAGTGAGGGCAGTTCTCTAGGTGAAAATAGGTGTTGATGTCAGAGGTCAAAGGAAAATGGCCAGACTGGTTCAAACTGGCAGAAAGGAACATAATTCATGGTATTAGTTTTCATTTATTATTATGATGACACATAAGCCAGATGAGAAAAACTTGCTTAATAAAGTTGAGTAATGTGTAAAGGACATAAGAGACTGTATGTTAATTAACTTTCTAATGTTTAATCCTAATAAGACATATTTTCTGGTACTAGAACAACACATGCATCTAAAAGTAAGCTTTTTTATCACACAGTAACTCTGGTTGGCCTTTTTGTTCCATCATGAACAACAGTAAAAGATCTTGGTGTGATAAATTCCAATGTTTTATTAAAGCTCTTGTAGATAATATTACTAGGAAAGCATTACTTCAGCTCAGGGAAATTAGTTTACCTTTAGGTTGGATTATTGTAATGCAGCCTTCGATCTTCTTTAATCCTTCTGCATTGATTGGTAGATTGATTTGTCCTCTTAGCCAATACGATGCTGAGGGTGCTGTGGATTCTAAACATCATTCACGATTCCTTTTCCACTCTTGTCTGCCTGCAGATTTACAGTTTGCCTCATCGAAGGTCAGTCATTGGTTCCTCAGATCTTCTTAGATTTGTTTGAGCCAAGTTTCCATGATCCAAGCCGAGGAGGTAAATCCAAATGCTGAGCACGGGAAAGTGTGCATGTTGCTTTAAAAGTAAAGAGAGTGAGCCGGGTTGTGTAGCGGAAGTGCGGCATGAGCTCTGTGGAGAAAATGCAGAAGTGGTTAATGCATGCTGGAAGGTTAATGAATCGGAAGGTTTATGCTGGCTGAATGGAGATCAGATCTGCGAAGCCAAATCTTGATTGTAATATTGCATGGTTTGAGGCAGGAAAATCAAACAGAGTCCATGATCCAGATTCATGAAACGAGATTGAGGGTCAGTAGCCAAAAATCCAAATGACCGCAAGTCCAAAACAAGAAACGAAAGCATAGTCAATAAAACAAAGTATGAGTTGGTAACTGAAACGTTAAACAGATAAAGCTGCTGGAAGGTTGGGCATAAAGGCACACACTATTCTGGCAGAGAATAGTTGTTTGATGGAGTGTTATATAAAGTGGAGTGATGAATGGAGATGGGAAACAGGTGTGCTCAGGGCCGGTGCATAAGGTGGTCAAAAGAAAATAGTGGAGTGGAGTTGCAGGTGATCATGACTTGGCTTTAGAGGTAAGCTTAACCTGGCATTCCTTGACAGAGAGCTTACAGTATGTTTATATAATGAGCATATGAGCCCACTTTGGACATAATGAGCTTACATTGGTCCTCACCTTTTGGTCACACTAGCTCACCAGTACATTTTGGGAATTTCCTCCCAAATTAGTGATGGAGAGAGAAAAGTGAGTATGTGAGTTCCGGGAAGTTAATTTCTTTATGTTCAGCACTAATCTGATACCCAATGCAACACAGGATATCTTGAAGGGCTAAGACCAGTGGCATTTGTTAGCTCTAAATTAAAACACTCTGAATAAATTCATGCTATTAGTTATTAGCTAAAGTTATTAGTTGGAGTTTCGGACACTAAAGTGAGCTGTGGTAGATTTAATAATTAATAATTTGATAATTGTGTAGTTACCTATATAATTACCTATATGGGGCAACACTTACTGCACAGACAATCTGTTGACATACAGTGTATGCTAACAAATGTATTGTAATCCAACACAGAAGGCTTGATGCTTTATGTATGCATTTTAATTATTCAGTACTGGCCTGGACACATGTCTTAGAAGCCACTGTCCCCAAATATGTGAGAAGAACAGAATGACAAATAGGAGACCTTACACTAGATAAGAGTGAAGTCTATTTGACAAAAGTATGTCTCATAGTCTATCTCTCTAAATGTGTGCCAACAGGCCAGGCCGCAAAATAACTCATCCAGCTTGTATTATTAAGGATGTTCGAGAGAAGTAATGCTGGAATCATTATGACCTAGGGGAAAAAATGCTAACTATTTAGTCTCATTTTTGTTTTTAATTAAAAATATCTGTGCACTGTAAAGGACGAAGTAAAGACCTGCAGAAAGTGTCACACTCATAGGTCTTCTTGCCAGAATGTTGCTGTAAGGTTTTATAATATTGTAAGACATTATAATCTAATAAGAAGATTCCTGTGCCCTGAGAACATCTTCCTCACTGTGCTTCCTGATGCCTTATGTGGTAATACCTTCTATATCCTGTATCCAGACGAATATACAGTCAGACGGCTCTTATCCACTATAACCCTTTTGTTTAATCAGGAGAATGCAGATGTATTTCCCCTCTCCTGCCTGTTTCTGGCTCTCTCTTTGACTGACATGTTAATGACTGGTTCTTTTGATGTTTGGGATGCAGCACTCCTTTAAATGTGCTCTTTGCTGAGTGTGTGTTTGTCTCTCCCAGTCGATTGGCCCTGGACCGGCAAGTGTATCAAATTGCGGTGGACACAACCAGGTAAAACTCTTCTTCTCTTAGTTAAAACATATCTCAGACACACTTCTTCTTCATTTAAACAGCTGCCCTACAAAATCAGGTACTATTTGCACTCAACTCAGCTGTGACTATTTATAGAATGAAGACAACATTTATTTTGGGCCAGGCACAATGCAAGACTGCACCTGCATATTTGCTTATTATTTGTGTTCCATTACAAATTTCTTGTGTTCTACATTTGCTGCCTGGCCAAAAAAGATCTCACAGTAATATTTCATTGGACCACCTTTTGCTTTAAATACGGCTTTATCATAGGTTATCACAATGTCACAACATAAATTTCAGCCCAGAGTTCCATAAATTTTTCTCCAAGATCTTAATGATGATGATGATGATGGGAGAATCGGACTGCCATGCAAATCTTCCCCAGCACATCCCAAAAATATAGAAGGAGGTTAAAAATCCTTGTCAATCAGTACATTCAGGTCATAAGGTGACCAATCTTTTTTCTCCTTTGCTGAACCTTAGACCTGTCTAACAGAAGCAGCCCCAGATCATAACACTACCCCTACAGGTTTGTATGGTTGGCACCAGCCATAATGGGTGGATCACTTCTTCGATCTCTCTTTTTATGCTGATGCACCCATCACTCTCGAACAGGCTTACTCTGGACTCATCAGACCACTTGACCTTTTTCCAATGCTTCATATTTCAAACTGAAGCCTTTTTTATTAGCCCCACTAATAAGTGGTTCTTTTAAAGTGTACACAGCTGTTTAGTCCCAAACCCTTGAGTTCTGTTTGTATTGTGAGTGTGGAAATGCTTTAAGTTACAATCTTAATATGCATTATAAGTTCTCTAATTATTATTTTTTTTATTTCACCAAGCATTTAAGTGATCTCTCATCACACTCATTTAGGATGTTTTTTCTGATTACATTTCTTTCTCGAAGCTGATGGTTTACCACTATCCTTCCAGGTTTTAATAATGCTATTTCCAGTTCTTAACCCAATTTTAGTGATTTCAGCAATCTCCTTAGTTGTTTTCGTTGCTTGATTTAAGGACAATAATTTGATCAGAGTAAGCAGTCACTCACCAGCATTATACATATAACACAGGTAGTAATCTATGATGCAATACTCGTTCATCTGTATACAAGTAACAGAGTAAGTCATGAACACTAAGCTCTACTCTCACAGCAACAAGGACCAAAAAGGTCTACAGACAGTTCAATTCAATTCAATTTTATTTGTATAGCGCTTTTAACAATTGGCATTGTCCCAAAGCAGCTTTACACAATTAAAAGAATTATTTAAGTTTGGGAATTTAAATGTGTATAAATCAAAATAGTCAGATAGTCCCTGGTGAGCAAGCCGTGGGCGACAGTGGCAAGGAAAAACCCCCTGAGATGGTAGTAGGAAGAAACCTTGAGAGGAACCAGACTCAACAGGGAACCCATCCTCATCTGGGTGAAACAGAGAGCACGAATTGATCTGCATTTATACAGTGTTTCAGTTGGCAGGCAGTTCAGCATAACAGTTAATGTTAATATGGAGTCCAGTTTAAAAACTCAGGTATACTTGTATGAAGTTCGAGTCCTGAACAATCGAACGGTCAAGTCCTCAGAGAAACAGCTGCCGACACCAGTTGAGGCCAGAACCGTCTTCTAGGTAGAGAGAACCACCCCCAGACACGAGACACATCCCAAAGAGACACACGGGGCATCCATGTGACGAGATCTCCAACCAGAAGCGGGGCACCAGGATGGGTCAGACAGGTCCGAAGGGCAGAGGGAGTCTGGATCATTGGCAGCTCAGGAACGACATGTGTAGCTCGACAGAGAGAGGGGGAGAAAGGGGAAGAGAAAGAACAGGGGAGAAAGAAGAAGAGAAGAGATAACAGTAAGGTCTGGTCACAGTCATATAATGTATAATGTCAAAGTATATTAACTGTAGAGTGCAAGCAGAGACTCCGGCAGGACTAACTATAACAGCATAACTAAAAGGGAGGGCCAGAAGGAAAGACAGACATAAGGGCTCCCTGAGATGTAAAGCAACCAATCACCTTACCGTCAACAAACCTGAGTGATCAATGAGAGTGAGGAAGACAGCATCCAAACATACCAGTTCACCATAATACTCTACGTCCATGAGTCCCCCAGATCTGCTCCTTTACCTATGGCAAATCTATTTATAAAAATGCTTGATTAAATAAATAGGTTTTTAGCCTGGACTTAAACACTGAGACTGTGTCTGAGTCCCGAACACTATTTGGAAGACTATTCCATAACTTTGGAGAAAAAGCTCTGCCCCCTGCTGTAGTTTTCCTAATACGCGGTACTAATAAGCCTTTGATCGAAGTAGACGTGGCGGATCGTAAGACGCTAGCAGTTCACTCAGATACTGCAGTGTGAGACCATTTAATGCTTTATATGTCAAAAGTAGTATTTTAAAATCAATGCGAAATTCCACAGGGAGCCAATAAAGTGAAGATAAGATAGGGGTGATGTGCTTGTATCTTCTGGACAGGTGTAGCATCCGTCCAATGAAGCTAGTATTTGGCACCAGTAAAATGGTGTTGTAGTACTATGGGCAGGGCCCTGGATTTTTTTATAGTACTGACCTGGTTACTGTTAATAATCAAACTTAATTGTTTTAATTCTTAAAAAAAAAAAATAAAAATAGAATTGACGGTACCTCCACTTATTTTTTTATCATTTCAACCCACTAAAAATACTGTTGTGCAAACTCAATAGAAAATAGAAAAGCAATGGATTACAGTTCCGTGCGGATCATGGCCCATGGTTTGGCAAGCACATGACCATTGGATTAATTGCGGATCAGATTTTAATGATCTCAAAGTAAGATAGCCGATATTGCTTTTTAAGCAATTAATTACACAAAGCAGTCATCTCTATGTGAATGGGGCCTGTTAATCAGGCAACAACAATGGCTAGTGGTAAAATGATGAAGGAAGAAGGGTAATGGACAAGCCGTTGTATTTAGTGTAGGCACTGTAGCTAAAATACATCGAGCATGGCCACACATCTGAAGCGACATTACTCTGGTGTGCTGTCAGGATGCAAACCACAACAACCACAGCAACCGCTGCTGACCGCTGCTTACTTTGCACCAAATCAGAGCAGGATAAAGTGATTACCAAATGTATCAGGATGTTTATTGTGGCAAACATAAGCTTATACTCTGTTGTGGAAAGCAAATTATTTAAAAACATTTAGAGTGCTACTGTAGTGCCATGCTACGAGATACCCTTATGCACCCAATTCAGCATGAAGATCATGCCTGAACTTTATGAAACAGAAAAAAAACTAAAGCTCCAAATTGTAGTTTGTGTGTTAACCTGTGGAGGAAGTGTCAGAAAAATGGATATGAAAGCCCTTGTCTTTTTTTTTTAAGGTGCCTCCTTTTAATATGGGCCATTTTGCTATATTAGACATTAATCTTCTTGCTTTAAAAGTTCTTGTAATACAACGACATAAGGAGAGAAAAAATCGCCGCCGCTACTGGGTTCACCCTCTGACTGTGCAACTTCAGATTTAAGGAAGTTTTTTTGTGGTTTATTAAGAAATGCAAAGTTTCACGCAAGTTTTTCAATTACTGTCGGATGTCAGTTTCCACTTTTGATTGTCTGCTGCAGCTGGTGCAATGCTGCACGAGCTGGGCTGGATCAACTTCCTCCAACATTTTATTTAGCTTTTTTTTCACATTTCTCTATTTATAGCATGTAGTATCATGGGATATATTCGGTCCTCTAAAGCCTAAAATGAATGCGAAGAAAACGCACAAGTTTTCCTTGCATTTGTTGGGATTTGAACAGCAAGAAAAAGCTGCATGCAAAGTTTTTTGACGCCCTATAAAAGCGCAGGCGGACAAATGCACGTCACCAAAGCCTGTGTGAACATTATTTTCACTCCTATGTTTAGAAAACCCTCAGTGCCTGATCCGCGCTCACCGGACGCTACGACCGGCAGAAAAAACGCTCAGGCCTAACAAGGCCTAACTTGAAGCTTGTATTGAGCAGAAGGGGGCGTGTCCGAATGAAGTCTCGCTCCAAGGTGTTTGTCGTTTCCCTGAGAGTCATGTGACCAATGACAAAGAAAGCTGTGCGTTTGCCAGAATCACATGACTGAATTATTATATTGGAGATGTTTGTCCCTAAATCAAGATTCAGGAAACTTTTATTTTATTTTTTTTGCATTTCACAATGAGCTGTACATTTAATTCTTATATAATATATTAAGAAGAAAAATGCACACAAAATCTTATCTGAGGTTGAAGAAAAGAGAGCAGGGCTTCTGAGATTGTTTTCCTTGACAGAATCCCTGCAGAACACCTATGGTCCTAGTGCCTTCTCTTGTGAGCGCTCCTCTTCAGCTCACCCAACAGGTTCAGGTTAAAAAATAATTTTGGGCCACTCTGTAAATAAAGCCTAAGTCGTCATGTAAAGATACAGGTAGGGGGAAAATGTTTTTTATCAAATATATTATTTTATGGTGGCGTCAAAACACCAAAGAAGAAGCGCGTGCGTTATATATGATACTCGGTACTCGTAAACCAAGACTTGTTTGTTTTCCAAGTCTAAATTTATTTAAAATCTTTGCTGGTCTTGCGGAACACTCGCAAACTGCTATATATATATATATATATATATATATATGTAGCCAGGTGGGAATAGTACATGTAATTTCTATGTTCGCCACTAGATGGCACTGCCATTTGGGGGGCACACTTGGGGATACGGAGCGGTACCGGTGAATAAGAAAAAACACAGGAAGACAGACCGTCGGCTGCAGCAATTGTAGCACGTTATGTTTCAGGTGCATCTGATTGTTTTATCAGGTGAATATGCTGGAAAGTGTGCCTGTTGCATCAAAATCTTTCGTTGCCAATGTTAAAGAGTGTGTTATAAAGAAATAGTGTTGGATGTTAGTGGCTACTATTGTTGTTTATGTTGGATGCCAACAGATCTGTCCGGAAATGTTTACAGTGTGCCTTGTGAAGAAGTCTGCCAACAGATAACCTGTGCTTAAGTGGATGCATGAAAAGTCAGTATTTTGGGAAGATTTATGCATTCATTGGTATAAAGTAAATTTTATACGAACACTGTGATATGTAAGATTGTTGACAGTGGAATGTGTCATTTCTGTTGTGTTATCAGGAAAAGCCACCACAGTTATTTTTGTATGTTTTAAATGAACAGCATTTGTTTTTTCTTTTCTTTTAATGGTTTGGTGCTAGCAATTTTGGTTAGTTTCCAATTTGAAATGTATTTGTACTAGGAGCTGAGGCTCAGTTGCTACGCCTCTCAGGTTGTGATTGTGCGTATGCAGTAGGGGAGGATTCCCAGAGACTATCATTTTATTTTTATGAAACCCCAATTTTTATTTTCAGAATAAAAAACCCCAAAAGACATTTCTGTGTCCTGTGCTGGTTCATTTTCGCCAGGCTACACAATTTGGTACCAGGAGTGGGGTTCTGCAAAATTGGTGGTGTATAAGATTTAGATTTTTGTTTATAAATCTAAGCTAGGTAAACCTTAATTGGAGTGCTAGGGTACAAAAATAAAAAATAACTGTGGTGGCAGGGACACGCGTCGTCTGGTGTTAAAGAAGTTCTTCAGCGCTGAGGCTTTCTTGGGGTTGCCGTTGGCGATCAGTAACCACGACGCTGTACATCCGATGACCGCCACGAGGATAGAGATCTTCTGAGAAGGAGCGGAGAACATCAGGACAGCCAGCTGACCAAGTTTGGAAGAGACCTTTTATATCTTGCCCTTGGTTAAAGTTTATTCCTAGACAATTAAAATGTCAGACAGAGGAAGTGATAATGAACAGACAGAGATAGATCCTGTCATTGAGCTTCAGGCCAGGTTATCTGAACTAAGTAACAAACATGACCAGGCAATGGCTAAAATAACAGCTCTAAGTAGTGGCACTAATAGATCTTATGTGTACTTGCCCAGAGAACGCCCGGTCCAGCCTTTCAGTGGTGATGCTGCAGTCGATGGTCGTTCCGTTTATGAGTTTCTTGATGAGGTACACAGGGCTATTAGGTCTAGGGGCTTGGGTGACAGTGACCAGGTTGACTTCATTCTCTCTCTCCTCAGGGGTTCAGCACTGGAAGAGGTTAGATTGTGCATGGATGAGGAGCTAAGTGATCCTGATGAAATTTTCAGTTTTCTCAGAGAAGCATATGGTGAAAAGCGCAGTGTAGCACAGCTTTTACAGACATTCTATAGCCGTTACCAGCTAGAAGGCGAAGACTTCTTTGAATACTCACACGCACTATCGCAGATCCTTCGCTCAGCTCTTAAACAAAAGCCCGATGCCGTTTCTGATGCAAAGGTGGCAGTCAGAGACCAGTTTGTAGAGGGAGTCAAGGATCCTGCACTCAGAAGGGAGCTTCGGAAAATGGTCAGGGATAAGCCAGAGTCCACACTTTTAGATGTGCGTCAGGAAGCTATCGCATGGTCTCTTGAGGAGAGACCCAGTAACACCAGAGTTGCCAAGAGCAGGAGCGTAGTGTGTGACAGTGTAGTGGAGAAAGGTCAGTGTACAGGTAGTACCCAAGATAAAGCATCTACATTGGAGGAAATCCTTAAAGTTGTTACTGAGCAAGGCAAGGCTATTGGAGAGTTAGTCAATGTGGTGAGGCAGAGTGTTGCTCTTCGGGACAAGCCAGACAAAGGTGGGAGGCCTGGCCGAAGGTTTGAGTTCACAGAGGAGGGGAAGCCTGTCTGTTTTAAATGTAAGGGAGTAGGACACATTGCCAGGGAGTGCAAACGTCCCAAGCCGCAGAGTAGGCCCACATCCAGCGATGCACATTTTCAGGGAAACTAGCTCCCTCGATTGCTGGGAGCCGGGCAATCCGAGGGGGGCTTAAAGGCTCAAAGACCCTTACTCGTGAAAGATTTTTTGAACGAGCAGTTGGTAGGTGTCCAGAAGTGGAAATTGAGGTGGGTGGAGCTAAGGCTCAAGCCTTGTTGGATACGGGAAGCCAGGTTAGCACCATCTCTGAGTCATTTTTCAGACAAAACTTGCTCGGTGAGAATGAGGACATATCCCCTACAGCCAAATGGTTAAAGCTAACTGCCGCTAACTCCTTGCCAATCCCTTATATAGGCTATATTGAGTTGGGTGTGCGAGCTATGGGGTTAACTGTACCAGAGTGTGGGTTTTTGGTAGTCCGGGATTTAGCTCCAGGAGACTTAGTTTCAGAAGATTCTAGGGCAGAAAGGATGGGTGCTGGGCAGCAAAGAATGAAAGAATCGTCCAAGCCTGGAAAATCGCCCCCAGTACTTATAGGAATGAATGTGATAAAGCGTTGTAGAGAGTTGGCTATTGTTAGTTTCGACTCTGTCTTTGGTGGGGAGCTAAACTCGGTTTGGAGAGAAGCGTTTCAGGGAGTACAAACACGGGACCTAGTGGGAAAGACAACGGCAGCCAGGATAGCTGGTAAAAACACTGTACATGTACCAGCAGCTTCAGTTGCTACGGTGTCTTACCATCTCAGGGAGTTTTTCCTTGCCACTGTCGCCCTCGGCTTGCTCACCAGGGACAAACTGACCATTTTGATTCATACAAATTCACATTTCATACAAACCTAAATAATTCTTTTGACTATGTAAAGCTGCTTTGCGGCAATGAAAATTGCTAAAAGCGCTATACAAATAAAATTGAATTGAATTGAATTGAATTGTATGCAAAGGGACTCAGGAGGGGTCTGAATGACCAGACTTTGAGGTTATTGGAGCTTAATAATGCACCGTTACCCAGTGGTCTTGTGGTTGTCCCCACTCTTGTAGAGCCTAACAAACCGGTGTACCCAGTCCAAGTAGTGAATCTCTCACAGGAAGATTTGTGGTTGCCGTCCAGAATGAGACTTGGTGTCCTCAGTGTGGTTGAGTGTGTTGAGGAAGCAGTGGAGGTACACTTCAATCGCATATCTGCTGACCATGAGGAAGTGTCTATAGGCACAAAGAAGATGAAGACAGATGGTGAGCTACAATCATTAATAGGTCAGCTGAATATGGGTGGTTCACCAGATCAACAAGCTAAGTTAGCAGCCCTGTTAGCCCAGTATGCAGATGTTTTTGCATTCAACGATGAGGACTTGGGTTACACCGACAAGGTTAAGCATGAGATAAATCTAGTGGATGATGTCCCAGTCACTCAACCTTACCGACGAATACCACCAACTCAGTACAAAGAGGTCAGAGAGCACATAGCACAACTGCTTAAAAAGGGTGTCATTAAAGAGAGCACTAGTGCTTATGCTTCACCTATTGTTCTTGTGAGGAAGGCCGATAACAACTTAAGGTTGTGTGTGGATTACAGGCGACTAAACTCAAAGACCAGACGTGACGCTTTTCCTCTGCCACGTATCGATGAGTGCTTTGATGCGTTGCATGGGGCAAAGTATTTCTCGACCATAGACCTTGCCAGCGGCTATCACCAGGTGGCTGTGTGTGAGCGGGATCGACACAAGACTGCCTTTACGACCCCTTTTGGACTATTTGAGTACACCCGACTTCCGTTTGGTGTTTGCAATGGGCCAGCAACCTTCCAAAGGCTCATGCAGGCCACCATGAGTGACTTGGTCTTCCAGGTAATGCTTGTATACTTGGATGATATATTAGTCTATTCACCAACCTTTGAGGACCACCTAGTGCGACTACAGACAGTGTTGAAGAGACTCAAAGAAACAGGTTTGAAGGTCAAGGTAGAGAAATGCAATTTTCTTCAGCCCAGTGTATGTTTTCTTGGTCACCAGATCTCAGCTGACGGCATTGGCACAGACCCCAATAAGGTAGCAGCAGTGAAGCAGTGGCCAATACCTGCTAAAGTCAAAGACTTAAGATCATTCTTGGGATTTTGCAGCTACTACCGGAGGTTTATGCAGGGGTTTTCCCAACTGGCTGGTCCTTTGCATAATGTGGTCAACGCATGCATTAAAGAAAACGGCCCTGGTAGGTCCAAGAGCCTATTTGAATGCCTTTGGACACCAACGTGTGAAGAGTCATTTAACCAACTGAAGGAGAGACTCACCAGTGCTCCTCTACTTGGTTATGCAGACTTCTCCCTCCCATTCGTTGTTGAGACTGATGCCAGCAGTTTGGGGCTCGGTGCAGTTCTCTACCAGTACCAGGGAGGCAAAAAACGGGTTATAGCTTATGCGAGTAGAAGGTTGAGAAATGCTGAGAAAAATGACAGGAATTACAGCAGCATGAAACTGGAGCTCCTCGCACTCAAGTGGGCTATATCAGAGAAATTTCGGGGTTACTTGTTAGGGTCTAAGTTTACTGTAATAACGGACAATAACCCTT
Source organism: Clarias gariepinus (assembly GCF_024256425.1). Classification (NCBI taxonomy): domain Eukaryota; kingdom Metazoa; phylum Chordata; class Actinopteri; order Siluriformes; family Clariidae; genus Clarias; species Clarias gariepinus. The sequence continues at coordinate 4,249,431 of NC_071117.1, forward strand.
TGTGTCACCTCAATTCAGCTAAACTTGGGGCAATTGAACAACGCTGGGTTGCTCAGTTAGCTCCTTTTGACTTTGAAGTACAGTATCGCCCTGGCCGATGTAACACTGCAGCTGACACCCTCTCTAGGCAGCCTTTAGCAGGGGAGCAGCTACAGGCTAGAGATGATGAAGAGTTTGATGGGTGTATATCCATTTGTAATGTGGTCAGAAAGGGAACAGCTCTGGAGCCAGATCTAGTCAGTGCAGGTGTGAAGTGTTGTCAAGTTAGGCAGGTTCGTGCTGGTGTAGTTAAGCAGGGTACTGAGGTCACTGACTCCCAAGGTAATACACCAACTCTGCCGGGTTACACCAAAGACGAGTTGAAACAGTTTCAGAGCAATGACCCAACGCTTAAGTCCTTTAGACATTTCTGGGACTGGCAGAGGAAGCCCACCTATCATCAGAGAAAGAGTCTGTCCAAACCGGTCATCTCTTTGCTCAGGCAGTGGCCCAGAATAAGGGAGGTTGATGGATTACTACATCGCGTCATTGACGATGTGCATGTGGGTGAATGTCAACAGCTCCTTTTACCAGCATGTCTAAAGGAAGCTGTACTTGAGTGTGTACATGATCACATGGGGCATCAGGGAGTAGAGCGCACACAGAACTTGTTGAAGCAGAGGTGTTACTGGGTTGGGATGTATGAAGATGTGGAACAGTGGGTTAAGCAGTGTCAGAGATGCATCCTTACCAAGATGCCCCAGCCAAAGATACGTGCCCCCATGAAGCCCTTTCTAGCTTCACGGCCTCTTGAAGTTGTTGCTGTAGATTTTAGTGTGTTGGAACGTGCTTCTGATGGACGAGAGAACGTTTTGGTGGTAACAGATGTTTTTACCAAGTTCACACAGGCATTTCCAACACGTGATCAGAAAGCAGATACTACGGCCAAGGTCCTCCTCCGGGAGTGGTTTATGAAGTATGGTGTGCCTGAGAGGTTACATTCAGATCAGGGCAGAAACTTTGAGAGTGAAGTCATTCAGGAGCTGTGCAAGTTATATGGGGTGAAGAAAACTCGCACCACACCTCACCATCCGCAGGGCAACGCACAGTGTGAGCGTTTTAATAGGACGCTTCACGACCTTTTGTGCGCTTTGCCACCGGAAAAGAAACGCCGTTGGCCTGAACATTTGCCAGAAATTGTCTATGCCTATAATGTAACTCCTCATGCCACGACAGGGCATTCGCCTTACTACCTCATGTTTGGGGTACACCCGCACCTTCCAGTAGATGCTTTGCTTGGTCAGGAACAGGTGCTGGATAAGAAACAGGACTGGCTCACAGTCCATCAGGAGCGCTTAAAAGAAGCACACCATAGAGCGAAGCAGTTTGCTGAGCAAAAAGCTCAAGAGAGAGTCCAGCAGGAGCAGGGCAAGGTTTATTGTCCCCCGGTAGAAGTAGGTCAGCTAGTTTACCTACGTCACTGGCCACAGGGGAGAAACAAAATTCAAGATGCTTGGGGCCCTACCATATACAGGGTTGTTGAGGTTCAGGGCAGTACGCATACAGTAGAGCCAGTAGAGGGTGGTCCAACAAAGAGAGTCCACCGAGCCAACCTTAGGCCTTGTGCTGGGCCTGTTCCAACACCCAGGAAGTCGAGAAGTAATGTTCCCATTACTATGACCACCCCTGCTACTGAGAGTGTAGTAGAACTCCCGGATCTAGACCCGGAGTATGTGGTGTTGGAAGAAGCCACGTGCCTGGATCTGGACCAGATAGAGGGGGGAGAGAGAGATGAAGTCCCTGATGAGAACAGTGAGGTTTCCGAATTTGTGGACCTTAGGGTGCCTGAAGCCATTGCACCTTCTGTTACTGAAATGGTGTCTCAACCAGAGTTGCATGTCCCAGCAAAACACCGCAGATCTGATAGGGAAGATAAGGTTACCGCACCAATTCCCGCACCTCGCCGGAGTCAGAGAGTAAATGCAGGAGTGCATTCTAACCCACATCACATCCCTAAGTCAGCATGTAATGCCATAACTTTAAGTCCTGAGGTACTGTCACAGCTGTTGACAAGTATGGGTGCTGCATTTTTTAGGGAAGCAGTAAATGAGGTAAAAATTTTGAGCTAAGTCACCGAGGACGATGACTTCTTAGCAGGGGAGAATGTAGCCAGGTGGGAATAGTACATGTAATTTCTATGTTCGCCACTAGATGGCACTGCCATTTGGGGGGCACACTTGGGGATACGGAGCGGTACCGGTGAATAAGAAAAAACACAGGAAGACAGACCGTCGGCTGCAGCAATTGTAGCACGTTATGTTTCAGGTGCATCTGATTGTTTTATCAGGTGAATATGCTGGAAAGTGTGCCTGTTGCATCAAAATCTTTCGTTGCCAATGTTAAAGAGTGTGTTATAAAGAAATAGTGTTGGATGTTAGTGGCTACTATTGTTGTTTATGTTGGATGCCAACAGATCTGTCCGGAAATGTTTACAGTGTGCCTTGTGAAGAAGTCTGCCAACAGATAACCTGTGCTTAAGTGGATGCATGAAAAGTCAGTATTTTGGGAAGATTTATGCATTCATTGGTATAAAGTAAATTTTATACGAACACTGTGATATGTAAGATTGTTGACAGTGGAATGTGTCATTTCTGTTGTGTTATCAGGAAAAGCCACCACAGTTATTTTTGTATGTTTTAAATGAACAGCATTTGTTTTTTCTTTTCTTTTAATGGTTTGGTGCTAGCAATTTTGGTTAGTTTCCAATTTGAAATGTATTTGTACTAGGAGCTGAGGCTCAGTTGCTACGCCTCTCAGGTTGTGATTGTGCGTATGCAGTAGGGGAGGATTCCCAGAGACTATCATTTTATTTTTATGGAACCCCAATTTTTATTTTCAGAATAAAAAACCCCAAAAGACATTTCTGTGTCCTGTGCTGGTTCATTTTCGCCAGGCTACATATATATATATATATATATGTGTGTGTGTGTGTGTGTGTGTGTTCATCATTATTATATTCCTTCAGGCGTGATGGAAATGTTTTTCACTAAGGCTAAACATGGAAGTATTTTGTATACTCTAGAGAGACTGCAGTTTATGGTGCAATAGACAAATCAACTGTTAATGAGTTTAACACCAGAACTAACTTAATATACAAATATACTAAAATATGTTTTACAGCAGCTTAGCGCAACACTTCCTACACATTTCCTGAGATTCTGTCACTAGGTCAAAAGTAGAAGTGGACATAATGCTACTTTCTATTTAGCCCACACACATACTTTAGACACTAAAGGTGTGGATGATGACTATTAGAATATTTTATTTTTGAATATTATTTTCCAATATCTGTGAGTGTGGATGTAGAATGGAGATGGTCCTTATCTTCACCTTCTGCCTGATTCTTGGTAAGTACAAACACTTCCAAATCCTCATCAGTCTCAGTGTTCAGTATCAGTGTCACATTAAAGCTTTGCACTGATGGACATTTAGCACAGAACTTTTATAGAGAGGTTCCAGTGTTTAAAGTAGTGAAGTTCTCAGGGGTGCTGAGAGCTCCTGGTTATCTTCAGAAGCACACAGAGGAGCTTCCACTTCACTTACTGCATGAGGAAACCTACATGTTCAAGTCACCTACACATGGGAACATTATCTCTACTTATTTTCAGTGTAAAATTGACTTTGAAGAGTTTGTGTATCTGTATACGAGCTGAACAACAGTCCTTAACTACAGGTTATGTGTTTAAAGATCAGGACTAATGCTTTATCAGTGCAGTCGGCCTGCAGTCTCATCTCTCTTCTTCCTGTTGTTCAACACAGAATGTGAGTTTAGTGTTTTTTGTATCGAGTCTAGCCGAGAGCAGATACTTATTTTGTAGGATGTGTAGGATTTAGATTATTAGTTTCTGCATCAGGGACAATTTTAGGGTCAGACTTCTAGGGAAGCTAACACATGCAAAGTGTCTTGCCTACAGTGTATAAAATAACCTATGCTCTGTGTGTCTGAGTATGTGAGCGGTTAATATCTTTATTGGTTTCTCCTACCATGTGTATAACTTTTGTACCTGGCTCTGTTACACCATGGTCCTGGATCATATTTCATTCCACTGTATATTATTTTCCAGGTGGTACAGATGCTGTAACTACATTAACTGGATACGGAGGACGATCAGTTAAGATTAAATGTAACTACACATCTGGATATGAAGAATACATCAAGTATCTCTGCAGAGGTAAATGTCCCTATGTTGGGTATAGCGACGTTCCTGTTAAGTCTGGATCTCCTGCTAAAGACTCCAGATTCTCTCTGTATGACGACACAACAGCCAAAGTCTTTACCGTCACCATCACTGATCTGAGACCAGAGGATGGAGGAACTTACTGGTGTGGAATAGAACGGGCAGGGTGTGACATTTACAAAGAGATTCTACTGCTGGTTAAATTGGGTGAGTGTTGATAATGAACACATAATATTAGGCAGAGTATTAAAAGAGTGTGTACAGTGTAGACTGGCCCTTATTAACCACTTACACATCAATTAACATTTTATGTATCTTCATAATAACGACAAATATAACAGTGAAACGAGACTGGCTCTTTTATTAGAACAAAAGCAATGGCACCTCATTAAGGCAGTGACAGTTAGCATGGCTGTAAGTTTGCCAACACACACAAAAAAAAAGATTGAGATGCATTACTAAAAGTCTTATGTCAATGGCTAGAATCATGTATTGTTTTTTTATTATTATTATTTAGTATGGACATCAAATAATCATAAAAAATGCCCATAAATCGAATTAAATTAAACATAAGATTGCTAATTCAAGCCAGAGCTCCATGAGGCTGCCACTGTGGTTCATTGACTCAAGTCCTTGACACTGTCTGTCCAGGGACACTGTATCATGCCTGACACTGCACTGCTAAAGAAAGAATTTAGCCGTGCAGTAACATACACTGGCTGGCCAAATGAAGCCAGGTTAACATCTGGATTTAAGTAAGAAAATAGCTAAAGACCTTCCATTGGATAGTTAGTGCAGTGATTAATATGTTTCAGCTACAACAAGTTATTTAAGCTCAACGTTAAGTAGGCACATTGAGTAGATTTACATTTCTTAATTATCAAATGTTAGAAGACATCCTGTGTTCATTTCAAAAAGGTCAAATTGTTGGCCTGCATCCAGAAAAGAAATCCATTCAGGAGATTGCTGCAGAAAAAATAAAAAAAAATAAATGTGATCTGAGATCATTTAAACGTCTGATGAAATTACATTTCAGAGTGATGAATGCTTCAGGGTAAGAATAATGGTGGTTGAAGTGAAGCACCCATCATGCCTGCTGTACAAACCCGTTGGGGTAGTGTTATGATCTGGGCTTGCTTCTGTTGGTCAGCTTTAGATTTAGCAATGTTATGTTCGCAAAACGTTAGGTCAGCTAATAACCTAAATAGACTGAATCTCGAGGATTTTTTCTTCCTGAAGGCATGGGTACTTTCCAAGAAAATGTTGCCAGACTTTATCAGGCTCAAATTGTAAAAAAGTTGTTCACGAGAGATAATTTTCACACATGGATTGGCAACTACAGGGTCCAGACCTAGAATTTAGAATTTGAGACGTGCTGGAGAAAACTTCACATGGCACTCTGACTCTCCCACCATAAGTACAAGATATTAGAGAAATTAATGTGACTCTAGATGGAAAATAAATGTTGACATTGCATAAGTTTATCGAAAAGATCTCACAACAAATGAGTCAGTAATCAAAGCAAAAGATGTTCCAACAAAATATTAAAGTGCATTATGGTTGTTTTTGGCTGGGCAGTGTATGAAAAAGTGTGCAAAATAAAGGCTTCCCTTAAAATTTTAATTAAAAAAAAATTATCAGTGAGGCCAAATTGACAGTCATTTGGTTCAACATGAAAGTGAACTCTGGGGAAATGAGAACATGGACTGTAGTTTGATCCTGTTTCTATTCTCTTAGATAATCCTGTTATTAGTACTGTTTCTCAGTACACACACACAACAGACCCCACTTCAAAACGTACCATGGGTTCATCAGTGCATGCTGAGAGCACACATCCAACACCAGGTATGAACTTTATGCCTGAACTCTTCTTTATTAAATTGCTGCCATGTTATTTATTATGTCCCACTTTTTTCAGCTACTCCATTAAACGAAGTTACCCACCAGACCATCGCTCCCTCATCACGTGATATGCACACTCTCCATCAACACAGTAAAGGAGTTTAAGTATAGATAATACCCAACAGGAGATAATAGACTTAGCTGACAACAATCATACCTGCTTTATGACATTATTGTGACATTACATAAACATCAGGGTTTTTTTTTTACCTTAATTAATAATAATAACATTTTAAAACACATATAAAAAGGAAAAGTAATGTTTTTAACCCACTCGCTGCAGTATGCAACTTCACTTTATTAGGAAGTAGACAATGTGCATATCAAGTGACACTTTTTAACCACAGGGTCCATTTTACTTTAATCCTTAAAAACACAATTCAAGTCTTATTTATGTTGTGACAGCAAATAATAGAATAGATTATTATAAGCTATAAATGTGTTAAGTCCCATATTACCTGGATCCATCTTTTTTTCTTTTATACCTCTTTACTACACACATATTCCCAGTGGGATGAAGTTCATACTGTAGTTTTTAACCTGGCTTAAACTTTTGTTTCTGTGTTAAACACTACTGTCCTGTACAGATATTCCAGGTAAACCTGGCTACATCGTGACCGGCACAGGTGCGGTGCTGTTTGCTCTTGCCGTGATTATAGGAATCTACTGCAAAAGAAAACATCAAGGTGAAACTCCTTTTAATGATACGCTTTTGATCCATATATTATGTTGTTTTAACCTCAGGATGGGCTGCAGTACTGTGTCTCATACAGCCTTAAATTCCATGTTAACACGAGTTATTAGCTGGTGCTTGTTAATGTTTTTTTTTTTTTTTTTTTTTATGGGCTTAGGCCTGCTAGCTCACTGATTAATCCCTCCACCCAAGTTTATACTGTAGATATACAAATGAGTTAATAATGTGGTGGTCAAAAACAAATAAATATTTCTCTTTCTTACCTTCTCTTTATTCATTCAAAAAAATAATAAAATCTGTCAGTGTCCTGAGAGATCTCTGTCCTGTGTACATCATTTATAATAAACCAAACCTTGTGTCCCTTTTGGTCTCTCTGCAGGCTCCGGAACAGTGACACAATCTGCCGGAAAGGTACATGCCAATTTTTTTCTTTTCTTCAGGTATTACTTTAAAAACACTTTACTTAAAATCATCTCGGGTTACTTTGCTGTAACCCTGTTCCCTGAAAAAGCGAGTGTAGCTTTTGAAAGGGAACATAATTTTTTTTTTTTTTTATATTTCAGATGACTGGAGATGGTGAAGGGGACAAAAATGCCCAAGTCTATCACAATCTGGACTCAGTCCTCAAACAATCAGAATCTGACTACGAGAATTTGGCCATAACTAATAACAAGTAATATTTAAGACACAGTTGTTTATCCTCTAAGTGGACTGGTCTAAAGTTAACTCTGCTTCCCTAGGGATTAACCAGTTATATATATATATATATATTAGATAACAGGTATATACAGTATAACATACTATGTAATAATAATAATAATAATAATAATAACTATTTTATTATATTTTTAAGTGCAAATGAGGATAATGATTCTAAATAAATATAGTTAAGTTCATCATCTTAAAGTTATTAGATGATAGGCTATTTTCACACATTGCGTTAAAGTGGCTCTTATCCGACTCACTCACCAAATCATTTTTAAAGTTTTTTTGTGAGCTTTCAATATGACATGCAATGTACTCCATAATTAGTGGCACCCCTTTTAAGAATTAGTTAAAGCATTTAGGAAAAATCCTCCTTTTGTTAAAATGGCTTTGTGAACAAAGAAGAAGTACAGAGCCTTTAACTGAAAATAATGTATTTCAAGAACAAAAGTCCTTTAAAAAGGATTTATTTTCGACAGAAATCTCGACAGCCAAGCAATTATTTCCGTGTATTGAAAACAATCTAAATAATAATGATAAATACACAAAAGTAAAAAAATATTAGGTTGAAGAATACAAAGCAGATGAGAGGGCTGAGATAGCCATAGTTGGATAAAAATAAATAAATACAATTTAATTAATACATAAATAAATCAATCAATGAATCAATCAATTAATACATGAATGAATAAATCTGTTTTAGGAGCACATTTAGAATTATGATTAATATGTTTTAATAAGTAAGTATATTTATAAAAAATAAGTATATTTATAGGTATATCATTAATATTATTATATAAATAATTATAGGTATAGGTGTATATTATTTTGCAATGCTATTTTACTTTTGCAGTTAGCTTATAAATTAAAAGCCTTTGGATATTTCCAGGGTCATTTTAAAGATTGCGAATAAAATTCTCTCTCTCTTTCTTTGTCTCTTTTTTACACAGGCGCGTACACACACACACACACACACACACGCAGACAAATGCCCCCCTAATGTCACAATAAATACACTTAGGTTTGATTTGTAAGATTTGTAGCACAGGTTTTATTTTCATAATTAATGGAGATGTACGTATTGGGTTCTTTTTTATGTACTAATGCTGGACTTTGAAAATATAAACTCTAAATGGACAGGTTTAAATGTTATCTAGGATATGAGCAGTTTATATAAACTAACAATTATAAGTGTAGTATTTGTCTTGAATTAATTGATTCCTTTTTAACTGAACGATTTTCTATGCTGTCTATTTTTTCAGGCTGTACTTATGTTTGCATCTTTATTTTAAACAGTTTTGTTGTGATGATAATAAACTCTGTGCTGTTGCTGACTGACATTTCCTTGTACAGTATTTTTTTTTTGCAATGAGTGAAAAAGCGCCAATACTATGTCGTCAGTGTGTGGAGAAACACAGAAAGCCAGTGTAAAATTGGCTACCCATAGTGAAAACTACGGTGGCCCTGAAGTGCAAAACAAATTAACAAAGCGGAAAACAAAATAACAAATTCAAAACCAAATTAACAAAGCGGAAAACAAAATAACTTATATCTGACTGGCTGAGAAGTGCAATACAAATTAAAAACCAAATAACAAAACCCAAAACAATTTTTTTTTTGGAGGAGGGGATTTTTTTTTTTTTTTTTTTTTCGGATTTGATAATTTGGTTTTGAAATTGTTAATTTGTTTTCCGTTTTGTTCATTTGTATTGCACTTCTTAGCCAGTCCGATACAAACACGGAAAAGGTTGGTAAAGTTTGCAAATGAAATGCTTACTGCTAATTGGACAAGACATCTGTCACTCAAGATATACAGGAAGTACTGTAGTAGCAGTGGATTTGTGTGTGTATAAATGTGCAAACATTATTGTGGTTTCAAATATGGCGTTCTTACGGTGGCCCTGAAGTCAGTTTTGTTCATTTTTTTGCACTTCACAGCCATCATAGTTTAAATGAAGCAGAACACACAAGAAACAAAGATAAAGAAACAAGTTCCTACTTCCTGTATATCTTGAGTGACAGATGTCTTGTCCAATCAGTGGTAAGCATTTCATTCGCAAACTATACCTACCTTCTCCAGTTTGTATCAGACTGGCCGAGAGGTGCAATACAAATGAACAAAACCAAAAAGAAAACAACATATTATGTTCAATATGTTCATTAAAAAAAAATTCTGATGTACAGAATACTTATACAGCTAAATATTATTGTGTACTCTAACTTTGCATTCCTTTTCACAGTGCAGTACACAAGTCTACTTCTAATAACTTTACCAACAGAACGGAAAGTGTTTTACTGAATCTGAGCCTCCCGTCACACACACACACATACAATCTTCCTTAGTGTTTTTTGTCACTGCCTTAAGTGGTGGGGGGCTGATGTTTCTTTTTACTAACATCACACAAATAGACACTGAACAAAATTGGATGTCTGGATGTAGAATGGAGATGGTCCTCATCTTCACCTTCTGCTGATTCTACAAACACTTCCAAATCCTCATCAGTCTCAGTGTTCAGTATCAGTGTCACATTAAAGCTTTGCACTGATGGACATTTAGCACAGAACTTTTATAGAGAGGTTCCAGTGTTTAAAGTAGTGAAGTTCTCAGGGGTGCTGAGAGCTCCTGGTTATCTTCAGAAGCACACAGAGGAGCTTCCACTTCACTTACTGCATGAGGAAACCTACATGTTCAAGTCACCTACACATGGGAACATTATCTCTACTTATTTTCAGTGTAAAATTGACTTTGAAGAGTTTGTGTATCTGTATACGAGCTGAACAACAGTCCTTAACTACAGGTTATGTGTTTAAAGATCAGGACTAATGCTTTATCAGTGCAGTCGGCCTGCAGTCTCATCTCTCTTCTTCCTGTTGTTCAACACATTGGTTGTTGGATGTTATACCACTGTACCCACACGCGCACACACACACATAAAGTGCAAAATATTACACCAATCTAAAGTGTAATATTATTTCTCTCTCTCTCTCTCTCTCTCTCTCTCTCTCTAACACAGTGCTTTTTCATTTTATCACATCAAGAGCAGATACACACAGACATTTTAATGTATAGATTCTATCAGCGGAAATTCTAGGATCAGATATCTGATCTTTAGTCATGCTCAACTCTAAACAGAATGTTACATAGTATCTTGCTATTAATACTTTAATGTTATTTAATTATTATCATATACAGTGTTTGTAAATATATTTTGATTAATGTCAGTTTAGGCATTATTAGTAAGTAATGAGAATGTGTTAGTAAGTAATGAGAATGGCGCATTAGGCCTATAACTACAGTATGTGGATTTCACAACTGGTTCTTCTTGTTCTATTTCTCATTTTATTCTGTCTCCAGCCTCAGTTTATCAGAATGTATTAAACCAGTTGGTGCTTGTCGATTCGAAAAAATTTACAGAAATAGCAAACATGAACTGTATCAGTCAGGATTTAGGCCTCATTATAGCACAGAGACAGCACTCACTAAAATAGTAAATGACTTCATGTTGGCCTCTGATCAGGGTTGTGTAACTATGCTTGTATTACTCAATCTTAGTGCAGCTTTTGACACCATTGATCATGGGTTTCTTCTTCACAGATTAGAAAATGTAGTAGGAATTAAGGTTACAGCCCTATCCTGGCACAGATCCTATTTGACAGATTATTATCAGTACAGTATGTAGACTTAAATGGTGATTATTCTGCATGCTTTCTAGTTGAGTTTGGTGTTCCACAGGGTTCAGTTTAAGGCCCACTGCTTTTTTCCCGTAACATGCTTCCTCTGGGCAACATTATCCTTAAACATGGTATTATTCTTCATTGTTATGCTGATGACACACAGTTATATGTCTTAGCAAAACCAGATGAAAAAAACAGCTTACTAAAGTTGAGCAATGTGTGCAGGACATAAGAAATTGGATGCTAATCAACTTCCTTTTGCTTAATCCTGATAAGACAGAAGTTCTAGTCATTGGACCGCATACAGCTAGGAATAAGATTTTAGATCACACCGTAACTTTAGATGGCCTTTCTGTTCCATCAAGTGCAACAGTAAAAGACCTTGGTGTGATTATAGATTCCAGCCTTTCATTTAACGCTCATGTAGATAATATTACCAGGATAGCATTCTTTCACTTCAGAAATATTGCCAAGATAAGAAATATACTGTCGCAGAAACACTAGTTCACGCTTTTATCACTAGATGCATAAACAAGCTTCAGCTATTCCAGAATGCAGCAGCGAGAGTCCTCAATAGAACCAGAAGATACAAGCACATCACACTTATCTAATCTTCACTGCATTGGCTTCCCGTAAAATTTCGCATTGATTTTAAAATATTACTCCTGAAATATAAAGCATTGAATGGTCTCATGCCACAGTACTTGAGCGAACTGTGTCTTACGATCCGCCACGCCTACTTAGATCAAAGGATGCAGGCTGCTTGTTAGTACCGTGTATTATGAAAACTAGAGAAATTGAGATCTCGTCACATGGATGCCCCAAGTGTCTCTTTGGGATGCGTCTCGTGTCCGGGGATGGTTTCACTCTACCATGAAGACTGGTGTTGACACCTGTTTCTCTGAAGACTTAACTTAGCTGCAGTTGCTCGATAGTTCAAGACACCCATCTTGAAAAGGTTTTCCTCTCACATATACTAATGTGCCACAAACAGGAAGTTAATATCACCAACCATTCTCATTTTAATAAGTGTTTTCATATAAATGGCCCACCCTGTATATTAACATCAATTATATCAAACTGTTATAGCTGTACTGGCTGCCACCCAACACACAGTATAAATGCAGATCATTTCCTGCTTTCTGTTTTACCCAAATGAGGATGGGTTCCCTGTTGAGTCTGGTTCTTCTCTAGGTTTCTTCCTTTTACCATCTCAGGGAGTTTTTTCTTGCCACTGTCGCTCGCGGCTTGCTCACCAGGGACAATCTGACCATTTTGATTCATGCACACTAACATTCCATACAGACTTAAATAATTATTTTGATTGTGTAAAGCTGCTTTGTGACAATGATAATTGTTAAAAGCACTATACAAATAAAAGTGAATTGAATTGAATTGTTCTAGCTGAATATTGGGTCCATCCTGGCCAATGGAGAGAGGTCATGTATTTTTTATGTGAGTTATCTTACCTGATCCTGGATGTTTTCTCACTCTCTCTAAAAAAAAAAACTTTTTATATATACATCCATAAAAGAATACAAATAAAAGTTGTCGGGGTTTGTTCCAATCATTCAATTCACTGCCCATAGATCCACTTAAAATTTTGAATAAAGCCCAAAATCCAAACAACGTCAGAATAAGAAACTGACTATTATGGACATTAGATGAGTTAGGTCTATAGTGAGACCTAGCATACTGATGAGACATTCTTGTCTTGTAGCTAGCATGATTTGGTAACGTTAATGAGATATTGACATTGAGGCTGGCTTATATTAGAATGCATGTGCTTAGCCTCAGTTTAACAGAATGTATTAAAGCAGTTGGTGCTTGTCGATTCGAAAAAATTTACAGACATAGCAAACATGAACTGTATCAGTCAGGATTTAGGCCTCATTATAGCACAGAAACAGCACTCAATAAAATAGTAAATGACCTCATGTTGGCCTCTGATCAGGGTTGTGTAACTATGCTTGTATTACTCAATCTTAGTGCAGCTTTTGACACCATTGAAGGAATTAAGGGTACAGCCCTATCCTGGCACAGATCCTATTTGACAGATTATTATCAGTATGTAGACATAAATGGTGATTATTCTGCATGCTTTCTAGTTGAGTTTGGTGTTCCACAGGGTTCAGTTTAAGGCCCACTGCTTTTTTCCCGTAACATGCTTCCTCTGGGCAACATAATCCGTAAACATGGTATTAGTTTTCATTGTTATGCTGATGACACACAGTTATATGTCTTAGCAAAACCAGATAAAAAAAAAACAGCTTACTAAAGTTGAGCAATGTGTCACAAAAAGATGTGACCATGTTACACATTTTTCACAATGATGCAACTACCCACTATATTGGAGTGTAACATCACCTGATCAAGAATACTACACATTTCACCATTAATCTGTTATTGTTGATCACATCAAGGGGTGGTTCTGTCAACTGAAAAGATCAGGGACGTGTTAACATTGCAACCACTTTAATATTAATATTTAATAAAATTATCGTTAATAATGTGAACAGTCTGGAACCTAAAATAGGCTGCTTCCATTCTTTTTTTACATGTTCCTGATACATGCCACACACACCATACACTCCACTTCAACCCAGGTTATGATTACATCAGCACATGCTGGAAACACACGCAACAACAGGTATGAACTTCTTGTTTGACCTCTTCATCACATTTCTCTCACATCATTCATTATGTTTCACTTTTCTGTTTCAGCCAATCCACTAACTGATGCTGACCAGCCACCCCGTGCTCGCTCATCTCACGGTACTGTATGTTCAGCTTTGCACATCTTGTTCAAAATATAATTTGTTTTTTATTTTACTATTATTTTTATATGAGTAAAACAAATTAATCCATCACAGATAACATCACCTATGGGGAGTGTAAAGGTTTTAAGCGTGTTGCTATGCCTTATGGTTTAGCAATGCAGAGAAAGTAACTTGTAATCACTAGTCCTCTACTATTTTTATATTTTACTCGAACCATTACAGTGTGTTATCCTCTTATTACCTGCCATACATACTGCAGTCACAAAATACCTGCTTCACTATAACCAAACATTTGCTGCTGAATTTATACCAAAATTTGATACCAAATAAGCTCAGTTTGCTTAAAGAAACTGAAACCACTTCAACAATGCCAAGCTGCTAATGCAAATTAAAATTGCTCCCCAATGGCATTCCTACCTATTAGTGTGCTTCCACATGTGTGGTATTTATTTAGGTTAAATCTACTTATACACCTACACCTTCCTCAGTGTGGTCTGTCTGAGCAAGTCTGGTTTCTACATTTCCAGTTTCAGTGGTTTAAAATCATGCATGGTGTTTAAAAAAACACCATGCTTCTCTTTGCTCTGATATTCATGTTCACCCTACAGAGGAAAATAGAAAAAAAACAAGGTACGACAAACACACAAACCAATTTTTATAGTTTCATTCACAGAACCATTTAAAATGTATAAGTAAAGCAACCCCAGATCCTAACACTGCCACCAGAGGTTTGTACAGTGGCTACTTTGCATGATGAGTCCATTGCTTCATGCACTTCCTTTCTCATCCAGATGCTTTCTGGAGGTGCTTTAACTGTTCAGGTCTTGGTTGAGCAATTTTTTTTGCCATGACCATAATCCAGGACTCAAATAGTAAACAAGTTGTTCACATGAATTGGCCATCATATTGTGCAATCTCATCAAAGCTAAGCAAAGGAACTAAATATTAGAGTGTGTGTGATTTATCGCCTTTTATTCTTGTTTTTTTAGTGCTTATATAAATACACTATATTGCCAAACGTATACACTTCATTGAATTCAGGTGTTCCAATTACTCCCATAGTCACAGGTGTATAAAATCAAGCACCTAGACATGCAGACAAACATTTGTAAAAGAATGGGATCCTCTCATGATCTTAGTGAAATCTAGAGTGGTACCGTGATAGAATGCCACTACAGTGTAGGCCGTCCTTCTCATCCAACATCAGTGTCTGATCTCACAAGTGAGCTTGTGGTTGAATGGTCAAAAATTCCCATACATACACTTCTAAACCTTGTGGAAAGCCTTCCCAGAAGAGTTAGGGCTGTTATAGCTGCAAAGAGAGTAGGGCCAACATCTTATTAAACGCCATGGATTAACAATTTGATATTACTCAAGCTCATATGCATGTGAAGGCAGGCGAGCGAATACTTTTGGCAATATAATGTCTTAAAATGTTCCATTTTCTCCTCCAGTCTCAGCCTCATCTCCAGCTTTGTGGTACGTGTTTTTCAAAGTTTTCTTACAAACCACAGAAAGACTGTTGCAGTCAAATTTCGTGATCTGGAATAAACCAGCAGTGTTCAAATCCGGTAATGTAAGGCTTGTGTCCACTACAATCCTTCCAGATTTTAATGTGTATAGTTCTTAACCTAATTTTATTAGTCTCAGCAGTCCTGTTTTTTATATGATGTGGGACAATTTGACCCTAAAGCAAAGTAACATCTTTGCAGTGACCACAGAATATGTCTCTGATGTGGTTATTTAAAAAAAAAATTAGAAGCTCCTTACTACATCAGTTAGGGTTAAATAACTTGCTAGTTAATAAATTGCCAGCTGAACCATATTAATCACTGCAGTAATTATCCAGGAGAAGGCGCTTAACTATTTGCCCAGTTAAATCCAGGTGGTGCCTTCTTTTTGTCTGGGCAATGTATATAAACAACATATACTGTATTAGTAACCTGTATGAAAGCCTTAATTACCCCAATTACAGGTGGACATGCTGGCAACTACGTACCCATAAGCAGCTCTATGTCTCTGTCTGGTGGCAGACCAGCACCATGGCAGCCTGTGACTTACATACATGAGTCAAGGGAGTCAAGTCAAAGGAATATTTTCATATTGGATCAAGCTGACACAAAGTCTGTGATTTATCATTTAAGCACCCATCCACCCTGTACAGGGTCAACGGAAGCCAGGAACCTATCTTGGAGTATAAGGTTGGGTCACCCTAAGTGGTATCTAATAGATAGAGAAAACAACATGATTGAGATTTACATCTGTGGTGTGCTGAATATCAAACCTTTAGATGAATTGGCTACAAGAGCAGAAGACCGCATTGAGTTTGAGTTTAGTAAGACAAGAACATAATTTAATGTAAATGAGAACAAATATATGGATAAATATTATTTTTAAAAATTATGCCAAGATATGTTATATGTTCATGTTTCTGCATGGCTGAATTCTCAACATAAGAATGCTGATGACAAATTATTAGATATTATAGGAAGAATATTGTTAATATGCCATTTTAAACATCTGGCTTAAATTAGTAAAAGTCAAAAGATATCAGGCTAAGGCTGCATTTAATTTAGTCCTAACGGTAGTTAAAAAAACATACCATATAGTGTTTTAATAATAATAATAATAATAATAATAATATGGTTATGTGTCATGTGTCACACCTGTGGGCTTTTTGTGTGGATTTATTTATTTTTTTTTGCTTGGTGGCTCAAATATTCTAGAGACAAACATGCAGATTTGTGTGTCTGTTTCCTGCATAGGCACCATGTCCAGGGTGTTCTCCATCTCTGGTCTGAAGTTCATCAATTTTCTTGCATGCTGTTTTCACATAGAGTCAACTGGAAAATTAACAAAAGAGCATGATCTGACAAGCGGGCGGTACAGTGGTGTAGTGGTTAGCACTGTTGCCTTGCACCTCCAGGGTCCAAGTTCAATTCCCGGCCAGACTCGGTTCCCGTCTCTGTGTACTTGGAGTTTGCATGTTCTCCCCGTGCTTGGCGGATTTCCTCCGGGTACTGTGGTTTCCTCCCACAGTCCAAAGACATGTAGGTTAGGTTGATTAGTGTTCCCAAATTGCCCTGCCTCATGCCCTAAGCCTCCTGTGATAGGCTTCAGGTCCCTGAGACTGTGAATACAGGATAAAGCAGTATAGAAGATGAGTAAGTGAGTGAGTGAGTGATCTTACAAGCTGATTTCATGTAACATGTCTGCAATGTTAAATTGTTTCAGATCATATAACCATGTTCCAGGTTTGTGCAATAAATATGGCACGGTGGGTCACTCGTCCCTCATCCCTTTACATGGTGATGTACACTGTTCTTGTTCATGTCATTTCTGTGCATGTTGATTTTGTCTGATCAGCTAACATTTAAGCAGAGCTGCCAACATTTCAGGAAATCTTGGAGTGAGATTCTGAAAATTCAAACACTAATCATACAGTACATCTTACCCTGCATGGCTCAGGTTCTGTATATTTTAAAGTTGCAGTTTTACATTGTAACAGCAAGTCCATGTGACTGTATTTATTTCATTTAAAATATTTAATCACAAAAAATAAAATAGGGTGTATCTTATCCACCAGCCAAACCACCTATATTCTCTCCAGCAGCTTCATGTAGGTTTGTGTAGGGCCTCTTTCTTTCTTGATTCACATCTTCCATATCAAACCTACATTCCAGAATGACAAGGCCTCTTCTGTCTTAAGGCCCTGTGTACACATTCCCGCCCCCATAACGTCCCTGATGACAGTAACATTTTATCTGGTCTGTGGGTGCTGTATCCTGGCTGACCCTGCACTCTGAACCAATTTTCCTATCATGGATATGAGAAAAAAATGATTTTATGGTACTGTAAATACATTGAATTGGTACGGCAAATAATTGAATCTCAGTCTTGGGGGCTAACAATCTTGATTAAGAGGCAATTCAACAAAACATGCACAATATTATGTGAAATGCTATAATCATGCTTGAGTCGTGGAATTAAAAGAATATATGAGGTATGTAAATGAAGATTCTATAAACTATAGGATGGAAAAGTCCACAGTAGAGAGTCAATCACTGGTACTGAGGGTAAAAGAGAAACTTTTAGATATTTTAGTGCATTATTGGTATGAAAAATATGAACATGTGTATTGCAAAGCTGATGAGCACTACAATAAAGCTGTGGGAAAAAGTAGTAGAAGCTAATTCAAGAGCAGAGGTGAGCATTTGTGAGCAGCAATATGGTTTCATGCCTACAAACAGATGCAGCTTTTGCTCTGATGATGCTGATGGAGAAATAACGAGAAGGTAATAGGGACTTTGTTATGCCCCTCTCTCTAGGTTGGCCGTAACAGGACTGAAAATAAAAAAGAAAGTGAGACCAATAGTTACTTTTTCGTTAATTTATGTTGTTAATTTATGTTGTCATGTCAATCTGTCGTATCTCAGCTAGTCGGCTAGTTAGGTTTCTTAGTTAGCCAGTTAGTTTTCTGCTAATTTATGTTGTAAATTTATGTTGCATGTAGCACCTTGGTCCTGGAAAAAGAAAAAGAAACAGAAATACAAAAATATCACTCTTACTCCCTTACTAACCAGAAGAAAACCATGTGTAAACAAGTTGGCTCCTTACAAAGCCACAAAGTACAGAATTAACTACAAATATACAAAAACCTAGGCAAAACCAAGCAAATGGTCAAACATAGAATAGTCTGTCAAATGATAATCAGTATTCAGGTAAAAAAAAACAGATTGTGTTTGAGAAAACATAGTACGAGGTCATACACTATAATTTCCACAATAATCCTATATAATCAGTAACAAGGGAAAGGCAGGACAGCAACCAACAGATTGCAGGAAACGGCACACGGAAGTGAGTCCCCATACAGTTATAGCTTTGGTCTTAGGGATGCTGAGAGTCCACTTCATTTACTGTACATTCCGCAGCATCATTTGCTTATTTAGTTTCAGGATTAATCTGACTAAGCGTTTATCTATTTGTAATTAGTGGGTCAAACAGGCAACAGCTTTTCCCTCTCCGGCACACACACAGTCATTTACAGGGAGAACCAGATGCGCTCATAAGCCTCGCACACAGGTAGACTGAATACAATTATATATTTTAAAAATTGATGTAATTATAGTAAATTATAACATTTTACAGTATATATCTTATCAATTTACAATAATATATGAAATACAATAAACATCTTACATTAACATATACATTAATTTAAGTATCTAGGTATATAAAAATATAACATTTGTACTCAGCCCCCCTAAAAATTCTTCATAACCCTGACACAAATTGCTGGTCGCCCATCGTCCCCTTTAAATTTCTTACGAAATCATCAGAAAGTCTGATGTGTCCCGCTGATTTATTTAACATCAGGAGTGAGCTTTTTGTCTGACTTTTTCTTCATCATATTTCATTGTGTAATTCATTGGCTCCCCTGTTTCACCTACAACAATAATTAGCTCTAACTACATAATTATTAAATTCTAATGTGCTATTTAAGCTTTTATTCATTTTTATTTTACACAAGAAAGAAATCACACCCCAAACCAGCACAAGACAGTTAACATTATCTATTGTTGTGTAAATGTTTTAACCACAGTGCTCTGCCCTATGTTCTAGTGAGTGACAGGAAGTTTAATGAACCTTGCAAAGACTATCACATTGTCAGAAAACTTTTTTTTTTCCCTTTTAACCACCAGTGCATGATAGTACTTTTTAATAACGTGTCATACATTGTAATTACAAATTACCTGTATTTCAAACTGTTGCTGATTAATGTATAACAAAACCAAGAATTTGGGAACAAACAACTATGCAGAATGTTATTTACATAATATTTATTTTTTAATACTGCAGATTATTCCCAAACACTTAAGATAAAGACCTTTAATAATGTTTATATAGCATGCAAAGTGACTGGACGAGCTGCCTCATATGAGGTCAGAGATAAGCAGATTGACCATGGAGAGCTAAATTGTTTTACCTGGTAAGCAAACACCCTTCTGGAAAAGCAGTCATCCAGCTTGTTTTATTAAGGTTGTTTCAGAGAACTACTGCTGGGATCTGTGCACAATGAACAAGGACAGCTCGGTCATTTTAAGGTCTGGATTGTTCTGGCCCAAAGTGTCTGTGGATTCTAAGAAGTATGTAATGACTTGTGGACAATGTGTCTCGCATAATGTACTTCTAGTTACCAGAAAGTAGCATCAAATTTGAGCAATGGGTTGATGGATCTACTGTAGCAGGTAAAAACCTAGAAACTCGTAATAAACCGGTACTTCTTGTATTTAATATACTCCATTCAATCATTGCTCTTTACAGACTGAAAGGGGCATTTATATTTGGGCCATTTGTTTTATATTACATATTTTAGTTTGAAAACTTGAGGAAGAGAGTGTGTTTAAGTAAATACACGACAGTCTGTCTTATGCAGTGTAGATTGCTTAATTTATTATCAAGTTAATAGAAATTATTGGAAGAGAGAGGGAATCATTGTAGAGCTAATTATTTAGCTTTAATAATTTTTATTGTTTAACTTTTGGTTTTTTAAGTCCTCAGTGGTCTAGCCCCTCAATGCTTAATTGTTTATCCCATATTCTGCTCCAAGGTGCCTTAGATCAACATCCAAACAAATCACTAAGTCCTGCACACTCATGTAAAGATCAGAGATGAGAGGGTTTTTGTAATCCCCGGGCAAAGGGTGTGAAATAGACTTCCTAATAACAAACATATGGAGCTCCACAGGGGACGGTACTGTCTCCGTTTCTTTTCACCCTATATACATCTGACTTTAGATATAACTCAGAGTCATGCCACCTGCAGAAGTTCTCTGACGACTCTGTGGTTGTTGGGTGTGTAAAGGAGGGTGACACCTCTGAGTACCAGTCTGTGGTGGATGACTTCGTTTCCTGGTGTGAGCGTAACCACCTACAACTAAACATCAGGAAAACAAAGGAGATGGTTGTAGACTTTAGGAGAAGCAAGACCCCTGTGACTCCTATATCTGTAAAGGGAGAGATAGTGGACATGGTCTCTGAATACAAATATCTCGGAGTCCATCTGGACAACAAACTTGACTGGTCACTCAACACAACGGCACTCTACAAGAAAGGACAGAGTCGGTTGTATTTTCTTCGAAGGCTCAGGTCTTTTAACGTCTGTAACACCATTCTGCGGATGTTCTATGAAACCGTTGTGGCGAGTGTCATTTTTTATGCTGTGGTCTGTTGGGGTGGTAACATTAGGGTGTCTGATAAGAACAAACTGGACAAGTCAATTAAAAAGGCCGGATCGGTGTTAGGCATGGAGCTTGACTCTGTGGATGTAGTAGCAAAGAGGAGGATTCTATCCAAAGTACAATCCATTTTGAACAATCCTTCTCACCCGCTACACAGTGTCTTTGCTGAACAGAGGAGCAGTTTCAGCCAGAGACTGATTACTATCAAGTGTTCCACAGAGCGCCACAGAAGATCCTTTCTCCCAACGGCCATAAAAATTTACAACTCTTCCCTGTAACTCATACACACATGTATGTGGATTTTTCACTAACTGTTACACAACAGGACATTATCACATACCATATTAATAATATAACTACTGCAATACTACTTCCCAATAAAATATGTAATACAAGATTACATACAATAATACAATATTACATAAACAATACTAGATTACTGTGCAATACTTACAAGTGGCCCTGAGTCATATTCTTATGGTACTTACTGTTTTAAGAACTTTTTTATTTTTTATTTTTTATTTATTTATTTTTTTAAGATTATTATTATTATTATTTATTACTTTTATTCTTTATTACCTTTCTTAGTTAACAACTGTGAGCACCTGTAACCGAGCATAAGCAATTTCCCTCTGGGATTAATAAAGTTATTTGAATCTTGAATCTTGAATCGGTCAACTGCTGTTGTTTTAAATGTTCTTGGCAAATAATATGACTTGACAAACTTTAAGTTAAAATCATTTTTACAGTAAATGCGTTAAACATTTTACACATAACCTTTCTGTGTGGTTTTCTGTCACTGAGTTATAGGTGAAAGTCACAGTTCTATTAAGGCACAAATAGAAACTGCACAATGACAACGACAGTAATGAGGTGAAAGGCAGATCGCAGACATGAGCAGAAATGCACTTCATCAAACATCACTATTTGTTGAAGTGGAATTTGTGAGTCTGGACTTCTCACTTTCATTCTTGTTTTTCTTTTAATTTCATCTTTACTTTCTACCTGATTATAGGTTTTTTGTTGTTGTTGTTTCATTTCTGCTGGTTATTTGTTATTTCAAATATCTGTTTTGGTCAGTGCAGATTGTATTACAGTACACATACTGTATGCAAGATGCTTTTTAGACTTCTATCATATTTTATTCCACTCTACAGTATATTATTCTCCATCTGGTTGCGATTCTGGAACTAAAGTAACCAGACACAGAGGACAATCAGTTCAGATTAGATTCTCCTACACATTTGGGTATGAAAAATACAACAAGTATCTCTGCAGAGGTAAATGTCCCATGTGGCTTGGAAGCAAATA
Source organism: Clarias gariepinus (assembly GCF_024256425.1). Taxonomy (NCBI): domain Eukaryota; kingdom Metazoa; phylum Chordata; class Actinopteri; order Siluriformes; family Clariidae; genus Clarias; species Clarias gariepinus. Next base: position 4,271,955 of record NC_071117.1, read on the forward strand.
AATTCCTGTTTATTCTGGATCTCCCGCTAAAGATTCCAGATTTTCTCTGTATGACAACACAACAGCAAAACTTTACCATCACCATCACTGATCTGAGACCAGAGAAAGAAGGTGCTAAGTGGTGTGGGATAGAGCGGGTATGGTGTGGTATATACACAGAGATTCTACTGCTGGTTAATGGGTGGGTAGACGGATGAGAGTGGAAAAAAATCTCACACAGTAATTTATTGATAAACCCAGTGACTCTGTAAGTTGAAAAGAAATATGAATGAAAAGAGACTGGCCATGTTATTAGAGCAAAAGTAATGACACCTCATTAAAGTAGGATCATTTAGCACATCTGCAGGTTACTGTAGCCAACAATGCCATCGCTGAGATACATTACCAGGAGATTTAATAAAAGCTATGTAGACTGTAATGACAATTGAGTTATTGATCTAAAATTCATCCATCCACCTCCAGCTTCACCAGGCTGGTACTGTCTGTCCACAGGTGCTGTATCATGGCTGAACCTCTGCCCTAACAGCAGCCCTCAAACCAGGGATATGCGAAGAATAAAATGTTTCTGTGCAGTTACACAATGTTTAACTAAGAATTTAAATAAATTTACTGATTAATGATTTTCAATTTGCAGTTTTTTTATTTACAAAAAAGTGACCTCGGTGGAAATGAGAACCTGGGTTGTAATTAGATCTTGTTTATTTTCTCTCAGATAATCCTGAGGTCTCTCGGTCCACACACACACACACACACCTTACACCATGCTTCATTACACATCACTCCCTTAGTGCATGCTAAGAGCAAACATCTAACAACAGGTATAGACTTTATGCCTGAATAAAATTTCAGCCATGTTATGTATCATTTCTTGCTTTTTTCTACCTAATCTGTTAAATGAAGTTAACAACCAGAACATCATGTCCTTATCCCATGGTATGTACATTTTTATACAATCTTTAATCTCTATGTAAAGGAGTTTAATAATAGAACGAGAGATAATAGACTATTTTTCCACTGCAGGCCAAAGTGACTCACCTAATTCACTCACCAAAACTGATTTTTGTTGTGTTTGTTCTTTTAATCAATTTGCTTTTAATATGTATTATGGTATGAATCTCCCCCCCGCCCCCAGACTAGATTTATTATGTTGATAAAGACTCTTCGTCCAACATGTTTTTTTTTTTTTTGTGGATCTCCGACTCACATCTGTGAGAAGTACGAGCACGGTGCGCGTCGTGGGAGGTCCTCCGAAGAGGCGGAAGTCTTCTTGTGCTGTGGCGGGGTGCGTCACTGGCCGTGGACTGAAAAGCTCAATCGGTGTCTTTAACCAGGTATGGGTCGATAACCAGAAGATCCAGCCGCGTGAACAAACAAATCCAAAAGGCGAGTCCGAAGTCAGGATACTAATACAGGCAGGGTCATACACGGGAATCAGTCCGAGAATCAGGCAAGGTAAACCGAAGGGACGAGACGAAAGAGGAATCCGAAGGGGAGCTGGGTCGGCAACGAGTCAAAATCCAGGAAATCACTCTTCAGAGTGATTCCCAGAGGTCCTTAGGGTTACCGGAGTGGTGAGTCGGGTGATCGGAGGGAGTGGCGTTCCATTGAGATCGTGGACGGACAATAGGGCGTTCAGGGGAAAAGTGGGAATGCGTAGTTCCTTGACCCTTGTGGCACTGATCATATTCTGGTCGGAGTCGACGAGGGCATGGGCTACTTGGGGCTGATTGCCTAGGAAGAGTGTGACAGGAAGGACTGGATGGCCTCTAGGCAGCTGCTCTTGGGTGCGCCCCTCCAGTGTGCCTAGGTTCACTGGGGGGGCCTGGCTTTTACCGGGCATTGCAGACGCAAGTGCCCAACCTGACCACAGTAGAGGCATGCTCCTGCCTGCATCCAGCGTTGCCGTTCCTCTGGCGAGATCCGGGTTCGTCCGACCTGCATGGGCTCAGCAGGAGCGGCAACTGGCATGGACAGTGAGGAAGAAGTCCCAATCCGTTGCCCGGTCTGGCTAAAGGTGCGGTGCCTACGTCGGAGGCGTGAATCCACTCGCCCTGCAAGGTCCATCAACCCGTTCAGGTCTCAAGGAAGCTGCTGAGACACCAGCTGGTCCTTAATCAGCTCAGAGAGCCCATTCAGGAAGGTATCGAAAAGCGCCTGAGTGTCCCACAGAGCAGCGGCTGCCAGGGTTCGGAACTCAATGGCGTAGTCATAAGCGGATCGGGAACCCTGACGGAGCTCCAAGAGCTGCCTAGCGGCCTCCCTTCCCGCATGGGAGCGGTCGAATACTCTCTTCATCTTCTCTGTGAAGGCACTGAAGGTGGTGCAGTAAGGGTCGTTAGCGTCCCAGACGGCCGTTCCCCACTCCCGGGCTCTCTCCGTAAGCAGGGTGATTATCTATGCCATCTTAGAGCGTGGAGACCCGCCCTGGGGGAAAAAGTGTCTGCTGGGTCTGCCATGGCCGCAGTGTACTGTCACGGAGGGGGAAAAAGGCAGGAGAGAAAATGACCAGGAGGAATTTTTAAAGGAATTTATTAGGGGATTAAGGGGTTAAATTACAGCCACAGGGGGAGTGTGTGTGTGTAAGAGAGAGAGTCAGCGCGCAGCAGGTGGGCGGCGCATGTATGTGTGTGAGAGAGTGTGAGCGCGCAGCAGGGGGGCGGCGCATGTATGTGTGTGTGTGTAAGAGAGTCAGTCAAGGCGTACTTTGGGGAATACCCTGTGACGTAACTGGGAGACCGGGCAACGACGTCAGAGGACTCTCCGTGAACCCGGAAGTGGGAGCGCACGAATTATCCTCAGATGTAGCATGGAGCGCGGCCAAGCGCTATGCGGATTCCTGACGTGGGTCTGCTTTGCGATTGAGGATAGAGGGGCAGGGATCTCCGACTTACATCTGTGAGAAGTACGAGCACGGTGCGCGTCGTGGGAGGGCCTCCGAAGAGGCGGAAGACTTCTTGTGCTGCGGCGGGGTGCGTCACTGGCCGTGGGCGAGGGCTAAGTCAGGATACTAATGCAGGCAGGGTCATACACGGGAATCAGTCCGAGAATCAGGCAAGGTAAACAGAAGGGACGAGACGAAAGAGGAATCCGAAGGGGAGCTGGGTTGGCAACGAGTCAAAATCCAGGGAATCAATAATACACAAAGACGTAAGGCCGACGAGCAAGACACTGCGGCACAAACAGGTGCGCTCAGCTTGCTTTTAAAGCCTAGGGGTGATCCGTAATCACTTCTTCTTCTTCTTGTTGGTTTTTAACGGCGGCTGACACCAACTTTATTAGGTGCATTACCGCCACCTTCTGCTCCGGAGTGTGGAACAGAGTCTCACATCCTTTTTATCAGACCCGTTTCTTTAATAAAATTGAAGAAGATTTTATTATTTACTTCACTCGCCCATTTTATTAAAACCTTAAGATCCACCTCCTGATTTATGTTCTTTCTTATTTCCTTCATCATTGTTTCTCTTTCTTGTTCATACTTCCTACAAACAAGGAATACATGAGTTATTGTTTCTTCAACATTGCAGTGATCACATTGTCCATTTGGGTGTTTTCCTATTATTTTAAGTGTGCTATTTAAATTTGTGTGCCCTAATACTATTCTGTTGAAGATAACCTCTTCTTTCCTTGATTTACCTATATACTTTATGTTTTGATTTACCTTGTTTATTAAACTGTAAAGGAATCTACCCTTTATTTCATTATTCCACTTTACTTGCCATTCTTCAACCACTTTACTCCATATTAAAACCTTTATCTCTGATTTGCTTAATGGCATTTGTATCTCTATTGTTTCTTTCTGTAAAGTTTGTTTTGCTAATTTGTCCACTTCTTCATTTCCCCTTATCCCTACGTGTGCTGGAACCCACATGAAACTGATTGATGTGCCTTTTTGAACAATTCTTGAATATATGTGTAGGATATTAAAAAGAATATCTTGATGAGTAGATTTAAAGGATCTCAAGCTCTTTAAAACTGAAGCGGAGTCTGAACAAATTAAAACCTTGTCAAAGTTTTTCCCCTCTGCCCACTGTAATGCCAAAAGCATTCCTATCATTTCTACAGTATAAACTGCCAAATGATTTGATGTTCTCTTTGCTTCACTGATCCACTGATTCCCTGTAACTTGGGCTAAAAAAGCAGCCCCAGTTGTTTGACTTTCAGGATCTTTTGATCCGTCTGTATATATTTGTATATGTCGAGGGTATTTGATTCTGGTATACTCTGAGAACGCTGATATCAGGTCAGCTTCCCTTTTTGTTCTTTTAACCTCCATCAGATGCAGATCTACTTGAGGTGTTATATAAATCCATGGTTCATACTCCTGAATCACAACTGTAGGACTCATTTTGATATTATTCACCAGCAATTCTTCTGCATAAATGTTACTACACCACCCAAAACTTGTTCTACATCTTACATTTTGTTCCCAACAATTCTTTAAAACCATTTTTGTAGGGTGTTCATCTTTATGTCCCTGAAGGTTAGCCCAGTAGTTAACCATTAATTGTTTCCTTCTAATTTCTAGTGGCATCTCTCCTACCAGGACTTGTAAAGCTGATATGGGTGTAGTCTTAACTGCTCCACAACACTGTCTCAATGCTTGGGCTTGGATTTTATTAAGTTTTTCTAACAGGTTTTTTGATGCAGAACCATATGCCACACATCCATAATCAAAAACAGACCGAATCATTGCTACATAAATAGTTTTTAATGAAGAAAAACTTGCCCCCCATTCCACTCCACTCACACATCTCATGATATTTAAAACCTTCTGACATTTCTCAACTATTTTATTAATATGTTCAGACCATATAAGTTTTACATCGAAATAAATGCCTAAGAACTTAAATACCTTTACCCTCTCCAATGATTTCTCATACATCTTCAGACTCATTTCTGGAACCATCTTCTTCCTAGAAAAAATAATTGTTTTAGTTTTTTCCACTGAAAATTTAAAACCCCAATCATATGCCCATTCTTCGACTTTCCTAATTGCCTCTTGTATTTTCCTATTGATAAATAATATATTTCTTCCTTTTTTCCAAAGTGCCCCATCATCTGCAAACAGAGACCTACCAATATCTGGCTCTACTTGGTTAAAAACATCATTAATCATGATAGAAAACAATAATGGACTAATTACACTCCCTTGTGGAGTTCCATTTTCTATCAGAAACGTACTCGACACTTCACTTCCTATTCTTACCTGTATACTCCTGTTCTTCAGAAAATCTTTTATCCAGTTATATATTCTTCCACCTATTTTCATCTTTCTTAATTTAATCAAAAGTCCCTCCCTCCACATCATATCATAAGCCTTCTCAATATCTAAAAATACTGCTATTACCGATTCTTTATTTATCTGTGCCTTTCTAATATCATTTTCTAAACATACAATAGGATCCATTGTCCCTCTTCCTTTTCTAAAACCACTTTGATATTTCGTTATGTGTCCTCTTCTTTCCACTAAATATGACAACCTTTCTGTAATCATCCTTTCCATTATTTTACAAATATTTGACGTAAGAGCTATTGGTCTATAATTAGAGGGATCTGAGGGATCTTTGCCTGGCTTTCTTATAGGTATTATTATTGCTTCTTTCCAAGCTTTTGGAAGCTTTCCTTCCTCCCATACCTTATTATATAGTTCTAAAATTTTCCCCACAGCCCTATCTTTCAGATGTTTCAACATTATATATACAATCTGGTCCTTCCCTGGGGATGATAGTTTTTTGTTTGCTTTCCAAATAGCTCTCCTCAGTTCATCTCTGTTGAACAGGAAGTTAACTGGCTGGTCTTCCATTCCCCCACTCTGTACCGTCTCATCCATATTTTGTCTCTTTGTTATTTCTCTTCTCCTTTTTCCTTCCTCACTTAAGTTCCCTGCTTCATGAATTTGTGCTAGTGTTTTTCCTAGCATTTCTGCTTTATCCTTATCCATTACCGCTACTTCTCCTTCCGATTCTAATACTGGATAATTCCACTCTTTCTTGTTACCTTTCATTCTCTTGATCATATTCCACACCTCACCTACTGGAGTTGTTCTTCCAATTTCACTACAGAAATCTCTCCAACTTTCTCTTTTGGCTTGCTTTATAGTTCTTCTCACAAGTGCTTGAGCTTTCTTGTATAAAATTAAGTTATTATAGTTATGTGTTCTTTTAAGAAGTTTAAAAGTCTTATTTCTATCTCTCACAGCTTTACTACACTTTTCTGTCCACCAAGGTACAGCTCTTCTTGTCATTTTCCCTTTACTTCTTGGTATTGATTCTACTGCTGCTTCTAATATTACTGCACATACTTTTTCATTAAAGATGTCAATATCTTCCGTTGGATCAATTTCTCCCATTTTTTCCTCGCAAATTACCTCAAATTTATCCCAATTTGCTTTTTCAAAAATCCATTTTCCCCCTCTTTGATTTATTGATCTAGCTGTCTCATCATCCAATGTTATAATTATTGGGTAGTGATCGCTTCCAATAGTAGATTCCCCCCAAACTTCCCAGTTACACTTACTAGCCAAGTTATTTGAAACTAGCGTCAAATCCAACACAGTCTCTATTCCTGTATGCATGTCTATCCTTGTTCCCTTCCCGTCGTTTAAACACACCAGCTCCCTCTCCTCTATTAATTCCTCAACTACTTGTCCATTGGCATTTATGTATCTTCCTCCCCATAGTGTATTATGAGCGTTTAAGTCACCACACCATATTACTCCATGATTTTCTTGCCCATGTACTTCCTTTAATTTCTCTATCATCAACTTTTTACACGGGTTGTAATAATTTATAATAGCTACCTCCTGACCTCTACCCCATATCCCCACAGCAATATATTCTTGATCCCTTCCTTTTCCTATTACTCTATATGGAATTCCTTGCTTAATGAATGTTGCACACCCACCACCATTCCCTAGTTCCCTATCACGCCTTATCATATTGTATCCTAATAAAACAAAATCTAGGCAACTTTTCAACCAAGTTTCTTGAATACATACTACATCCGGTTTTATAACTAAATCTTCAATAAAATGCTTGAACTCCTGACCATTTGCTATCAAAGATCTTGCATTCCACTGAATTATTGTTATCATCTATGTATTATCCACATGTCTCTTGGCTTGATCTTATCTGGAGTTCATCTCTAACTTCTTCCCATGTCAAACCTGTCATTCCCAGATGACGTATTGCTGCTATAACCACTAACTGAGTCTTTTGTGTTTTTGATTCAATCCCGGCTGTACTATTTATCACTCCAGCAATAAATGTGACTAATTTCTTCTTTTCCACCAACAGATGTTCTTTTTGAGCTTCATTGTTTCCTTCAACTAGAGCCCCTGACTTATCTCTCTGATCTTTAGTTTGTCCTTTAACCTGTTTTGCGGCCTCTGCATATGTTAGCTTCTTCTCCACCCTCCTTTTCTGAATCTCCATTTCCATTTTCTGTACTTCACATCCTCTGAATGCTGCACTATGTGCCCCTCCACAATTGCAACACCTTGGTTGTACTCCATCCTCACACTTTCCATATTCATGCTTTCCTCCACACCGGGCACATCTACACTGTTCCCTACATCTTGTAGCAACGTGCCCAAACCTTTGACAATTATAACATCTCACTGGTCTTGGTATATATTCTCTTACAATGTAACTCATTACCCCAACCATTACTCTTTTTGGAATTTCTTCCCCTTGAAATTCTATTACTACTGTTTCAGTGTCTTTTCTGGTTCCATTTCTAGCTGATTTTAGCCTTAGTGCATTTATTATCTTCCCTCCTTTTAAGTTACCTTTGAACTCTTCCATACTTATATTAAGAGGAACACCAAAAATGATTCCTTTTCGGCCTCCACTTTTAGTATTTACTCCAACTCTATTTGTGCTGACAACTTTAATTCCTCCTATATCCTTCAGTTTGAGTGCTTTATTTGCTTGCTCTTCCTTAGTACATCCAACAAGCAAATTTCCATCAGAGAGGACTTTAGCAAAAACAATATTTCCAATATCCCGATTTATGATCTTAGTTAGTTTAATTGGATTAATTTTGCTTACCCCAAACTGATCACCAAACCTTATGATGCATTTTATACTATCTCTGCTCTTTTCATCAGACTCCTCTACATCGCTCCTTTTCTTGCGTTTTTCTCCCCGATTTTTCCCCCTTCTTACTTCATTCCAGTATTTTCCTGATGATCTTTCACTCTCTACTTCACTTGCTACATCCATACTCCCTTCGCTATCTCCCCACTCACGCCTCTCTGTTCCATTCACGGAGCAGTTGTGTCTAGCCGCCGTTGCTTTCCAGTTTCTTGCTGTGGCTTCCGCCATTTCTTGTTCCACCTCAGCCTCCATCCGTCTCCCCAGCACTCTGCTCTCGGGAGCTCCTCCAGCCGCCTTCCCTCTCTCGCGTTCACCGCTTCCGTCACGGTCCGCCATCCGATGTCGGGTTTCCGAGGCGTTCACCCCGCGACCGACACCGCAGGTCATTCGAATGTCGACCTCCTCGTCTTCCATTCTACCGATTGTCTGATCCGTAATCAGATCCAGGTGTGCCGTGATGAACGCTGGGCGTGCTGAAAACTCTGGGGTGGAGTTAGGATTGCGAGGTGCTTGCAGGAGGAAGCTGGCTCATGACAATCTTAAAAATGAGAATAACTCTTCTCATCTCTTAACAGAGCAAATATTCTCAACATAAAGTTTCAACCTTTACTTTTTACTTTTTTACCTTGTAAACATCTACAGTCCTGTCCTGGTTTACCTCTTTCTGATTTTCAGTATTTACAGACATTTTTTTAGAAGACTGCAGTGTTCTTAATTTGTTTCTCTTAATCACCTGTGGCAGAAGTCCCCCTGTCCTCTAGGGGGCAGTATGGGCAGTATGTCACAGACTATTAAACAGTGACGAGAAGCTGTTCAGGCAAAGCGCATGGTGAAACACCACTTCACTAACACTTAATCCTAAAGTACATCTAGTTCACTCAGATAAAAAAGACTTGTACAGAACAATAATATTAAACATTAATAGAATAAATATTACTCTATATTCTAACTGAGAGAGAAAAAATTGCATTTACAATCCATTACAGAAGTCTACTTTTAACAAGTTCAACATCAAAATTACCATCTGAGTTTAAAGTTGTTTTTACTGCAGCTAAGCCCGAGACTTCTAACTCTCTCACACACACACTTCCTGAGTGGGTTTCTGTCACTGCTTCAGGTGGAAGTGGACGTGACGTTACTTTCTACTGACAGAACATAAATATACCTTGCACAACCACAGAGACACAATAAGGGTGTGTATGATAACTAAGACAACATTATTTATTTTTATCTCATAAAGTAAAAGTTTGTGAGTCTGAATGTAGAATGGAGATGGTCCTCATCTCCACCTTCTGCCTGGTTTTAGGTAAGTACAAACACTTCCAAATCCTCATTAGTCTCAGTGTTCAGTATCAGTGTCTTATAGAGGTTCCAGTGTTTAAAGTAGTGAGGTTCTCAGGGGTGATGAGAGCTCCTGGACTAATGCTTTATCAGTGCAGTCGGCCTGCAGTCTCATCTTTCTCTTGGTTCTGTTGTTCAACACAGAATGTGAGTTTAGTGTTTTCTATTGCATCTAGCCGAGAGCAGATAGTCCTGTTGTAGGTCAGGTATGTTTATAATTATTAGTCGCTGAGTGTGTTTATTGTAGTTTATACTACAGCACACACACAAATATGTAATGTGTAAATACCTTTTAAGACATGTTCTACTGTATACCCTTTCTACTTGTCTTCCATCATAAAAAATATATTTTTTAGTAAAAATACTTCTTGTTGTACGTTTTGTGTGTTTTTTGTACTTGAGTATTTTCTCTATATGATAATTTTTACTTCTACTCGCTACATTTTTTTATAAAAATCCTTTACTTTTACTTAATTATTTAATCATTATTTAATACCATTTTAAATTGAGACTTGTTACTTTTCAGATGACAATCATACAAAAGCACTTTGATTTTCTAACCTAAACAGAAGTGTTCACACGCTCACAGACACCATACCACGATGTCTGGTCATGAAAGTGAACCCGCACTATGAAGGTGTAGACTGGTTCGCACAACAAAAATAATTGTTATCTGGGCAACAGAACCTGTCCTGTGGGCTGGAGATTCATCTGCATTCTTTTTTAAGCATCTCACTTTATTTGAAGATTAGTAGTGATCTAACGTACTGAACAAAGTTTGGTTTGCATAACAAGCTTATTATGTTTTTTATCAATTTAACTTAATTGCCCATATTTAACTGTGTACAGTACTTGCAATATATAGACTAGCAATGGTAGCAGCTAGCTAGTAATGAAATTAAACTAACACTGCTGCCCACTCAAATCTGCTCACTCTTAACAAGTCATGGCATCATGTCCATCTGTGCAGTAATAATCTCCCAGTTATGTTTTTTATGTGCCTTTGTGGAAAGACAAAGTACAGTTCTCTGTGTTTATTTATTTATTCATTTATTTATTTATTATTTTTTTTATTTCAAGAAATATTTCTAACCACTACTCATCTGGCACTGACTATTAGAAACTGAAAGAAACTTTTAAAATTGTTTAGAAATTTATTTTCAGCATCTGAAAAGCCACAGCTCATTTGAAACCAACCTACAAGCACAGCAGCGAGTCTACTTTCACTGTTGAGCATTGTCTCTTCTTTATCTATAAAACTCATCAGTGCTAAGAGTTATTTAACATTCTAGCTCAAATGTCCTTTGTTAAAAAATGTACGTCATGTTTATTCCTATCGATCCAGTCATGTCTAAACCAACTAGGGTCGTTCCGATTCCGATACTAGTATCAGAAATGCTGCCGATAACACAAAGAAATCTGGCATTGGTATCGGCGAGTATTTGAGTCCACGTACTGATCTGATACCATTTTCCTAAACATACCCAGTGTTAGAATTGTGACTGCATTTGAATTTTTTTTTTCAGATGTTAAAGTTCAGTTTCTTTTTCCAAAATATAGTAAGTAATACTGTTAAATGTATGTCAGATAATAAAAACACTCTAGTTCACTATATGTACTTGTTCATGTTTTATTAAGAGATAAATCTAAATCACAACCAAAAATTATTCTGTTAATTAATACAGGGCTAGTAGTAGCTACAGCTGTATATACAGATACACTCCCGGGTATCGGATCAGTACTCGGTATCGGCCGATACACTGAGCCCAAGTATCGGAATCGGTATCGGGAGGGGAAAATGGTATCGGAACATCTCTAAAACCAACCATCCAAATAATTTATTTACTTATTATTAATCAGAAATACAAATCAAATCCATGGAGACTTTAAAGGATCTGCTGCTAGTGTGGTGCCAAACACCACAACACACCTCCAAGGCCCCACAGAGCCACACCCTGAGGGGCTAGAACTGTGCCGATGCTGTTATCAACAGCTTTGACCTCAATTGTTTTTAAAATCATTCAAAATATGGTTTATCAATAACTGAGTCAGACAGATATCCAAAAAAAATACAATTTTATTGTGAAGTACTTTTGAACTAAAAGCACATTTTAGAAAATGTACCTATACTTCTACTTGAGTAAAACGAAATGAAGTGGTACATCTATTTGTAGTGGAGTACACTTGCATTAAGTATTGAATTCTGGTCAGGACCTAACCAGGTCTTTCACTTCTGTACCTGAATATTGAGCTTCCTGGATCATATTTCATTCCACTGTATATTATTCTCCAGCTGGTACTGATGGTGTACCTACAGTAATTGGATACAGAGGACGATCAGTTCAGATTAAATGTTCCTACACATCTGGATATGAAAACTACAACAAGTATCTCTGCAGACGTAAATGTTCCAGCTGGGACCTGAGAGACGTTCCTGTTTATTCTGCATCTGCTACCAAAGATTCCAGATTCTCTCTGTATGACGACACAACAGTCAAAGTCTTCACCATCACCATCACTGATTTGTTATCAGCAGATAAAGGCACTTACTGGTGTGGCATAGAGCGAGCAGGGATTGATATTTACAAAGAGATTCGACTGCTGATTATAATGGGTAAGTAGTGAATGATTTAAATGATGTAGATTATTAAAGCAGTTTGTATAGTGTACTGTAGACTGGGTCTTATTTATCACTTACACACTGATTTAAATAGCATTTTCTAAAATCCACTCGATTTATAGTAATGATTTTTACGTGAGCGATATGATGCAAACTAAATAAAATGAGACTGCTTATGCTATTAGAATAAAAGTAATGGCACCTCATTTGATTAGGATCAGCTAGCATGTCTGTATAATAGTAAATAGCTGAACGGCATTACCAGAAGATTTTGTGCAAACTGTGTGGGCTGCACTCTTTCTGCTTGTCAGTTATTTTGCCTTTTCAGCTCTCTGTGAGTTCCTGGGGCACTGTAAAATGGTTGATCTTGCGCTTTGACGAAAGCCAAATAACAAGGGGCTGGGGTATCCAAAGAATAATGAATTTTACTGTGTAGTAATGTGCAGTATATGTGATGACTAAAGGCTGAACTTATACAGTTATTTAATTTACAAAGAAAGTGATCTCTGGGGAAATGAGAACCTGAATTGTTTCATACTTTTTCTATTCTCTTAGATGTTCCTGTTATCAGTACTGTATCTCCGTCCACACACACCACACACCCTGCTTCAACACACATCATGACTTCCTCAGTGCATGCTGTGAGCACACACCCAACCACAGGTATGAACTTAATGCCTGAACTCTTCTTTATTACATTCCTGTCATGTCATTTATAATGTTTCACTTTTTTCAGCTAATCAATTAGAGGAATTTAAGAACAATCAGACAATCAACCAACCAATCTACAACCAGACCACCGCTCTCTCATTTCATGGTATGTACACTCTCCAGCCACACTGTAAAGAAGTTTAATTATAGATAATACTGAACAAGAGATAATAGACTTAGCTGCTAAAAACATGCTAAAAGAATCAACAGTTTTTTGTCTATAATAATGGACCTGAACATCACACATAGAACACCATCATTGTATCCAAGATGGCGCCGGTGAGGTCGGTTGTCGTCACGACTGCTCCGACCACCTTTTCTCTGTTTTTGTTTTTTAAGTTTTCAGTGTTTTAAAATCGGCAAAATTACCACCATGGAGTACATTAGTTATGATAGAGACACTCTTGTTTCTATTGGTATATAATGTACTCACAATTCAATGATTTTAACTCCGAATCCGAGCTGGCCGAGTGAGATCCTGAGGGAGAACAATGGACGCGACGCATGGACAGGACACGGAACTCGGGGAAGTCAAGGGGAGGCGACGTGTGTTTAATGGTGAACAACAGCTGGTGCAACAGCGCGAGCGTTGTTCCTCTCACACGCTCCTGCACACCAAATCTGGAACTACTGTCCATCATGTGTCGTCCTTTTTATCTACCTCGGGAGTTCACATCGGTCATAATCAGCGGCGTTTATATTCCACCACAAGCGGACACGGACACTGCCTTATGCGAGCTGTATGAGGCACTCACACAGCACCAAACACAACACCGGGACGCTGCGCTTATTGTGGCGTGGGACTTTAATTGTGCCAACCTCAAACGCGCAGCGCCGAACTTTTATCAGCACATCACCTGCCCCACCAGGGGTGAAAGGACACTGGATCACTGCTATACAACGGTCAAGGACGGCTACAAGGCACAATCTCGTCCTCCGTTTGGTAAATCCGACCACTCCGCAATCTTCCTCATGCCAAAATACAAACAAAGGCTGAAACAGGAAGTTCCGGTTCAGAGGGAGGTCGCGTGCTGGACGGACCAATCGGTGGCCGCGTTACAGGACGCACTCGATGACGCAGACTGGGACATGTTCCGAAACAGCTCCGATGATGACGTCAGCGGTTGTGGGATTTATTGGGAAACTAGCGGACGATACCGTAAAGAAAAAGACTATCAGAACGTTTCCCAACCAGAAGCCGTGGGTGGATAAAAACATCCGCGACGCTCTGAGATCTCGCACCGCTGCCTACAACACGGGACTCGCGTCAGGGGACATGAAATCATACAAGGCTGCGTCATACAGCGTCCGGAAGGTGGTGAAAGAGGCGAGAAGAGAAAACTAGCGTCACAACTTCAACAGAGTGACTCTAGGAGCCTGTGGCAGGGATTAAGGACAATTACGAACTATAAAACACCAACAACCGGTATTACGAACGCGGACGCGACTCTGGCAGATGAGCTGAACACTTTCTATGCTCGCTTCGAGGCTGCAGCTAAAGACGCTAGCGATGCTAATGCTAGCGGCGCTAACGGCTGCAGACAGGAAGACACTGCCAGCACCGGAAGCGCATTCATCACCACCGAGCATGACGTGAGGAGAGCCTTCAAGAGAGTGAACACCAGGAAAGCAGCAGGACCAGACGGCATCTCAGGTTGTATCCTCAGAGCCTGCGCAGACCAGCTAGCACCTGTGTTCACTGAGATATTCAACATCTCTTTATCTCAGTCGGTGATCCCCACATGCTTCAAAGAGTCCATCATTGTTCCTGTTCCGAAGAAACCTCATCCTGCTTCTCTCAATGACTATCGCCCCGGAAGCCCTCACCTCAGTAGTGATGAAGTGCTTTGAACGCCTGGTCAGAGACGTTATCATTTCTTCACTACCGGACACACTCGACCCACTACAGTTTGCATACTGCCAGAACCGTTCCACAGACGATGCAATCTCTCATCTCCTCCACACATCACTTACTCACCTGGACACTAGGAAAGGGAATTATTACCGCGATGTTCAGGCATGAGCTGGCAGCTTTTCACAAGATCCCTAGGCTGTCCTCTAGTATACTGCTCAAAAAAGAACAGCCTATCCAGATTGCTACCAGTTTTGGTTTTAATGACATGTTTAAAGGCTCTTACAAAGGACGTGAACTCAAGAGGGTTACCATCGAATGAAGAAACGTCGCGGAGGTAAGGAAAGTTGCCTCTGACTCTTCGCAAACATTTCTGTAAGATCTGCCCGAAGTGGCATCCTACCCTGAGGCTCCACTATGTCAGTGTGGTAAAGTGAGTGTTCGTTACCTTGGGTAGGCCGTTTCATTAGGGTGCTTGACATTATGGGTTTGGCACTCACGGGCATGCTTAAGTGGGTTGCTCGGAGGCGTGATGGCAGTTCAAGGTTTTCCGTTGCCGAACTGTGGTCGTGGTGGTCATTGTGTTCCTGTTCGGGAGCGCATGCACCATGCGTTTCTATGGTCACGTCCTGTCTTGCAGGACCTTGTCGTTCTTCACAACCCTGATACACTTTTATTTTTGCATTAACCTTTGCAAGCTTCGCTTCGAATTCCAGCCTTTGAATTGGCAGCACAGTCAAAGACTACCCTTAGCTTTTTCTTTTGAGGATGGCTATTAAGTGATATTCCCTGATAGCTGGCAGCACAGTCAAAGACTACCCTTAGCTTTTTCTTTTGAGGATGGTATACACCATGGTGAGGTGACTTCATGAAAGGAGCAGTTATTCTTAAACTTCCGTTTGAGGTTCAGTGCGCGCTGCATGGCTGCGCTTCGGTTATTGGGCATTTGAATAGCTGCTTTCTTAAATGGGAGACCGATGTAGAAGTCATTATTGGTGAACTGCAGAGAGTTAGTTACAGAGTCTAAAAACTGATAGTCCTATTGTGACAACTCAGCTTTGTCATCACAATTCCGTTCAGGAAAATCATGGTTGTACTGTTGTATCAGCATTTGTTCTAAACTTTCGATGGAAACTCTGTTGACTACAACGCTTGCTTGCTCATTGTCACACGTGCCTTCCCTGACCGACTCTCGAAGAGGTCCATTTATGGTCCATCCAAGAGCGGTCTTTACTGCATATGGCCCATTGTGCCTGCTGTTAATTACTCTCCATGGTTCTAGGAGCCTATGCTCTTTGTTACCTATGAGAATTTCAACTCTAACATTAATCTGAGGCAATTTTACTTCCCTGAGGTATGGCCACTTATCAATGTCGTGCTGTTGTGGAATGTTTTCCACTGAGACTGGGATACTCTTTTGTGTGAACACTTTGGGGAGTTCAACAAAGGTGTTTTCTTCCAGACTACTAACCTCTAGGTCAGTAAGCACGTAACTTTCTACTTGTTTTCTCGCGTTCATGGTGCTTAACATGATGTCAATTTTTTTACCTTGTACGTTCAATCACCTTGCTAATGACTCGGTACAAAAAGTAGCAGAACTACCTGGGTCCATAAAGGCATACACTTCTACTGTCCTATTACCTTTCTTGGAGTTTATTTCAATTTACGATCGCTTGAGCTGTGTTTTGTGCTGCGATGTGTAGCATGCGAGGATGTTTCTTTGAGCACAACTGACATGTAATTTTCTTTGTGCAGTCTTTGCTTAAGTGTCCTTTTACTAAACATCCAAAGCAGAATCCATTCCTTTTCAAAAAGTCCAATTTGTCCTTATATGTCTTAGCGTTAAACTGGTAGCATTAGTCTAGGGTATGATCTTTCACACAGAATGCACAAGGTTTAGTGAAGGCACTGATAATTGATGCACCACTACTCTTTACTGTAATTAAGTCTTTATGATTTTTACCAACCTGTTTTACACCGGTTGCAAAGCTGCTACCTCTTTTTCCTTCCATTTTTTGCTTGAGCCCTGACGGAGATTTGTTGCAGTGTTTTTTATCACTAGTTGAACCGTTCAGGTCGCCAAAAAGTGGATTGGACATTGCTGTTGCACAGTCTTTTTAATCTGGTCACTTTGACAGGAATTCTGCAACTTTACTTTAATACTCAATTCAATTCAATTTAATTTGTATAGCGTTTTTAACAATTGTTATTGTCGCAAAGCAGCTTTACACGATCAAAAGAGTTATTTAAGTTTGTATAGAATGTGATTGCGTATGAATCAAAATGGTCAGATAGTCCCTGGTGAGCAAGCCGAGGGCAACAGTGGCAAGGAGAAACTCCCTGAGGAAGGTTTTTGGAGTTCACGATTTTTAATCACTGGGTCCAATTTATTTTCATCATTCACTTTTAACACAACTCAAGTAATATATAAATAAAAACCTAAATATAAGTATAGAATATATAATTTTAAATAAATAAATAAATCTAGGTTAGATGTTATCCATTAACACTTTACCTGGATCCACCTTGTTCATTCACAGGCCTCCATTACACATTCTATGTATTTCCTATTACATGACAATTTTAATGTTTTAACTCTGGTTTAAACCTTTATGTTCATGTGTTAAACATTTATGTCCTGTACAGATATTCCAGGGATACCTGGCTACATCATGATGGGTGCTGGTACTGTCTTGTTTGCTTTTTTTGTGATTATACCAATTATCTTCAAAATAAAACGTCAAGGTAAAACTTCTTTTGACAATAAATATCAATGCCCGGCCCATGTCTTATCTTCGAAAGTCATGGGCCGGGCTTCACCCAGGATAACTCATTAATGTCATTATACACTCACTAATGAGACAGTAATACAGTCAGGAATTATTGCTGGATTTTTTAGCATTTAGATCTGTCAATGTAAAATAGTTTGTTTGATTTAGTAATTTATTGCTATTTAGTGCTTTATTTCAGATCCAACAGTGCCTACACAAGTACACAACCAAACATATACAAATATTCACTCTCCCAATACTCAGAGATTGTCCTGTATAAATAATTTATAATAAACTAAGCTTCATTGCCCTTCTCATCTCTCTGCAGGCTCTGAAACAGTGACCCGGTCTCCCAGGAAGGTACATGCCACTGATTAGTTTAGGTATTAACTTTCATGCAAATTTTATATACAAATATTTCTGACTTTATTTGTATTTGTTTTTCCATTTCAGACAAATAGACATGGTGAAAAGGACCATTATGCACTTTCTGTTCAAGCTATAGAAAAAGACATTTCACCTGAATGTATCTATCAGAATCTGGACCCAGCCCTTCACCAGTCAGACCCAATTTACCAGAATACGACCGTAACTAATAATCTATAAGACTCATGACACCCCTGATTTCTCTGTGTCTGATTTAAGACCACAATGAGAATAAAAAAGTGGATTCAACCTGATTTGTCCTGTTTAAACAGGCAATAATATAAACTGAGAATATATGTTTCTTTTTAAATATAAATGTGTGTTTTTAATAGGTTTAAATGATATGATATTTTTGATTTACTTTGTAGTTAGCATATAAATAAAAATAATAAATTATATGTCTAAGGTAGTTGAAAAGTTGCAATTAAATCTCTCTCTCTCTCTCTCTCTACACACAGACACACACACACACACACACACACACACACAGACACACACACACAACAATGAACAATTAGAGAACGCCAACCAGCCTAATTTTCAAGTGTTTGGACTGAAGGAGGAAACCGGAACACTCCATGCACACATAAGGTTTCGGAGTGGCCTAGTCAAGGTCCGGCCATTCATGTTCATTCAAAACCCTCAAATGTGGCTGAAATAAACATAATTCTGCAAAGAAGTTTAAACCCAAATTCCTCCAAAGCGATGTGAAAGACTCAATGCTAGTTATTGCAAATGCTCAATTGCAGTTGTTTCTGCATAGGGTGGCACAACCAGTTTAGGTTTAGGTGTCAATTACTTTTTCATAACAGGGCAGGTAGGTTTGGACAGGTCTTTTCCAATTTGTAAAAGAAATCATAATTTAAAAGTTGCATTTTGTATTTACTCAGGATATCTCTTAAAATCTGCTTGGTCTGAATCATTTAATTGTGACAAATCTGCAAAAAGTCCAGGTATGTAAAGGTCTTTTTTGTCAGAGTACCATCATACACATTTACAGTCTTGTCCAACTTGGACAGCCTTCTACTCTTTACCTGACATTAGGTCTATTTGTTTACTCAAAACAAAAACATAAGAAGAGAAAATGTTTTACAGCATCTGAGCCTGAAATTTCACACAGACACATTTCCTGAATGGTTTTCTGTCACTGGCTTAAAATTGGAAGTAGAAATTATGCTACTTTCTATTAACAACACACAAATATAAACTTCAGAGTTACAGCATCAGAGACAGTGAGGGTATGAGTATGACAACTAATAGAACATTTTTTATTATTATTTTGTGAAGGGTTTGCAAGTCTGGATTTATAATGGAGATCACTCTCATCCTCACCTTTTGCCTGATGTAAAGCCTTGTAGCAGTGGAGCACTTACACAGACACAGAGACCGGATTAGCCGTGCTCGAATGAATGCGGTTAAGTTCACAAAGTCAATAACGTGCTTTAAATCTAAATTGTAGTGTAAATCGTGGAAGTGCAGGGTCTTCAGTGGAGAGAGAGTGATGTGTAGTCGTCTGCCTGTAATAGGCAGAGTGATGCTGACAAGCTGGGATGACAGAGTCGAAATGCAAGGAGTGTGGACTAGGCAGCCAGGCTGCAGCAAGATTTCCTCTGGTGCACTTTCTCCCACGATCGGGGCTCGGCAGAGCTCTCTGACTCTGTAAAAGTCAGACAGAGAGACAGTCTTTTTCACTTGCCTAGAACATCACACTGGCTTTAAGACCTCCTTTTATCGTCTGATTTTGACTCCAAGACAGTGAATGAAAATGGAAAGCCGCCCATGCAGGATTACTGCACTCCACACCTTTTTTAAGTGTCTTGCTGCTGGCTGTGGTGCTGATCTTGATGCCTGTTTTTAGTGTGTGAGAAGCTGGTTTGTGTAAGAGCTGATGTTCAGCCTGCTGTCATACTGATTCTAGGTAAGTACAAACACTTCCAAATCCTCATCAGTCTCAGTGTTCAGTATCAGTGTCACATTAAAGCTTTGCACTGATGGACATTTAGCACAGAACTTTTATAGAGAGGTTCCAGTGTTTAAAGTAGTGAAGTTCTCAGGGGTGCTGAGAGCTCCTGGTTATCTTTAGAAGCACACAGAGGAGCTTCCACTTCACTTACTGCATGAGGAAACCTACATGTTCAAGTCACCTACACATGGGAACATTATCTCTACTTATTTTCAGTGTAAAATTGACTTTGAAGAGTTTGTGTATCTGTATACGAGCTGAACAACAGTCCTTAACTACAGGTTATGTGTTTAACGATCAGGACTAATGCTTTATCAGTGCAGTCGGCCTGCAGTCTCATCTCTCTTCTTCCTGTTGTTTAACACATTGGTTGTTGGATGTTATATCACAGAACACTAAACTAAACTAGTCAGATACTCTACTGCCACCTCTCCTAAGCACTTCCATACCTCCATAGGTATGTCATCAGGACCAACAGCCTTTCCACTCTTCATCCTCTTCAAAGCCCTTCTCACCTCACTTTTAGTCACTTGTCTCGTAGCTACCATGATTTGATAATGTTAATGAGATATTAACATTAAGGCTTGCTTATATTAGAATGCATGTGCATAACCAAAAAGATGTGACCATGTTACAAATTTTTCACAATGATACAACTACCTACTATATTGCAGTGTAACATCACCTGATCAAGAATACTGCACATTGCATAAGTAAACACAAATCAAACCTGCCACAGATGACATCACCTGTGGGGAGTGTAAAGGTTTTAAGCATGTTTCCACTTCAACAATGCCAAGCTGCTTATTCAACTTAAAATTGCATTCCCAATGGCATTCCTACCTATTAGTGTGCTTCCATATGTGTGGTATTTATGCAGGTTACATCTACACATGGTTCACCTACACCTTCATCAGTGTGGTCTGTCTGAGCAAGTCTGGTTTCTACATTTCCAGTTTCAGTATTTTGTGTGCCAGTTTTTTCCAGAGCTGTGGTTTGTGGGTTTGTGGATAAAATGTAGACGTGTAAATACAACTATTTATTGCGTTTGCATGAATTACGTATTATGAATTGCAGCTCGTCCAAGTTAAATAAAGAAAATCTAGAATGCGGTTTGGCTTTCACAGTAAATTCATATTTCTCTTCCAGGATTTCCAACTGCCAATGTCATCATTACTGTGTCTCTGGATCTAGTGCTGCTTCTACACTCAACAAAAATATAAACGCAACACCTTTGTTTCTGCTCCGACTTTTCATGAGATGGACTTAAAGATCTAAAATTCATTCCAGATACACAATATTACCATTTCTCTCAAACATTGTTCACAAATCAGTCTAAATGTGTGATAGTGAGCACTTCTGCTTTGCTGAGTTAATCCATCCCACCTCACAGGTGTGCCACATCAAGATTCTGATCTGACATCATGAGTAGTGCACAGGTGTACCTTATACTGCCCACAATAAAAGGCCACCCTGGAATGTGCAGTTTTTTTTGCTTTATTGGGGGTCTGGGGACTCAGAACCGGTGAGTATCTGGTGTGACCACCATTTGCCTCATGCAGTGCAACACATCTTCTTCGCATAGAGTTTATCAGATTGTCAATTGTGGCCTGTGGAATGTTGGTCCACTCCTCTTCAATGGCTGTGCGAAGTTGTTGGATATTAGTGGGAACTGGTACACGCTGTCGTATACGCCCGTCAAGCACATCCCAAACATGCTCAACGGGTGACATGTATGTGCACTTCTCATGATGTCAGATCAGCATCTTGATGTGGCACACCTGTGAGGTGGGATGGATTATCTCAGCAAAGCAGAAGTGCTCACTATCACACATTTAGACTGATTTGTGAACAATGTTTGAGGGAAATGGTAATATTGTGTATCTGGAATGAATTTTAGATCTTTAAGTCCATCTCATGAAAAATCGGAGCAGAAACAAAGGTGTTGCGTTTATATTTTTGTTGAGTGTATTTGATATTCATTTTCACTCTTTAGAGAAAAAAAAAGAAAAAAAAACAAGATATGACAAACAAGCAAACCAATTTTTAGAGTTTCATTCACAGATCCATTTAGAAAAATGTAACTAAAGATCATAACACTGCCTCCAGAGGTTTGTACAGTGGCCACTTTTCATGATGGGTCCATTGCTTCATGCGCTTCCCTTCTCATCCAGAAGCCAATATTTTTGACAATATAATGTATTAAAATGTGTCATTTTAAACATAGCTAAACCCAGTTTTTCCTCCAGTCTCAGCCTCATCTCCTTCTCAGCACAAAGGTCCTCAGCTATCTTTATGGTAAGTGTTTTTCAAAGTTATCTTACAAACCATGATCTGTAATAAACCAGCCTGTAAAGTACACTGCATAGAGAACTTAGCCATGTTAAGTGCAATTCCAAACCGCAGGAAGTGAAATTGCTCAGTTTAAAGAGAACTGTAAATGGAGTATGGAACAAGTGAGCAATGGGTGAACAAGTAAGCAAACAATAAATCATTAGTATTATATACTGTAGGCTATTACTGCACAATAAAATTTTCTCTGTACTGCTTATGGGTAATCCACATTTAGTATAAGTCTGTATGCATAGAATAATGTTTTTGATTCAATAAATATTAATATAGTGTGAAAAATCTTCAGTAACAGCAACACGTATCTGAGGTGCTTATGTTACCAGGGTAATGCACAGAAGGAGCGCTGCTGACATTGCAGGGTGTCATTTTGTCGAGGGAAGGGAATAGGGACCACCTTTTGAAGTACACTTTGGAATAGAACACAGCTGATGTCTACTTCAAACCTCAGTTACCCACAATTCTGTCTGACTCATCAGGCTACCTTAACTATTTAGCTCTACCAATAGTTGGGAAATCAGGTGAAAATCTAACATGCAGCAGTGAGTATTGACACCAGGTCTAAAAGGGCAGCTCAAACAGTGATCTACGAAAATGAGAAGTGATGTTAATATGGTACTCTTAACATTAATAGACATTGTTAGTTAGCATATATCAGAATGTAAATCATATGAGTTACTTCTAATTTGTAGGACACATGGCATACTGCTATTCAATTTTTAATTCTAATTAGTCAGAAAAAGTTTTTCTTTTATCTATATTGTATTATTAATAATAATAATAATAATAATAATAATAATGTTTTTTTTAATGTGCCTTTAAAAGCGAAATGTGTGGAATGGTGGTATGATGGTTAGGAATTTTGTCTTGGTTTTTGTCACACCTGTGGGCTTTTTGTGTTGAGTTTTTTTGTGTTCTCCATGTGCTTGGTTGCTCACAGATCACAGATCAGGAGTTTGATATACTTTGTTTAACAGAAACCTGGATTAAACAGGATGAGTATGTAGCTCTAAATGAAGCTAGTCCTTTTGGATACGGCTACATACTGTACACCAGCCTCGGTTAACTGGTAGAGGAGGAGGCGTCGCAGTTATTCACAATGATAATCTGACTATTGTACAAAAACACAGACACAAATTTAATTCATTTGAAATTCTTTATAGTAACATAAGTGTATTTAACTATATTAAATCAGCTCAGTCGATTCCACTAATTGTCATTTACAGACCTCCAGGGCCGTACTCTAAATTTCTTAGTGAATTTGCAGATTTCCTCTCAAACCTAGTCGTTTCTGTAGACAAGGCGTGAATTGCTGGAGATTTTATTATTCATTTTGAGAATCCAGAAGACCCTCTAAGAACAGCATCTATGTCCATACTGGACTCGGTAGGAGTAAATCAGTGTGTAGTAGGACCCACTCATAAAGCAGGTCACACTTTAGATTTAATAATATTATTCGAATTAAGTATAAGAAATTTATTCACAATTCCACTATCTGAAGTTATCTCAGATCACTATCTTATCTCAATTCAAGTGTGTCACAGTAATAATGTACACACAGTGCCGCGCTACCGTATAAAACGTACATTTACATCAACTACCAAACAGGGTTTTATCAGTAATCTCCCAGAGTTTACAACTTCGATTAGATCACCGTCTGACCCCACAGAACTCGATCAGGCGACTGAATATTTAGAGTCGACATTTCGTTATACCTTAAATAATGTAGCTCCAGTTAAAAGAAAAATTATTAAAGATAAGAAACTCACTCCCTGGTATAACGATCACACGTGCAGTTTAAAACAGACTGCTTGGAAATTAGAACGTAAATAGCATCAAACTAAATTGTTAGTATTTCGAATAGCATGGAAGGAGAGCATCCTGAACTACAAAAAAAGCTCTTAGTATAGCTACATTAACGTATCTCTCCACTCTTATAGAAAATAACAAAAATAATCCTAGATTTTTATTTAATGCTGTAGCCAAATTAACCAGAAATAAGACCACTGCAGAAATCTCCACAACAACATCATGCAATAGTGAGGACTTCATGAATTTTTTTAATAATAAAATTGTAAATATTAGGCATAAAATTGAGGCTTTGAAACCGAACAATGTAATTGATGCAAATGTTAATCTAGCCATGTCAGATCGGAACCTAGAATACTTTACTCCCCTTGAAGAAAATGAACTAATTTTACTCATCTCTTCTGCAAATTCATCAACCTGTATATTAGATCCTGTATTGACACATTTTCTTAAACAGATAGTACCAGCAATAACAGAACCCCTGTTGTGAATAATTAATTCCTTAGTCAGCATTGGGTATGCTCCAAAACCTTTAAAATTAGCGGTTATTAAACTGATTATTAAGAAACCTGACTTCGCCCCCTGTTAGCTGTCCATTTACGGGCCAATATCAAACCTCCCCTTTATCTCTAAGATTCTGGAAAAAATATTAGTGGAGCAGCTATGCTCATATCTACATAGAAATGGCATACATGAACTGTATCAGTCAGAATTTAGGCCTCATCACAGCACAGAGACAGCACTCGTTAAAGTAGTAAATGACCTCCTATTGGCCTCTGATCAGGGTTGTGTAACTATGCTTGTATTACTCGACCTCAGTGCAGCTTTTGACACCATTGATCACGCTATTCTTCTTCACAGATTAGAAAATGTAGTAGGAATTAAGGGTGCAGCCCTCTCCTGGCTCAGATCCTATCTGACCCATCGTTATCAGTATGTAGACTTAAATGGTGATTATTCTGCATGTTCTCTAGTGGAGTTTGGTGTTCCACAGGGTTCAGATTTAGGTCCACTGCTTTTCTCCCTTTACATGCTTCCTCTGGGCAACATAATCCGTAAGCATGGTATAAGTTTTCATTGTTATGCTGACGACACACAGTTATATGTCTCAGCCTTTCATTTGAAGCTCATGTAGATAATATTATCAGGATAGCATTCTTTCACCTCAGAAATATTGCCAAGATAATAAATATATTGTCGCTAAACGATGCAGAAAAACTAGTTCATGCTTTTATGACCTCTAGGTTAGACTATTGTAATGCCTTACTGTCTGATTGTTCAGCTAGGTGCATAAACAAGCTTCAGCTAGTCCAGAATGCAGCAGCGAAAGTCCTCACTAGAACCAGAAGATATGAGCACATCACCCCTATCTTATCTTCACTGCATTGGCTCCCTGTGAAATTTTGCATTGATTTTAAAATACTACTCTTGACATATAAAGCATTAAATGGTCTCGCGCCGCAGTACCTAAGCACACTGCTAGTGTCTTACAAATATGAACATGTGCATTGCAAAGCTGATAAGCACTACAGTGAAGCTGTGGGAAAAAGTAGTGGAAGCTAATTTAAGAGCAGAGGTGAGCATTTGTAAGCAGCAATATGGTTACATGCCTACAAACAGATGCAGCATTTGAGGATACTGATGGAGAAATACAGTTAAGGTAATATGGAGCTTGTTATCCCCCACTCTAGGTCGAGCTGTAACAGGACTAAAAAGAAAAAAGAAGGTGAAACCAATAGTGTTTTTGCCTAGTGTTTATTAAAAAAAGTGAATAAGCAAATCACCAAAAGTGACTGGGTGCTTCAGAAGCCGACAAGGCCAAAGTAATAAACAAAATTCTCTCTACTTAAAATGTTAACTTAAAATGTCAGTCTGTTTTATCCAGCTAGCCAGCTAATTACCTAGTTAGCTAACCCAGCTAGTTAGTTTTTTGTTAACTTATGTTGTCAAGTCAATTTGTTGTGTCTCAGCTAGTCAGCTAATTATGCTTCTTAGGCTACGCTTACACCGTCAGGTAAATGTGACCCAATTCCGATTTTTTTGCTCATATGTGACGATATGTTCTATGTCTGTGTAAACAGGAAAAAAATGCATGCATTTCGATATTTCGAGATCAGTTTCAGTCTTCCTTCATATGTGGAAATAAATCAGATATGTGCTAATGTGATTGTCGTGTAAACATATTTCCTGAGGCATTGTGTTCTGTACGTCATAAAAACTGCGACTTCTTTGCGGTTTAATGACGTAATGTTATTCTCCGGTGGCAGTGCGTGTGGAATTATAACATCGCAGGTGACATGGAAAAGGAAAAGCACCCATCCCCAACCCCCACCCCTTTTTAATGCGTATTAGGGCTAAATAACATTAGGAAATCCGTATTTGGTGAATGAAGCATATGCGCAGACTGCAATTATGTCTTTTTTTTCTCCTCCTCCATTTTAAAACCATGGTGACATTTCGTGAACTTTGCATATATCGCAAAGTGTCAAGCATACTTCACCTGCGTCTATCTTGGCTAGTGTGTAGCACAAGAACCTCCCTTAAAGTATGCGTGATGTTTCAGATCGCATGGCAAGTGTAAACACTTGTATTGGATATGAGTCATAGTTGAAAAAATGTGTAAACAGACGGTCAAAAAAATCAGATATAGACAACAAATCAGAATCAGGCATCGAGACCTGCCGTGTAAACGTAGCTCTAGTTTTCTGCTAATTTATGTTGTAAATTTATGTTGCACTCATGTAGCACAGTGGTCCTGGAGGAACGTTGTTTTGTTCCACTGTGTACTAACTGTAAAGGCAATAAGCCTACTTGACTTGATGTACTGTAGTCCCGAAGTGAAATATCTACCCTGCACCAAAAGAAAAGAAACAGAAGTTCAGTTTAGTTTAGTTTATTTATATAGCACATTTAAAGAACAACCATGGTTGACCAAAGTGCTTCACAATGCCAAAAAACAATCACACACAATCAATCGATAGATTATATTATTTGACATAAGTTGTCAAAATGTCTCAAAACCTCAACTCAATAAAAAGCCAAAGAATATAAGTGTGTCTTAAGTAATGACTTAAAAATTTCAACACTCTGAGCTGACTTTATGTGAGCAGGTAAATCGTTCCACAACTTCGGTTCCACCACTGAAAAAGCTCGCTCACCTTTATATTTTAATCTGGCTCTCGGAACATCCAGGAGCAACTGATTAGACGACCTCAGTGCTCTAACGGGAGTGCGGATACGTAAAAGCTCGGATAAATATACAGGCGCCAACCCATTTAAAATCTTAAAAACAAACAATAAAATCTTTAACTCAATACTGAAACGGACAGGAAGCCAGTGTAGTGAAGCTGAGACCGGGGTAAATGTGCTCACGCTTTCTAGTCCCAGTTAAGAGCCGAGCTGCTGCATTCTGAACCAACTGCAAACGCTGAAGAAATGACTGATACAATCCAACATATAAAGAGGTACAATAGTCCAGTCTTGACGTTATAAGAGCATGAATTACACTTTCAAACTCCTCACATGGAAGGTAGGCCTTGACTTTTATCAACAGTCTCAGAAATACAAAAATCTTACTCTTACTCCCTTACTAACCACAAACCAGGAGAAAACCATGTGTAAACAAATTGGCTCCTTACAAAGCCACAAATACAGAGTTAGCTACAAATATATACAAAACATATTTACAAACCAAACAACCGAAACCAAAAAAGGGCGTATACAAAAACATAGTCAAAACAAGCAAATGGTAATACATAGTCTGTCAAATACCAATCAATATTCAGGTGAAAAAAAAAACAAGGCCATACACTATAATTTCCACAAGAATCCTATATAAACAGTAAGCAAAGGCAGAGTCTGTTGTGCTGTGGTCTGAAGGGGCTTATGTAGGCCTCTGGCTCTCCTGGTTACCCAATCATAATGCAGGAGGCGGGATCAACAAGGGGAAGGCACAACGGCAACCAACAGATTGCAGCAAAGGGCACACAGAAGGGATTACCCAAATTTTGTTCCTCCATGGGATCTTACTTGACCACCAAAATTTAAACAGTTTTTTATTTAAACAAACGCACATATTAAACACTCCACCAGTCCATAAGTGCATGCTGAGAGCATAGGTTTAACATCCGGAGTGAGCTTTTTGTCTGACTTTTTCTTCACCACATTATGTAATTCATAGGCTCCCCTGTTTTATACAACAATAATTAGCTTTAACTACATAATAATTAAATTCTAATGTGCTATTTAACCTTTTATTCATTTTTATTTTACACAAGAAAGAAATCACACCACCAAACCTCACAAGACAGTAAACATTACATATTGTTGTGTAGATGTTTTAACCACAGTGCCCTATGTTCTAGTGAGTGACAGGAAGTTTAATGAACCTTGCGAAGACTTTTGTCTACATTGTCAGAAACCTTTTTTTTTCCTTTTAACCCCTAGTGCATAATAGTACTTTTTAATAACCTTTCATACATTTTAATTATGAATTACCTGTATTTCAAACTGTTGCCAATTAATGTATAACGAAACCAAGAATTTTGGGACAAACAATTCTGCAGAATATTATTTACATAATATTTATTTTAAATACTGCAGATTATTCCCAAACACTTAAGATAATTAAGTGTTTGGGAATAATATAATTTAATATAAAAATTAGTGTTAAGATAATAACACCTTTAATATTGTCTATACAGCATGCAAAGTGACTGGAAGGTGTGGATGTTAGACTTGAGCTGCCTCATATGAGGTCAGAGATAAGCAGATTGACCATGTAGAGCTGAATTGTTTTACCTGGTAAGCAAGCACCCTTCTGGAAAAGTAGTCATTTACATTTGGGACATTTGTTTTATATTACATATTTTAGTTGTAAAAAAAAAAAAAAAAAGCTTGAATAAGAGAATGTGTTTAAGCACAGTAAATATACATTCAGTCGTATGCAGTGTTAATTTATTATCAAGTTAATTGGAAGAGAGAGGGAATCATTGTAGAGCTAATTATTTAGCTTGAATAATTTTTTATGTTTTACTTTTGGTGACCACTGACCACTTTTTACCTCAGTGGTCTAGCCCCTCAATGCTTAATTGTTAATCCCATATTCTGCTCCAAGGTGCCTTAGATCAACATCCAAACAGATGACTTAGTCCTGCACACTCATGTAAAGATCAGAGATGAGAGGGTTTTTGTAATCGCCGGGCAAAGGGTTTGAAATAGACTTCCTAATAACAGGGTCTAGGAATAATATTCCTAATATTGCTGCTCCTAATATTGACATGTTTAAATCAAAGCTGAAGACATCCTGTCTTTTCTTGGTAGCTTTTAGTTCAGCCTAATGTTGTCAAAGGTTTACTGTTAAGCCCACTTTATTATTTGTTCTTTAAAGTTACATTTTAATTTTCAATTTTTAAAATTTTATATTTTTTATTCATTTTTTGTTGTCAAGTTTTTGGTTATTTAATCTTTTTATGTTTTTTTCTGATTTTACTGACTATTGTTTATTATTTTATTTATAGTACTACTGTATATCAGTATGTTTTGTTTCTAAGATTAAATAGACTTCTCGCTATTTGTCTATAACTGCTGTTGTTTTAAATGTGCTATACAAATAATATGACTTGACTAACTTTAAGTTAAAATAATTTTTTGGTAAATAGGTTAAACATTTTACACAAACTTTCTGCGTGGTTTTCTGTCACTGAGTTATAGGTGGAAGTTTAAATTACAGTTCTGTTATAAGTCACAAATAGAAACTGGTACTGAATCTGGAACTAAAGTAACCAGACACAGAGGACAATCAGTTCAGATTATGTCCCATGTGGCTTGGAAGCAAATAAATCCCTGTTCATTCTGGATCTCCTGCTAAAGATTCCAGATTCTCTCTGTATGACAACACAAGATCAAAACGTCACCATCACCATCACTGATCTGAGACCAGAGGATGAAGGTGTTAAGTGGTGTGGGATAGAGCGGGTATGGTGTGGTATATACACAGAGATTCTACTGCTGGTTAAAATGGGTGGGTAGACAGATGAGAGTAAAAATTTATTTATTGATAAACCTAGTGTCTTTATTATAATTAGTTTAACATGAGTGATTTCAAAATCTGTAAATTGAAAAGAAATATTACTGAAAAGAGACTGGCCATGTTATTAGAACAAAAGTAATGACACCTCATTAAAGTAGGATCATTTAGCACATCTGCAGGTTACTGTAGACAACACTGCCGTCGCTGAGATACATTACCAGGAGATTTAATAAAAGCTATGTAGACTGTATTGACAATTGAGTTATTGATAAAAAAAAATTCATCCGTCCACCTCCAGCGTTACCAGGCTGGTACTGTCTGTCCACAGGTGCTGTATCATGGCTGAACCTCTGCCCTAACAGCAGCCCTCAAACCAGGGATATGCAAAGAATGACTTTGTTATGGAATAACTGATTAATGACTGGCAATTTACAGTCCTTTTATTTACAAAAAAAGTGAACTCGGTGGAAATAAGAACGTAGATTGTAATTAGATTTTGTTTCATTTCTCTCAGATACTCCTGTTCTCAGTACTGTCGCTCAGTCCACACACACTTCACACCATGCTTTAACACACATCACTCCCTTAGTGCATGCTGAGAGCAAACATCTAACAACAGGTATGGACTTTATGCCTGAACTCCTTTTTTATTAAAGTGCCACTATTATGTTTTTACAAATATTTTCTTTTATGCAGTGCGTCATGTAGCTGTATGTGAACATAAACTATCTGTGACGCTGACAGATAAATGGAGTTTTTGACTATTAAAAAAAAGAATCGGCTTACATTCGCCTAAACAAGTCATTAGAAATTTTATTTTACTCTGTTACGGATCCACGTCACTCCGTAACATATTTGCATAATGCCCGCCCACGTTCTACGTCGCGAACAACAAGCCCGCCATCTTACAATTAACGTTACCACACTCTTATTAATGTGACCGAGCATTCATGCCGGGTTCGCTTAAACACTTATATAAAAAAACAATAAACACGAGAGCACTCAAAATCCTTTTTGTGTTACGTTAGTTTTTATTTAGAGCAATTTTTTAACTGTTTATTCTCCACCATTCACTAGAACTGAACTCTAACAACTTTGCGCATCATACACACACACACACACAGACAAACAAACGCACGAAGAGTAAGGGCACGGAGCATGCGTATTTCGCACATCACACACACACACGGAGTGTGTTATTTGTTTGGACCAGAGAAGGAGAGGTTGTTGGATCATTTTCTTGTGAAGATTTTTTAACCGGATTATCTTTGACTGGACATATTCCCTGGACTGCTCACCCTCCGTCATCGGCCTCCCGGACTTCATTAACCCCGTACTTACTCGCGTTCACATACACATACAGTTTATTATATGTAGTTTGTAAATATTGTGCACCTTTTTTGTTTACTTTATTTAGTTTTGTATAATACACGTTTGCTTTATCTACTTGTTTGTGTTTGTCCTTTTTGCTCACCGGACTTTTAACGCAACACCGACACAAAGATAAAAGACCTCTCGATTTTTGTAGCCACAGTTAATATAAAATTAGCTGGTCGTTATATGGTAAAACAGACGCCATCTTTTCTATGTATTGACGGGTCTTCAGAGCCGTCGTTCAGTTATGGTGATGGCCATTTCGTTTTCCGACACCAATCATATGAGACCAACCATAAAGGACCGCGCCATCTGACCAATCACAGCAGTGAGGGCTCACGGAAAGGAGGGGTTTAGACAGACTGAATCTTCGAACTGCTTCACACGAGTCGTTTACGAATCATTTAGAAATGGGGTAAAATTAAATCTATTTTTGGAGAAAACTAAAGTGTTTTTTGTCCTTGCATACACGTAAACCTGTTTTATGAGACTCATTAAGCAATATTAGCAACCTTTAAAATGGGGCACTTTACATTTCTGCCATGTTACATGTCTTGCTTTTTTCGGCTAGTCAATTAAATGAAGTTAACAACTAGACCATCGCTTCCTAATTCCATGGTATGTGCGCTATTTATACACTCTCCAATCTCTATGGAAAGGAGTTTAATAATAGAACAAGATATAATAGACTCAGCTGCAACAGTTACAGGTTTTTGTCTAAAATCATTATGACTTTACATGAACATAGACTCCACATGTACAGAAGTGGATCCATCACTGTTCTGCGCAACACATCATAAAATATTTAAATACGCTAAGCCAGTTTTATGAGATTGATTTTTTCTTTAAAGGATAATATTAACATTTCATTTTAATATGAAAAATGGATTATGAATATGATAAGATTTGAATATGATTAAGAATTCTTTTTTCCATTTATTTTTGACACTAAGGATGAAGACACTTTGCAGTGCACACTTTATAACCACTGGGTCCAAGTAACTTTTACAGTTCACTTTTATCACAAATCAACATCTTATCATATAAAATAAAGAATTGCATGCATACATACAATCATACAAATATACACCCATAATTATATAACAGGAATATAGAGTATATGCATCCTTTAACTGTGGTTATGCCCAAGGTAAAGACAGGCCTTACCTGGCTTCTCTTGTTAAAAAATAATAATAATAAAAAAATAGCAAGGACTATCCTGAGGGACACCAAACACATGTTGACTCCACACCAATCAATTCATAAAGGCCTATGATGCATTATTACATGAGTAGCAAAATATGATCTTTGTAATGTATCCAAGGGAGCCATGCATAGTGCTAATGTTTCTCGCTGAATAATGACAGTATTTTTAAACTTTTACTGCTGCGGTTTTTTTTTTCTTATGGCCAGTATAGAGATTACTGAACTGAATATATGAGAATGTGAAAGAGATTTTTTTTAGATTTACCTTGTAAACATCTACAGTCCTGTCCTGGTCTACCTCTTTCTGATTTAC
The DNA here is from genome assembly GCF_024256425.1 of Clarias gariepinus. Classification (NCBI taxonomy): domain Eukaryota; kingdom Metazoa; phylum Chordata; class Actinopteri; order Siluriformes; family Clariidae; genus Clarias; species Clarias gariepinus. Next base: position 4,304,820 of record NC_071117.1, read on the forward strand.
AGTATTTACAGATATTTTTTTAGAAGACTGCAGTGTTCTTAATTTGTTAGTGTTACTCACCTGTGGCAGAAGTCTCCTTGTCCTCTAGGGGGCAGTATGGGCAGTATGTCACATTTATTAGGCAGTGACAAGAAGCTGTTCAGGCAAAGCGCATGGTGAAACATGACTTACATCTAATCCTGGAGTACATCTAGTTCATTTAGATAAAAAAAGACTCGTACAGAACAATAATATTAAACATTAATACAAGAAAATATACTATCTGAGAGGTTAAATTTGCATTACTTTGACAGTTCATTACACAAGTTCACTTTGAACAGGTTCAACATCGGAATTACCTCCTAAGTGTAAAGTTGTTTTTTACTGCAGCTGAGCTTGACGTTTCTAACTCTCTCACACACACACTTCCTGAGTGGGTTTCTGTCGCTGTCTCAGGTGGAAGTGGACGTGACGTTACTTTCTACTGACAGACCATAAATATACCTTGCACAACCACAGAGACAGAGACAGTGAGGTGTCACACAATCATATGTGTATGATAACTAAGACAACATTATTTATTTAATTTCATAAAGTAAAAGAGTCTGGATGTAGAATGGAGATGGTCCTCGTCTTCACCTTCTGCCTGATTCTAGGTAAGTACAAACACTTCCAAATCCTCATCAGTCTCAGTGTTCAGTATCAGTGTCACATTAAAGCTTTGCACTGATGGATCTTTAGCGCAGGACTTTTATAGAGAGGTTCCAGTGTTTAAAGTAGTGTGAGTGCTGTGAGCTCCTGGACTAATGCTGGACAGAATGTGAGTTTAGTGTTCTCTATCACGTCTAGCCGAGAGCAGATAGTCCTGTTGTAGATCAGGTATGGTTTTAATTATTTGTCGCTGAGTGTGTTTATTGTAGTTTATACTACAGCACACGAACACAAACACAGATATGTAATGTGTAAATACATTTAAGACTCGTTCTACTCCTTCTATACTTTTTCTACCTGTCTTATCCCTTTCATTTGTCACTATGTTTACTCTTTAATATGACATGATGGAGATGGCTAAGAAATAAATTAAAATTAATTCTTGCTGTACTTTTTTGTTTGTACCTGAGTATTTTCTCTATTTGATAATTGTTATTCTTACTCATTACATTTTTTATAAAAATTCTTTACTTTTACTAATGACGTTTTAAATTAAGACTTGTTACTTTTCAGATAATAATCATACAAAAGCACTTTGATTTTCTAACCTAAACACAAGTGTTCACACTCTCACAGACACCATACCACGACCTGAGTGCCACCCTACATGGGAAGGCTATAACAAATCTACAAAGCGTAGTTTAGAGAAATGACTGTCTGGTCATGAAAGTGAACCCGCACTATGAAGGTGTAGACTGGCCTGTGGGCTGTAGATTCATCTGCATTCTTCTTCAAGCGTCTCAGGTGGGCAGACTAATTATTATGTGAAGATTAGAAGTGATCTAACGTGCTGAGCAAAGTTTGGTTTGCATAACAATATGAGGCACCGTATAGGGCTTAAATCAAACTTCAGTCATGCACACACATATAAAACACTTGCATACACATATATGAAACTATTCAGAACTAACCACATAACGTCTGAAAACGCAGGTGAAACGCAGAAAATTGAAGCACGGAATCTGTGGCTAATATGTCGGATCCTACAACAGAAACAATTACTGTTTTGTGAAATGTGTTTCCTCGCCATCGCTAATATGAACAATAACTAACTCATCGGAATCCCACGGGACTCTGAATCGGAAATTCACACATTGTTCCGACCCTCCATATCACCCACTTTTGTGGTGATAAATAAATCACTCGTTGTCTCTAAACTGTCCATTAACGGTCTATTTAAGAAACGCTACTAATCAGAGAAAATAAAGTTCATGTACATTGAAATTACTACTCCCTACACCCTACTCCCTGCACCCTACTCCCTACACCCTACTCCCTGCGCAGGAAATGTCTGACAAGGAAGCTTCACTCTACAAAATTTCACCATTCAGAACACCATGCAACGTCACTTCCTCCTTGCGTTACCATGGTAACACAAGCACCTCGGATACTTGTCGCTGCTGCTGTGGAAATTTCACGCTACGGACATTAAATATAGAATATTTATTGAAACAAAAACTGATACAATAAAAAAAAATATATAACGTATTATTTATTTACTTTTACAGATTACTAACCTATATAATATGAATGGTTTCTTAATTAAATAAAAATGTAAATTATTGAGTCCTATTTATATGATGAAATTATCCATTCCCTATTCCGCTAAACTGAAGATCCGTTGTTCACTCGTTCCCTACACCGCTACAGTTCACTTTGTGCGCATGCACAGAAAGTATGTATGTGTGTGTGTGTGCACGTATGCGGAAAGTATGTATGTATGTGTGCACGTGCATTTCATATGTAGTTGTTTGAGCAGTCAGTAGTATATATATATATGTGTATGCGAGTGTTTCATATGTGTGTGTGCATGAGTGAAGTTTGATTTAAGCCCTATACGGCGCCTCATATAACAAGCTTATTATGTAGGCTAGCAATAGTAGCAACTAGCGACAGACACTAACAGTGCTGCTCACTATTTTGGTAATTAATGTCAAATCTGCTTGCTCTTAATTAACAAGTCATGGTATGTCCAGGACCACTTTTGCATTTAGTAATGTCATAATATACTGTATATGTTTTTTTTTTCCATCTGCCTCTGTAAAAAGACAAAGTACAGTTCTCTGTTTTTTTTTTTTCAAACCACTACAGCACTGACCAAAAGAACCTTTGAAAATGAATCAGGTATTTATTTTTAGCATCTGCAAAGCCACAGCTCATTTAAAATCAACCCACAAGCACAGCAGTGAGTCTACTTTCACTGTTGAGCATTGCATCTTCTTTATCTATAAAACTCATCAGTGCTAAGAGTTATTCAACATTCTAGCTCTAATGTCCTTTGTCAAAAACTATTTTTATTCTAAAGTACTTTTTTTTGAGAATGTACTGTACCTAGTACTTCTACTTGAGTGTGTAAAAATGAAGTGGTACATCTATTTGCAGTGAAGTACATTTTTAGGCAAATACTTGTATTAAGCATTAAATTGTGGTTAAGACCTGAAGTACTTCTGCCACTTCTATTTCTGGATATTGAGTTTCCTGGACCATATTTCATTCCACTGTATATTATTCTCCAGCTGGTACTGATGCTGTAACTACAGTAACTGGATACAGAGGACGATCAGTTCAGATTAAATGCTCCTACACAACTGGATATGAAAAATACATCAAGTATCTCTGCAGAGGTGAATGTTCTAATTGGGTTCAGTCTAATGATGTTCCTGTTCAGTCTGGATCTCCTGCTAAAGATTCCAGATTCTCTCTGAATGACGACACAACAGCCAAAGTCTTCACCGTCAACATCACTGATCTGAGACCAGAGGATGGAGGAACTTACTGGTGTGGGATAGAGAAGACATGGCGTGATATTTACACAGAGATTCGACTTCTAGTCAATATAGGTGAGTAGACTGATGAGGCTAAAAAATAAAAATCTCAGTGATCTATTGATTTTAAATAGTTTAACTAATGCAGATTATTAAAGCAGTGTGTAGAGTGTACAGTAGATTGGGACTCATTTATCACTTGCACACCAATTTAATTACCATTCTCTAAAATACAGCCAATTCATAATAAAATGAGTGATATAAAAATGAGCAAATTAAGTGAAATGAGACTGGCTATGTTATTAGAATAAAAGTAATGACACCTCATTTAATTAGGATCAGTTAGCATGTCTGGATATCGGTAAATAGACCGCAATAGCTGAGGGGCATCATCAAGAAATTTTTCATGCAAACTGTAGGGACTGTACTCTCTGTTTTGCAGTTATTTTGGTTTTTCCTTTGAGCTTTGTGTTTAGTAGTGTTCCTGACCATGAACATGGCCACAATCAGAACATGCTGGGGGAAGTATTTCTAAGTGGTGTTTATACAGTAAGTGAGAATTTATAGTTCAGCCACAAAGACATTTATGCACAAATACAATAAATAAAAAAGATTAATAAGCATTTATATATGTGGGATGGTGGTTCAGTGTGTTATGGGTCTGAGTTACTGATTGGAAGGTCGGTGTTGAACTCTTCAGCAAGGCCCTTAACGCTGTCTGCTCCAGGGGCGCTGTATTATAGTGGATCTTACGCTTAGACCCCAGCCTACTAACAAGAAGCAGGGATGGTGAAGAATAAAGAATGTCACTGTGCAGTAATGTAAATGTGATGAATAAAGGTTGAACATATACAGTCATTCAATGTTCTATTCTCTCAGACGTTCCTGTTATCAGTACTGTATCTCCGACCACACACACCACACACCCTGCTACAACACACATCATGACTTCCTCAGTGCATGCCGTGAGCACACACCCAACCACAGGTATGAACTTAATGCCTGAACTCTTCTTTATTACATTCCTTTCATGTCATTTATAATGTTTCACTTTTTTTCAGCTAATGCATTACATGAAGTTAACAACCGGACCAGCCGTCTCTCATCTCATGGTATGAGCACTGTTTTGCCACACTGTAAAGACGTTTAAGAAAAAACTGAGAGTCTGTAATACTGACCGGCACTAACACAAGCATTCAGCTGCTGAAAACATTAACTGCTTTCGGGCTATAATAATGGACCTGTACACCACACATAGGACAACATCAATGTCTTGCTCTACACCTCATAAACCACAGTTCAACACACTAGCTACACTTTTATAGATTTTTAATTGTAATTTTACAGGAATTCTGCAACTTCACTTTAATAGGAAGTAGAATTTGTGCAGATTTCTGGTTTAAACCTTTATGTTTATGTGTTAAACATGTATGTCCTGTACAGACATTCCAGGTATATCTGGCTACATCATGACGGGTGCAGGTGCCATGTTTGCTGTTATCGTGATTATACCAATGGTCTGCAAAATGAAACGTCAAGGTAAAACTCCTTTTAACTATAGATATTAACCCTTAGGAGTCTGAAGGTGTTTTGGAGCCCTAAAGAGATTCTGACGTGTCCTGACATTTGTGTATTTTTTAAGTTAGTTATAAACATATAAATGTCTAACGTCTGATTACTGTACTCAGCACAAACTGGGCTACTGTAATACTGTATGTGAGCAGCATGTATACACAAGTTTGTATATTGGAGAAGAAAAAAAAAAGTTATGCTTGATTTTTCAACAAAAAAATAAGTCACTGAAATAAGACCACAAAACACATTCATGACATTTGTGTACAAGACTGTTGTGACCTGGATCTTGTAGTGTAGAGATTTTACTTTAAAATGATGTGACAATCATCTCGCTCACTCATTTACAGAAAACAATGCATTGATTTAAGTTTTCTAAGACACTTTTTGTTTAGAAAGGCCGTATGCCGAATTTCTCGGAACAACTCAGTGTGTGTTCATAAGTCCCAGGATGCGGTGGATTTTGAGGATTCGTTGAGCGCCCCTAGTGGAGGATCGTGGCAAAAACAGGCAGAATCTGTATCGCAATGACATAAACCGCAGCTGTTTCAATTTTACAATATTGTGTGATTAGAGGAAGCGCGCTATAATCTGATGTTAGTTACACCAAACATATTTGTTACATGTTGGTGTGATGTAGATGTGATGTGTCACATCAGACCGGTTTCCAACACAGCACGTCACCAGAATGGTAATGCTAACGGTGTGATGCTTTAGCTCAATGTATACAATGACTATATGCATAAAAACTCAAGCTTAAATCCCAGCTTTACTACCTGGCCTTTTTTTTAACTATCTAAAACTTTACAAAAACTAACTATGGCAGATAGCCCATCCGTTTTTTAAGCAATAAGAATAAATAATATTAGATACCTGCTATGATTTATAATAATTTTATTCATTTGTTATATTTGTTGTTCTCTAAACTCATTTCTATGTGCATTTGTCATTAAAATAAATATTTTACTTGATTCTCGTCATTTACATTTTATGGTCATAAACAAAAAGGACTTAAGATACTATACGTGCCCTGGCTGATTTATCCAAAATTCAGCGGATTTGTCAGACTCGTAGCGCAGAGTCTAAGGGACTCAGTGTGTTTATGGGTTGAAGGAGTCGGTGGATAGTCAGGATTCAGTGAGCGCCCTCTAGTGGAGGGACCATAGGAAAATGCAGTCAGAATCCCTACTGATTCAAGTGACTCAGAGTAGATTACATGGTCTGTTTTCCCTGTGAATAGCGTTGGGGCGTGCACTGCCTCGAGTCACTATCAGGTAATGAAGTGTAAAATAATCATTTAAAATCACTTGCATTATTTTAAAGTAGACCCTTCAAACTATCTATAGATATAATGTCTGTGTGTGCAGTATTCGCGGAGTTTCAGTTCATTTTATTGATGTTTTTTAAAAACATTTTTGCGGAGCCTGAGACGGCACATTGTTTATTTTTTTTATTTTATTAAAGCACATTGATTTGTGGATATTGTGAGTGTACATGAATAAAACTTGCCCCTTTTCAGATTCAAATGATGTACTACACTTATGTGTATAATCAAACATGGCGTAGCATTTTAAATTAATTTTACAGTTCCCAGAAAAAAAATGCAAATGTACCCACAAGCAGGTATGCCGGCTCCTAAGTTAATGCCCGGCCCATGTCTTTTCTAGGCTGGGCTTCACCGGATAACTCATTGACGCCATTATACACAAACTAATAAGGCAGTGATACAGTCAAGAATTATTGCTGCGTTTTTAGCATTTAGATCGGCCTATTAATGTAAAATAATATACTTAATTTAGTAACAGTGCTTTATTTCAGATCCAACAAAATATACGAAGTACACAACCAAACCAAAATATGAAAAACTTCACTCAGAGTTGGTCCTGTATACCTCATTTATAATAAACCAAACTTCATTGCCCTTCTCATCTCTCTACAGGCTCTGGAACACTGACCCGGTCTCCCAGGAAGGTACATGCCACTGATTTGTATCTGTACTACTTTTAGGCAACTTTTATGTACAAATATTTCTTTATTTGTTTTTCCATTTCAGATGAGTAGAGATAATGAAAAGGACCATTATGTACTTTCTGTCCAAGCTAAAGCAAAAGACATTTCACCTGAATGTATCTATCAGAATCTGGACCCAGCCCTTCACCAGTCAGACCCAATTTACCAGAATACGACCGTAACTAATAATCTATAGGACTCATGACACCCCTGTTTTCTCTGCGTCTGATTTAAGACCACATATGGGGGTAATTACAATGAGAATAATAAAAAAAAAAAAAAAAAGCAGATTCAACCTAATTAGCACTGGCAAGAATTAAAATTGAAACATATGTTGTTGTTTTTTTATATAAGTGTAATAGGTTTAAATATTTTTATATTATTATTTACTTTTGTAATTAGCTTATAAATAAATACATAATTAAATATTGCAATTAAATATCTCTCTCTTTCTCTTTTTTCACACACACACACACACACACACACACACACACACACACATAATAGACAATAAGGGGACACCAACTAACCTAATGTGCAAGTGTTTAAACTGAGGGGGGAAACTGGAATACCCAGAGGAAACCCACCAAGCATAGGGGAAATATGCAAACAAATAGTCCGGATTTAAATACATTTGAGATGACCTTAAACAGGCTATTCATGCTTAAAAAACTCTCCAATGTGACTGAAATAAAAATTATTCTGCAAAGAAGTGTGAGCCAAAATTCCTCCAATGCGATGTGAAAGACTCAATGCCAGTTACTCTTACCCTTTAGTGTACTTTCACATTTGTGGTATCTATTCAGTTTAAATCTACACATGGTACACCTACTGCCTCGGTGTGATTTGTTTGAGCAGGTCTGGTTTCTACATTTTTGGTTTTAATGTTTTAAAAACATGCACCATGAACTCACTGGCTTTTATAGATGCAGTGCATAAATGCTGATATGTTATTAGGGATGTTATTAATATCTTGTATAATTGTTAAGCTACTATTAAACAAATAGTACCCTACAGAACATCATTTTTTCTCTCAGTAATTTATTAAATTGCTCAGTAAATTGCTCTCAAGTCGCCAACAGTAACGAGTTACATTTACTCCATTACATTTACTTAAGTAATTTTTTAAATAATCTACTTCTATAAGTAGTTTTACTGCGCCCTACTTTTTACTTTTACTTGATTGGATTTGCAAAGAAGAAACGTTACTCTTACTCGCTACATTCGGCTACACGAACCATTCATTCTACAAATTAGATATTCTTTATTTTTTGCCAGAGAAATGCAGCTGGTAGATTCATCATGACTCTGTTTGACAAATCAGCCACAAAAACAATAACCACATGTAGTCAAATGACCACACAGAAACTTACAAAAAAAAAAAACGTATGCGTGATAGACAGCAAAGGAAACATGTTGCTGTTAGTTTAGCTCACTCACTCAATCATCATCATTACCACTTAATCCTGTATTCAGGGTCGAGGGGAGCCTGGAGCCTATCCCAGGAGACTTGGGGCATGAGGCGCGGTACACCCTGGACAGGATGCCAATCCATCGCAGTGGTTAGTTTAGCTGTTTTATTTAATGTTGCCATGTTAACATACATAATAAGCAAACAGACTAGAGGCTAAAAAATATGTTGCTTACATTTGTTCTACTGGACACAGTTTATGATAAAGTGAGACCTCATGTACAGTTCATGTTCTAATGTTATTTTCTACTTAATTGGTCTATTAACTCTGTACCCTGTACCTTCCTCTGCACAAGACACATCAGGGCCTAAAGCACATTAAGAAGGCACAAAATGTCACTATTTAACTCTTGACAAGACACACTTGTGAATTGAATACGTTTCCAAGCAACTACTTTGTGAATCTGCCATGAGTGTACCAAGCTGTCATTAAAGCTAAATATATACTAAGATGGACAAATCTAAAATCTAAAACATTCTGTATTGTTTAACACTTTTTGTTTTCTTTACAATTCCATACAGTACATGTTGAAAGCATTGAAACATTGATCAAGGCAGCCATGCCATATTGCAAAGTGTTTACTGGGTACAGAATCATCAAAGAGAAACAATTAAATCTTTAAACATGTAACAAGGCCAAAGCTCATGTACTTATCTTAGTCATATATATATATATATATATATATATATATATATATAGAGAGAGAGAGAGAGAGAGAGAGAGAGAGAGAGTCTTGTTTAGAGATCGTCCTCAAATGTTTCGGAGTTGAGGTCAGATAAGGCACAGCTGCACAGGGATCATGATAATGAATGGAGAAACACTACAAGAGCATTTTTTTTTTGTTACAGCAGCTAAGTTTGACATTGCTCACACACACACACTTAGTTAGTGGTTTTCTGTCACAGGCTTAAGTAAAAGTGGCGTTACTTTCTATTAAAATCATACAAATAGACACCACATAGTCACAGAGACAGTGAGGATGTGGACGATAAGTAACCTCAGGGTCAGCTTCCTGAAGACCAACACAGACAGACACAGAGAGGAAGCAGCTTCTTCATGCAGGTGATACGGTCTCTTAATCAGAACACCACACAGGACTAAACCATTTTTGTACATGACACATTTATGGACATCTGCTTTTGCACTCACTCTGGACATTTATAAACATTATGGACACTTATTGACATTGCACATTTATGGACATTGCATCTACACATTCATGCATATTTGCATATTCCCTGGACATTTCTGTTTAAATTCTTGTCAGGGATTACCCCTAGAGGGCGCTGTACGCTCGAAAACTCAGTGTCTGTGTTTAGTGTAGTTTTATGGTTTTTGGACTCGTTTTCCCACAATGCACTTCGGTCAGGTGATAGGAGCACTCACCTGAACCGAGTCAGCTCATTAGTTCCTTTATAAATAGCTGTTTGTGCTGTTCGACGGCGTATTGCTTTTGTTGTGTTAAGTTGGCTTTTGCTTTTGTTGAGTTTATGTTGGCATTTGTTTTGTGCATCTGTTTAGTTAAGTTGACAATCCACAGCCAGAGTGCAGATGATTTTTGACTCACTCTTGTGTGTGCGCGCATGTGCAGATTTAATTTACCAGAGTTTATACCTAACTAATAACTAGATGTGGCAGAAATATACAAACTCAATGCACTCCACTAAAAAAAAGCATTTCTACTACAAGTAGAAGTTCTGCTTTTCTTTTCACTCAAATAAAAGTAGTATGTAGAAGCTCTGAAATGTACTTTAAGTACAAAAGTACAAGTACTCCACAAAGAAGCTTATTTGTCCGACTGAATTACTGATAAACAGATAAACTGATATGTAGGTTTTGATAGTTTTTTTAAGTATTTAATGAAGGATGCTTTGGGAAAGTGTTTAAAACACATTGCTTTAGTTTACATTTGAATAATTTTGTTCAGGGCCTGGCAGTTGTGGCGGTTTGAGTCAGGGGATCCAGTCACACCAGGATCCTCTTGAAGTGGGGCTGAAGTTGAGGTTGTCAGTGTAGCATTGTGTACAGCTTCCCAGTGAGTGGCTTGGCTTTAAGGCAATTTCTGTAAAAATGGAATGAGGGGAAGAAGGATGCACACAAGACATTCTACTCACCCAACTGATGTCCAAGAAATTATAGCCATGTTGTGGCTACTGGGCAGTATTTTTTTTAAAAGTCTTGCTCGGTCAGCTGTGAGGATTTTTGCCACCCAGCCTGAGTACACATGGAAAGTGCTGACCATTGTGAACACCCTGTGAAGCCCTGAACGGGCACCATGCCATAGTTTGCGTAACTAACTAGCAACTTTAACTAGAAAAGGCTTTATAAAACAGACTATAATAATGTATTAAGACAGACACATTTTTCCGATACACAAGTTTCACTACTTATATCCATGAAACAAAGATATATTATTACAATTAAACTTACTTATTGCCATCAAATGTATAATCATATTACAACAGTAATGCATCCATGTCTGGGAAGCATGCATAGTGGAAATGATTTTCCACTCACTGCTAAATCATTCAATCATTCATAAAAATGAAAAAAAAAAAACTATATTATTATTAGTCAAGTTAGTCAAGTGTCCCTCCCTGGTCTGGTTGTGTGTATTATAGTCCAGCTGTGTGCTGTCATACACACCCTTCTGTTCTCCCTCAACTCTTTCGGATTGAAACGTATATCTCCTTTAACCTGATATTTCCACTCATCTCATGATCATAAAGCATGTCATATGGTTTTGTACAATTCCAAAGAATAAAGTAATAAAATCCTTTACACACTCAAAAATTGTTTAATGGCTGCTGAGTCATCAGAGGGAAACTGACTTGAACATGTGGAGTAAATGGATCAATGCTCATGTCCTTCGTTTACTCTTTTATAGTGTGTGGTTGAAAAATCATTCATGAACTTTCTTTGATGAGTTGAGGTCAGACCCGGTAAAGCTGCACAGGAATCATGATAATAAAAGAAGGAACACTACAGTGCTCACCCATGATGATGAGGTTACACAACTTGTCTGCTAGGGGTCAGTAGAGGAATCCTATCCCAGACCAGAAGAGCAACACAAAGCAGCTCATATGCGGTGTATAGTGAAACACTTCACCTTGCTAAGACTACAATTGTTCCTGGAGTACATGTAGTTTACTCAATAATAATAATAAAAAATAATAATAATAATAATAAATAAAATCTCATGTACAGAACACTGATATTAAAGGTTGATACAACAAAAGATTAATGTGTACTCTCACCTTTGCACACTACAGAAAACCTTTTTACAGCAGTTGAGCTCGACACTTCACACACACACACACACACACACACACACACACACACACACACACACACACACACACACACACACTTCCTGAGCGGTTTTCTGTCACTGGCTCAAAAAAGGAAGGTGTTGGTTTTTACTAACAGAACACAAATACACCCTGTAGAGTCACAGAGACAGTGAGTGTGTGTACGATAACTAACAGAACATTATTAATTATTATTATCTGAGGAGTTTGTGAGTCTGGATGTAGAATGGAGATGGTCCTCATCTTCACCTTCTGCCTGATTCTAGGTAAGTACAAACACTTCCAAATCCTCATCAGTCTCAGTGTTCAGTATCAGTGTCACATTAAAGCTTTGCACTGATGGACATTTAGCACAGAACTTTTATAGAGAGGTTCCAGTGTTTAAAGTAGTGAAGTTCTCAGGGGTGCTGAGAGCTCCTGGTTATCTTCAGAAGCACACAGAGGAGCTTCCACTTCACTTACTGCATGAGGAAACCTACATGTTCAAGTCACCTACACATGGGAACATTATCTCTACTTATTTTCAGTGTAAAATCGACTTTGAAGAGTTTGTGTATCTGTATACGAGCTGAACAACAGTCCTTAACTACAGGTTATGTGTTTAAAGATCAGGACTAATGCTTTATCAGTGCAGTCGGCCTGCAGTCTCATCTCTCTTCTTCCTGTTGTTCAACACAGAATGTGAGTTTAGTGTTTTCTATCGAGTCTAGCCAAGAGCAGATAGTCCTGTTGTAGGACGTGTAGGATTTAGATTACATTTTACATCTTACATTTAGGCATTTGGCAGACGCTCTTATCCAGAGCGACTTACATTTTTATCTCATTACACATCTGAGCAGTTGAGGGTTAAGGGCCTTGCTCAAGGGCCCAACAGTGGCAACTTGGTGGTTGTGGGGTTTGAACCTGGGATCTTCCGAACCGTAGTCCAATGCCTTAACCACAGAGCTACCCCTGACCCCTTAATAGCATTATGTACTGTATACACATCCCTGAGTGGTGTAGAGAAAAATTGCTTACCACTAACATTTAGAGATTGTTGGTTTGATTCTTATATGATGCTACAGCCTTTTTTAGCTGTCCTGCCCTCAGAGGTAAGATTGTCCTGTATAAATGTGGGGTTCTCAAATGTTATATTCAATAGTCTGAGTCTGGGGCCATATTCATTAAAATTCTTAGTGCAAAGAGATGCTAATAGGAATGTAATTCTAAGAAAATTCCTAGCAATGTACAATAGGTGCTTTCCAATTAGTAGGTGCTAAAACTATAAAGTAAATCCCTCTGCATCAAACATCTTAAACACTTACAATAGGTGGAAAAAAAAATAACATGAGTAGTGAGAAGGATGTGGACGAGGCTTATAAGGAAAAATGCTGGAAAGATGAGGATGAAGTATTTGCTCCAATGTTTGCTACACACCCATGATGTAGTTTATTAACACTAGTTTGATGAACGTGCTGGAGGAGCGCACTATGAGCATGAGTGAGAGAAGGAGAACGTCTCTGTTCCCTGCTCCCAGAGAGGGGAGGATATAATAAAGACAGTAAATGAAAATTCAAAATAATAAACAAATTGTTCCAGACATGAAGGACAAAGCAGAAGAGTTTTCTTGCTGGTGGTGTATGTGCAGTGTAAACACAAGCTATAAGCAGATCACATTTAGGGGAGAAGTGAGTCTCTAATAATAAATCTACCTACCGTGTGTGAGTGTGCATGCATGTGTGTGCAGGTGTGCACGTGTGTGTGTGTGTGTGTGTGTGTGTGTGTGCGTGTGTGCATGTGTGTGTGTGTGTGTGTGTGTGAGACAGAAAAATGGGGGAAAAGCAGAACAGAGCTGACATTTATTGAAAGTGAGACTAAATCGAAGAAAGTGAGACTCAAAGGCAATCAGTTATTTCCAGATGCTCTCAAACCACACTTCAAATTTCTCCTGTTTTCATATTCAGAATAATTGTCTCTCTAAGACTGAAACAAAAAGCACAAAGCTCCAGCATCGTCCTGATGAGTCAACTACAAACTTCTTTTTATTTTGAAATCCAATCCCCATATTGTTCGCTCACATACACAGGTGTACTTGTAGCCGGAATGCACGGAACAACACTTCGCCCCGTTTCTCTCTCCAAATGAAGAGAAAGAATAATGCAGTTAATAATCAGCCTAATCCAGTTACATTCATTCTTAATTAAAGTCCTGCCATAGAGGAGCTCTACCAAAGTGTATCTTAGTATTTTTCCTCTCTATAATGCCAGTTTTTAGAGCATTTTCATAAGTCATACATCAAAACAATCCTTCATGAATATATACTCAGCAAAAAAAGAAACGTCCTCTGACTTTCAACTGTTTTTACTTTCAGTAAACTTAATGTGTAAATATTTGTATGAACACTAAAAGAGTCAACACCATAAGACATAAACTAAAAATGTTTCCCAATGTGTCCCTGAATGAAGGGAGGCTCAAAATCAAAAGTACCAGTCAGTATCTGGTGGCCACCAGCTGCTTGAAGTACTGCAGTGCATCTCCTCCTCATGGACTGCCTATTGCGGACAGTCTGAGCACTGATGGAGGGATTGTGTGTTCCTGGTGTGACTCGGGCAGTTGTTGTGGCCATCCTGTACCTGTCACGCAGGTGTGATATTCGGATGTACCCATCCTGTGCGGGTGTTGTTACACGTGGTCTTCCACTGCGAGGATGATCAGCCGTCCTTCCTGTCTCCCTGTAGCGCCGTCTTAGGCGTCTCACGGTGCGGACATGGCGATTTATCGCCCTAGCCACATCAGCGGTCCTCATGCCTCCCTGCAGCATGCCTAATGCACGTTCACGCAGATGAGCAGGGACCCTGGGCATCTTTCTTTGGGTGTTTTTCACAGTCGGTGGACAAGTCTCTTTAGTGTCCTGCGTTTTTAGAACTGTGACCTTAAATGCCTACTTTCTGTAAGCTGTTAAGGTCTTAACGACCATTCCACAGGTGCATGTTAATTAATTAATTATGGTTACTTGAAAATGAAAAACATTGTTTAAACCCTTTACAATAAAGATCTGTAAAGTTATTTGGATTTTTACAACATTATTGTTGAAATACACAGTCCTGAAAAAGGGACGTTTCTGGTTTTGCTGAGTATATATGTAATGAATTCAAGTAACAAGAAAAACATGTTTAAACTAAACATAAACATGATTTTTTTCGTAACGTGCAAAAAGCAACAACTCATCAATGTAATAATGTTGTTGAAAATACTTGTTGGTCCTTGAAAAAAGTGTTGTCAATAGACAAAAACACTGACATTTCCATTCTAATTTTGGATTGTGGTCGCCAAGGAGACGTAACATAGAGAGGACGTAACATACACTGACAGAAGATGCAGAAGTACATAAGTTCTAGACTTCTTTCTCCAGGAAGTCCCACTTGTTGTCTGCTGTTTGATTTCATTCAGCCCACCTGATGGACAATCATATTCCTATCTGCCGTTAAAGCACTTTTTTTGTAAGTAAAATCCTCACAAGCTCATTCCTTCAGCCGCCTCACAATCGTGCTGGTATTCAGTCAATCTCATTATTTTCAGTCCTCTCATATGATACTGATAAATTATACCGCACAGGTATGTAATTTGTAAAGACTTGTTCTACTATGTCTTTTGTCCCTGCCTCTTCTCTTACCCATGTCACATGATTTACCCTATATTACAGATTATTAGTCATAATAGATACTTCAAAATCATCATCAGTCTCTGTGTCACCACAAAGCTTTGAACTAATAGACATTTAGCATTAAGCCAGTGGATTTTTGTTTTTTTAGACACAACCACAGTATTGCTTCCTCAGGACTTTTATGCAAGAGCAATATGGAATGTAATGAATAATGGGTGTGTCTGGATAATGGTCAGTAATTGGATGGTCTTGTCTAAGTGGCTCCATCTGGTGGAAGCAAACAGGAAGAGTCTTGAACCTGTAGACCCTACAGTGCGCACACACACACACACACACACCATATGTAATTACTTTTCAGGCTTAGACTACTCTGATGCTTTGCTTCATATATCTTTTATACCTGGTTCTTGTTTTACCCTTGTCAGAATGTTAATGCTTTAATGTTTCTGGATACTGAGCATTATGTTGGTTTTATATGCTACATGATTTTAATCTACTGTATATTATTCTCCAGCTGGTACTGATGCTGTAACTACAGTAACTGGATACAGAGGACGATCAGTTCAGATTAAATGTAACTACACATCTGGATATGAAGAGAACAACAAGTATTTCTGCAGAGGTAAATGTCCCACCTGGGACCTTAAAGACGTTCCTGTTCAGTCTGGATCTCCTGTTAAAGACCCCAGATTCTCTCTGTATGACGAAACAACAGCCAAAGTCTTCACCATCAACATCACTGATCTGAGACCAGAGGATGAAGGAACTTACTGGTGTGGGATAGATCGGGAAGGGCGTGATAAATACACAAAGATTCTACTCCATGTGCAATGTAGAACAGACCTTGTTTATTGAATTTGTAAACGAAAAGACTGATAAATCAGACTCAATACCAGGATCCTTAATCCAGATACTGTAATGTTAATCTGGAACATATAACGAACTGATTTCATTCCATTCCATTCTTTCAGAAGTTCCTGCTATGACTACTGTCTCACACACCACACACTCCACTTCATCACACTCCCTGAGTACATCAGTACATGCTGAGAGCACACACTCAACAACAGGTATGAACTTCTTGCTTCACCTTTTCATTACATTTTTCTTACATCATTTATTATGTCTCACTATTTCTCATTATTCAGCTTATCCACTAAATGATGCTAAACAATCAATGACCACACCCTCATCCCAGGGTGTGTACAATATCACGTGTCTTTGCTGGTCACTAATTTTGATGGTCACACCTCCTTTATGAGAAAGATAACACAGATTGCATCACAGATGACATCAGCTTTGATGGTGTAGATGTTTTACGCATGTTGCTGTGCTTTGCAGTTTTCTGACATGTCCTGCCTTTTTATTCTATATTATTCTCAATCACATATTTTTGACTACAAACTAAAAGCAGTACAGTAAGTGCACATGTTTAGGATGTCTGGCAAGTTAAAGGCATTTCAAAAATGCTGATCTGCTTGTGGAACTTAAAACTGCAGCCCCAATGACCATCTTACCTATTAGCGTGGTTCCACATTTCTGGAATTTATTCAGTTTAAATCTCCACATGGTACACCTACACCTCCCTCAGTGTAATTTGCCTGAGCAGGTGTGGTTTCTACATTTACAGTTTCAGTGGTTTGAAAACATTCACCATAAACTCATTTTATTTTATTTTTTTACAAATGCTGTTAGTCTGTTTGAATGTTGTTTGCCCGACTGTTGACCTCTACATTGCAAAAATATGCAGAGAAGTGCATCCCAATCAGTTCTATTGTCAGGCTTATACTTTGCCCACATATTCATACTTTATAATTGTAATGTTACTGTACATTTACCAATAGGACCCTACGTCATTGCTTCTCTCTCATCTGTCTATATTAGCAGTGCATCTGTTTGTTTGTCTGTGTTTCTCTTTCCAGCTTTGATGTGTGACTGACAGTAATAGTAAAAGAGAATTATTTATTACATATGGTATTGACAACAGTGTTATAAACAGCAGCTCATAAAAGACCACCGTATCCTGTTTCCTTCTACAGTGCGATCATGTTTCTCTTCCAGGCTTCCCAACGTCCGCGATAAACACTGCTATCTCTGTGGTTCTGGTGCTGATTCTCTTCACCCTATTATTCACTTTCACCCTACAGAGGAAAAAGAAGATGCGAGGTACCACAAACACACAAACAGCATTTTATAGTTTCATTTACATAATTGTTTAAAGTATTCTGAAGTAGATTTACCTGGTGAATAAAATGTAGCAATTGAAAATACAGAGTTTGTAAAAATATTTAAGGCTGTGACTACCACATGAAGACATGGTATGAAATAATTAATCAATTATTAATGTAATATACAAAATGTAAATAAAAATCATCTGTTATTGTACATTCCATTTGATTTTAAAAATAGGGAATCAAATCCGTCTATCACATACATTATCATCAAAGAATGAGGGCAAAATGAATGCATGTTCTCATCTGTCTTTTTTACAGTATGTTGTTTTACATATCATACTTAAATGAATATTTGTATATATAATGCCAGGATTTTAATATACTAATTAAGATAGCAATTTTAACTACTCAAATTGCTAGGCTTAAACTTATTATTATTATTATTATTATTATTATTGTTGTTGTTGTTGTTGTTGTTGTTTATTTGTTTTTGTGGTTGTGTTTTTATTTCTGTGTTTATTTAAATAGTTTAATATATTTTCTCCCCCACTCTCAGTCTCATCTTCTGGCCAACCTGAACAAAGATTCTCAGCTCTCCATATGGTAAGTTGTGTTTTTCCAAAATCTTCTTTAGGGACAACCTACAGAAACATTGTTGTCGCCACACATGTAGCATTAAACCAGCGGCGTTCATATCCACTACTGAAAGGCTGGTGTCCTGCCACATTTTGGTGTTTCATCTACACTTAATCGAACCTACCGTATAAACCCAGTTTTTAACAAATGAATTTGATCATCTGTGTTTGAGCAGAAGAATCTTTAAACTGTGCTGCACACGGTCTCTCTAAGACTGACCTTTATGATCACTGGACTAAAACAAACACTTACATTAGCTGAGCTTCTGTTGTGTGTGTGCAAAAGAGAAGTATAAAGAAAAAGTTATGTTTTAGGTAAAGTACTTGGAATTAACCCCACATAAAAAAAAAAATTATAATAATAAAAAAAGGGTACCTAACCTCGTTGAAATTTAAACCCAGGCTTTAAGTATACAGGAAACTGACATTTATAACCTAAGTTAAGAAGCAAGTGTATTTCCGGTATGATAGATGGGGGACTAAATTTAATAGTGAAGCTGGTCTATGTACAGTAGGTATAAGTCCTGACATTCACCAAAAAAATAACAAACAAGTATATTTTATATTCAATTCAATTTAATTTAATTTTATTTGTATAGCGCTTTTAACGATTTACATCATCACAAAGCAGCTTTACACAATCAAAAGAATTAAGTTTGTATGAAATGTGAATGTGTATGAATCAAAATTATACGATTGTCCCTGATGAGCAAGCCTAGGACGATGGCGACAGTGGCAAGGAAAAACTCCCTGAGATGGTAATAGGAAGAAACCTTGAGAGGAACCAGACTCAACAGGGAACCCATCCTCATCTGGGTGAAAACAGATAGCAGGGATTGATGTGCATAATAATATGCGAGACTGAAAGTTCAGTATAAGAGGAGATGTGTAAGATTAAAGTCCAGTTTGTTCCTGGAGGCTCAGGTAGACTGTGAAAAATTCCAGTCCTGAACTATTGAGCGACTGAAGTCACAGGTCCTCAGAGAACAGCTGTCTGCATCAGTCGAGGACAGGACCACCTTCATGGAAAAGTGGAACCAACCCCAGTCACCACACGCATTCCAGGCAGACCACACGGGGGCATCCATGTGATGAGATCTCCAACCAGAAGCAGGACTCCAGGATGAGTTAGAGAGGTCCAGCGGGCAGAGGGGGTCTGGATCACTGACAGCTCAGGAGCGACATGTATAGCTCGACAGAGAGATAGGTAGAGGAAAAAGGAGAGAGGGAGAGAGAGAGAGAGAGGAGAGAGCAGAAAAGGAGAGAGCAAAGAGATGGAGAAATAACAGTTAGGTATGGTCACAGTCGAACAATGTAAAAAGTGAATGTATATTTAGTGCAGATTTTTTGTTTATATATTAAACAAGGAAACACTCTGTTAATAAAAGAGGTAGATGAAAGATAACTATTGGCTGAAGCTGACAGGAAGTCTACCTTGGTGCACAGATAGGCATCTTAGCACAAATAAACGCCCTGGACAAGGTGCCAGTCTGTCACAGGGACCAAAACACTACAGAGAACTTGGAAATGTAAATAGTCTTATTTCACTTGTCTTTGGACTGTAGGAGGAAACTGGAGAAAGGGAAAAGACACCAAGCAAGGGCAGAATGTGCAAACTCCACCCACACACAGACATAAAAGCCACAATCCTAACCACTATGCCAATGCATGCCACCAATTTTCTGACAAATAAAAAAATAATAATCTATACCTGATTTAGACAGTATTTAGAATTTTAACTATTTAAGTGCATAATACTTTACAAGAATGTACTTTTAATGTTTTTGTAACACTTTTCCCCCATCCTGTGGTCAGGTTCCATGTCCAGTTTATGATTATGAGGAGACTGAAGACAGCAGATCTCTTTCTAATCCGCTTTACTCCACTGATCTGCCTCCCTTAATCCCACCTGAGATTTATTCCAACACTGGATTAAACACAGTTCTCTCTGACTCAGTTGAGAAATCTGATGAAAGTCTAATGTACGCAACAGTGTGTTTTGACACAAGGTTTATTAGATTAGATCCATGTAAATATGATACTGTATATGTTTAGTGGTTAGTAAAAATAGTTAGAAGTTAGACACTTCAGAATGCTAATGATTCTGAGCAATTTTAAATATGCAACTCACATTAACTTGCATTACAGTATGCTGTGCTGTGGTGCGGTTTGTTTGGTCAGGAGGTGTTCTTTAAATTTAACACCAGGCCTTACAGTAGATTAAAAGTATACCATAAACTGCTGTATATATGTTTTATTTCAATTTCATTGTGCAATATTTTATTAATTTAATAATTTTTATTCGAAAGGTGAATGATTTATGAACTTGCTTGTATGTGTTATTTGTATATTTGTTTTTGTTCTACTGAACCACTAAACATGTTTCCTAATAAACATTATTAGTAAATGTTTTATTGCTTGTTAAACATAACATCTTGATTCATGTCAATGTATTATAATGTTGTGGTGCAATAATAAAAATTAAAAACACACTGTGAACACAAACATTGTTGGGGACGTTTGTGAAATGCCCTTGCAGTGGTCTTCATTGCTCATTAATTAATGAGACATAATTTTGGGAGCACAATTTATGGAAACCTAAAATAATTAATCATTTTTACAACCTTCAGTGATAATTCTCATGATCCACATGTTATATATAGTGGAACCTTGGATTGATAGTTTGTTATTTTTTAAATAAAAAATCTTTGCTCGTCTTGTGGAACACTCGCAAAACGAGTTACTCGGATTGCTAGTAACATGGATGGCGAGTATTTCTCATATTTATTGACAAATAAATGTTTGTTATTAAATTAATGTTAAAAATATATTTTTAAAAAAACAAAGATATATGTTAGATTCTTGTCTCCACAGGGATTTGGGATCCGCCCACACACTTAGTGCTCTATTGACATGCAAGATTTATGTAAACGACTCTAATCAGATATAAGTAAATGCTAATTGCTGTGTTGTTTGGGGGAGTGACATGCTCATGCATGTCAGGACAGGAAGGACTTAATAGAAGAAACAAAAAAAATTTCTTAGATTAAGGGGCAGATCTGGGGGACTCATGGGTATTATGGTGAACTGTTATGTTTATGTGGCGCGTCGCTACAGCATGGAAATATTTACTAAGCGTTATTATACCGATTACGCCACCCTGGGACTCACCCCAGGGACAAAAAAGATTTAGCCCACTCAATTTAGAGGTCAAGCACACAAGTTCGACTACTTCCCAGCAGGCAGGAGGCGTGGATAAGATATTTAGAAAAATAGAAATTTATTGACAATTATTTAAAACACACTAAAAACAGTAGACAAGAAACCCCAGGTCAAACAGGTAAACACAAAAAATATAAAGAAAGAAAACTAATTGGAAAGACCGGACTGAAATGTATATATTGTTAGACAAACTCAAATCAAAATATTTAGAGCTGAGGTTCACCAGAGCCAGACAGAGTAGCGTGGTCTTTTTACCAGAACACACTTCCACACACACCACGGTGCACAATGATCGCGCGCTCAAACACTCCAGGTGTAACACTGCACACAATCGGGAAAAACCACCACCACAGCGAAGGAAACCAATCGGTCACCGAACCTCAGCTCCTACAATAAACAAAAGAAAAAGGACAAACAAAAGACTCCAACAATAGTACAAACACTTCTTAAAACATCCGACAACAATAAGGGTCAGAAGCTAACAAGTACAAAAGAGAATCATAAAACATTAAATGTACTGAATAATCTCTAGCAGGTCAGCCATCAAGAAATGCGTCCATTCCAATTAACAAAGAGAAAGAAACAATTAATAAAACCAAAATAACAATAAACCAAATACACTTAAGTAGGCCAAGAAAACTTAAAGTACTTAGCCAAAAGGAAACAAAAAGAAAAAGAAACAACGAATAAACCATACGTTCGACAGGGCGACAAAGCAACA
Organism: Clarias gariepinus; assembly: GCF_024256425.1. Lineage (NCBI taxonomy): Eukaryota > Metazoa > Chordata > Actinopteri > Siluriformes > Clariidae > Clarias > Clarias gariepinus. The sequence continues at coordinate 4,327,035 of NC_071117.1, forward strand.
CGACACCAGACAGATAAACAGTCCCCTCTCTACATTATTCACGGCAACACTGGCGCGAGATTAAAGGCAGCGTCTTCGCTATCAGCAATTAGCAACCTTAGCTTCTCACACGGTTAGCAGCTGTATCTTCCCAGCCCTAAAAACGAACAGCGCTAGCAGCACCACTCAATTAGCAATAGCCAACACGACAATAGCAACGAGAGGGAGTTTCCTATGACAAACACAAGAGAGGAAACATTAACAACATATACGCTTCTAACTCTCAGTAAAAGGTAAGTTAAACCACTTACCATTCAGGTCTTTGTAGCGAAAACACACACAGGCACCGGTTTAGTCAGAGCTGTATCCCAGCATAACAATAGGGCACAAGGAAGCCTAATCAATATGCAAGAATTAATATTATTAATTCCTTCGGCAGTTAATAAACCACCCGGGTTGAACAAACATACCTCCAAGGCAAATGCTCGCCACTACGTCCACTGCAGCGCCGGAAGACACGCTATAAAAAGTAACAATGAACATTTTAAGTCACACACACATGAAACCAGTTTCTAACAGCCATGTTTAAACGACACGCTTACCTGCCGCCTCTACAAACACGGAAACAAAGGGGAAACCGGGCGTGACACAACCCAGGTAACATCCAATCCGGCTTTAAATAGGGAGGTGCCCTACTCTGATAGGCTGATACTGCTGTCACTTACCTGAACCCACTACATTCCACCCCCAGTTTCTGCAACGTCGCCCCGACGGTGAACCAAAACAGAAGAAAATCTTAATCCCAAGGCCGGAATAGGGTACCAACTGTACCACCCACTATGCTAGATACTGAACCCAAACCTACGGCTCGTGGGAGATGGTATCGGTTAGAGTGCTGACCTGCAGTACTCCTACCTGTTCTTCTTACCACGACTTCACCCATCTCTAAATTAGAAGGCACTACCACTGACTGCCTGTCTTCCTCAACTTCTGAACCCCCTGCCGCATTGCCGGCTTCCACCACCCGCAAGTCACCAGATGGCTGAGAAACAGAAGAAACACTAACCTGTGGCCCTAGCCGCCACCTCACGTGAGGGGTCTCCGGCACCACAACCAACAGATCCTCCTCATCAGGCTCCTCTTCTGAGGGCTGCACTGATTCACGCACTGGGCTCTCTGCCAACGCAAGAGGCAAATCCTGGCAGATCTGAAGTTTCAGCAAGGATCGATGCACATGTTTGACCTTACTCAGATCTGTAGTGGGAGCAATAGTATACACTGCCCCCCCTTCCCTAGGTGCCTTGATAACCTGGTACACCACTGAGCTCCACAGGTCCTGAATTTTGCATCTACCCCGCACACTATGGTCGCGGAGGTATACCAACTGACCCTCCTTCAGTGATGCCTCCCTTACCTGCGAATCGTACCGGGCCTTCCGTGAAGCGGCTGCCGCACCCAACCGCTCACGGGCACTCTCAAAGGCAATCTGCAATCGATCCTGCTGCTCCAGAATCCACCTATGAACGCTGCCAGATGATGGTTCTGGTACTCGGCCAAGTGCAAAGTCAACAGGCAGTCTAGGCTCCTGTCCAAACATTAAGAAATATGGGGACTCCCCAGTTGCCTGATGAGGGGTTGTGTTGTATGCAAAGAGTACCTGAGGAAGACAAAGCGGCCATTCGCTCTTCTTGGACAGTGGCAAAGTGCGCAACAGATCATGCAAGGTTCTGTTGAACCGTTCGCACTGGCCATTTCCCGCTGGGTGGTATGGGGTGGTGCGCGATTTCGCCACCCCATACAAAGAACAAAGCTGCTGAATGAGAACGGACTCGAAATTTCGGCCTTGGTCGGAATGAATCCGACCCGGCACCCCAAACTTACAAAACCACTCCACAACCAAAACCTGAGCAACAGTCTCCGCCCGTTGGTCTCTAGTGGGTATCGCTAACGTGTATTTCGTAAAAATGTCGGTCATAACTAACACATTCTCCATACCAGATCTTGATGGTTCTAGGACTGTGAAGTCTAAAGCCAAAATCTCGTTAGGTCGAGCAGCCAACAGATGCCCCATAAAACTACCTGGAGCAGAGGGAACACTTTTAGCGCACTGACAACGCTCACACTCTTGACACCAACGTGCAATGTCCACAGACATGCCTGGCCAATAACAACGCTGGCGCACCAGTTGAGAAGTGCGCTCTACCCCTTGATGCCCATGCTGTTGATGAAGCTGGGTTAACACATCATGTCTCATAGCAGCCGGCAATAACACCTGAAGAATTTCCTCGCCACCATCTGAGCGAAACACACGCCGATAAATTACCCCGTTTACTTCTTGCAAACGGTCCCATTGTCGAAGCAAGATGATTGCCTGTCTGGAAAGCTTCTTACGTTCTTCTGAAGATGGAAGACTTTTACGCTTCCAAAAGACTAGCACTTCCCCTATCACTGGGTCTACACCCTGCTGAACACCCAGGTCATCAAGTGGGACACAAGGAAAGGACGTAACCTGGTTAACCGAGGTCACCAATCCACCTTGAGCAGCTTGCTGCAACGCCACTGGAACGGCCATACCTGGACACAACTCACGCACTCCCCCTGTACCAGAAAAGTTTTGACGTGACAAGGCATCCGCATTACGGTTGCTTCTTCCAGACCTATATTTGATTTCAAAATCAAATGATGCCAATTGAGCGGCCCAACGCTGCTCCATGGCACCCAACTTTGCAGATGTCAGGTAGCTGAGGGGATTATTGTCCGTAAAGACAACACACTTATGGCCCAACAGATACTCCCGAAATTTCTCGGTCATGGCCCACTTAAGCCCCAACAATTCCAGTTTCATGGAACTGTAGTTGGTTGGATTACGCTCAGTGGGCTCAAGACTACGACTACCATAAGCAATTGGCCGTACCCTACCTTGTTGCTCCTGGGACAGGACTGCTCCTAACCCTCCATGACTAGCATCGACCTCTAGAATAAATGGTAGTGAAAAGTCTGCATAGGCGAGCACTGGGGCTGTGGTTAATTTAACTTTTAACCCCTCGAAGCTACACTGACAGTCTGCAGACCAGGCTTCAGCAAAATCTCGACCATTTTGCCTCGGACGTTTGGAGTTTGCCAGCTGAGCTACCAACCTATGAAGAGGAGCAGCCAACTTGGCAAACCCCTCCACAAAGCGCCGGTAGTAGCTAGCGAATCCCAAAAATGAACGCAACTCCGCAACACTTTTGGGACGGGGCCACTGTGCAACTGCCTCCACTTTATTTGGGTCAGTCGAAACCCCTGCTGCAGAGATGACATGCCCTAAATAATGCACCTCCTTTTTGAAGAAGGCACACTTCGACAATTTGGCTTTCAAACCTTCAGTCTGTAATCGACTTAAAACCACCTCCATCCGAGCAAGGTGTTGGTTCACTGAAGAGGAGAACACAATAATATCATCAAGATACAACAGAAGGGACTGGTACTGCTGATCACCAAACAATCGTTCCATCAATCGCTGGAAGGTACTTGGAGCATTGCACAACCCAAAAGGCATCCTATTCCACTCAAATAGGCCGAAAGGAGTGCAAAAAGCAGTTTTTGGCTTATCCCCCTCTGTTACAGGTACCTGATTATACCCACTGGCCAGGTCCAGGGTAGAAAACCACTGGGCCCCAGCCAGCGAGTCCAAAGTCTCCTCAATGCGTGGCAGAGGAAACGCATCCTTCCTCGTCTTCACGTTTAAGCGACGGTAGTCCACACACATGCGCAGGCTACCGTCCTTCTTTTTAACGAGCACTATAGGTGAGGCGTAAGGACTACAGCTTTCTCGGATTACCTGAGTGTCCAGCAGTTGATTAATATGTGCTTTTACCACCTCATACTCAGACGGAGGAATACGTCTAAACCGCTGCCTAACAGGAATTTCATCCACCAAAGGTATATCGTGCGATATCAGACTAGTGCAGCCTAAGTCTCCATCACTTGCAGAAAACACAGACATGTATTTCTCCAACAGCGTCCTCACCTTCCCCTGGTCTTCTTCTGATAACACAGATAAATCCAGCCTAGCTATCTGTTCTGGTACTGTAAGAGAAACTTGCACACACTGTGCCTTTACTGTCGCAGTAACAGTTTTAAGTTCTGTGACCCCCGAAGGCAAACTAATTACATCAACCTTCTTCACAGTACCAATAACAGTACGAACATACAGCACTACGTCTACAGTTCCAACATTCACTATAGGCACATAGACCGTACCACTATCCACCCTTAAAAGAGCAGGAGAAACCAACAGCCCTGCCGGTAAACCAAAAGTAGGTGGCTCGAACAATACTGTCCCGCCTGAATACTGAGCCGAACAAGTTGCAGCAACCCACTTCAGGGTGCCACCTGGGATGCGCCACGCCCTACGCCCACGTACCTTAACTCGACCCTCCCCAACAGAAACTGGCTGGGTATCCACCCAATGACAATGCTGTAAAGCATGAAAAACAGAAGTAGGGGCCTCTAACACCACTGGTAAGTCAAACAGAGCAGTGCCATGTTGGCCAAAGAGCCCCTGGTAGCAGCGGCTCAGAATGTTCATACCCAACACTCCAGGAACTTCTACACGCACACCACCAGGAGGGTCTCTGACCACCAACACACCACAGCCGGACACAACCCGTCCACAGAGCTCTACATCTAATTCCAAATAGCCAACATAAGGAATCGAAAGACCATTTGCTGCCCGAAGCTGTAGCCAATGACACGATTTAAGCTGTTCTTGACCCCACGACCCAAAATTTGTCAAAAAACAACTCTCCGTCATGGTGGACACCATAGAACCAGTGTCCACTAGGCAAGGTACCAAAACCCCACCCATGGATACAACGAGCTGGGGACAAGTAGACATAAACCGTGACATAAAATCAGAACCCATTTCATGTGTGGAGCCTAACATTTCCCCAACCGAGTTGTGGCTCTGCATCTCGGTGGGAGCTAGTTTTCCGGCGGCTGCACAGGTGACTGTTCGCCCCTCATGACCATTGGGTTTGCCCGAGCTAGTGGTGGATGGGCAGATAACCGGCCCCCATCACACTCCCTAGCAAAATGACCAGGTCGGTGACACCGTCTACAAATTAGCTTTGACTTAAATGACCGCGTGTGCGACTGGGGATTTTGAAGCTGCGCCATACTTTGGCTTAACTGATTCAACTGTTGCTGCTGACTACGCAGCATATCCCGCAGTTCACTCATTTCTGAAGATACAGAAACACTACTATTAACACGCTGATTTCCTTGCACCCCATATTGAATGCCATAAGCAGATGGGACAGACTGACTTCGACCGCGTACCCCCCCAGGCATGCCCTCCCTCTCCCAACGCAGGGCTTCCCTGCGAACGTCAAACAGTGTAGAAGTGGGCTGACGACGCACTAACTGCTTCAGTTCACGCCGCAGACCGCAATCGTTAACATACTCCACAAACTGATCGCGCAGCAAAAGCTCAGCGTTAGGCATGCCATGAGGCGATTGACTTTTAACCCTTTCCAAGAGACTCATTAATGCTAAGGAGAACTCCACCAGAGTCTCTCCATCCTGTTGTCTCCTGGAAAAGAATGACTCTTGTAACGCTACATACGACTTTGTACAACCATACAACTCACGCAATACCTGAATAATCATGTCTGGATCCTCCCTCTCGCTGCTAGGCCGATAACGAATTTCTTCCCGTGCCTCCCCCTCCAGGTGATCAAAAAGAAAAAATGCCTGATCAGCTGTAGACAGGTGACGAAGCCGCATACAAGACTGGGCTTCCTCAACCCACTCGTTGATGCTAATGCCCGCCCGACCACTAAACTTCGGACACTTACGGTCTCTTGGAACGAGAACAAACCGCTCTGCAGTCGGCACACCAGTACCAACGGGTGGGGGATCTGGAACCACAGGAAGAAAAGTATTAGATGACCCAGGCTGTGCAACCGATACGTGGTCCTGCCGCAGCCTTTCATTATCAGCTTTTAATTGCGCTACCAAATCTCGTAACTCACGTAATTCATCCTCCATCTCAACCAATGCCCAGGCTCTTACCACCAATATGCAATAAAATTTAAACTGATGCCGATTTAAGACGAAAAGGGACTGCCGTTGTCTGGAGAACAAAAAGAAAAGAACACCAAATCCACGTCTCCACACTACAACAGAAGTATCCTGCCGATTACGCCAGAATGTGGCGCGTCGCTACAGCATGGAAATATTTACTAAGCGTTATTATACCGATTACGCCACCCTGGGACTCACCCCAGGGACAAAAAAGATTTAGCCCACTCAATTTAGAGGTCAAGCACACAAGTTCGACTACTTCCCAGCAGGCAGGAGGCGTGGATAAGATATTTAGAAAAATAGAAATTTATTGACAATTATTTAAAACACACTAAAAACAGTAGACAAGAAACCCCAGGTCAAACAGGTAAACACAAAAAATATAAAGAAAGAAAACTAATTGGAAAGACCGGACTGAAATGTATATATTGTTAGACAAACTCAAATCAAAATATTTAGAGCTGAGGTTCACCAGAGCCAGACAGAGTAGCGTGGTCTTTTTACCAGAACACACTTCCACACACACCACGGTGCACAATGATCGCGCGCTCAAACACTCCAGGTGTAACACTGCACACAATCGGGAAAAACCACCACCACAGCGAAGGAAACCAATCGGTCACCGAACCTCAGCTCCTACAATAAACAAAAGAAAAAGGACAAACAAAAGACTCCAACAATAGTACAAACACTTCTTAAAACATCCGACAACAATAAGGGTCAGAAGCTAACAAGTACAAAAGAGAATCATAAAACATTAAATGTACTGAATAATCTCTAGCAGGTCAGCCATCAAGAAATGCGTCCATTCCAATTAACAAAGAGAAAGAAACAATTAATAAAACCAAAATAACAATAAACCAAATACACTTAAGTAGGCCAAGAAAACTTAAAGTACTTAGCCAAAAGGAAACAAAAAGAAAAAGAAACAACGAATAAACCATACGTTCGACAGGGCGACAAAGCAACACGACACCAGACAGATAAACAGTCCCCTCTCTACATTATTCACGGCAACACTGGCGCGAGATTAAAGGCAGCGTCTTCGCTATCAGCAATTAGCAACCTTAGCTTCTCACACGGTTAGCAGCTGTATCTTCCCAGCCCTAAAAACGAACAGCGCTAGCAGCACCACTCAATTAGCAATAGCCAACACGACAATAGCAACGAGAGGGAGTTTCCTATGACAAACACAAGAGAGGAAACATTAACAACATATACGCTTCTAACTCTCAGTAAAAGGTAAGTTAAACCACTTACCATTCAGGTCTTTGTAGCGAAAACACACACAGGCACCGGTTTAGTCAGAGCTGTATCCCAGCATAACAATAGGGCACAAGGAAGCCTAATCAATATGCAAGAATTAATATTATTAATTCCTTCGGCAGTTAATAAACCACCCGGGTTGAACAAACATACCTCCAAGGCAAATGCTCGCCACTACGTCCACTGCAGCGCCGGAAGACACGCTATAAAAAGTAACAATGAACATTTTAAGTCACACACACATGAAACCAGTTTCTAACAGCCATGTTTAAACGACACGCTTACCTGCCGCCTCTACAAACACGGAAACAAAGGGGAAACCGGGCGTGACACAACCCAGGTAACATCCAATCCGGCTTTAAATAGGGAGGTGCCCTACTCTGATAGGCTGATACTGCTGTCACTTACCTGAACCCACTACATTTAGATGCTGTCTTCCCCACTCTCATTGATCACTCAGGTTTGTTGACGGTGAAGTGACTGGTTGCTTTACACCCTAGTTCCCCCCTAGTGTCTGTGTTTCCTTCTGGCTCTTCTTTTTAGTTAAGCTGTTATAGTTAGTCCTGCTGGAGTCCCTGCTGGTATTCTGCACTAAATATACATTCACATTATACATAGTGTGACTGTGACCATACCTAACTATAATTTATTCTTCTCTTCTGCTCTCTCTTCTTCTCTCACTTCTTTTTTTCTCTTTCTTTCATCTCCCTGTCTCTCTGTTGAGCTATACATGTCGCTCCTGACCCCCTCTGGACCTTTCTGACTTGTCCCGGTGTCCCGCTTCTGGTTGGAGATCACATGGATGTCCTGTGTGGCCTGCTGGGGTGCGTGTGGTGACTGGGGATGGTTTCAGTTTACCATAAAAATGGTTTTGTCCTCGGCTGATGCAGACAGTTGTTCTTTGAGGAGTCATGACCGCAGTTACTTGATAGTTCAATTCTGCAGTTTCCTACTGTCTACCTGAGCCTCCAATAACGAACTGGACTCCATATTGACTTAAACACATGTCCTTGTATACTGAACTTCCAATCTCACACAGTTCGACTGCAGATCAATCCCTGCTATCCGTTATCTCCTAAATGAAGATGAGTCTCCTGTTGAGTCTGGTTTGTCTCAATATTTCTTCCAACTACCATCTCAGGGAGTTAACACCGCCGCCTCAGCTTGCTCATTAGGAACAGTCTTATCATTTTGATTCATACACATTCAAATTTCATACAAACTTAACAAACAAAATAATTCTTTTGATCGTGTAAAGCTGCTTTGTGACAATATCAATTGTTAAAAGGGATATACAAATAAAATTTAATTGAATTCTTCTGGGGTAGTGATTTTACATTTGATCTCCTTTGCAAGGGATCCGTCTTTGTTATCGGAGTATATTATGACTGGAATAAAGCTGCTCGTATTGGCAACATTTTGATCAATTTTAAAAGTGCAAAGTGAGCAGCTTTTTTTACTCATAAAATTCTTAAATCACAAACAACAAAACAGCACAATGCACAGTGTCTGTCTATGGCTGAAATGCGGCTGTGAATATTCCTTTAAGCGAATCTATAATGTTTGCGTGAGAGTTTTCATCAAAAGGCAGATAAATGTGTGCAGATATGAGAGGTTTATTAATAAAAATGTAGACATGATCCCCCCAGAAATATAACAAACACAAATATACACTCACCTAAAGGATTATTAGGAACACCTGTTCAATTTCTCATTAATGCAATTATCTAATCAACCAATCACATGGCAGTTGCTTCAATGCATTTAGGGGTGTGGTCCTGGTCAAGACAATCTCCTGAACTCCAAACTGAATGTCAGAATGGGAAAAAAAGGTGATTTAAGCAATTTTGAGCGTGGCATGATTGTTGGTGCCAGACGGGCCGGTCTGAGTATTTCACAATCTGCTCAGTTACTGGGATTTTCACGCACAACCATTTCTAGGGTTTACAAAGTATGTGTCAGTCCTTTGGGCGAAAATGCCTTGTTGATGCTAGAGGTTAGAGGAGAATGGGCCGACTGATTCAAGCTGATAGAAGAGCAACTTTGACTAAAATAACCACTCGTTACAACCGAGGTATGCAGCAAAGCATTTGTGAAGCCACAACATGCACAACCTTGAGGCGGATGGGCTACAACAGCAGAAGACCCCACCGGGTACCACTCATCTCCACTACAAATAGGAAAAAGAGGCTACAATTTGCACATGCTCAGCAAAATTGGACAGTTGAAGACTGGAAAAATGTTGCCTGGTCTGATGAGTCTCGATTTCTGTTGAGACATTCAAATGGTAGAGTCAGAATTTGGCATAAACAGAATGAGAACATGGATCCATCATGCCTTGTTACCACTGTGCAGGCTGCTGGTGGTGGTGTAATGGTGTGGGGGATGTTTTCTTGGCACACACAGTGCCAATTGGGCATGGTTTAAATGCCCCGGGCTACCTGAGCATTTTTTCTGACCATGTCCATCCCTTTATGACCACCATGTACCCATTCTCTGATGGCTACTTCCAGCAGGATAATGCACCATATCACAAAGCTCGAATCATTTCAACTTGGTTTCTTGAACATGACAATGAGTTCACTGTACTAAAATGGCCCCTACAGTCACCAGATCTCAACCCATTAGAGCATCTTTGGGATGTGGTGGAACGGGAGCTTCGTGCCCTGGATGTGCATCCCACAAATCTACATCAACTGCAAGATGCTATCCTATCAATATGGGCCAACATTTCTAAAGAATGCTTTCAGCACCTTGTTGAATCAATGTCACGTAGAATTAAGGCAGTTCTGAAGGCGAAAGGGGGACAAACACCTTATTAGTGTGGTGTTCCTAATAAGCCTTTAGGTAAGTGTACTGTAGACTTACTAAATAAATGCTGCCTTTGCAATGCTGCAAGAAATGTGTGGCAATCTAAGCCACTTTATTTCAATTATAATATATTATAACATATTTTTGCTGTTTTTTGTTGTCTTTTTTTTGTGTGCACAAGAATTGAATTCAATAAATTCTTAATGTTTTGTTTCTCTCCCTGGCCTCAGTGAGCCCTGGTTTTGTGTGAGGAATCTGTGTGTAGGTGTGAATGAGTGTGTAGGTGTAAACAGCTGTGAGACATCAATAGGAGTCCAGGTGTCAATGGGTCTTACATATTCATGAAAGTCATGGATTATTCAATAAAACAGAGGCTCTGCTGAAAAAAAAGGTTTGTTTATTCTCACTTTTCTCTGTTTTTTTGGTGGAGTTTAAAATTGTAATTTTTCTATGCAATTTGAAATGAATTTAAAAGTCGGACACATGAATCTAACATATTTACATCAGCCACATTATAAAACCCGAGGTTTGTGCTCTACATAAATAAGGGAAATGGATTAGCTACCATATCGGTAAAGAGTATAAATTACATCAGTCCATCAGTTTCTTATTCTGCATTGATGGTTTCTCAATTTCTTCCTCTCCTCAGGTTAAAACCTGGGATAGCATGAAAATCCATGATAGCAGTTTGTTATTTGAGTCCCATATAAACACCATCTGCAGGTCATGGTACCTCCAGCTATGTAAAATTCCTTATATTTGCTCATTCCTCAACCCGGACACAGTTGCCCTTCTCATGCATGCGCTGGTCACCTCCCGTATTAATTACTGTAATTCACTTGTAATTGGTTTACCACAAAATCTCTCATATAAACTCCAACTTATCCTGAACTCTGATGTCTGTATCGTAACCCTGTAATCTTAATCCACCATATCACTCCCAGGTGAAAATTATTACCTTTGTGTTGGTAGGGTCAGTTTTGACCCAGTTATAATTTATATTCATAATCACACTTTGAGAGGCTTCTCTCTCTGCCTGTGTGTTTCCTTACCTGAACAAATACAACAAACAAACAAAGACAGACATGTTCAGACATATAAGACTTGCATAGGACAAATTTAGTTTAGCGTTGGTAACTTGCAGAGTCACATCTCCTGTTTGCAGCAGTCAAAAATGAGATGAAGATTTACATTAAGCTCTGGATCATATCTTTTCTGAAAATGAGGCAGAGGACACAGAACAGCATAGTGATACAGATGAGCAGGTTTCCGAGGAGGAAGACATTGTAGAGTATCTACCAGAAGGCACAGACACATCTGATAAGTCTGATGAGGAGGTCACTGATGCTGAAGCTGCTCTCACTCCTGCTGAAATGTTCAAATCCAAAAGTGGTAACATCTGTTGGAGCTCAGTACCTCCTGGCTTACATGGCAGGGCAGCTGCTGCAAATGTCACCAAAATGACCCCTGGAATCACAAGGTTTGCTGTGACGAGAGTAAGTGACATCAAGACATGCTTTGATCAGTGTATGCCATTGTCACTAAAGAAAGTCATGATTGCTATGACAAACCCTAAAGGAAAAAAGGTTTATGGCGACATGTGGAATGACATTGATGAGGAATACCTGGATGCTTATATTAGACAGTCTCACCTGCCAGTTTCCTGATGAATTCAACAATTGCTGTAGGAAAAAAAAATCGTGGTAGGGAGGCATGCATAGTGGAAATAGTATTAATGACTGCTGAATCATTATAGGGAATTCCTAAACTTCTTATGTATGTAATTAATTCTAAACTTAAAAAACTTCTTAGAGTACTGCTTAGACATTCATCCATGTAGTTTCTCCAGGAAATCATGATTACAGGACGAATAGGTATACTATACTGTATGAATGGGATATGACCTGTCTCTGGGCCAGGCCCATTGTTTGATAATCTTCATATGGCAAGTAAGAAGGGCAGTACTGTATGGGCCTACTGTCGCTAACTTTTAAACTAGGACAGGAAGCTGCTCATTTGAGGTTTATGGTTTGAGGTTTATGGCTCATTTGAGGTTTCATCTCACTAACACTACAGTTAATTCTGAAGTTCAATCTAGTACACTCAGATAAAAAAAAAATATAATAATAATAATAATAAACATACCTACGGAACTAAATATTAGTGTGTATTTTATCTTAGTACAAAGACTAATGTGAATTACAGTTTACAGTGCAATACACACATTTGTATGTTAAAGGATGTTAACAACCCCCCCCCCCCCCACACACACACACACACACGCAAATACACACACTTCCTGAGTGATCGTCTGTCACAGCCTTAAATGGAATTGGTCATGGTGTTACTTTCTACTAATAGCACATAAATATACCTTGCACAGTCACAGAGACAGAGACTGTGAGTGTGTCTGATAACAAACATTGTTTAGTTGTATTTTACAAAGTAAAGTTTGTAAGTGTGGATGTAGAATGGAGATGATCCTCATCTTCACCTTCTGCCTGATTCTAGGTAAGTACAAACACTTCCAAATCCTCATCAGTCTCAGTGTTCAGTATCAGTGTCACATTAAAGCTTTGCACTGATGGACATTTAGCACAGAACTTTTATAGAGAGGTTCCAGTGTTTAAAGTAGTGAAGTTCTCAGGGGTGCTGAGAGCTCCTGGTTATCTTCAGAAGCACACAGAGGAGCTTCCACTTCACTTACTGCATGAGGAAACCTACATGTTCAAGTCACCTACACATGGGAACATTATCTCTACTTATTTTCAGTGTAAAATTGACTTTGAAGAGTTTGTGTATCTGTATACGAGCTGAACAACAGTCCTTAACTACAGGTTATGTGTTTAAAGATCAGGACTAATGCTTTATCAGTGCAGTCGGCCTGCAGTCTCATCTCTCTTCTTCCTGTTGTTCAACACAGAATGTGAGTTTAGTGTTTTCTATCAAGTCTAGCCGAGAGCAGATAGTCCTGTTGTAGGATGTGTAGGATCATTTGTTAAGTGTTCCATCTGCAGATGGAATGTTGTACCACAGTATATACACACGCACAGCTTTGTTTTACCTGTATTAAGTATAAGATCTTTACCTAAGATCCATTGTGTTAATACCACATGCTCCAAATTATAATATATGATTTACATTATGTGGCATTAAAGTATTTATTGTTTATATTATAGCTAATTATACCAAAGTACACACACACACACACACACACACACACACACAGACTTCAGAGATGTGAAGACACTATTAAGACTTATTTTACACGCTTTATAACTTTTGTATGGGGTTTTTCTCTTGTAAGTGCTACAATGTTAAATGTAGTGGTTCAGCATGGCAGAGCAAAAGATGGCTAAGTCAAGGAGAAGGCAGGGCACTATCGCAAGCTTTTTGCAGGTTGCTTTCTCCATGGCGAAATCTTCTCTAAATTCAGTTCCCTGTGACTCTAGGCATAGAAAATGACCATAAGATTAGAAATGTGCTTCCATGTTTTGGTCTGGCTTAGTGAACCATAGAAATCAAAAAGCCCTGTAGTGAGAGAAACCAGTGTGTTTCCAAGAGTTAGTATCTAGAAAAGCATAATCGGTTATTGGGGTGAAATGGTGACTTTCTAGATTTTCTAGATAATATTTGAGCTCCACTATTTAATTGTAAGGGCCTCCCTATCTATAACCACATATTTTTATTTTGCACTGGTATGCACATACAGACCTGAAGACTATCATTTGTTATGAAATATGTGACACTAGTCAATCGCATCTTTTCCACTGTTTAGCCAATTCGCTTTTCATGTTGTCTAACAATCGAGAGCAGATGATTAATGTTGCATTTAACCGAAGAGCAGCGTGAATTGGGTGAGGCCTGTGGAAACCTGTGGCATTTCTTAAATGGCAAAGAAGATGTTTGGGACTGGCTTCACCGGTGTAGTTTTCTGACAGTCGGGGCAGGGCTAGCAGAAATTCTTTACTTCAGCTACCTGCTAGTGGAAGCAACTGCAGTATTTTTATCTCCTAGGTGCCCGCCAATGATATTCAAGCAACCTAGAAGTCTTAAAGTGTAATTTTTTTTCTCGTGGCACCACCAATTCTAGTGAATTCAGCTCAATATAACAGATGATATATTTAAAATCCTTAAAACGCAAGCGGCACAGATACATGCCGGCAACTCAGCATAGGTCAATGACAATTGAAAAATATATACTTGCTTATATAAAAGCCTTTCTGGTGTGTGGTTATGTGTAGGCTTCAAACATTAGACTGTGTATTTGGGTTTCTAGATATGTCAGGTAGAACAAAAGTTACCATTGCTTTTATAAAGGGTAAATTTTTAAAATGTAAAACTCACAAAATGAGGATAGTATTATTATTTCTTGGTCATGGAAACCGAAAAGAAAGCAAAGTCGAGAAACTGGGACACAAACGCAAAGAATTACCATAAAAACACGTGATTAAGTGTATTTGTGCTATTTCTTTGCCTGTGTGACCCAGTTTCTAAGTTTTTACTTGTGTTTGGGTATGTTGCTTAAAATGTAATAAAATTTAGTTCATTATATTTCCTAATTTCTGCTGAAAAAAATCATATGTCATTCCGTACTCCACAATCCTGTGCCTAATATATAAACATTTTATATTGATGTCTCAGGTATAAAACTGTAAAAAATTCCAGTTCTGAACAATTGAGCAGTAGCAGTCACTGATCCTGAGAGCAGCACTGTTCGCATCAGTTGAAGCCAGAACTGTCTTCATGGTAAAGATAACAAAATACATTAAAAAAATCTTGATTTGATAATCTAAACATAAGTGTTGCTGTTGTCACTCATCCCATACCAAAACCTAAGCTCCACTGTGTGTGTTGAGAACAGTAACAAAATAATTTCCACCAGTCCTAGTTTACAGAAATAATTGGCAGGTCAAAATTGTACATTGGTTAGCACACCAAAGTGATTGATTGTTCTAGGCTATATGTACAGGCATGTTATTCCACAAGTTCCGATGCGTATCTTTCTTATCGAACTGATTTACTCACGACGCGGATGTCCATAAATTCTTTGTGTCTTTGTTTATTTTTTTAAGTCAAACGTTTAACACTTCTTAGAGTTTTCTTGCATGAATCCACTATGGTTACAACAACTTATTTGCTGTATCTAATTGCGTTTTTTTGATTACGGTCTTAGATTACGGTCAAAAGCTTGTGTTTTCCACAACTTCCATATCCTAACAACTTCTACCGTGCGTAATAGACATGCAACTACGCAATTATGGAATGACGTCACAGAACACTTACGTTTTAACATAAATGAATGCTTAACTAAAAAACTTTAAATAAACACAACAACAGAATCCTAAAAATGAAATATGGCTCTTACATTTCCAGCCCCTAATTCACAGGCAGGGAAACTGACAATTACATTTTTTTTAACGATAAAGCCATGTAGTTTTACCATTGACATTAATCATCACTTTAAACCTTATAAATGTATCCTATTTGCCTTAGAGTGTTCATATCTTTGCGTACCAAAAAAAGTCATAACTAGTTATGACATAATTAACATTTCATTTCACATATAAGGCACAACTTGTCAATGGGTCTTTCCAGTATTGTTCTTAGTTTTAAGCAGCACATGTCTCACAAGTCCTTTTCAGGGAACACTTTCGTGATTCGTCCGACGACCCATAAGTTTCTTGGAGAAGACTCATCAATTATTAGAACTACATCTTCAATCGAAAGGTTTTTTCTCACTTGAAACCATTTTTGACACTCCTGAAGCAAGGGCAAATATTCACGCACCCATCGCTTCCAAAATAAGTCATCAAGGTACTGGATTTGCTTCCACTTGTGATGTCCATAAATGTCCTCTTTTTTGAAAAGTCCAGGAGGCAGGTTTCGCTGTCTTTTCATCAACAGCAGGTGGTTGGGTGTCAGGGGTTCCAGATCTGTGGGATCGTCCATAATAGTGATAAGGGGTCGGTCATTCATTATTGCTTCCACCTCACACAGGAATGTATGCAAGCTCCCATCATTTAGTGTTTGTTCTTTCAGTACAGATCTCAGGATCTTTTTGACTGATCTTATCTGCCTTTCCCATATTCCATCGAAATGAGACCCAGAAGGTGAGTTGAGTATCCATTGTATTGGATACATATGTCCCCTTTTGCATGAAAACGCCCTAAATTTTCGACTGATTCCACTGTTGGATAGCTTTACGCAATTCAATCTCATATGTGAATCTTTAGGTATAATGACTGGGTGTTTCATGTGCTTAGGCATTGCAGACCTACCAAGACCTCCTTCAAATCTCAGCACTCCATCCTCCAGTACTGGATCTAGTTTGGAGAGGCAACTGTTCCTTTTTACAGATGCATCACCCCTTTGCAACATGGGAATTTCTTCTTTGAATTTTTTGTTTTGAATGAACTTGATGACTTTGTTTTCTGCTCTTGTTAAGTTCTGAATTGTCAGGGACTTGTGGTTTTCTGTCATTGGGTCATCTACATGTCTTCTAGCCTTTTTTGTTCTCTGTTTAAGCATGTCCTTGATATGAAGAATCCAGGCAACGGATCTTTTCAACTTGTACCAGTCAGAGTGATAATTGATCAATTTGCTCATGGCCTCTGTGCTCTCACTGAAGCTAAATGTTTAATCTCGTTATCGTCCTCCTTTATCAACAGGTCATGAATGTTCTCAGGCCATCTACACTCTGGCTCTTTGAGAAAACAGGGACCATGGATCCAATTGACATTTTTTATATATTTTTTTACAGGATACTCCCCTGAATGCAGAATCAGCTGGATTTTTTTAAGTATTGACATACCTCCACTGCTGCGGCTTGGTTGACTCTCTTATAATGGCAATTATGTTGGCAACTAAGGTTTTAAAACAAAGTTTTTCGTTGTCAATATATCTCAAAACATTTGTACTGTCAGTCCAAAATATAGAGGCCAGCAAATCTATTTCCAGTTGGCCTTTCAATATTTTGTCAATGTTCACAGCAACTACTGCCGCAGTATGTGCCACAGCCACATAAGGGGGTTGTTTTTATAGGCCACAAATAAAGTGGTAAGAAATAAATAAAACCAGGTCTTTTTAGCGACCCCTGTACGGTTATTTTATTCCCCAGAATGACTGTGTTTTGGTTACGGAGTTAAGCTCTCGCGCGCATGCATAGTTGTGCCGCGGGGGAACCCCGATGACCTATCGGGTCACGTGTCCCGGTATAAAACTGGAACCGGCAAAGGACTCAGGATGGAGAGATGAGACAGCGGGCTGCATTTTGGATGAGAAATCAATGTTTAGATTGATTGTACTTACAGAGGATTACTTTCCATGACTGGATTAATCTTCATTGGACACATTCAGTACCCTTCTCGTTCCGTGTTCTCGTACTCCCGGATTATACATCTTTTACCGGGGAGGCTAAGCCATCTCTCCCGTACACCATTTCATACTCACAATAACACGGACTTGGACTTTCATACATACGACTCACACACATGCGTACACTCCACACATTGTTTATAGTTGTATATATTTTGTATATATTGTTTTGTTGGTGCACCTTATTTGTTTATTTGTATTTTTCATTTAATACACTTTGGGTTTGGTTAGAAGTTGTTGTTGTCACGTGTCTTGTCTTGCTCCGCGAAGATTGTGCAACACCGTAAGTAAGTAATATTAGCCCGTATTTAGATTTAAGACCCCGTTTTAGTGTAATTAGCTCTAAAAGAAAACCTGAGCATTACAAATTCCATTCGCGGAATAGTGGTTTGTTTCAGAGGTGCTACATGAGCGTTCCCCATCATAAAGGCACAATGTGTAAGTCCATCAGGATTTACCAACTTGAGGTATGAGACAATTCCATATCCCATCTTACTTGCGTCTGAAAAATGATGAAGTCGGGCTGTAGTTGTAACTCCAAAGTCAACTGGTTTTATGCATCTTGCCACACTGAACTCAGACAATTGATGCAACTCTTGTAGCCAGGCCTTCCATCTTTTTACAAACTGTTCAGGAATGTTGTCATCCCATGTGAGTTTTTCTTTGCAAAACTGCTGCATTAAGATCTTGGCTGGCAGTAGGACAGGTGCAAGGAAGCCCAAGGGGTCGTAAATTGAACTAGTAATTGACAAGATTCCTCTTCTGTTTACAGGCTGCTCTTTTAAGCTAATCTTAAACTTGAACGTGTTTGAATTGATGCACCACAACACCCCTAGAGCTCTCTCGACAGGAAGTGCATCTTTACTCAAATCCAAGTCTCTCATGTTATGATTCTTTCACTCTCAGAAATAGAAGTCAGTAAGGCACGACTATTACTGGCCCACTTGGTGAGGTGAAACCCTCCACTTGCACAAAGGTTGGTGAGATTGTTATATAACGCAACTGCTTGATCATGGCTCGAAACAGACTTCAAACAGTCGTCTACATAAAAGTTTCTAAGTACCGTGTTGACTGTCTTAGCAGATGCATTGCTGCAGTTTCCTTCTGCTGTTTTCCTAAGGGCGAAGTTAGCAACACTTGGAGATGATTTTGCACCAAACAGATGAATGACCATCTTGTACTCGACCAAGTCTTGGTTTAAATCTCCATTCGACCACCATAGGAAGCTCAGCAAATCTACTCCGGAACTCTCACCTGATAATACATGGCTTCCACATCTGCCATCATGGCAACTTCCTCTTGTCTAAAGCGTGTAAGCACTCCAATGAGTGAATTTGTCATGTCTGGTCCCTGTAGGAGCTTGCTATTCAATGATACTCCCTGGTAGCTGGCAGCACCCTTAGCTTTTTCTTCTGAGGATGATATACAACATGGTGAGGTATATAGCACATTCGACCATCTTGTCAACTCAAGTGAGGTGTAGGGACCTTGAATGCATGACCTTTTTCAAACATGTCGTTCATGAAGTTTGAAGAAGAGCAGTTATTCTTTAATTTTCTTTTGAGATTCAGTGCGCGCTGCATGGCTGTACTTCGGTTGTTAGGCATTTGAATAGCTGCTTTCTTAAATGGAATACCGATATAGAAGTGATTATCGGTAAACTGCAGAGAGTTATAAACAAAGTCTAAAAATCTATAATTTTCTTGTGACAACTCGGCCTTATCATCACAATTTCGTTCAGGAAAATCATGGTTGTACTGTTGTATCAGCATTTGTTCCACACTTTCAATGGAAATTCTGTTGGCTGTAACACTTGCCTGCTCGTTGTCATACACACTTTCCTCTACCGATTCTCGAAGAGGTCCATTTAGAGTCCATCGAAGAGCGGTCGTTACTGCATATAGCCCTTTGTGCCTGCTGTTAATCACTTGCCATGGTTCTAGGAGCTTATACTCTTTGTTGCCTATGAGAATTTTAACTCCAGCATCAATCTGAGGCAATTACACTTCACTGAGGTATGGCCACTTATCAATGTCGTGCTGTTGTGGAATGTTTTCCACTGAGACAGGGATGCTCTTTTGTGTAAACACTTCAACAAATGTGTTTTTTTCCAGACCACTAACCTCCAAGTCAGTGAAAACATAGCTTTCTACTTGCTTCTTCGAGTTTATGATGCTTAACATCATGTCGACTTTTCTGCCTTGAACATTTAATCGTCTTGCTAATGACTCCATGCAGAAAGTACAGTAGTTGATCAATTGGAATGGTTATTACCGTCGCGCTCACCGCCGCGTAAAAACGTCAGCGGCCAAAATAAATCAGTTGCATTTCAAAGTCATTCGTAAAATGGCCGCCAGGTGGCGCAAAGTGACATTTTCGCTCGTTGCCGTAAATACAACAGTGACTGTTATACAGCATATCTCTGTATCGGTTTATTGTTATTTAAGTTCTGGATTATTTCAGGTACTTTAAACACATTGTTGGGTTGCTCATGTTGGCTCATATGAGATGTAGTTTACAAATGAACACCTGGTTGGGTTATTTTGACCCAACAACTGGTTTATTCATTATTCTTTCCTTTCTCCAAATATCAGCCTGCAGAATGTTTGAAATATTACTGTTTATTGTGTTACAGGTGTAGTTTTAAGAGTTGTTTAGGCAGGAATGCGTGTGTATACAGCTCAAAACCTCCATCAGTTATTAAAGATAGCGGCTATTTAGAAAACATGCCCAGCGATTTCGGAGCTTCAGGAAATCTCCCGGGGCTCTGCACATAACACCGGGCCAACTCATGTCGGAAAGAATTTATAAACGGTTTCTAAACATGGACTATTGTTTTTTTACTTATAATATTTGTTAATTTAATTTAAATGAGGTTTGGGCTCAGGACTTTGATTCGGCATCGTGATTCTCCTCTTTAATTTACTCCATAGTTTTAATCAGCGCTCAGCCGCATGCATGAAGTTTTCCAGAGCGCACCGGCAGAAGTAGACTAATGATTATGAACGCGTCGGGAAAACAGCAAGCAGACTGACTCTGACCATTTAAAAAAACGTTTGCGTTCATTTTCTGACGCGCTCAAGTTCACCAAAAACAATACAAAACAGCGCAGCTTACAACACTTACAAAATCACAACACCTACAAAATCACAACGTTTTTTCGTTATTGTGAGTGCGCTTAAATAAAAGTTGAGTCTTATAAAGGCATGTAGTCTTATATAGTTTTATTATAAAGTTTTTGCACATTAATCTGACACAGTTTTTTTAGCCTGTCACGGCGTGCGCCCAAATCAATATCGCTCCTCGCTCACTACTTGGGCGGCCTCCCCTTCAGACATGCGAAGCAACGGGACCGCAGAATTACACATGACTGGTGAGCTATCGTTGCTATCGTTGCCCGGGCTTGCACCCCGCGCTATAAAATACTCGGGGTTTGTTGGGCTACAGTGGATTTTACTACGCGCTGTGTATGCAGCGCACGTGCAACAACGCGGAAGTGCGGCATGCAAGCAGGGCAAATGGAACGCGCCCCGGGGACTTCAAAGGAGCGAGAGGTGGGAGGGGGGCGGTACGGCCATCCGCGGAGAGCAGAGTCAGCACGAGCAGACGGATGGCCATTGCACTCACACCGCGTAGTAAAATCCACTGTAACCCAACAAACCCCAATCATCACCAGCCGTGCCTTATTCCGTCATGTCATGTGGGCATTATAAGATTTGTATTGAAAACTTCTAACTAAAAAGTGGCAGCTGGCACGCCTAAAAATAGACGCAGGTTATTTTTTTATAGTCTAAATAAAAACCCCCTGATTTAATTTCCAGCGCTCAACCGCACGCGAGGCATTTTTTTGTGCTAAATAATGTTTATGCAGTATAAGAATTCCTATTAATCCTGGGTTGTTCTTTTAGTGTCACTATAGTGCTTTACAATGCCAGACAACATTCAAATACAAATTATTCACCCTCCCCAGGTGTGAATCGGCTGTTCTCACCTATACATTCAGAGGAACTGAAATGCACTTCTCCCCACTTTAAAAACCTCTTGAATCTGAGGCTCTTCTGGAGACTTTCAGTGATTTCAATTTGTGTAATTTTAATCTCCTGGATTCTAGATTCTAAAGTTGACATTGTTACCTTTTTTAATCATTGGAATGGAAGAACTTGTTATTTTCCTTATGATAGCATAAATTGCATTGTTTTTAATCAGTCTATACACAATAATATTCTTTGGTATTTTTTTTTTTTAACGGGTATGGGGGCTATCTTGGTTCATTAATCTCCGTGCCTGGTTTAGGTTTAGTATTCAGTGTGCATCTGTTATATTACAACTATCATAACACTCAAATACCTTTTATTGGGGGTTAAGTGACTGATGTGCCTAACATTTTTCAGCTGAGCCTTTGTTTCACTGAAAACGACCGCGACACCCCTCTCTCTCTCTCACACACACACACACACAGAGCCGACCAAATCATTAGCACGTCCCTCCCCCAAACAGCACAGACATTTACTTTCTATCCATTTACTTACACCTGAACTGAGTTGTTTGAGTAACATGGGTCGAACCCGTTACAAATCATAACAGTCTACTGCATTTCACTCTTATAATAACGCAAAAACACAAGTGGGGCTGAAAGACCGACATCAGCTGACGCAGTAGAACGTCCTAACACTGTTTTAATTTTATTGTCATTTATTTCAGTTAATAAATCTACTATAAATTTAAAGAACACAAGAAATAAGATAAAAATCCATACACGCTTTTTTTCTAATTACAAGTGATAAAATCAAAAGGCTCACTGTGTTAACATTTATTGTGCTTAAATTTGATCCTAATAAGATTCGATTTAATTTGTATTTTAAAACAGTGGCAGCTGGAACACCTAAAACAGATGCAGGATTATTTTTTTATAATCTAAATAAAAATGCTTTTTTAAACGTGGGCTATTGTTATTTACATGCAATATTTGTTCATTTAATTTAAATGGGGTTTGGTCTCCGGAATGTTGAGCATCAGGATCCTCTTCTTTACTTTCCTACGTAGAATCAGCGCTTAATCGCACGCATTAAGCTTTGTAAATTCGTTTAATGTTTAATAGTAAATAATGATCCCCGTTGCGCTGTACCACCGCTCGGAAAACCTTATGAAATACAAGTTTAGGACAATTATGATGATCTGCCACGGCGTGCGCGTGTGATGGGTGTACTCCCAAATCTACTATAACTACTCCCTCACTCCGTAGGCTCCCTGAATAGGCAGCAAAGGGACGGGAGCCGCCTATTCGTGCCGGCTGGCGATAATTAACGTTAATATGATCTCGGGCTTGCTCCGCATTATAAAAGCAAGGCGCGGAGGTTTGTCTGAGGTCTGGGAAGTACGTGATGTAATGGAGAATATAAAAAAAAGCATGTCAGTGGGGAGATGTGACGCGGCCCAGGGACTTTAAACAAGTACACTAGAATTCCGCCCTTTGATCTCCGCGCTGAGGACAGCGCGAGAAAGAGCTGCGCGAGCTCCCGCGGCATCTACACTCCCGCACCGTGCCCGCCCTCGCAGCCCCGCTGCCGAAGAGGAAAAGTGTGGTTAGGTTTTTGCGTCAGCGAGAACTCGTGCCGGCCATCGACAGCGGGAGAAGCGCCGTCACGAGGGAGCGTGCAGGAGCGCTGCCTCCGCGTGCTCAGTTCTGCCACTCGCACCAACACTTAGCATCAGCTGTGTGCCCGCATGCCAGTGTGGCACAGCCCCCGGAACTGCACATGCACAACCTTTATCCCATTCTTTCCTTTCTCCCTCCTTTAACACTTTCCTTCCCCATTTTGCCTAAATAAATTACCCTTTTCCCGTAAGACCTCGCCTCATGTCCGTGCTTTATGGTGCCGCCCGTGCAACATGGGTCGAATCCGTTACAGATCATAACAGTCTACTGCATTTCATTCTTATAATAACGCACAAACACAAGCGGGGCTGAATGACCAACATCAGCTGACGCAGTAGAACGTCCTGACAATGTTATAATTTTTATGGTCATTTATTTTAGTTAATAAATCTACTATAAATTTAAAGAACACAAGATATAAGACGACACAAAACCCTACACGCGTCTTTTCTAATTACACGTGATAAAATTTAAAGGCTCACTGTGTTAACATTTATTTTGTTTAAATTTGATCCTAATAAGATTTAATTTAATTTAAATTCTACATTTGTATCGTCATTTTAGTTCTGTGATTATAAATTTGTTTAACTACAATGTTTTACTTGATTTTATCCGCTACTACGTGCAGTTCTAAAACTCTGTGTCTCATTAATCCAGCAGAGAATGAACTAAGGCATGAGGCGTCAGCCTGTAGTTATATAGCGCCACTCAACGGTAAAAGCCAGCAAACGCACAAAGCCAAACGGTACCGCCGAGCACGGCGACGGTAGGACCTACATTCCGATTGATTAACCACTGTAGCAGAACTACCTGGGTCCACGAAGGCATACACTTCTACTCTCTTGTCACTTTTCTTGGACTTTATTTTACCAGGAATTATGGAAAGAATGCAATTGTCTCCAGCCCCAGTTCAGGCGCTTGTTTCATGACTCACTGTAGCAGGCAAGGTATTAACTGTTTCAGTTTCATTAACTCTTACCATTACCTGAGTCTTGTGCGGCAATGTGTAGCATGCGAGGATGTTTCTTTGAGCACGACTGACATGTGATTCTTCTTGTGCAGTCTTTGCTTAAATGTCCTTTTACTAAACATCCAAAGCAAAATCCATTCTTTCTCAAAAAGTCCAATTTGTCTTTATATGTCTTAGCATGGAACTGATAGCATTCATCTAAGGTATGACTTTTCTCACAGAATGCACAAGGTTTAGTAAAAGCACTGATAACTAATGCACCATTACTCTTTGCTGTAATCAAGTCTTTATGATTTTCACCAACCTGTTTTATGCCGGTTGCAAAGCTGCTACCTCATTTTCCTTCCCTAGTCAGAACGTCCAGGTCTCCAAAGAGTGGGTTTGATATTATTTTTGCTTGTCGATCAACGAATTCCACCAACTGCACTAACTTGGCTCTTTTCCGTTGGCGCTCCTCGTATTCGTATGCATGGGCCCTCCATCTTTCACGCAATTTGTAGTTTTAACATAATAATCCTCATGTTGGTAGGATTATCTAACTCATCCATGTATTCAATGTCTTCCATGACATTGCGGCAAGTTACCAGAAACAGGGAGAATAATTAATAATTAATTACTTTCCATCCTCTGACTTTATTTTAGGCCATTTGAATGCCTTTTGCTTCAGCGCTGTTGCAATTTTTAATTCATTTCCAAACCTGTCGTGTAACAGTTTCTTCGCTTCTGCATAACCACAATGATCTGGCATGTGCTGGCAGCTCTTAACAAGATCTCTAGGCTCTCCGCTAGTGTACTGCTCAAGAAAGTATAACTTATCAGCATCACTTTCAACTCTAGATTAAACAACATGTTTAAACGCCTTCATAAAAAAACTAAACTCAAGCGGAACTCCATAAAACAAAGGAATGTCGCGCTAAGGTAAAGAAAATTGCCTTTGACTATTCGCAAGCTTTTCTGTGATATCTGTCTGACGTTGCATCACTCTCTGAAGCTCTACTGTATCGATATTATGGAGTCAATATTCATTGTCTTGGGTAACCTGTTCCTTCAAAGTACTTGTCTTCTTAGGTCTGACACTTATGGGCACACTTGAATGGGCTGCCTCACGACGTGATGACATTCTGCCATATTTTAATGACACACTGTACTTGTCATGTTTATTATGTTCCGATTTAGGAACATATGCACCACTCGATTCGATGACCACACTCTGTCTTGCAGGATGTTGTCGTTCTTTACAATCCTGATACACCTTTAATTTAGCATCTGAAATTGCAAGCGCCATTTCCAGCTTTTCCATTTTAGCCTTTAGAACCCGCCATTCTTTTAAGGTTGCTGCCTTAGCCAACAAGGCTGCTCTGTTAGCTTCTTCTTTAAGATGAGCTGATGATGCTGCAGATGTTGAGGACCTTTTTGATACTGTCGTAGCTACACTTCCAGGCTTATTAGAAGCGAGTGTCTTAGACTCCACCATTGATACGCTGTCCATTGGTGAAACCATTGAATGTGTGAGACATTTTAGTGTCGGCAATCCACCAGTCCACTTTTTCCATGAATTCTGTTCAGCACAGCAATTTAGGCTGATACCAGAGGTCCTGATCCGGTTTGTGTTCTTCTCCATTTAAGTACTTTAGCAAATTTGCATTGCTTTTAATAAACTTTTCTAACAGCCTTTTGTAGTTCTTATGATACTTAGTGTCAACATCATTAAAATTGCAGGCATCGTCCAGAAGCAGCTCTATTTCATTGAATTTTGCAGTCATTTGACTCCACTTGCCTTCTCTGGTATTTATCCTTTCGTGAAGCTTCTCTTCGAGACCTTTGTAGACGAGTGCCCTCACACGATCAGACTCGGTAATAGCAGTGTTGTCTTCATCTGCCATAGTGAATTTCAAAGCAGGCAAGTCCTTACTTTCGGTTTCAATTACTTATCAACACTCCCTGCGTGTTCTTCTAAGATCGCTTTCACATGCAGGTAAGGTGCACTCTTAAGTCACTTGTCTTCGCTTAAACAACAGAGGAAGCTTTTGACTTTACATGTAAGGGCATGTTATTCCACATTGTCAAGTTCTGACACGTATCTTTCTTATTGAGCTGATTTGCCCACGACGCTGACGTCCATGAATTCTTTGTATCTTCGTTTATTTTTTTATGTCAAACGTTCAACACTTCTTACAGTTTTCTTACATGAATCCACTATGGTTACAACAACTTATTTGCTGTATCTTTGCGTTTTTTTGATTACGGTCAAAAGCTTGTGTTTTCCACAACTTCTGTATCCTAAAAACTTCTACCGTGTGTAATAGACATGCGACTACGCAATTATGGAATGACGTCACAGAACAACTTACGATTAACATAAATGAATGCTTAACTAATAAACTTTAAATAAACTAACTAACAGAATCCTAAGAATGAAATATGACTCTTACACTATAGGTCCCACAAAGTTGGTCTTGGGCTGCATTTGTTAAGGTAAGATTAGAATTGAACTACTTAACATACTGAGCAACTCTTAAGTGTTTGGTTTGTGAGATTTCTTTGTTTTTATACCCAGCTTATGAAGTTTTCGCTTGTTCTTTATTCGTATTGTATTCTCTATGCTTGCAGTATGTCCATGTTTAACTGTGTAGATTACTTACATTATATAGACTAGCAGAGGCAGTAACTAGCTAGTTTAACTAGTGAAGTAATGTAAGATGCTAACAATGCTTCTCACTATTCATTTAATTAATATCAAGCCATGTAAAAAGCAACCATACATATTATTAATATGTATTAAATAATAATAATAATCATACAAATAATAATATTTGTATTAAATATTTTAAATGAATGAAAACTTTCATCTCTAGTGATGCCTACAAGTGAATTTGTTTTTCATTTTTAATATATATTTTGATTAGGCTACAAATTATGAATATTTAAGATTTCTGCAGAAAAAAAATATCTCCTAGACCTATCAACAGAATCGACTTCAATTGCTTCTCAAATATTTTAAAATATTATTTATCAGTAACTTGTCGAATAGATGACGAATAAAAGGGTTAACCCTCTAGAGGGCGCCAAAGCGCCCAAAGACTGATTTAGGTTGTTGTGTTTTTTATGTTATAGTTCATCGAAGGGAAACTACAGGTCCCAGACTGCACCTCGGTCAGGGGAGGGAAGCACTCACCTGAGCCGAGGAATGTAATTATGTTAATTATAAATAGCCTGACTGAAAGTCAGTCAGGCGTCTAGCTTTTGTTGTGATTAGAGATTTTGGTTGTGTTTGTAATGTATAGTAGTAAGGTTATGAGTGCTCTAAGAAAAGAGCTTCTGTTTTGTTTTACGTTTTTTTTTTATTAAAAAGAACGTTTAAATCAACAGCTTGCCTTTGCAGTTATGCCACGCAAACCCACACGCCGAGTCCATAACAATATATATATATATATATATATATATATATTTTATTTTTTTTTGTGGAGTACTGTACTTAAAATACTGTTACACTTGTCTCTGGTCTAGGGTCAGAGAGGAGGTAACAAAGAAATCGACAGAGGCAAACTCTTAGGGAAAAAAAAAAGCAATATCAAACAAATTAACTGTTTCTCCCCAGTCCAAGCACTCCAGCAAAAGACCACACTAACTTGGTAAATAACAAAAGAGAGTTTTATTTAAGAAGTTCAATGATGAAGGGGAGCAAATCATACTTCAGGAGGGGAACCAGGCCAAAATAACAAACATAACAGAGCTAACTTAACAGAGGGACACTATCTAGTCTCACAAAGAAATTAAAACAAACAACAGAAGTCTTACCTTACTCCCTTTCTAACCAAAAACAGGAGAAAACTTGGGTCAAAAGCAAATGGCATCCACCTCCCTACTGCTCCAACAAAGTAAACCAGTTTAATATTATAAAAAGAAGTCTTAGATTCTTGGCAATCTTTGGTAAGGTCATACAGAGTAAAATTACAACAAGGACACTGCAACACCTCTAGAAGTCCCAACGCAGGGGAACACACAAACAACAAACCAACCACTAGCACACACACTAAGCTCAGGGGCAGGAGAAGAAACAGTCTCTGGTGGCGGGGCAGCACAGAGTAGGCAGGGGAGCGCTTCACACAAAGTCTCCAGCTTTATTTCCAAAGTCTCTTCTTCAGTAGCCAATCAGGAATCAGGACAAGCCAATGGTGGATGATGGCAATTACCAACAGCTGAACTTCATTAAGCTTTGCAGTAAGGTGGACGAGAGAAAAGAGAATGAGAGAAAACCAAAACACGGCAAAACTCAGATTATATACACACAATATTACAAATAAAAATAATTACGTCTTGGAACGTAACACCCCCATCACCAAATTTACAACTTATGGCTTGTAAATACTTTTCAGTGTATTGTAATGCAAAGTAACTTCTCAATCACCATCACACTCACAGGCCCTAGAGAGTGCATCCGCCACCACATTCTCTGAACCCTTCTTGTGTTGAATGTCTATGTTATATTCTTGTAGGAAAAGTGACCAGCGCATCAAACGCTGATTAAGGTTGCACATACGAGAGAGAAAAATCAGAGGGTTATGGTCAGTATAGACAACAAGAGGCATACAACTTCCACCCACATAAACCTCAAAATGTTTGAGAGCCAACACCAAGGCAAGAGCCTCTTTTTCAATTGTACTGTAGTTCCGTTGATTCTTGGAGAACTTCTTGGAGAAGTAACAGACAGGATGGTCCATTCCTGCACAATCCTCCTGTAACAGGACAGCACCCGCTCCTACAGCACTTGCATCTACTTGTAGCTTAAATGGAGAAGAAAAGTTAGGGGCAGAGAGAACTGGAGCATGGCAGAGAAGGTCTTTGGCAGCAAGAAAAGCACTCTCACACTGAGGGCTCCAGACAAATTTTTTCACAGTGCTAAGGAGGTCAGTTAAGGGAGACACTACTGTTGCAAAGTTTTTACAAAAACCCCGATAGTACCCCGCCATTCCCAAAAACCGGCGCAACTGACGTTTGGTAAGGGGAGTTGGGAATTCAACAACAGCAGCCACCTTGGCTGTCACAGGCCTTATACAGCCTTGGCCCACCTTTTTTCCAAGGTAAGTTACTACTGCTTTAGCAAACTCACACTTCGCTAGATTGAGAATTAAATTAGCATTGCTCAGTCTGTCAAATACCCTCTCTAAGTTGTTTAGGTGGCCTTCCCAATCATGTGAGTAGACCACAATGTCATCCAAATAAGCGTCACAGCCACCCAACCCGGACAAAACTTTCTGCATAAGCCTTTGGAAGGTCGCTGGGGCATTCCGCATCCCAAACGCCATACAGTTGTATTGGAGGAAGTTATCCGGGGTGACAAATGCAGAGATTTCACACGCACGTGCAGTTAGAGGGACCTGCCAATAACCTTTTAATAGGTCTAACTTTGTCACAAACTTTGAAGCACCAACCTTATCCACGCAATCTTCCATTCTGGGCAAGGGAAAGGAATCAGGCTTGGTGACACTGTTTACCTTCCTATAATCAGTGCAAAAACGAAAAGTGGAATCAGGCTTTGGGACTAGCAGGCATGGTGAACTCCAAGGACTTTGGCTGTGTACCGCAAGGTGATTTTGGAGCAAGTAATCAACCTCAGACTTCATGATCTCCCGCTTTACAGGATTTACTCTGTACGGGTGTTGTTTGATAGGGAGAGAGTTACCTACGTCAATATCATGAAACAACATTGTTGTTCTTCCTGGAACATCAGAGAACAATGCCGGATAGCTTTGTATCAGCTTCACAACATCTTTCAGCTGATCTTTGGGCAAGTAGGACAAATGCGAGTATATATTACCTAAAATAGCAGAATTGTTCAGACGCACACCAGGAGACTGAGGTTCTTCCAGTATCACCTCTCCACCAACAGGAACACAGTCTACTGTAACACAGGGTTTACACTGAGACACAGAGATTGCAGAGGCAGGCACTTCACGTACAACATAGGGCTTTAACATGTTAATATGACATACCCTCTTCTTACGCCTGCGCTCAGGAGTAGCTACAACGTAATCGGTTTCACTAAGTTTCTGTTCAATAACATAAGGCCCTGAAAATTTAGCTTGTAGTGGTGAGCCAGGAACAGGGAGAAGGACAAGAACAGATTCACCCGGCTGAAAACTGCGCTGCACTGTTTTTCTGTCGTAGCGTGTTTTCATTTTAGACTGTGACAGAAAGATGAGACCTAGCCAGATTGCAAGCATTATGTAAACGTTCACGGAAGGAACTTACATAGTCTAGAACAGAAATGGGTGTACTCTCTTTACCCTTTAACTGCTCCTTTAACAACTTCAAGGGGCCACGAACTGTGTGAGCAAACACAAGCTCAGCAGGACTAAACCCAAGTGACTCTTGTACAGATTCTCTGACGGCAAACATAAATAATGGCAAACCATCTACCCAGTCTCTTCCAGTCTCACTACAGAAGGTGCGAAGCAAAGTTTTCAGGGTCTGATGAAAACGCTCCAGTACGCCCTGCGACTTTGGATGGTAGGCACTAGACATCTTGTGCGATACTCCCAACTCTTTTAACATTTGCCCAAACACCTTAGAGGTGAAATTTGACCCCTGGTCAGTTTGAATAACTCTGGGCAGGCCAAATGTGGTGCAAAACTTCACAATCTCCTTTAGTACTACCTGTGCTTTTAATGTGCGGAGTGGTATGGCTTCAGGGTAATGGGTAGCAGCACACATAATTGTCAAAATATACTGGTGCCCATGTTTCGACTTAGGGAGGGGACCTACACAGTCAATCACCAGCCTTTCAAAAGGCTCCCCAACAAAAGGAATCGGGTGAAGCGGGGCCTTTGGAATAGTTTGGTTGGGCTTTCCAGCACGTTGACAGATGTCACATGATCGACAAAACCGGGAAACCTCAGTTTTTATTCCAGGCCAGAAAAAATGTTTTACAATTCGCTGAAACGTTTTTGTGACACCCAGGTGACCAGCAAGAACATTTTCGTGTGCCAACTTCAACACATGAGATCGGTAACTGGAAGGCAAAACAATTTGAAATACGGTTTGCCAGTCATCACCTTCTTTTGGCTGCCACTTGCGCATCAGAATTCCATCGTCCCAAAAATATCCCACCTTTGCCAACGAATGGTTACGACTGGCCTCAGCAGCATTACGACAGTTTGTCAGTGTTGGGTCTAACTTCTGGGCAGCACCCAGATGTTCCTTACCCACAAGGGACTCACTTTCAAAAGGAAGCATGGAATTCTCCTCAGGGACCACATCATTCTCAACAGACAGTCTGCACTCTACCTGCTTAAGTGGCACATTCAGAAATGAATCAGACAAATCAACAACATCTTGAAAACTTTTTGACTGCGACCGTGTAACAGCACAGGCTGGAAAAGCTAGAGGAAACATGACAGAGAGATCAGGGACATCGAAGGCTACAGGTTTGCTTACCACTAACGGACTGGGAAAAACTGCACCACCAGCAAGGTCATTTCCCAGTATTATACTGACATTATCAACGGGCAATTTCTTACAGACACCCATTTGGACTAGGCCTGTAACCAGGTCTGACTTTATTTTGAGGGTGTGTAGTGGAATGCTAATGCAGCCCATCTCAATACCACGTACCAGAGCATTTGCTCCTGCATATGATGCATCAGAAAAAGGCAAAACATCCTCCAACACGAGGGACTGGGCCGACCCAGTGTCCCTTAAAATCTGTACGCACCTATCTGCAGAGTCTCCTGCCAGGGACACATAACCTGATAGTAGAAAAGGACTATAGGAGGAAGTGTCAACCGTGAACGAATCAAGAACAGCTTGTACAGCCGCAACGCTTTTAGGTTTTGTGAACGTGGCCTTTTGCTTCCACGCCTTACAGTCAGAAATCATATGACCAGGATCAAGGCAGTAAAAACAAACCCTCCTTTTCTCTGTGCCCTTCAAAACAGACTTCCCACCACCACCAGACATACTGACATTAGCTTTAGGCACAATGCGAGCGACAGTTTCTGTAACGAGAGGAGTTTTAGACGGACGCACAGAGGAGAAGACAGTTCGGTGAGTAAGTGCAAATTCGTCTGCAAGCACTGCCGCATCAGTAAGCTTTAATACTTTTTGTTCATTTAAATGGACAACAACGTTTTCCGGTAAGCAAGTTTTAAAATCTTCAAGTAAAATTAACTCCTGCAATCCTTCAAACGTGGTAACCTTACTAGCAAGACACCACTTCTCAAAGAGAGTTTTTTTTTCTCTTGCGAACTCCACATGTGTTTGTTTGGCTTGCTTTAAACACGCTCGAAACTTTTGTCGATAGGCTTCTGGGACTAACTCGTATGCCCTCAACACGACTGCTTTCACAGCATCATAGTCCAATGACTCCTCAATTGGTAAGGCAGCACATACCTCCTGTGCCTTGCCAACAAGGTTACACTGCAGCAATAAGGCCCACATGTCCTTTGGCCAATTTAATTTCGCGGCAACACGCTCAAAAGCAACAAAATAGGAGTCTACCTCAGACTCACGAAAGGGTGGCACTAACTTGACATATTTGCTAACATCAAACTCAGACCCTGATACCACACCATCACTAGAAGAGGGCGGCCTCACACGAGGCACCGGAATTGGGCGACTACGCAGCGTTTGCACCTCTAACTCAAGCTTGCGCAATTTAATATCACGATCAGCTTGAATTTCAAGAGCTTTCAGCCGAAGCACTTGTGTCTCATACTCCTGCTTCTTTAACGCAAGATCAAGCTCTTTTAATTTCAAAGCTACCTGAGGATCTACAGAAGCTACACTTTTACCGCTAGTAACCGAATTTGAGTCACTTTCTGCGCCAACATCTGCCTCATCCCTTTGCTCTAATGTTTGTTCTGGAAAGATGCCAGCCTCTACTAATTTTTTTACTAAACGTAACAATACAAACATATAAAATATAAAATACATAAGAAAAAAAAATACATACATTGAGCACATGTACTTCTAATTATGGAAAGAAATAAAGTGGTACACCTACAGTACTTGTAGTTTAGTACAGTTTTAGGCAGGTACTTTTTCTTGTGTATTGCATTTATGTACTTATGTCACCTCAATTCCTGGATACTGAGCTTCATTTTGGTCTTATATGTTACACCATGGTCCTGGATCATATTTCATTTCACTGTATATTATTCTCCAGCTGGTACTGATGCTGTAACTACAGTAACTGGATACAGAGGACGATCAGTTCAGATTAAATGCCCCTATGAAACTGGATATGAAGATTACAACAAGTATCTCTGCAGAGGTAAATGCCCCGTGTGGCCTGGAATTAAAGACATTCCTGTTCAGTCTGGATCTTCTGCTAAAGATTCCAGATTCTCCCTGTATGATGACACAACAGCCAAAGTCTTCACCGTCACCATCACTGATCTGACTCCAGAGGATGAAGGAACTTACTGGTGTGCAATAGAGAAGTCATGGAGTGATATTTACACTGAGATTAAATTGCTTGTTGAAATGGGTGAGTAAACAGATGAGACAAAAAACTCATAAACATAGCAACAATTAGCATGTCTGTGAGGTAGTCAACACACTGCAATGTTTGAGATGCATTACTGGATGATTTAGCTTACACTGTGCAGGCTGCATTCTTTCTGTTTGTCATTAGTTATTTTGGCCCTTTCAGCTCTTTATGAGCTTTTTATTTAAAATCCTTACTGCCCAGGACTACCAGAACATGCTTATTAATTTATGCCTGATAAGTAATATTGTAGTAGTGAGAATTTATACTGTAGCTCAGCTTAGCCAGAAAAAAACATATATACACAAATATAATAAACAACTGATTAATGAGGCTCAATTTATAGTCCTTTGTTTTATTTTTTTTGTTTGTATATGTACAAAAGATTTGAAACATGCAGAAGTGAGTTTGTAATTTGACCTTGTTTTTTTATTCAATCAGACGTTCCTGTTAGCATTACTGTCTCTCAGCCTGTACACACCATTTCAACCCTTATCAAGACTTCATCTGTGCATGTTGGAAGAACAAGCCCAGCAACAGGTATAAACTTTATTCCTGAACTTTTCTTTATTACATTTCTGTCATGTCATTTACTATATATGACTTTTTTTAGCTACTCAATTAAATGAAGTTAACAACCAGACCATCACTCACTCATCCCATGGTATGTACTGTACATGCTCCATCTACACTGTAAAGGAGTTTAAGATACTGACCAGGGCTAAAACACAAGCTTTTGTCTTAATAAATAAATAAATCAGCTGCTAAAAACATGTTTTCTGTCTATCATCATAATCCTGCACATCAAATGAAGGACAGCAACATCCTACTGAACACCTCATAAAATAGTGGAATGCACTAACTCCATTGTTATAGTTTCTTGTTTTTCCCAAGTAAATTATTTTCCCCTCAATGGATATTAATTGATAGTACAATGAAACCTCAGATTGCGAGTTACATGGTTTGGAGTGTTCCGCAAGACGAGCGGAAAGATTAAAAGATTTTTTATAAATTTTGACTTGGAAAATTGGAAATATGCATTTTTTTTTGCTTTATTGGGGGTCTGGGGACTCAGAACCGATCAGTATCTGGTGTGACCACCATTTGCTTCATGCAGTGCAACACATCTTCTTCGCATAGAGTTTATCAGATTGTCAATTGTGGCGTGTGGAATGTTGGTCCACTCCTCTTCAATGGCTGTGCGAAGTTGTTGGATATTAGTGGGAACTGGTACACGCTGTCGTATACGCTGGTCAAGCACATCCCAAACATGCTCAACGGGTGACATGTCCGGTGAGTATGCTGGCCATGCAAGAACTGGGACATTTTCCGCTTTCAAGAACTGTGTACAGATCCTTGCAACATGGGGCCGTGCATTATCTTGCTGAAACATGAGGTGATGTTCATGGATGTATGGCACAACAATGGGCCTCAGGATCTCATCACGGTATCTCTGTGCATTCAAAATGCCATCAATAAAATGTACCTGTGTTCTTTGTCCATAACAGATGCCTGACCATACCCTAACCCCACCACCACCATGGGCCACTCGATCCACAACATTGACATCAGCAAAGCGCTCACCCACACAACGCCACACACGCTGTCTACCATCTGCCCTGAACAATGTAAACCGAGATTCATTCGTGAAGAGAACACCTCTCCAACATGCCAGATGCCATCGAATGTGAGCATTTGCCCACTCAAGCTGGAGCTGGAGTCAGGTCAAGACCCCGATGAGGACGACGAGCATGCAGTTGAGCTTCCCTGAGACGGTTTCTGACAGTTTGTGCAGAAATTGTTTGGTTATGCAAACCAATTGTTTTAGCAGCTGTCTGAGTGGCTGGTCTCAGACGATCTTGGAGATGAACCTGCTGGATGTGGAGGTCCTGGGCTGGTGTGGTTACACGTGGTCTGCGGTTGTGAGGCCGGTTGGATGTACTGCCATATTCTCTGAAATGCCTTTGGAGACAGCTTATGGTGGAGAAATGAACATTCAATGCACAAGCAACAGATCTGGTTGACATTCCTGCTGTCAGCATGCCTATTGCACGCTCCCTCAATGCTTGTGGCATCTGTGGCATTTTGCTGTGAGACAAAACTGCACATTCCAGGGTGGCCTTTTA
This sequence comes from Clarias gariepinus, assembly GCF_024256425.1. Lineage (NCBI taxonomy): Eukaryota > Metazoa > Chordata > Actinopteri > Siluriformes > Clariidae > Clarias > Clarias gariepinus. The sequence goes on from NC_071117.1 coordinate 4,362,782, forward strand.
TTGTGGGCAGTATAAGGTACACCTGTGCACTACTCATGTCAGATCTGCATCTTGATGTGGCACACCTGTGAGGTGGAATGGATTATCTCAGCAAAGCAAAAGTGCTCACTATCACACATTTAGACTGATTTGTGAACAATGTTTGAGAGAAATGGTAATATTGTGTATCTGGAATGAATTTTATATCTTTAAGTCCATCTCATGAAAAATCGGAGCAGAAACAAAGGTGTTGCGTTTATATTTTTGTTGAGTGTATATTATAGGTTTTAAACTTGTATTTGCTGTGTATGTCCTCGGCCTTATTTACCTGAGCTCATACCATTTGTTTGTTTTGGGGAAAATACCATTATATAGATATTATTTTGACTATAACAAACACTAAGATGTAACTTAGTGTCCTATTTAGCACAGATTACTTCATTGAAATGTTTATCAAAGTCACTTTTGTAAAACCAGTGAATTTTTTTTTTTAACTGTGGCACAAAATAACATCTTTTGTGTTCCCGGTCAAAAATGACCAATAGGATTTATCTATTTTATATTTTTTTAGATTATTTATCTGAAAATACTAGTGTCATCACAATGTTCCTTAGTTTTGTCTTCTTATGAGCATATTGGGTAATATACTGAGGTCCTTGGAAGTTCTTTGCAAACATATACACCACATCTGTGGCACACAAAGCTTGTCTTATTTCTTGGTGCACACAGTCGGCACTTCTTTCTTTTGCCTTTTCATTCTTTGGTTGTTGTGGACGTTGTTACAGTTGCTTGCATGTCTCTCACCGAAGCAGTAGTGGATGGTGTTCGTGGAAGGTGTCGGAGCCCTTGAAAATTTGAATTATTTTGGTCCGAAAGGAGACTACAGCTTCAGCTGGGTCTCCTTCCTCATCACTGTCAGGGTCTTCCTCCTCTGGGGTGTACTCTCTGTCATCTGTAACCTCTGACTCTTCCTCACCCTTAACATGGCTTCTCTCTCCCCGATCACCGTCATTGTCATTGTGAATTCCACAGCTTCACGAGCAATATATCACTTGGCCATTGTGCTGCCACAGACTAAACTGGATCCTATGTGGGCCCTAAAAATGATTTCTACAATTAACTAAAGTGCCCGAGGGCAGTATCAGTACCGACTCTGGGAAGTTAGCCCTTCGCCGCTCCGCTGCAGTTTCAAAATGCCTTCGGGCACTAGTATAAATAGAAGTCAAATACTCTTGATGCTGAGCAACCCAATCTGACTGAGTACACTATACTCCAGCTTCATCACTACTGCCAAGCAGGTGGTCAACAGGTAATTTAGGCTTCTGCCCAAACATCAGCTCATAAGGAGAATGTTGAGTCGACTGGTGCACCGTTGTATTATACGCAAAGAGGAGCTGTGGCAACAATTGTGGCCACTTTCGTTTCTGTTTTAATGGCAAGGTACAAAGCAAATCATGCAATGTCCGATTAAATCTTTCGCATTGGCCATTCCCCTCAGGATGATATGGAGTTGTTCTACTTTTTGCAACACCATACAAATCACACAACCGCCTCAACAATTCCCCCTCAAAACTGGGCCCCTGGTTCGAATGAATTCTTTTCGGTATGCCATACACATAAAACAACTTCTCTGTTAAGATCTTAGCCACGGTACTTGCTCTTTGGTCAGGCGTGGGATAGGTTTGCGTAAATTTGGAAAAAACATCTGTCACAACTAGAACGTTTTCCTGCCCATTACTTGCTTTGTCCAAGACTGTAAAATCGATTGCAATGATTTCCAGAAGTCTGCTAGCTAACAAACTCCCAAAAAATGTTCTCACTTTGGGTTGTGAGGCCTTAGCCACACTGCCACGTTCACACTCCATGCACCATTTCTTTACATCTTGCCACATATTAGGCCAATAGCACCTTTGACGTATAAGAGCTGTAGTACGCTCTACTCCTTAATGTCCGTGATTGTCATGAAGGCTAGTGAGCACTTCTCCTTGGAGCCCTTTAGGCAATAACAGCTGCCACACAAACTCTCTAAAAGGTGGGATCTGAACTACTCTATACAAGACCCCATCCACCTCACGCATCCGAGGCCACTGTCTTACCAACTGTTGAACCTCCCTCGACAACCCCTTCAAACCCTCTGTGGCTGTGGGACGCCGCTCCGCTACCCACAATTGCAAGAATACCTTGATATACAGATCTGCAGCCTGCAATGCTCTCAGGTCAGCCTTATTCCTAGCCGGGACAGCATTCACCATTAATGCTTCCACCACCTGGGGGCCCAGTCCAGATGGTCTCTACTGCATAGAAAATGATAAAGGGACAGCAATACCTGACGACACAGGAGCAGACTGATCTGTAGACTTTAAAGGGAGCCTTAAAAGCGCATCTGCATTGTGATTAGCTGTACCTGGCCGGTACTTGATCTCATAATCGAATAAAGCAAGTTGGGAAACCCAGCGCTGTTCAACCGCCCCCAATTTTGCTGACTCGAGATAACGCAATGGATTGTTGTCAGTATAAACAGTCACCTTATGACCAAGGAGATATTCTCTAAACTTTTCGGTCATTGCCCATTTAAGGGCCAAGAGCTCCAGCTTCATTGCACTATAATTGGTCATATTTCTCTCACTTAGCCGAAGTCCTCAACTAGCAAAAGCAATAGGTCTCCGAAGCCCCCCCTGTTCTTGAGATAGGACTGCGCCCAGACCTAGGTTACTGGCATCAGTCTCTAGGATAAAAGGACGAGTAAAATCAGCATATCCCAAAACGGGAGCCTGAATAAGCCGTTCTTTTAAGTCACTAAAAGACTTTTCACAAGTGTCATTCCAATGCTGTTCAAAAGAACTCTACCCAGAGGATACAGCCCGCTTCCGGGTGCCCTGTAGAACCCCAACTAATTTATGCAAGGGAGCCGCCAATCCTGCAAACCCCTCCACAAACCAACGATAATATGATGCAAAACCAAGAAATGACCTCAACTCTCTTACTGAATTAGGACGGCTCCATTCCGCAACAGCCCTGATCTTTTTCGGGGTCGGTGGCCACCCCGGCCGCTGATATTACGTGACCCAAATATCCTACCTCAGTTTGAAAAAAATGACACTTCTTCAATTTTACTTTCAAATTATGAGTTCGAAGCCGGCTCAATACCATCTCCAACCGCTCGAGATGTTGGTCAAATCTACTAGAAAAAATTACAATATCATCCAGATATAACAAAAGGGCATGAAGACTCTGATCGCCAAAAATGCGCTCCATGAGCCGCTCTTTGCACAACTCAAAGGGCATACGATTGAATTCAAATAACCCAAAGGGTGTGCAAAACGCAGTCTTTTCCCTATCTTGAGGGGCTACGGAAACCTAATTATAACCGCTTGCCAGGTCCAATGTACTAAACCACTTGGCCCTACTAAGCGCATTCAACGTCTCCTCTATTCGAGGCAAGGGAAAAGCATCCTTAAAAGTTTTTGCATTAAGTTGTCGATAGTCTATGCATAACCGAATAGAACCATCCTTTTTTTGAACCACCACTATAGGTGAGGCATACGAACTGCAACTGGGCTTTACTATACCTTGTTCAACCAGTTCTTGAATATGAGTCTTAAGAAAATCATACTGCGAAGGGGGCAGATGACGATAACGCTGGCGAAGGGGTACATCATCTAACAACGGGATAGTATGCTGAAGTAATTCAGTGCAGCCCAAATACCCTGGCTAAATACATTAGCATATTTCCCAAGTAATGCTTGAACTTGCTGATGTTCTGCACCAGACAGCATGGGCCAAGTGAGATGGGAAAAATTAACATTAGGTTTACTCTCAACTTCAACTGACTGAATAAGGGCTACTTCCTCAGACTCATCATTCTGTACGTGAAACTGGACAGAAGATTTTAAAACGGGTGACTGAACAATATGCAATTCTCCAAGTATGGTCTTTGGCCAAAGCCAACGATCTTGGCTCCCCACATTAACGACCGGCACCTTAACCACCCCACTAGCAACAGCAAGACAGGCAGAGGGAACCAAAAGATCCCCAGGCAACCGACCATCTACAAATGATACTGGTTCCAAAAAACAGGTGTTAAATGTGGCCCCCAACCCTATGATGACAAGTTGCTGAAACTAGTTTCATGGTGCCTGCTGGCACCCGCACCGCTGGCCCCTTCTGGACTCGAGCTGAACCCACATATCCAGTTTCTAGGGTGCGTTCCCAGTGGTGACACTTAGTAAAAGCTCTCTGCCATACTTTCCCCGCATGTTGCACAAAAGGAGAATCAAATAACCTAGCCCCATGCTCCAAAAACAATTCTTGGTAACAACTACTAATAACATTCATTCCCAACAATCCTGGCACCTGTTCTCTTCTGGACTGGGTAACAGAATCAGAACAATTTTTTACTACCAAGATGCCCATCTTGGGCAGGATCTTACCAAGTACACCTATGGTTGTCTCTAAATACCCCAAATAAGGAATATCCAAGCCATTGGCTGCCTTAAGCTTAAGCCACTGACACGATTGCAACTGAAACTGGAGCTGAGGTTGCAAATATTGCTCATAGAATTGCTGGATAACGGTGGTCACCATAGATCCTGTGTCCAGCAGGCATGCTACAGTCACCCCACCAATTGTAATTTCTACTGTTGGACATTTACCTAAAAGTCGAAGCCCCTCTACGGAGGAGTTGCCCAGGGATTCCCCACCCGGCACATGGGCAATGCTGCCGGGGGGCACTAGTTTTCCGATGACTGAGTAGAAGACCTAGATACTGTGGCTACCCTGGGTGTTGTACCCAATTCGATTTTACAAAATCTTGCAATATGCCCAGGTTGATTACAACGCAAGCATATAGGTCTACCATCTGAATGATAACGATAATGTTGGCTACAAACCCCAACCCTAGGGGCAAGAGGAGCGGGTGGTAAAAAGGATTGTGAAACAGCTTGAGAGACAGAGGACTCTAAACGCTTAAGAATAGTATCTAACTGGGCCTGCTGTTTACGAAGACTTTCTTTGACTTCTGTTAACTCATCTCGGGGCTTACTTATAATGGCATTAGACTGAACTAAAAGATCGGTAACATTAGGAATACTACACGACTATGCACGAGGTCATTGGATACAGGGGTTTTCGCCCTCCTCTACCCAACGCAAGGCTTCCTGTCGGGCATCTAGAAAGCTCAAGGTGGAATCTAATCTAACCTGACGTCGTAACCCACGACGAAGCATACCATCTTTAACAAATTCTATAAACTGATCACGGAGAACTGTATCGGGGTTAGCAAAACACGCTGGATCTTTCCGTTTCCGTTTATAAGACAAGATTGAAACAAGTTAGCAGTTTTGTTTTTTAACAGGTGTGGTTTCCATGGGGTAAAAATTATATTGTCGATAGGTTCCGGTGAGGGTTGACATGGAAGCCAAAAAGTGTGTGTGTGCGTGTGTGTGTGTGTGTGTTTTTGTGTGTGTGTGTGTTTATCAGTTCAGTCCCTTGTTGTTGAGGAGACAGACTTTTATACACTAATTGTAGTATTACCCATTTATTTCCAATGACTGGTCATTATTAACTGGGAAAACCATGATTGTATAAAAGTTGCATATAACTTATACATTCATTTAGTGTTTAAATGTGTAAACAAAGTCATGGAACCTCATGACAAGCAATGTGATTAACTGTAGTTTTTTAGAGAGGAAACATGTAAATCAGTCAGATTTGACCAGAACACAACATGAGGGATAAGAAAATAAAAAATAAAGTTATAAAATTCCATTTAAACAAATACATAAATAAACAAGTAAATAATCTTGACTTAATCCATTATGTTTATGTGTTATACACTAATGTCGTGTACAGATATTCCAGGTAACCCTGGCTACATCGTGATGGGTGGAGGTGCAGTGTTGTTCATTGTTGCTGTGATTATAGGAATCTACTGCAAAAGAAAACATCAAGGTAACATCCCTTTTAAATATATGTTTTTGATTCATTCATCATCATGTTTTAACTTCTAAATGGGCTACAGTACTGTGTCTTACACAGCCTTGTATTCCATGTTAAGTTCCATGTTAACTCCATGCTGGTGCTTGTTAGTTGAGGTACAGTTCTGTCTCTTTAACTAGAACTTTCAGCATTTAGAGCTGAACAACTGTACACATCTGTAAATTTAAAAGTGTGGAGTTAATTTAAAGTTGAAGTTTTTCTTATAATCATAGTGCTTCATTTCAGATCCAGCAATATATTAAAGTAGACAAAAAAACAAAACACAAATCTTCACGGTCAATACTCAGAGATTGTCCTGTGTACATCATTTAAATTAAACCAAACTTAATTGCCCTTCTCGTCCTTCTGCAGGCTCTAAAGCAGTCACACAATCTCTCAGAAAGGTACATGCCACTGTTTTGTTCAGGCGTTACTTTAACGATAATTTTAGGTACAAGTATTTAATGATTTCTTTTTTTCATTTCAGATAAACAAAGATGGTGAAAGGGACCAATATGTACTTTCTGTCCAACCACAAGAAAAAGACACTTCACCTGAATGTGTCTATCAGAATCTAGACCCAGCCCTTCACCATTTAGACTTAATCTACCAAAATATAACCATAACTAATAACTTGTCAAGATAATTCATCCCTATGTCAAGACCTTGTGATATCCCTGGACAACAACCAAATCACTCCTTCAACTACTGCCCGCAATCTTGGGGTAACCGTGGACAATCATCTGTCATTTTCCCCACACATCGCTAACCTTACTTGCTCTTGTAGATTTCTTCTTTACAATATCAGAAGAATTCGCCCATTTCTTTCTTCACAGGCTACTCAGGTGCTTGTTTAGTCCCTTGTTATTTCAAGACTGGACTACTACAACTCACTCCTGGCAGGCCTGCCTCTGTCCACGATTCGTCCTCTGCAACTGATCCAGAATGCAGCAGCACGTCTCGTTTTTAACCTTCTCAAGTTCTCCCACAACAAACCACTCCTACATGCCCACATTAAATTCAAAATGCTGATGCTTGCCTACAAAGCTAAAAATGGCCCAGCACCCACTTACCTCTCTGCTCTAATCACACCACACACTGCACCACGTTCCCTCCGATCCTCCAGCACTGCGCGCCTCATTCCACCATCTCTTAGGGATCGAGGGCAGCATTCATCCAGGCTCTTTTTTGTTCTGGCACCTAGGTGGTAGAATGAACTTCCTCTAGATGTCTGTACAGCTGAGACTTTGGCTATTTTTAAACGACGACTCAAGACGCATCTGTTTCTTCAGTACTTGAACTAACCCCCCCCCCCCCCCAAAAAAGGAAAAAACTCTTCCCAGTTGTGTTAGACTAATGGCACTTAGTTATTAACCTAGTTAACCCAGTGTAAGTATGTATCCAATGATGTAAACTTTAAAGCACTTTTTGTAAGTCGCTCTGGATAAGAGCATCTGCCAAATGCCTAAATGTAAATGTAAACTTGTAAGATTCATTACACCCCTGTTTACCCTCCCAATGGTAAAAATGGTTAGGAATAATTCACCTTTGGCTGAAGTAGGTTCATCGTACACTGAAAAAGAGAGAGAAAAAAATCTTTAATTGAAATAAATTTTCATCAAGAAAAAAAAGTCATCATCCTTATTTTCAGTGCATTAAATGACTGACCCAGTTGACTACTTTTGTAAACAATCTTTTTACCATAAAACCCCAGCAGAGTTCTTCTGTAACATTTAATGATGTTTAAGAGCTTTACAGAAACTCTCCAGATCATTCAGGGGCCTAGTGCCATCCTCTGTGCACTCTCATCTTCAGCTCAGCCCACAGATTTCCAGTGGGGTTCAGATATGAGATAGGATTTAGGATCAGATATGTGAGTGGATCCAATCAAATTTAAAAATATCAGATTCATCCTGATTTGTTTTGTTCTCACTGGCTAGAATAAAACCGAGAATATATGTTTTTGAAAAGATTTGTAGGCCAAGTCTCCATGCAATGATAAGGTTCATGAAAAAGGTATTTTAAGTAATATTATTTTATAATGTTAATATTTTATTATTTACTTTCGTACTTAGTTTACAAATAATAAAAATGATTGTATATCTCCAGGGTAATTAAAAAATTCAGTTTAATCTCTCTCTCTCTACCTTTCTCTCTCTCTCTTACACACACACAACACGTGGAATTTGGTAACACCAACTAACATACTGTGCAAGTCTTTGTACTGTGGGAGGAAACTAAGCTGTTTCTCTTCAGTTTCTTTCAAATAGATTAACTACAAAGATCATCCATGTGGTAAATAAACTGAAAATAGATAGATAGATACCCGTCCCAGATGACCCACTCAACCTGCGGTTCTAAGCAGAGACAGCAGAACGCATGCGAGACTGGGCAGCTTTCTCCTAGAGGAACAGACCGCAGAAGCACTGGTGTCTAGGGAGAAAAAATATTTGTGTAAGTTATAGCATTATTGTTACTACACAGACTGGAAGCGAGAGAGCTTTTTTAAAGGCTACATGGGCGCTGAAAAGATTGCTGATCGGCATCCAGCCCAGGTGAGTTCTGACGGCCCACCCCCTTGTTAGCTGCACTCCATTGTTGGACACCCTACAGGGTGTGAGCAATGTGTGTGTGTGTGTGTGTAAGAAGCACCTGCACTGAGTGGCCTGCCATCACATAATACATGCCAGGTAATGTGCATGGTTAGTTCTAAACAAAATGGCTGGGCATGCACAGAGGGGTATCATGTGTGTGTAGAGTACATGCAAAACCAATCCCCTTATTTTTATGATCTCACTTCAAGCTTTTCTGAAATGGACTCTCCTGCAACCTGAAATCTTTTCTTTACATGGGGGATGTAAAGATCTGAATCCACCTGACCTGATGGTATGTTTGTGGGTCTTGGGTGTCAAACCACACATCAGTAGCACTTGTTTTTACAATAAATAGCATTACTTAGTAGCATGTATCGTACCTAGTAAAGGGGTCCTTACTAAGATACAAGTTTTTGTCTTTACATCTTTCAGAGTTCTTATGGAATGACAGGTTAAATATTATGTGATGAATATGTGCTAATACACAGTATGCCACTCCCACCATAATAAAATGTATTACATGTGCAATAAAAATGCAGTCCTGCTTTCCTGGTGTTCACCCAACTAAAGGCTGTCCTCGTTGCCATGCTCTAAAGATGATGAACATGTTTCTGTCTGCTGTCATTAACACTATTAGTACTGATAGCATTGTTAGCGCCCTTAACCGCAGCCTCAAAGCAAGCATAGAAGGTGTTTAGAGACACATTCACCATTTTATCATGTTTTATAGTCTTTTATAATCCTTTGTCTCTGCTAAAAGCTACTGAAGTTCTCCCGTAGTGCTGCTTCATCTCCTTCACCACTCTGAAAGCATTGTCTGTGGCAGTCTTGTACGAGTCCATTTTTAAAACACTGCCGTGTTATATAGTGTTCCTGTATCATACCCTGGCCCTGTGTCCTCTAGGGAGCAGTAAGGACAGACTATTAAACAGGGACAGAACGATGTTCATGTAGAGCGTTTGGTGAACCACCTCACTAACACCACAATTAATCCTGAAGTACATCTCATTCAATCAGATAAAAAAAATCTAATTTACAAAACACTGTTATTAAATGTAAATACAATAAAATAATACTATATACTCTAAACTAGCACAGATTCAGAGAGGAAAAATGTGCATTGCAGTTTACAGTGTATTACACTAATCAACTTTTAATAAGGTGACCAGAATTATCTTCTGAATTTATGAAGGTGTTTTTACTGCAGCTGAGCTCAACACTTTACACACACAAATGCACACACACACACTTCCTGAATGGTTGTCTGTTGTGGCTTCAAGTAGAAGTGGATGTGACGTTACTGTCTACTGACAGCACATAAATAAACCACGGAGACAGAGATGTTTTTTTTCATCAAGTAAATTTCTGTGAGTCTGGATGAAACTGGAGATGGTCCTCATCTTCACCTTCTGCGTGATTCTAGGTAAGTACAAACACTTCCAAATCCTCATCAGTCTCAGTGTTCAATATCAGTGTCACATTAAAGCTTTGCACTGATGGATATTTAGCACAGAACTTTTATAGAGAGGTTCCAGTGTTTAAAGTAGTGAAGTTCTTAGGGGTGCTGAGAGCTCCTGGTTATCTTCAGAAGCACACAGACGAGCTTCCACTTCACTTACTGCATGAGGAAACCTACATGTTCAAGTCACCTACACATGGGAACATTATCTCTACTTATTTTCAGTGTAAAATTGACTTTGAAGAGTTTGTGTATCTGTATACGAGCTGAACAACAGTCCTTAACTACAGGTTATGTGTTTAAAGATCAGGACTAATGCTTTATCAGTGCAGTCGGCCTGCAGTCTCATCTCTCTTCTTCCTGTTGTTCAACACAGAATGTGAGTTTAGTGTTTTCTATCGAGTCTAGCCGAGAGCAGATAGTCCTGTTGTAGGACGTGTAGGATTTTTTCTATTAATTTTTCTTGTTTAAATACAGTGGGAGCCACGTCAAACTTCTGCTTGGAGCATGACACGTCCTTGACAGGACGATGACTGGACCATGCTCGATCCGTGCACGGAATGTAATCTCCCGTTATGACGCAGTTAACGATGCCCCGCCTCATAAACGCCCCATGCGCTTTATAAAAAGATGCAATGCTGTAAAATCCCGCCAGGTGGAGCATTGACTGCTTCAGTTAACTGCAGTGTCCAGGCAGCCCACACAACCCATGATGCTTATGCTATTTTACTTACTTACTGCAATATTCTTCAAGACATCCTTAATAATCCTTAAAGACACAGTAACATTTGTAATTTATATATACCGATCGTTACAAATGCGGGCTATGTACAGTATTTTACATTACGGTGTATTTCCGTTTCCGATCTACTTCCGTTTAATACACTGGTAGATAATATTTTGCTGCAAAGTAAAGCTTAAAATGTAACTTCTGCTTGGGTTTGTTTTCGTTATATTTTTGGTGTTTTCGCTAATGTTTTTTTCACTGATAGTCGAAGATTGGCATAACAAATCGATTAATAACGCATAATATCTGGAACAAATATCTGTCCAGGGATCAGTATTTCTTTAGTCATTTAACCAGCATAACGTTCCCCTATCAAAGATCTGATGGGACATTAATCACTTATCACTACGGTGAATAGATGCGGCAGCAGAGACAGATTAAATTCCCATAAACATTCACACTTACTAACTTACTAACACAATACTGACAGAACTAAACAGTTCCAGAGGGTCAGCGCCTGTTATCGCAGGACAGGAATCACCTACAGGATACTACTGTATTTTTCACTGCTTATATATTTATGGTTTTACGCGATTTCATGTGTTATTTGTGTGTGCGTGTACTGTATGTGTGTGTGTGTGTGTGTGTGTGTGTGTGAGAGAGAGAGAGAGAGAGAGAGCGTGAGTGAGGGCTTATATTGTGATTTGTCCAAGGTTACTAAAGCCTGGCCTACTACTAATAAAAATGATTTACTGTATATGTAACCCATGGGTCTCAAACACAAAATCAGCCAACGCTGTAAACAGACGACACAACAAATTATATACTCTGAAACGTTCATGTGAACATTTAAAAATATATACAAAAAACAATCAACTATTATTGTTAAAGTCAGCCCGTGGCTGTTCAGGGTCAAGTTTATGGGGCTTCTCAGTCTTTCGTTAATTTTACTTCTGACTCAAAACCAATGTGGCATTATTAAAGATGCACTGTTTTTTTTTAGACATGGCTGTTTTGTAATGTTCAGCAAAATAAACACTGTCTACGGTTAGAATATACAGTGGACATCTCAAAGTCATGATGTACTAGTCAGATCCTTCTGCATTAATGTTATCATGGTGTAAATTATTAACATATCGATGTATTTCACTTGCGGACAAAACAGACCATGTGTCTGTTTGGTATTTCTTGTTATGCCCTAAAATGCCCTCCATTACGCAATCGCTGTCTTCAAAGAAAAGCCGCCGCCCCTTTTCATTCAAACGCCTTAACGAGTGTTTTTCTTTCCCTACGCTCGGTTTTGTGAACACAGTTGCGTTCATTAACACGATGGAACCAATTACCTAAACAGCAGCAACAACAACCCTTATGATCACACTTTGTTTAATTTATATTGCTTAAATATTTAGCAGCTCTGTCCTCTTTGCATTGCTACGTGTTTATTTACTTCCTTTTCGCATCACACGTATAATGCATTCGAAAGAACCCATCTTAGCACCATCTAACAGTCAGTAGTGGGCAGAGTCAGTAAATTTCTCACCTTCCCTTTCTCAAATTCAACTCTTTCCTTTAATGAAGTTCTTAAAACCCAAAGCATTTTTAAACTAAGAAAAAAATAAATATGGGTCACTTAAGAACAAAATTGCACAGACGCAAATTATTAAGTTTTTAATAATTGTTGTCGTTTTCTAATTAAAAAAAAAAAATATATATATATATATATATATATATATATATATATATATATATATATAAAGATAAAGTCAGACTGACTCTAGGAATGCACCTCTAGGAACCTAAAACACAAACACACACACACCACAGAGCAAAGCGGAGATGCGCATTCACACCTCTGACCGTCTTTTGTCTTGTAAATGATTATCCTCATTCACCTTCAATCCTCCCCAGCGCACACACTCATTGTTTGTACTGTAAACTGTAGGTATGTTTGTTGGGCCACTTGGTTATACAAAGCACTTTAATGTATGAAACACTTACTTCCTGGTTTGTTTTATTTTAAATATTGCTTATTACCTTATTTAGCAAAATAAACAATGTTATCACCGTGTAAATTATTAATGTATTGATGTATTTTAGTTAAAGACAAAAACAGACCCTGCGCTTGTGTTTAGGACTGATGCTGAACAGCTGTGTTCATAGGTTTAATCAGAATCAGAAAGAGTTTTATTGCCAAGAACGCTTACACGTAAAAGGAATTTGTTTTAGTGACAGAGCTTCCAGAACAGAAAACAAATGACAAGACAAAAACAGCACGACAAAAAAACAAAAACAAAAAAAAAAACACATTTGACATCAAATGGAGTAGGGTGTGAGATACTTTTTAAATAATATATATAAATATCTGAAATCTGTGGTATTATACAGTATATTGCACTGTGATACTGTACACAATATTGCACATATATTTATTGACAGTTGATGTTTAACTGTTCATGAGGGAGATTGCCTGGGGAAAAAAACTGTTTTTGTGCCTGACTGTCCTAGTGTTAGGTGCTCTATAGCGTCGACCCGACGGCAAAAGTTCAAATAAAAGGTGGCCTGGGTGTGAGGGGTCTAAAGTGATATTCCGAGCCCTTTTCCTCACTCTGGATGTGGACAGTTCTTGTGGCGTGGGCAGGGCAGTGCCAATAATTCTTTCAGCAGTCCGAACCGTCCTTTGTAGTCTTCTGATGTCTGTTTTCATAGCTGAGCCAAACCAGACAGTTATTGAAGTGCACAGGACGGATTCAATGACGGCTCAGTAGAACTGTGTGAGCAGCTCCTGTGGCAGGTTGAATTTCTTTAGCTGGCGAAGGAAATACAACCTCTGGTGGGCCTTTTTAACAATAGAGTCAATGTGAATGTCCCACTTCAGGTCCTGAGAGATGGTCGTTCCCAGGAACCGGAATGACTCCACTGCTGTCACAGTGCTGTTCATGATGGTGAGTGGGGGAAGTGCAGGTGGGTTCCTCCTGAAGTCCACAATCATCTCCACTGTTTTGAGCGTGTTCAGCTCCAGGTTGTTGAGACTGCACCAGACAGCCAGCTGCTCAACCTCACTTCTGTAAGCAGACTCGTCACCGTCCTGAATGAGGCCGATGATTGTGGTGTCATCTGCAAATTTCTGGAGCTTGACAGTGGGGTCTGTAGAGGTGCAGTCATTGGTGTACAGGGAGAAAAGCAGTGGGGAGAGAACGCATCCCTGAGGGGCTCCAGTATTGGTGGTGTGGCTGTTGGACATGAATTCCCCCAGTCTCACTAGCTGCTGCCTGTCTGTCAGAAAGCTGGTGATCCAGTGACAGATAGAGCTAGGAACAGAGAGCTGGTTTAGTTTGGTCTGAAGCAGTGCTGGGATGATCGTATTAAAAGCTGATGAAAAGTTTATAAACAAGACCCTTGCATAAGCCCCTGGTTTGTCCAGATGTTGGAGGATGAAGTGCAGTCCCATGTTGACTGCATCATCAACAGACCTGTTTGCTCTATAGGCAAACTGCAGGGGGTCCAGTAAGGGTCCTGTGATGTCCCTCAGATAGGCCAACACCAGTCTTTCAAATGACTTTATGACCACAGATGTTAGGGCGACTGGTCTGTAGTCATTAAGTCCTGTGATTTTAGGTTTTTTTGGAATGGGGATGATTGTGGAACGTTTAAAGCACAAAGGCACTTCACATTGTTCCAGTGATCTGTTGAAGATCTGTGTAAAGATGGGAGCCAGCTGGTCAGCACAGGATTTCAGACAGGCTGGTGTCACGCCGTCTGGGCCTGGAGCTTTCCTTCTCTTTTGTTTTAGAAAGATCTGGCGAACATCCTTTTCACAGACCTAGAGTGCAGGGGGGGGAAGAGAGGATGGTTGCTAGAGGTGATAATGGTGGTGTAGAAAGAGGGTCAGGACAGGGGTGTGGTGTGAAACTGGGTGTTTCAAATCTACAATAGAACTCATTCAGGTCATCAACCAGTTGTTGATTCCCTACAGAGTTGGGGGTTGGCGTCTTGTAGTTAGTGATGGTTTTCAGGCCTTTCCACACAGAAGCAGGGTCGTTTACAAAAAACTGATTTTCTAGTTTTTCAGAGTAGCTTCTCTTAGCCGCTCTGATTGCCCTTGTTAGTGTGTTCCTGGCCTGTTTGTACAAGATCCTGTCCCCACTCCTGTAGGCATCCTCTTTGGCCTGACAAAGCTGTCTGAGTTTTGCTGTAAACCATGGTTTGTCATTGTTATATGTTAAAAAAGTCCTGGTAGGGATGCACATGTCCTCACAGAAACTGATGTAGGATGTTACAGAATCTGTGAGCTCGTCCAGATTGGTGGCAGCAGCTTCAAAAACACTCCAATCAGTGCAGTCAAAACAGGCCTGTTATTCCTGCTCTGCTTCACTGGTCCATCTCTTTACTGTCCTTACTACAGGCTTAGCAGTTTTAAGTTTTTGCCTATAGGTCGGGAGAAGATGAACCAGGCAGTGGTCAGAAAGTCCTAAAGCTGCTCTGGGGATAGAGCGATATGCATCCTTTATTGTGGTGTAGCAGTGATCCAAAGTATTTTTGTCTCTGGTGGGGCATGTACTGTGCTGTTTGTATTTAAATGTAAATCAACGATTTACAAGACAACAGTTAAAGCATTTGTGGATGGAGAGGTGTGTGTGTGTGTGTGTGTGTGTGTGCTCCTGCATTTCTCTGTTGGCTTTAACACAAACACACTTGCATAGACAGGTCTAAAGAACCCCTCCCCCCACCAAACACACACACACACACACACACACACACACAGCAATTAGCACCATGTCATAGTTAATATTCTCCATTGAGGTTTCTCACCTTCCACTCCTCCTAAGCTTGTCTTTGCTCTTTTGATGGAGATATTAAAATCCAAAACTAGTCAAAGGTAAAACAGTAATTTGTATAAAACAGGTGATTACATGTTTAATTTTTGCTTTAAGGTCATTAAAATACCCGGATAACACCAACTGCATATCAGTCTGGTTCTTTTATATTAAAATATCCATTTTTAAAAACTATTAAAGGACTGAATATCACTGTATGGAACAGTTTAAGTCTTTGTTTCCCCTAAAGTAACAGACGTTTTGCAATTCATACATACAGAACATACAGTAGACCTGACGAAACATCATTCTAAAGCTGTTGCACTGTGACATCATCCCTCCTACAGCTCCCTCAACAGCTTCTTCAGTCTCCTCCAGTAGCTCCAAAAGGCCAACCGTCATCCGTCTGACCCCCCAGTCCTCCACAGCGGAGCTCTGATTAAAGACAAGAGTTAGTGAAGACAAAGATAAATAAACTTTACAGAATATCTAGTTGTGATAAATATAAAAGATATTAATAAACCTATTTACCACAGAGTGTGTAAAATACAGGGAATTCTAAAATGTAAATAAACTGCCTGTGCTAACTCTATTGAACTTTGTTAGCGTTAGCCGCTGTCTGTTCAGAGTAAGTTAAATCTATTTTTGTTCCATTTTGCCCAAGAAAAAGCTTCCTAATATTTAGACACACCCTGAAATAGGGTGTTGATATTAAACATAAAATAAATATTGTAAGCTTCTCAGGACTGTCCGTGTCCTCCTTGTGCTCTATTCTCTTCACCTTTTGGCTACATACTGTAGTACCAGTAAGAACTACCTAAAACTACTCTCAGCCTGTTAATAACACTAATGTCACTCGCTTATTGTCGGTCACCAGCTCCGCCATTTGCAGTTAATTAGTTCCGCGAAAGGATACGTGTTGGCAGAGCAGAATAACTGTTAAATAAAGAAACAAAACATGATATGCTGATAATAAATGGTGTTTGTGGATCTGTTGTATAAAAGAAATATCAGACTCAAGGTTAAGTGTTAATGTTGTTTGCGGAATATCATCATAACTGTGATATCTTCAGTATTTAGGCTGCACTCAAGGAAGTGTGATATAGCAATGAGCTACAATAAAGAGTAGAAAACAACAATGTAATAAAAAAAATAGTACAGTAGCATCAAAATTAATAAATGAATAGCCAGACTGCAAAACAGCAAAAAGTTAAAAAACAGTTCAGAATTTCCAAGAGAAACACAAATTCAGTCTAATCAGTAACCCACGAAATAGAATGGATGAAGAGAGCACACACAGTCCAACATCAGTCAAGAACAAAACATCCAAAAATAAAATAAATTAATAAAATAAAATTCCAGTTATGTATTAGCACTGAATCTAGAGAACAAGATACACATGCAGTGTTTCTCAATTCTGGCCTGCATCCTTTTCAAGCGCACACACACACACACATACACACACACACTGTAGTTTGCAGACAAGGTCGGCAAAGGGCTGCTGTGTAGGATGCCGTTCACACGCACAAGCACACACAAAGACACACCAGTTTACAGAGTAGAGAAGAACGCGCACACACACACACGGTTATACTTTACATGCTTGAGAATGGGCATGTGAGAAGATTACCAACAATCACACAGTGAGAGAGAGAGAAAAACCATTAGCTCAGTTGTGATCACGTGACTCTCAGGGTCAAAACAAGAAGTGCATGTGTGTTACATGATATTATGTACTTTTATATATTTTTTGCTCGTCTTGTGGAACGCTCACAAACCAGGTTACTTGCAATGCGAGTTTCCACTGTATTATAGAAATTATATATAATACATAAATAAATAGGAATATTATTATTATTATTGTACAACATAATGAGTTTATGTGAAATCTGCTCTCTCAGAGACAGGCCTTTACATACTATGCAGTCAGAAAAGCACACAGGCCTATGAACAGTATCTTTTGAAGGATCCAGTTCCTGAATACACACACACACACAATATTGTTTCCTCAGCAGTGACTGAACCTGGGAAAATTACATGGCTTTTGAGTCCAGACATTTAAGCACGTCCTGAGGAACAGGTGTGTCTAGTTAGAGTTTAATAATTTAACTCGTCACTCTGAGTGGCTCCATCTGGTGGATGGAAACAGGAACAATCCTGAAGCTATAGACCTGACAGGTCATTTCAAATTATGCTACAGCGTGCATACACACACACACATACACACACGCGCAATATTTTGATACAGACTTATTCTGCTTTGCTGCATCCCTTTATATATATTTTGTACCTGTCTCTTGTCTTATATGTTACACCATGGTTCTGGATCATATTTCATTTCACTGTATATTATTCTCCAGCTGGTACTGATGCTGTAACTACAGTAACTGGATACAGAGGACGATCAGTTCAGATTAAATGTCCCTACACATCTGGACATGAACAGAACAACAAGTATCTCTGCAGAGGTAACTGTCCCACCTGGGACCTTACAGACGTTCCTGTTCAGTCTGGATCTCCTGTTAAAGACTCCAGATTCTCTCTGTATGACGACACAACAGCCAAAGTCTTCACCGTCACCATCACTGATCTGAGACCAGAGGATGCAGGAACTTACTGGTGTACGATAGATCAGAAAGGGCGTGATAAATACACAGAGATTCTACTGCTGGTTAAAAATGGTAAGTGTTACAGAAAGGAGAGTAAAATATTCTCACACATTAATTCATTGGTTATGAACATATTGTGATTGAGAAAGACTGGTAAAGCCCCATTTGCAATGTAAAACAGACCTCGTTCATTAAATTTGTAAACTAAAAGACTGATAAATTAGACTCAATACCAGGATCTTTAATCCAGATAATGTTAATCTGGAACATAAAACGACCTGCTTCCATTCCATCCTTTCAGAAGTTCCTGCCACGACTACTGTCTCATACACCACACACTCCACTTTAACACACTCCATGAGTACATCAGTGCATGCTGAGAGAACACACTCAACAACAGGTATGAACTTCTTGTTTCTCCTCTCCATCACATTTCTTTCACATCATTTATCATGTCGTATATTTTTATTTCAGCTAATCCACAAACTGATGTGAACTTCTCAACCAGCGCTCGCCCATCTCAGGGTTCGTACAATATCATGTGTTCTTTATCTTGTTAAGGATTTTTCTTTTATCTACACCAGGAAGTGAACACAGATCAAACCATCACAGGTGATCATGTTGCTATGCCTTGTGGTTTAGCAGTGGAAAGGAAGTTACTTGTAATCATTAAACCTCTACAATTGTTGTATTTTATTTGAACTATTAAAGTTCAGTGCCTTCTAACTGCCTGCTGTACTGTACATACTGCTGTTACAAAACATCTGCTTTATTATAACCAAACATTTGCTGCTTAATATAAACTTTTATGAGCATTTCTCTTCCTCTACAATATTCTCATCTACTTCACATTGCAGACTTTTTGCATAATAATAATAATAATAATAATAATAATAATAATATGGTCTCTGTCCTGGTGCTCAGTCTGCTGAAGGAGGTTAAAACCGCAGCTCCAGTGACATTCCTACCTATTATTGTACTTCCACATGTGTGGTATTTATTCAGGTTAAATCTACACATGGTTCACCTACACCTCCCTCAGTCTGGTCTGTCTTAAACTTAAACTTAAACTTTGTTTAACTCATGCAGTGTTTAGTCTGTTTGAATGTGACCCTGGTGTTTGACTGACTGTGATCCTGTACACTGCAGAACAATGTCATTAGGGACGCATCAGTATCATCAGGTATTGGTGTAACACTGTGGTCATGTACTCATACTGTAGAACTGTTCCATACTGTTACACCAGTAGAACCTCGCAGCACTGCTTCTCTCTCTGTAGTCTGTTTTACCAGTGTGTCTCTTCATCTGTCTGTATTTGACTTGCCAGCTGTGTTCTATTTCGTTGTGCGTTGTGGAACTATAGACTTATTTATTATACTTGGTAAAACGATAAAGAGCAACGATGTTATAAACTGCAGCTGGTTAAAGATAACCCCTTTTTTTTCCAATTAAAACCAAAAGATCTAAATAATCAAAATACAGTATGGGTTTAAATTGTCTTTCACAGTACGGTGATGTCTCTCTTCCAGGATTTCCAACTCTTACAGTCATCATTACTGTGTCTGTGGTTCTAGCGCTGGTTCTTATTGCCCTGTTATTCACTGTCACCCTACAGAGGAAAAAAAAAACACGAGGTAATGCGCGCACACACACACACACACACACACACACACACACAGTTTCATTCACTCTGTTGTTTCGTTCTTTAAAACAGACCACATGATCTTTGTCCATTCCTCCAAAGTGCAATTCTATGCTCTCTAGTAAACTGAAGCTTTTTTTAAATGTTTTTTTTTCTAATGCAAAAACAGCTGTTTAGTTCTAATCCTGTCGGCTCTTGTTACTGTGTGTGTATAAAAATGTTCTTACTTTTACTAGTCCAGACATCCAGCCATCACTAATTGGTTCTTTTTAAAGTAGCTACAGTTACAATATTTTGTTACAGTGACTAGAAGTGGGTGGGATCTATTAGGCAGCAAGGAAACATTTTGTACCTAAAGGTCGGAAAAACTCCAAAACTCTTGGGATGTTCTTGGTCTGTAGTGTTCAGCACGTACAAGGCTCACTGCTGCACATGGGGAGTGAAGGCTGTAACTACTGTAAGAGCTACTGTAACACAAACTGCTGAAAAGGTTAATGCTGCCACTGATAGACAAGTCGTCAGAACACACAGATCATCACTGTGTTGGTGGCGAGAGGGGGGACCTACACAGTATAAGGCAGGTGGTCATTAATGTATTTCTGGTACAAGAAAAACAAACAAACAACAATTACAACAACAAATACATACAGTACTGTACAGGTATGAACAAGAACAACGACACACACTAAAGCAAGAACATGAAATGAAAAATGATTGCTGTTCTTTCAGCATTTAAAGTGGAACATCTGTGTTATCATCTCAGAGCATCGTTTCCAATCGCTTATGTTAAACTACACGACCAAACATATAAAACTCACCACCGTCACAATACTCAGATACTGCACAGTATATTTACTTTATATTAAATCACTCTTCGTCTCCCTTCTCATGTCTCCACAGGCTCTGAAACAGAGACACACACAGAGGTACATGCCACTGATTTGCTTCAGGTATCACTTCTACCAATATCTTACTTACAACCAGATTAATGATTTTTATTTTCCATTTCAGAAGAATCAAGATAGTGAAAACGACAAAAATGTTGCTCCTGCCCAAGAAAGAGAAAAAGCCTCTTTTTCTGAACCTGTATATCAGAGTTTAGACCCAGTCACAAAGCAAACTGATTTAGTCTACCAAAGTCTAAACGTAACTAATAACTAGAGTTGCATGTTAATTTAAGGGTCCTGATACCTCCACACTTTGTACGATCATTTAGGTAGCACGGTAAGGTTTCAGGGTCAAGACAAAAGCAATGAAAGAAAGACAGACAGACGAAGCGCGCAGTTAAGAGCCAGAGGCACAGCCCAAGCCTCTGCCTCCCTAAGACGCCGACAAGAGAGTGAAAGAGAGCGGCACGCGTCAGTCCAGCTCAAATCTGCTGTAAGGGCAAAGGACCCGAGAGGATATTAGTTTTTAGTTTTAGTTTCCAGAGCCCTGGCCGTTCTCGCATAGATGGCAGAGGTCTGTTTATTTTTTTATGTTTTTAGTTTTCCTTTGTTTTCTTCTGAGTTTCTTAACCAATAATCCCACCCCATCTCCAAGCAGAAAGGTCTTCCCGTGCGTATCATAAGCCTCTCACAAGCTCGTATTTCATTGACACCAGAACACTGGTTGAATAACAAAAAATATGAACATAGGGGTTGATCTGTTAATGTCATATTAATCATTTTTCTGGTTGCTTTTGGCACGGCTGGACCAAAAGGGCTGCACAAAGAACATTACAGATAGAATGTTGAGTAACTTTCAGCGATGGTTTTATGGATAAAGAAGAGACACCTTACAACACTGCTGCTCTGCTGTTTCTGTAGTTTCATTTCAAGGAAGCTATGGCTCTTCTGATGCTTAAAATAAATTTTGTTGGGATTATGTGATAGACCAACACAAAGTTGCACATACAGTACTTGTGAAGTGGAAGAAGAAAAATCTTTTTTTTTTATTTACAAATAAATGTCTGAAAAGTGTGGTGTGCATTTGTATTCAGCCTCCCTGAGTCTATAATTTGTAGAAACACATTTCACTGCAATTACAGCTGCAAGTCTTTTGGGGTGTGTCTAACAGCTTCGCACATCTAGAGAGAAAAATGTTGGCCTGTAGCACAGTCAGATTAGCTCCAGGTCAAATCTCAGTTGGATTAAGGTCTGGACTTTGACTGGGCCATTCTAACACATGAATATGTTTGATCACATCGGTGCTCTAACCCACTAGAGCTTCCATGTTATTGATGAGGCTTCATGGGCTATTAGCTGATCACAATTTGCATGTATAAATCTTGTAATATTTTCAATACATTATATAATGCAAAATACATAAAGAAATTTTGGCCCACTCGTCTTTTAAAATTGTTTACCTTCAGCCACATACGGGGTTTTGTTTTAAGTAGGAACACATGTTTATGGTCATTACACAGCATCTCAATTGGATTTAAGTCCAGACTTTGGGTCCATTCTTCATACGTCGCTCAGTTAGCTGGAATTAATTGTTGTGGATTTGTCCTGATCTTCGATTGATTCGTTCTTCAATGCACTTTTAGCATTTGTTGTCATAGCAACATATCGGTAAGCTTGAACCTGCTCGGAAGCAGGTTTATTTCTTGTAAACAGGATTTAGTCTGCGCTCCTGGCGGGTTATGATTGGTTGAAATGGCGAGGTCACATCTGATTGGTTAAAGAGCATGACTGACTCACGTGGAAAAAGAAAAGTATATGCCCCCTGCCATGGACCCCCCCTCCCCCCCCACACACACATAATCGCTATCAAATAATATATATGAACATAAATTCATAGGTTTATTATTATCAAATATGATATTACTATTATAATAAACCCTAGGCACGAGACAGCCGTCAAGACCATTAATATAAATTCTTGTATAATGTTTATTTTGTAACATTTATTTTTCAGGGGTTTGTCATAAAAATATGCAAATAAATATTTATATATATCAAAAATTTATATTTTATAATGATAAATTGGACGAACTAATTTTATTATAAAATAAACAATATAAAAGTATACATATTATTTCTATTTTTTTCATTTACAAAATATTCATTTTCATATTGCTTATTTTTTTTATTGTCTCATGTAATTTGTAATTTGTAAACCATTAACCTATAAATTAATGTTCTAATATAATATTTGATAGCAATTATGTGGGGGGTCAATCTATGGCAGGGGGGCATTTCTGTGCCTAACACGTGTTACAAAAGAAATTGAGCCGCTCTTTTTCCATTTCGTCAACCAATCAAAGGGGTTGTGATCAGTGTTTCTACTGTAGATGCATATCCCCTTTTAAACCAACGCACGAGCGCACAATAATCCTAGACAACTTAATACAGCCATACTAATTATCAACAACAGGTGTGCTTGAAGAACCGAATTAGCTGGATCGTAATAAGCACGATGATCTCATCTTAGATGTGTCAGTTTATCTCGGATGTGTCAAGCGACGTACGAAGAAAGGACCCCTTGGCTCAGCCACTCCAAAAAATTATTATTTTGTTGTTGTTGTTGTTATTGTGAACTCACTGGTGTGTTTCGGATCACTTTTTAATCACTGTGAATGTAAGAAATTAAAGCTAAACAAACTTGCAATCCCTTAACTTTAATTAGGAAATTCTTCATAAAACATTCAATAATGTATTAAGAGACACATTATTGAGGTACATAACTTTCCATAATCATATTCTTCAACACAAATACATTAATAAGGTTAGATTCATTACCATCACATATCTCATCAGAATATTTAACAACAGTAATGTATCCATGTCTAGAAAGTATGCATAGTGGAAATGTGTTCTACTCTAAACTGGATCATTCAAAAGTTGATGAAAAAAATAAAATATTATCAAAATGCATCTCCACATCATACTCACAATCGTGTATATCTCACCCAAGTCTTACGGAGGTGTAATGTAGTCTCTCTCCATGATGTGCTGGTGTGTATCACAGTATGGTAGAGCGCCTGAGCCATACACTCCTCATTTTCGCCTAACTCATCTCGTTCAAGGTGACCACACCTCTCCTTTTACCTGTTACTTTAATCCCATAAACATGTGTGAAGTGCTTTGTTCAGTTTCACAGACTAAAGTAATATTTATAAAAACCTTTCCACATTGCAAAGTGTTTACTGGCTGCTGAATAATCAGAGGGAAACCTTTATGTCTTTGAACATGTAACAAGAGCTCATGTACTTCTTTTAGTTAGAAACCATCCATGACCTTCCATTGGTCGATGTCGATGTCAGACCAGGGACAACTACACAGGAATCATTATAATAAAAGGGGCAACAGTGTCCTCTCCCTGTCCCTGTCCCAGGCCCTGCATCATGGCTGGTCTCATTGGGTTACAGCACTTACACAAAAAAAAGGAACTTTTTTACAATTCAATAAAACTAGAAGTGATAAAAGAAATACATTTTATTGATAGTGTTGAGATTCCCTACAAGAAAAGATTCCCGTTATTCTGTGTCACCTTGTATAAGTCCAGAAGTTACTGAACTCAAATGTTTCAGGTGTATGAGCATGCAGAGGTACAGGTCAAACCCTGCCCTAGTCTCCCTCTTTATGCTTCTTATTACACACATTTGTTTCTATTCTTTCTTAGGGAACATTACAGTATTCACTCATGATAGTTCTATTCTATTCTATTCTATTCTATTCTATTCTTTCCTAATAGAGTGGATCTAGATCACTCAGATATTACAGACTCTCATCTTAAAGGTTGATAGAACAACATATAAACTCTAGCTTTTGAATTATAGTTTACAGTGCAAGAACACAAGCTTACTGCTTATAACATTACCAACAGAACAGAAAAAGGTTTTATAGCAGCTGAGCTTAAAACACTCACACACACACACACACGCAGGCGCGCACGCACACACTTCCTGAGAGTTTTTCTGTCACTGGCTGAAAAAGTGGAAGTGACCAAGTGTTCATTTTTTCTAACATCACAAAAATACACCCTGTACAGTTACAGAGACAGAGACAGTGAGTGTGTGTACGATAACTAACAGAACATTATTAATTATTATTATCTGAGGAGTTTGTGAGTCTGGATGTAGAATGGAGATGGTCCTCATCTTCACCTTCTGCCTGATTCTAGGTAAGTACAAACACTTCCAAATCCTCATCAGTCTCAGTGTTCAGTATCAGTGTCACATTAAAGCTTTGCACTGATGGACATTTAGCACAGAACTTTTATAGAGAGGTTCCAGTGTTTAAAGTAGTGAAGTTCTCAGGGGTGCTGAGAGCTCCTGGTTATCTTCAGAAGCACACAGAGGAGCTTCCACTTCACTTACTGCATGAGGAAACCTACATGTTCAAGTCACCTACACATGGGAACATTATCTCTACTGATTTTCAGTGTAAAATTGACTTTGAAGAGTTTGTGTATCTGTATATGAGCTGAACAACAGTCCTTAACTACAGGTTATGTGTTTAAAGATCAGGACTAATGCTTTATCAGTGCAGTCGGCCTGCAGTCTCATCTCTCTTCTTCCTGTTGTTCAACACAGAATGTGAGTTTAGTGTTTTCTATCGAGTCTAGCCGAGAGCAGATAGTCCTGTTGTAGGACGTGGAGGATTTTTTTAAATATTAATATTTCTTGTTTAAATACCTGTATTGGTTTTTGCTGAGGAGAGAGCAAAACTAAAATTTTCCCATCACACTTGTTTATTTTTATCTGTTAAATGAGAATAATAAAGAAACTATTTAAAATGTACAAATAAAGACTTCTGACATAAACAAATAAATAAATAAATAAGTGACCAATATAGCCGCAGTCCCACTAGAAATCCCCACAGTCAGGGGTAGAAAGGAAAACATTCAAAAATAAAATAAAATAAAATAAATAAAATACAATTTTAGTTATGTAGTAGCCCAGAATCTAGAGGAAAAGGTACACATGCAGTGTGTCTCAATTCTGGGCCGCATCCTTTGAAGGACACATTTGAAGCTTACACACACACACACACCCACACACACACACACACACACACACACACACACACACACAATATTTTGATACAGACTTATTCTTATGTCTTATATGTTACACCATGGTTCTGGATCATATTTCATTCCACTGTATATTATTCTCCAGCTGGTACTGATGCTGTAACTACAGTAACTGGATACAGAGGACGATCAGTTCAGATTAAATGTAACTACACATCTGGATATAAAAAGAACAACAAGTATCTCTGCAGAGGTGAATGTTCCACTTTTTCCAGCTGGGACCTTAAAGACGTTCCTGTTCAGTCTGGATCTCCTGATAAAGACTCCAGATTCTCTCTGTATGACGACACAACAGCCAAAGTCTTCACCGTCAACATCACTGATCTGAGACCAGAGGATGAAGGAATTTACTGGTGTGGGATAGATCAGATAGGACCTGATAAATACACAGAGATTCTACTGCTGGTTAAACCAGGTGAGTGTTACACAGAGGAGAGTAAAAAAATATCACACATTAATTTATTGGTTAACATATTGTGATTGAGAACGACTGGTAAAGCTCCATGTGCAATGTAGAACAGACCTCGTTCATTACATTTGTGAACTAAAAGACTGATAAATTAGACTCAATACCAGGGTCTTTAATCCAGATAATGTTAATCTGGAACATAAAACGACCTGCTTCCATTCCATTCCATTCTTTCAGAAGTTCCTGCTATGACTACTGTCTCACACACCACACACTCCACTTCAACACACTCCCTGAGTACATCAGTACATGCTGAGAGAACACACTCATCATTAGGTATGAACTTCTTGTTTTTCCTCTCCATCACATTTCTCTTACATCATTCATCATGTCGTATATTTTTATTTCAGCTAATCCACAAACTGATGTTACCTTCTCAACCACCGCTCGCCCATCTCAGGGTTCGTACAATATCATGTGTTCTTTGTTTTCTACAGGATTATTTTTTTTCTCATCTACACCAGGAAGTGAACACAGATCAAACCATTTTGATCAAATAATTAACCAAACATTTGGTGCTAAATTGAAACAAATAACACCTCACATCTTTTCATGAGCATTTTTCTACATCTACATTATCCTCATCTACTTTACATTGCAGATTTTTTGCATAATAATAATAATAATAATAATAATAATAATAATATGGTCTCTGTCCTGGTGCTCAGTCTGCTGAAGGAGGTTAAAACTGCAGCTCCAGTGACATTCCTACCTATTATTGTACTTCCACATGTGTGGTATTTATTCAGGTTAAATCTACACATAGTTCACCTACACCTCCCTCAGTCTGGTCTGTCTGAGCAGGTCTGGTTTCTACATTTCCAGTTTCAGTGGTTTGAAAACATTCCCCATAAACTTTGTTTAACTCATGCAGTGTTTAGTCTGTTTGAATGTGACCCTGGTGTTTGACTGACTGTGGTCCTGTACACTGCAGAACAATGTCATTAGGGACGCATCAGTATCATCAGGTATTGGTGTAACACTGTGGTCATGTACTCATACTGTAGAACTGTTCCATTACTGTTACACCAGTAGAACCTCGCAGCACTGCTTCTCTCTCTGTAGTCTGTTATAGCAGTGTGTTTCTTCATCTGTCTGTATTTCACTTGCCAGCTGTGATCTATTTCGATATGCATAAAAAAAGCATATTTAAGAATTATAGAATTATTGATTACATTTGGGAAAAGACTAAAGAACAACAATGTTATAAACTGCAGCTGGTAAAGATAACCGTAGCCCTCTTTCAAATAAAACCAAGAGATCTAAATGATCAGAACATGAGTTTAATTTAGATTACACAGTATGATGATGTCTCTCTTCCAGGATTTCCAACTCTTACAGTCGTCATTAGTGTGTCTGTGATTCTGGTGCTGGTTCTCATTGCCCTTGTACTCACTGTCATTCTACAGAGAAAAGACAAGACCCAAGGTACTATAAACACACACACACACACACACACACACACACACACACACACACACATATATAGTTTCATTTACACAACACTTTAAAGTGTTAACAAATAAAGAGAAAAGTCTAAAGATGTCCATGTGTGAGGGTGAAAATGTAAAGCAGGTAAAATGTTTGAGGTTGTCACTGGAACATGATGACAGGTATGAAATAACTAATAAATTGTTGGTATAATAAATGTATAAAGATGTATAATAGACTGCCTGTGGACAAATTAGATTCAACAGACATTGTGCACTTGTCTTTTGTGACATTCTGACTTTAAAGTACAAAATAAAATCAATCTGATCTCATGTGCTACAGATCCTTAAACACATTTCATTACCATGGAAATCTAAAAGTACAAGTTATTTCTTTTTACTCACAACATAACACTGCATAGCCAAAAACGTCTAAACACTAAAATCTTCCTGGGCCACCTTTTTCTTTCACAGCCACTGTCTGCCATGGCATTGTTTAAACACCCATGCATTCAGCGCCCATCTCTCATCATCTCAGGATTCTGGTTCATGTGTGAAAATAATTCCTCACACTCCCAAATCCTCCCTTTCACACTCTAAGTCCTGGAATATGGCGGGTGCCATCAGGGAATAAACCCTCCATAGATGTGATAACCTGGTGATTTAGTACATTCAGGTGGTCAGCTGACTTCATTTTTATTGCCACATAACGTTACTGAGTCTAGCAACAAAAAAACTACAAAAAAAGACAAATAAGCTATATTTGTTAGTTACGCAAAATTAACTAGCTTCTCAGCTAATTGAAAGCATGCCTGACAGATATTACCGATGAAATTATGAAGAAGTTTCTTTAGAGCTGTGAACTTACAAAGTGAACATCTACCAGGCATTTCTATTTCAAGCATAATTATTAGCTAACAAGATAATACACCAGTTAGGCGGATGAGTAGATAAACTACTGGCTTCTGGATATTTCTTGAAAAAGTTGAGGAAGTAAAACTCACATCCTGTCCTGTCCACAATTTAAAATGGAGTTTTAATTGAAGGAACCAGTGACACCAGTGGGTTGCTTATCAGAGGGTCCAGGGCCTAATCCCTGCCACCACCAGGTTGCTTTTGTTAGGGCACTTAACCCTACTGTATGCCCAGATGCAGGGTGCTCTCAGTGCCAGTCCCACATCTGGGGAAAATTGTGAGTTATGGCAGAAAGGACATCCGGTTCCTGTGGCAGTAACTTATGGATCAAATGATCTGATGTGGCGACATGAGAAAGGGAAAGAGGAAAAGGGAAAGATGTGAGAAAGGGAAAAAGCCCATGAAAATTATTATTATTATTATTGTTGTTTGTGTTTATATTTAAATTTGTCATTTAGCCTTAATGTAAAATGGTTAAATGTGTTTTCTCCCCCACTCTCAGCCTCCTCTCCTGGCCAACCTGCACAAAGTTCCTCAGCTCTCCATATGGTAAGTTGCGTTTGTCCAAAATCTTCTTTGGGGTCAACAACCTACAGAAACAGTGTGGTGAATAGACACATGTTTAAATCCAGTACTGATGAATGTAATCAAACCCACAAACCCCAGCAATTAACAGATGAGTTTTTACATTCGTGTTTGAGCAAAACAATCCCTAAACTGTGCTGCACACTGACTCTCCAGGCGTAACCTTGATCATCACTGGACTAAAACAAACACTTGCAATAGCTGAGTTTCTGTTACAATTTGTACGTGTGAAGGTGAATTATAAACAAAATGCTTGTTATGTTTTAGGTCAAATACTTTTTTTTGTATTTTTTGATTTGACACCACGTGTTTTACACATTGGACAATAACAATGGGTTTATCCACTCTTTCGGAATTCAAATTCAGGACTCGAGACAAAGCACACAAGTTAAAAAGCAATTATATTTCCAGTGTGCCACAGGGAGGACTGAACTTAATAATGAAACTGGTCTTGGTAGGTCTGACATTTACCTAGACCAAAGACAAACATGTACTGTCTATAAAACAAGGAAACACCCCTTTGTAATAAAGCTGACAGGAAGTCTATAGTAACTCTCACATTCATCCTTTACAACCTGCATCTCAGCACAGACAAAACATCAAACCTTGATGAGGAGGGGCTACAACAGCAGAAGACCACATTATGTTTGACCTCTGAAAGCCTGCTGATTATCTGTAAAACAGGATGGACTGGGACCATGAATGTAAACGCAAGTCAGTTTTATTAAGTGCAAATATATTAACAAGCATTATTTTATAATTAATTTTCATGTGACAAGAGACATATGTCATCGTTTCTGCCTGGTTGGATTCTCTACCTGAGAATGCGGATATTGAGTGGAGGGACTGTAGTTAATTCAAATTGAGTGACTCAGGTGGTTAAGGCTCTGGGTTACTGATGGTGGGTTGGAAATTTAAGCCCCAGCACCACCATGCTGCAACTGTTGAGCCACCATCTACTGTACATGGTGCTGTCACAGACTGTCAAGTCCTTAAGCAAGGCCCTTATCCTTATCCGCTCCAGGGATGGTGTGTCCTGGGTGACCCTCCAAAATGACCCCAGGTCCAAACGGGGATATACAGGAAAGCCACAAAGAAGGGAGACTATATTAAAACTCTGCACACACACACACACACACACACACACACACACAGAGACTTAAAGCCTGGACTTGAACCCTTAACCCTAGAGGTGTGAAGCCACAGTGATAACCAATACGCCAATGCATGCCACCAAACTTATGACAAATTGAATAAAAACAAATCTATACCAGACTTAGACTGTATCTACAATCTTAACTATTAAGTGCTTAATATTTTACAGGAATGCATTTTTATGTTTTGTACACACTTCACACTTTTTTTTCTCTTCCTCTGGTCAGGTTCCATGTCCTATCTATGATTTTGAGGAGACTGAAGACAGCAGATGTCTTTCTAACACACTTTACTCCACTGCTCTGCCTCCCTCAATCCCGTCTGAGATTTATTCCAACACTGGATTAAACACAGTTCCACCTGATTCACTAGCTGGTGTTGCTCCGCCAACAGTCGAGAAATTTGATGAAAGTTCAATGTATGCAGCAGTGAGTTTTGACACCATGTCTAATTGATCAGATCCAAGTGAATATGCTACTGTTAACAAAAATAGATAGATATCACTAGTTAGCCTACTTCAGAATGCTAATAATTCTGAGCTATTTTTAATTTGCGTCTAACATTACATTAGAGTTTGTTGTGCTATAGTGCTGATTGGTCAGTAGGTTTACTTTAACTTTCTATAACACCAGAGTGGATTTAAAAAGTATGCCATAAACGTGTATGAAAATTTGCTGTACATGTCTGATTTTACTTTTGTTTAACACAATATTATAAAGTAAGATTAAGTATGCAGAGTAGAATGATGAAATATTCATGAACTTGTTTATATTTCTTTTTTATAAAATGGGGAATAATAATGTAAGGGGTAATATAGCACTGTAACCGGTATCGGTATGGGCTAGGTTCGACCGTCTAGAGAACTTTATTAATCCCAGAGGGAAAATGTTTTGCTTGCTTTGATTAATTTACCAAAAAAAGAAGAAATTAGATTAGACAAGGAAAAAAAAGAAAGAAAAATTAAGAAAAATAGCAATAAATAGAAGTAAAAATATAATTAAATATAACAGTTATATTAGTTACATATTTCTAGAGGATAATTAATAAACACAATAATAACAAAATAACACAATTTACAATTAAATAATCCTCTGGTCTATACCAGCCCAGTATTTAACATTATTTATCCTGTTTCTGTGAGAAGCACTTGATGGACCGGACATCAAACACTTTCCCCCTCGTATGTAACAAGCTGAAGATTCTCTGTAAAAGGGAAGTGTTAAAAATCTACAAGTGATTCTTAAAGCCAATTCTGACATTTTTAGTCAGATTTTACTAGGTTGTCAATAAAGATAAAGCTTTAATAATGCATCAAGTATGTTTTTTGTCATTATCATTGTATTTTTTATTATTCTTATTTTCTAGTTTTCAACAAGCATGTCATTTCCTATTTTTGTCTTGATGCTGTATCTCACTCTATCTTTTCTCTTTTCACAGTATGTATATATATATATCCTCATGAACAATTTGAGAATTGAATTGCACATCAGTCACATGTTCGAACACATTATCTTAACTATTAAACTACAGTGTTAAAGTAAACAGTACATGCGTGCACGGATGTTGACTATATGAGTAGCGCATGCACACTGAGAGCGAGCATGCAAGGCAATTACTCACAATTCCACAGCGTGCGCGTGAAAGAGAAGATCCATTGGCTCAGTTGTGATCATGTGACGATCAGCGGCAAAAAAAAAGCGCATGCGTGTCATCACATGATACTCGTTTATCAAGGCAAAATTTGTAAATAGTAATAATTTTGCTCATCTTCGTGAGGGCTCGCAAACCGTGTTACTCGCAATCTGAGGTTCCACTATATGTATTGTCGGGATTATTGATGAATATAATGTGTTTATATATTAATTCATAACCTGCTCAGAGTATATATATATATATATATATATATATATATATATATATATATATATATATATATATATTCTGAGCAGGTTATGAATTAATATATAAACACATTATTTTCATCAATAATCCCGACCTCTGTTTATGAAAATGAGAGAGCAAATATGCAGTGTGTGATAATGTTAAATACATATGGGGTGGTCATCTGAATCTGAATGAGGAAATGCTCTATTAGTCTCTGCTCATATTGTGGGCTTCTTTCAAAAACGAGAGACCAGTTAATCTCCTCTAGTGTTATCTTGGATCACACAGACAAATGTACATTATTCTGTAATTATGTCAACATGTAAGCACTCATGCTGAAATCTTCTTGTTTTATCAGTTTCATAATCTATTTTCAAAATGTGCAACATACTTCAACATGTATCCTGGTCATTAAGGAATTGTGGTCAACCAATCTTATTAATATGACTGAACAATATTCCTAAAAAAAAAAAAAAAAAATGTGTGAATGTGTTTTATGGCTGCAAACCACTAGAGGACATCAGAGACATTTTGCCATCTCTTTTGAAACACCCTGTAAAGTCACTGATTAAAGTGTCATTTTGCACTTAACTAAAATTGCCTGTTGCACATGCATTATCCTGTAGACGAGAGAAACAAATACCTACCTATAATTAATGGCATTATTCTCTTACTACTTTAATAGGTAATATACAAATAAAAGACAGCTACAAATGAACAGAAGTAGGTTACTGAGAGCAGAACTTGGAACACTGGATAGATAAATATGTGAAGGTTTTTTCTTAGAGTTGCACCATCACTATTTAAAAATCCAGTCAGGAGGGTGTTGATCTATACTGATGAGAATTGCACTCTGTAACTCATCAAAAGCTGCAAAAACGTT
Source organism: Clarias gariepinus (assembly GCF_024256425.1). Taxonomy (NCBI): domain Eukaryota; kingdom Metazoa; phylum Chordata; class Actinopteri; order Siluriformes; family Clariidae; genus Clarias; species Clarias gariepinus. Next base: position 4,395,927 of record NC_071117.1, read on the forward strand.
TCGTACTTTGCTGTAACCCTGTTCCCTGAAAAGGCAGGAACGAGATGGTGCGTGAAAACGCTATGGGAACATCTTGTCATGTTGCCAGTTGTGAAGCATGTGTGTACCAAACACGCCAAATTTTTGGCTTTTATAACCTCGGTCAGGTGACGTCATCTGATAGGACGCACCTGCAAGTTATAAATAGGAGTGAACCGGAAACATTCCTCAGATTGATTTGTCTAAACGGACGTCCGGTCACATAGGCAGCCTTTTCAGGGAACAGGGTTACAGCAAAGTAACCCGAGACGTTCCCTTTCAAAGGCTACACTCGATGCTGCGTGAAAACGCTATGGGAACGAGAGTACCAACGCCGCCGCACTGCGGCATGAACATCCAAACTATAAATGTAATAAATGTGTGTGGAGAGGACAACCCTCCGTGTCACACACTTGCTGCAGGGGAATACCTCTTGCTAGTGCAATAGATGAGGCGATCCCCCTGGTTGAATGAGCCCTGATTCCTAGAGGCAAAGTGAGCCCACGCGCCTCATAGGAGGGGGCAATAGCCCAGTGTAGTGGGGGCCACCCCCCGTTGCGGCCCCAGACCATGTAAAAGCTGCTCTGACTTACGCCACTAGCTGATGCTGTGGACGTAAATCTGAAGAGCACGTACTGGACACAGTAAGTGAAGTCTTTCCTGCTCCGAAGCTGTAAAGGCGGAGGACAGAAGGCTTCAAAACAATAGGATGCATGTTGGCAAATGTGTGCGGAGAGGACCAACCCTCCGCGTCACATACTTGCTGCAAGGGAATACCTCTTGCTAGTGCAATTGATGAGGCTATTCCCCTGGTTGAATGAGCCCTGATTCCTAGAGGCAAAGTGAGCCCACGGGCCTCATAGGAGAGGGCAATAGCATCTCTCACGCAGCTTGTGGCCCCGAAACATGTAAAAGCTGCTCTGACTTATGCCACTGGCTGATGCGGTGGACGTGAATCTGAAGAGCACGTACTAGACACAGTGAGTGAAGTCTCTCCTGCTCCGAAGCTGTAAAGGCGGAGGACAGAAGGCTTCAAAAACAATAGGGATGTCCGATCCTCTTAGAGAGGTAACACCATTTAGAAAAACCATCTTAAGGGTCAGAAACCTGAGGCGCTGACTCTAGTGGTTCAACAAGGGGCACAAGCCAAAGGACAAATTTTTTCTGCAGATACTCCAGCACTGAAAGCATTCGGCAGTGGACTGGGTCTACCTGCTTCGTCATGCACCAACTTTGGAATACATTCTATTTGAGGGGAGGCAGTCCTAGTACTTAGAATAGTCTTAATTTCGCTGGCTGGAAGACCAGCTTGACTTCAGTCAGAGAGTAGTAAAAGAGACATTTGCTGATCTTGCGAGGCAAAGAGGTCCACCTCCGCTACATGAAATTTTCCCAGAATGTAAATTGCCCTGAGGGACAGGAATCTGGTGCGCTAGCTATTTAGCGGCGCGAGCACAGTCCGCCCTGGCGATTAATATATAAGACTGCCATAGTGTTGTCCACCCGCACTAGGACATGGTAGTCTCAACTGCTGGAGGAAGTGCTTTAGGGCCTGAAATAGAGCCATGATTTTGAGGCAGTTGATGTGTCGCGCAAAAAGATGGCCCCTCCAGCTCCCTTGGGCTGGACGGTCATTTAAGACCGCACCCCAGCCCATGAGGGAAGCGTCTGTCGTTAGCATCTGCGACGACAAGACGAACTTAGAGTGGGACCCAGAGTCAGAAACCGGGGTCTAAACCACATAGGAAGGGTACAAAGCACCTGGCGCGTAGCCCTTATTGGGGATTGGCCCCAGAGTAAAATCCCCTGGTTCTTAGCCACAACTGAAATGCTCTCATGTGCAGAAGGTCCAAAGGTGTCACCGTGGATACAGCTGCCATGAGAGCTAAGATCTCTGAAAGTGATGGTCACTTTCTGGTCTAGCTTGATTTCCTTGACGGTGTTGAGAATGGATTCGACACGAGCGGGGGACAGCTGTGCCCGCTTACGCTCAAATTCCATGTGACACCCAAAAATGTGGTCCTCTAAACAGGAAAGAGCATGCTTTCATGGCATTGGATCTCAATCCTAGAAAACAAAGATTAGCTAGAAGGACATGCTGATGTCGAAGCGCTAGCTACTGAGACTGGGCCAGCCAGTCATGTAATTCAATACGGATGCTCTGGAGTCGTAAGAGCCAGAACTACATCCATGTATTTTGTGTATGTGCGAGTGAAAAAGCTAGACCAAATGGAAGGACCCGATACTGGTAAGCTTCGCCCCCGAAAGCGAACCTCAGGAATATATTTCCATTGATTTATTTTTAGATAGCGGTAAAGCCCGCAAAATCTAAAAAATTGGACGCAGCCCCCCGTTCCTCTTGCACTTTCTGGTTTCATGGAAGTGGAGACCAAGCCATTGGAACGCGGAGGGTGATGTGAGAACTGAATCCTGTAGTTTTGGAGACTGGAGTTGCCCGAAACACCAGTGGTGGCGGAGCAAGAACACCAACCTCTTGGGGGTGCCAGGGAGAACACTTCATTCTTTAAAAGGAATTCTGCGTGCCTCTCCCCATTGGGGGGCCACCCCCACGGTCCTGGGCACATGAACCTCAGGGCTTCTTTGTGAAGACAATATGCCAGTCTGACCTCTTTTGAGGCGGATTGCGTGATGCACCCCAATCTTGCGAGGGGGTGCCCAGCTCAAAAACACTCTCCTTGTGTGTTACATGCCTCGCAACAGTCAGACCCGGTCGAGACTGGGTGGCCGACAGTCCCAACTCTTGAGCAAGGCAGGGAAGGAATTTCCCGAAGGCTTGTTATATAACTTCGCCTCATGAACCTAGTGGCGACCAAGATAACGACATCGCCAAGTAGGCCGGGAGGCGAGATGAGGCATCGAGGAGGAATACACGATCCTTCTCCTTAATGCCCCTGAGATTCAACCACAAGGGCCTCTCACAAGTGCCTCTCACAAGTGCGGAGACCATAGCAGCCATAAAACGGCCGTTAGCACAAGCCGTCTGCTTTGTTGCACGAAGAGACAAGTCTGTGGCCCGGCGTAAATCCAATACGCCTTACCTTGCAGAGCCCCGCCAGTACTCAAGTCTCTCAGCAGGTCAGCCTGGTAGGTGTGCAAAACCGCCATGGTGTGCAATGCGCCAACCTGACCTGCTGCCTGAAAAGCTTTTCCCTCCAGGGAAGATAAAAAGTCTACACAGCTTGAAAGGAAGTAATAGCTTTTCAGGAAGGATGATGTCCCAGAAGAGAGATAGCCTGGAAGCGTCTCTTCTATCTGGGTGTCATCATATAACTCCGCGTTTCTACCTCAATTATATTTAAATAAATAAATAAGTTGATGGCAGGAAAACACGGGATGAATACAGCTTACTCCATGAAAGGGTTAGTTCATATGGAGATTGCTAAGAAAAGGGGAGAGAGCGTCGTTAAGGCTCCGCCCCCGGCCACCCGACAGAACCTGCCGTCTATGTTTTTATTTATTTATTTTTAAGTGCTTAGAGGCTATTACCATCTCCGCGGAAGCAAGAGAGGATGTTTATCCTTGCCCATTCACAAGAAGCGCAGCGCGCGCTTGCGAGCGGACAGAGGGATTTCCCGATCCGATGAGAACGCGAAAGAAAGGAGTTTTAAATCCGTCTCTCACTGCTCTGCCGGATGCACGAGTTTAAGCCCCAGGAATGCGCGGCGGCTCGGAATGCGAGGCGCGCGCGTAGCACTTAATCGAAGCAGTAAAGTGTAGAGATCGCCCTCCGATATGGATTATACACACGGAGGGACATCTCATTTAAACTCATTATTGGTGAGTTAAACACTTATTTTGCTGGTTAGACACACACGCTTACAACTAGGTGAAGACAAGAATCTGAGGAATGTTTCCGGTTCACTCCTATTTATAACCTGCAGGTGCGTCCTATCAGATGACGTCACCTGACCGAGGTTATAAAAGCCAAAAATTTGGCGTGTTTGGTACACACATGCTTCACAACCGGCAACATCACAAGATGTTCCCATACCGTTTTCACGCAGCATCGAGTGTAGCCTTTGAAAGGGAACCATGATTGTATAAAAGTTGCATATAACTTATACCATTATTTAGTTTTTAAATGTGTGAACAAAGTCATGGAACCTCATGACAAGCAATGTAATTAACTGTAGTTTTTTAGAGAGGAAACATGTAAATCAGTCAGATTTGACCAGAACACAACATGAGGGATAAGAAAATAAAAAATAAAGTTATAAAATTCCATTTAAACAAATACATAAATAAACAAGTAAATAATCTTGACTTAATCCATTATGTTTATGTGTTATACACTAATTTCCTGTACGGATATTCCAGGTAAACCTGGCCACATTGTGATGGGTGGAGGTGCAGTGTTCTTCATTGTTGCTGTGATTATAGGAATCTACTGCAAAAGAAAACATCAAGGTAACATCCCTTTTAAATATATGTTTTTGATTCATTCATCATCATGTTTTAACTTCTAAATGGGCTACAGTAATGTGTCTTACACAGCCTTGTATTCCATGTTAAGACTTCTATTTAGTGCTGGTGCTTGTTAGTTGAGGTACAGTTCTGTCTCTTTAACTAGAACTTTCAGCATTTAGAGCTGAACAACTGTACATATCTGTAAATTTAAAAGTGTGGATTTAATTTAAAGTTAAGGTTTTTGTTATAATCATAGTGCTTTATTTCAGATCAAGCAATATATTAAAGTAGACAAAAAACAAAACACAAATCTTCACTGTCAATACTCAGAGATTGTCCTGTGTACATCATTTAAATTAAACCAAACTTAATTGCCCTTCTCATCCTTCTGCAGGCTCTAAAGCAGCGACACAATCTCTCAGAAAGGTACATGCCACTGTTTTGTTCAGGCGTTACTTAAACAATAATTTTAGGTACAAGGATTTAATGATTTCTTTTTTTTTCATTTCAGATAAACAGAGATGGTGAAAGGGACCAATATGTACTTTCTGTCCAAGCACAAGAAAAAGACACTTCACCTGAATGTGTCTATCAGAATCTAGACCCAGCCCTTCACCATTTAGACTTAATCTACCAAAATATAACCATAACTAATAAGTTATCAAGATAACCCATCCCCATGTCAAGACCTTGTGATATCCCTGGACAACAACCAAATTACTCCTTCAACTACTGCCCGCAATCTTGGGGTAACCGTGGACAATCATCTGTCATTTTCCCCACACATCGCTAACCTTACTCGCTCTTGTAGATTTCTTCTTTACAATATCAGAAGAATTTGCCCATTTCTTGTTCAGTCCCTTGTTATTTCAAGACTGGACTACTGCAACTCACTCCTGGCAGGCCTGCCTCTGTCCATGATTCATCCTCTGCAACTGATCCAGAATGCAGCAGCATGTCTCGTTTTTAACCTTCCCAAGTTCTCCCACACCACCCCACTCCTCCGCTCCCTGCACTGGCTTCCTGTAGCTGCCCGCATTAAATTCAAAATGCTGATGCTTGCCTACAAAGCTAAAAATGGCCCAGCACCCACTTACCTCTCTGCTCTAATCACACCACGCACTGCACCACGTTCGCTTCGATCCTCCAGCACTGGTCACCTCATCCCACCATCTCTCAGGGATCGAGGGCGGCATTCATCCAGGCTCTTTTATGTTCTGGCACCTAGGTGGTGGAATGAACTTCCTCTAGATGTCCGTACAGCTGAGACTTTGACTATCTTTAAACGACGACTTAAGACGCATCTGTTTCTCCAGTACTTGAACTAACACCTAAACAACTAAATGCCTAAATGTAAATTTAAACTTGTAAGATTCATGACACCCCTGTTTACCCCCCCAATGGTAAGGGAATAATTCAGGAATAATTAGGAATAATTCACCTTTGGCTGAAGTAGCTTCATCGTACACTGAAAAAGAAAGAGAAAAAAATCTTTAATTGAAATAAAACAAATTTTCATCAAGAAAAAAAAAAATCATCAAGACATCTTTATTTTCAGTGCATTAAATGACTGGCCCAGTTGATTACTTTTGTAAACAATCTTTTTACCATATAAAACCCCAGCAGAGTTCTTCTGTAAAATTTAATGATGTTTAAGAGCTTTACAGAACCTCTCCAGATCATTCAGGGGCCTAGTGCCATCCTCTGTGCACTCTCATCTTCAGCTCAGCCCACAGATTTCCAAGGGGGTTCAGATATGAGATATGATTTAGGATCAGATATGTGAGTGGACCCAATCAGATTTGAAAATATCAGGTTCATCCTGATTTGTGTTGTTCTCACTGGCTAGAATAAAACCGAGAATATATGTTTTTGAAAAGATTTGTAGGCCAAGTCTCCATGCAATGATAAGGTTCACGAAAAAGGTATTTTAGGTAATATTATTTTATAATGTTAATATTTTATTATTTACTTTCGTACCTAGTTTACAAATAATAAAAATGATTGGATATCTCCAGGGTAATTAAAAATTTCAGTTTAATCTCTCTCTCTCTACCTTTCTCTCTCTCTCTTACACACACACAACACGTGGAATTTGGTAACACCAACTAACATAATGTGCAAGTCTTTGTACTGTGGGAGGAAACTAAGCTGTTTCTTTTCAGTTTCTTTCAAATAGATTAACTACAAAGATTATCCACATGGTAAATAAACTGAAAATAGATAGATAGATACCCATCCCAGATGACCCACTCAACCTGCGGTTCTAAGCAGAGACAGCAGAACGCATGCGAGACTGGGCAGCTTTCTCCTAGAGGAACAGACCGCAGAAGCACTGGTGTCTAGGGAGAAAAAAGATTTGTGTAAGTTATAGCATTATGGTTACTACACAGACTGGAAGCGAGAGAGCTTTTTTAAAGGCTACATGGGCGCTGAAAAGATTGCTGATCAGCATCCAGCCCAGGTAAGTTCTGACGGCCCACCCCCTTGTTAGCTGCACTCCATTGTTGGACACCCTACGGGGTGTGAGCAATGTGTGTGTGTGTGTGTGTGTGTGTAAGAAGCACCTGCACTGAGTGGCCTGCCATCACATAATACATACCGGGTAAGGGGCATGGTTAGTTCTAAACAAAATGGCTGGGCATGCACAGAGGGGTATCATGTGTGTGTAGAGTACATGCAGAACCAATCCCCTTATTTTTATGATCTCACTTCAAGCTTTTCTGAAATGGACTCTCCTGCAACCTGAAATCTTTTCTTTACAGATGTAAAGATCTGAATCTACCTGACCTGATGGTATGTTTGCGGGTCTTGGGTGTCAAACCACACATCAGTAGCACTTGTTTTTACAATAGATCGCATTACTTAGTAGCATGTATCGTACCTAGTAAAGGGGTCCTTACTAAGATACAAGTTTTTGTCTTTACATCTTTCAGAGTTTTTATGAGATGACAGGTTAAATATTATGTGATGAATATGTGCTAATACACAGTATCGCACTCCCACCATAATAAAATGCATTACATGTGCAATAAATGTGCAAATAAAATGCAGTCCAGACCTCCTGCTTTCCTGGTGTTTACCCAACTAAAGGCTGTCCTCATTGCCATGCTCTAAAGATGAGGAACATGTTTCTGTCTGCTGTCATTAACACTACTAGTACTGATAGCATTCTTAGCGCCCTTAACCGCAGCTTCAAAGCAAGCATAGAAGGTGTTTAGAGACACATTTACATTCACCATTTTATCATGTTTTATAGTCTGTTATCATCCTTTGTCTCTGCTACAAGCTACTAAAGTTCTCCCGTAGTCCTGCTTCATCTCCTTCACCACTCTGAAATCATTGTCTGTGGCAGTCTTGTACGAGTCTGCGGGAAAAGCTACGCGACCTCGACTTGCTGCGCGAACCAGGCCTCAAAGCCTCTGCGTTGCCTGATGCCAAGTGGGCGGGAGCCTGTGCTAGGCTAAAAACAAACCCTAGCCAGCCGGCTCTCCTGTTCATTATCCTATCCAACGTCTGCTCCCTGGACAATAAACTGGACTACATCCGACTACAGCAGGCTACACAGCGTGAGGTTAGAGACTGCTGTGTATTTGTTTTCACGGAGACATGGCTCAGCGACAGAGTACCGGACGCCACTATTCAGCTAGACGGGCTAGCCTCGTTTCGCGCTGACAGAAATGCAGCTCTGTGCGGTAAGACTCGCATTGGCGGCTTGTGTGTTTACATCAACACGAAATGGTGCAAGAACTTTGTGCTAGTTTCTAGTTATTGCTCATTGCTAGTGGAGTTTGTGACTGTTAGATGCATACCTTTTTATTTACCACGGGAATTCACCACTGTTTTCATTATCGGAGTATACATTCCACCTAGTGCTAATGCTAAGGAAGCGCTATGGGAACAAATACACACCCGGATGGACTGTTTATTGTTGCTGGAGATTTCAACCATGCAAATCTCAAGTCAGTGCTTCCTAGATTCCATCAGTATGTAGACTTTGCAACGAGAGGGGAAAACACACTGGATCTTGTTTACACAAACATCCCCGGCGCATATCGGGCAGAGCCCCGCCCCCACCTCGGCTACTCAGACCACATCTCTGTTATGCTAATTCCAGCATATAGACCACTCGTCAGGCGTTCAAAACCGGTTCTGAAGCAGGTGAAAACCTGGCCAGCAGGAGCCATCTCTGATCTTCAGGACTGTTTCAAGAAAACACTGACTGGAACATGTTTAGAGAAGCTGCATCTTATGGCGACTTCACTGACTTGGAGGAGTACACGTCATCAGTGACCAGCTACATTAACAAGTGCACCGATGACGTCACTGTCTCCAAGAACATCATCTCATGTTCCAATCAGAAACCGTGGATTACTGCGGAGGTGCGTGCACTTCTGAGGACCCAAGACTCTGCCTTTAGAGCGAGAGACAAGGTGGCCCTTAGAAAAGCAAAGGCCAAACTTTCTCGGGCCATCAGAGAGGCAAAGCGCACACACGCCCAGAGAATCCACAACCACTTCATAGACAGCAGCGACACACAGCGCATGTGGCAGGGCTTACAGGCCATCACAAACTACAGGACGACATCACCTGCCTGTGACGGCGAGGAAGACCACCCCTTCTCCGAATGACCAGGTGCTGTGTCTCACTACAGCTGAGGTGAGGAAAACTCTACGCAGAGTCAACCCACATAAAGCTGCTGGACCAGACAACATCCCAGGCAGGGTGCTCAGAGAATGTGCTAAACAGCTGGCAGATGTTCTCACCGACATCTTCAACATCTCTCTGAGCAGCGCCGTCGTTCCCACGTGCTTCAAAGCTACCACCATCGTCCCCGTGCCCAAGAAGTCTACTGTGTCCTGTCTCAATGACTACCGTCCCGTTGCACTTACACCCACCATCATGAAGTGCTTCGAGCGGCTCTTCATGAGACACATCAAGACCCTGCTGCCCCCCTCACGGGACCCAGTGCAATTTGCGTACCGTCCTAACCGCTCAACGGACGATGCCATCTCCACTACACTCCATCTTGCCCTCACACACTTGGACAAGGACACATACGTTCAAATGCTGTACATAGATTTCAGCTCAGCATTCAACACTATCATCCCCCAACAACTGATCAGGCCCAACAGGCTCAACTTCCCGAACACCTCCCTCTGCAACTGGATCCTAGACTTTTTGACCGGAAGGCCTCAGTCAGTACAGATCGGGAACTGCACCTCCAGCACCACAACACTGAGCACTGGGGCCCCACAAGGCTGTGTGCTCAGTCCCCTGCTGTTCACACTGCTGACTCACGACTGTGTAGCAACACACAGTTCGAATCACATCATTAAGTTCGCTGATGACATGACCGTAGTGGGTCTCATAAGCAGCGTACAGAGAGGAAGTGCAGAGGCTAACAGACTGGTGTAACAACAACAACCTGTCTCTGAATGTTGACAAGACAAAGGAGATGGTTGTTGACTTCAGGAGGATACGAGGCGACCATTCTCCGCTGAGCATCAACGGCTCCTCTGTGGAGATTGTCGAAAACACCAAATTCCTGGGTGTTCACCTGAAGGACCTCAACTGGTCCCTCAACACCAGCTCCCTGCACAAGAAAGCCCAACAGCGTCTCTTCTTTCTGAGAAGACTGAGAAAGGCCCAGCTTTCACCACCGATCCTGGCCACCCTCTATAGAGGGACTATCGAGAGCATCCTGAGCGGCTGCATCACTGTCTGGTTTGGGAATTGTGCCATATCGGACCGCAAAACCATACAGCGGATAGTGAGGACAGCGGAGAGGATCATCGGGGTCTCTCTTCCCTCTATTGAAGACATCTACACCACACGCTGCATCCGCAAAGCCACCAGCATTGTGGCTGATCGGACACACCCCTCTCACACACACTTCACACTCCTGCCATCTGGAAAAAGGTACCGAAGCATTCGGGCACACACATCCAGACTGTGCAACAGCTTTTTTCCACAAGCCATCCGTGTCCTCAACAACAAGGGACTGAACTGATAAACACACACTGTTACGACCCCTTAGCCTAGGGTTCAGGGCCGCAACAAAAGATAAAATAAAAAAAAGGAAATCCTTCACAACCAGGATAGTGTGCATGGTCTTTTCTTTTTCTTTTTACACACACACACACACACACACACACACACACACACACAGACACACACACACACACACAGGAAGCTCTTGGCTTCAGGGTTGGGCCAAGGCCAAAACAATAAACAAAACCCTCCCCCTATCTCCTCCCGTAAGCTAACTAACCTATACGAAAGAAAAAACTATAAACAAAAATACATTAACTAACCTAACTCCCTATCTAACACAAAAACAGGAGAAAATGGGTTTTAAAGAAAATGGCATCCAACCCCTACTGCTTCCAAAGAGAAAAAAAAGTATCTACAAACAAACAGAAAACTATTTACAATATTTACAACAAAACCAAAAACAAAGATTGAAACAAAAGAAAACCAACACTTCACCCAACTCACAAAATACTGGCGCGACCCAACAGTTTTACATTCAATAGCCAACACAATACACATCTCCAAAATCCAACAACACGCGCTTCCGGCTTTCACCAGCCAGCTTAAAAAGGGCGGGCTTCTCCACGGCCAGCCAATCCCGTCGCACGTCACGGCACGCTCAATCAGGGCGGGACCTCCTGCAGCTGGGAGAGCGAGGGAGAGAGAGCAAGGAAAGGAGAGAGAGAGCAGCACCAGCAGCCACGCACGCGCACATACGCACACATGCACACACAAACATTATCAATTAACTACATCAAAACATTAATACATCAAAACATTGAGACTGGACTGACTAATCAACACAAGCGCAGACACACTGACCTACACCACCAAACTATCGTACACACAAAACTGTAAATGCTTCACGGTTTATATCTTTTGCACAATATTCATTACTTTTTGCACTAATTCCTCAATTCCTGCTGCTATGTTTACCACCTCAACACCATATTTTATGTTCTTTATGTTCTGATATGTCAATTGTCACAATGTCACTTTGTTGATGCTCGTTTGCACATTTGCACGTGCACCTTGTTGTCTGTAAAACCTGTAGATAGTCTTCCTTAGTTAGTTAGTTTTTGTTAATTTATGTTGTAATTTATGTTAGGACTATCTGTCCTGTCTCTGCTAGCCAGCTAACTAGGCCTCTTGGTTAGCTAGTTTAGCTTCTCTGTTAATTTATGTTGTAAGTTTATGTTGCATGTAGCACCTTGGTCCTGGAGGAACGTTGTTTCGTTTCACTGTGTACTAACTGTATATGGTTGAAGTGACAATAAAGCCTACTTGAACTTGAACTTGAACTAACACCACAATTAATCCTGAAGTACATCTCATTCAATCAGATAAAAAAAAAATCAAATTTACAAAACAATGTTATTAAATGTAAATACAATAAAATATTACTATATACTCTAACCTAGCACAGACTCTGAGAGGAAAAATGTGCATTGCAGTTTACAGTGTATTACACTAATCAACTTTTAATAAAGTGACCAGAATTATCTTCTGAATTTATGAAGGTGTTTTTATTGCAGCTGAGCTCAACACTTTACACACACAGACGCACACACACACTTCCTGAATGGTTGTCTGTCGTGGCTTCAAGTAGAAGTGGATGTGACGTTACTTTCTACTGACAGCACATAAATAAACCACGGAGACAGAGATGTTTTTTTTTTTTCATCAAGTAAATTTCTGTGAGTGTGGATGTAGAATGGAGATGGTCCTCATCTTCACCTTCTGCCTGATTCTAGGTAAGTACAAACACTTCCAAATCCTCATCAGTCTCAGTGTTCAGTATCAGTGTCACATTAAAGCTTTGCACTGATGGACATTTAGCACAGAACTTTTATAGAGAGGTTCAGTGTTTAAAGTAGTGAAGTTCTCAGGGGTGCTGAGAGCTCCTGGTTATCTTCAGAAGCACACAGAGGAGCTTCCACTTCACTTACTGCATGAGGAAACCTACATGTTCAAGTCACCTACACATGGGAACATTATCTCTACTTATTTTCAGTGTAAAATTGACTTTGAAGAGTTTGTGTATCTGTATACGAGCTGAACAACAGTCCTTAACTACAGGTTATGTGTTTAAAGATCAGGACTAATGCTTTATCAGTGCAGTCGGCCTGCAGTCTCATCTCTCTTCTTCCTGTTGTTCAACACAGAATGTGAGTTTAGTGTTTTCTATCGAGTCTAGCCGAGAGCAGATAGTCCTGTTGTAGGATGTGTAGGATTTTTTTCTATTAATATTTCTTGTTTAAATACAGTGGGAGCCACGTCAAACAGCCACTTGGAGCATGACACGTCCTTGACAGGACTATGACTGGACCATGCTCAGTTCGTGCACGGAATGTGATCTCCCATGATGACGCAGTTAACGATGCCCCGGCCCATAAACGCCCCCATGCGCTTTATAAAAAGATGGTTGCAATGCTGTAAAATCCCGCCAGGTGGAGCATTGACTGCTTCAGTTAACTGCAGTGTCCAGGCAGCCCACACAACCCATGATGCTTATGCTATTTTACTTATTTATTGCAATATTTTTCAAGACATCCTTAATAATCCTTAAAAACACAGTAACATTTGTAATTTATCTATACCGATCGTTACAAATGTGGGCTATGTACAGTATTTTACATTACGGTGTATTTTATCTATTTCCGTTTAATACACTGGTAGATAATATTTTGCTGCAAAGTAAAGCTTAAAATGTAACTTCTGCTTGGGTTTGTTTTCGTTATATTTTTGATGTTTTCACTGATGTTTTTTTCACTGATAGTCAAAAATTGGCATAACAAATCGATTAATAATGCATAATATCTGGAACAGTATGTCTTTAGTCATTTAACCATCATAACGTTTCCCCATCAAAGATCTAAAGGGACATTAATCATTTATCACAACTGTGAATAGATGCGGCAGCAGAGACAGATTAAATCCCCATAAACATTCACACCTGAACACAATACTAACAGAACTAAACAGTTCCAGAGGGTCAGCGCCTGTTATCAGGACAGGAATCACCTACAGGATACTACTGTATTTTTCACTGCTTATATATTTATGGTTTTATGCGATTTCATGTTATTTGTGTGTGCATGTATTGTATATGTGTGTGTGTGTGTGTGTGTGTGTGTGCATGCGAGAGAGAGTGAGTGAGGGCTTATATTGTGATTTGTCCAAGGTTACTAAACCCTGGCCTACTACTAATAAAAATGATTTACTGTATATGTAACCCATGGGTCTCAATCACAATATCAGCCAACGCTGTAAACAGACGACGTAACAAATTATATACTCTGAAACGTTCATGTGAACATTTAAAAATATATACAAAAAACAATCAACTATTATTGTTAAAGTCAGCCCGTGGCTGATCAGGGTCAAGTTTACGGGGCTTCTCAGTCTTTCGTTAATTTTACTTCTGACTCAAAACCAATGTGGCTTATTAAAGATGCACAGTTTTATTAGACATGGCTGTTTTGTAATGTTCAGCAAAATAAACACTGTCTATGGTTCGAATATACAGTGAACATCTGAAAGTCATGATGTAATAGAGACAAGCCTCATTAGATCCTTCTGCATTAATGTTATCGTGGTGTAAATTATTAACGTATTGATGTATTTTACTTGCGGACAAAACAGACCATGTGTCTGTTTGGTATTTCTTGTTATGCCCTAAAATGCCCTCCATTACGCAATCGCTGTCTTCAAAGAAAAGCCGCCGCCCCTTTTCATTCAAACGCGTTAGCGAGTGTTTTTCTTCCCCTCCGCTCGGTTTTGTGAACACAATTGCGTTCAGTAACACGATGGAACCAATTACCTAAACAGCAGCAACAACAACCATTATGATCACACTTTGTTGAATTTATATTGCTTAAATATTTAGCAGCTCTGTCCTCTTTGCATTGCTACGTGTTTATTTACTTCCTTTTCGCATCACACGTATAATTCACTCGAAAGAACCCATCTTAGCACCATCTAACAGTCAGTAGTGGGCAAAGTGAGTAAATTTCTCACCTTGCCTTTCTCACATTCAACTCTTTCCTTTAATGAAGTTCTTAAAACCCAAAGCATTTTTAAACTAAGAAGAAAAAAAATTGGGTCACTTAAGCACAAAAAAGGACAGACGCAAATTATCAAGTTTTTAATATTTGTTGTCGTTTTCTCAAAAATATATATATAAAGATATAAAAATTAAGACAGACCGACTTTAGGAATGCACCTCTAGGAACCTAAAACACAAACACACACACACACCGCAGAGCAAATCGGAGATGCGCATTCACACCTCTGACCGTCTTTTGTCTTGTAAATGATTATCCTCATTCACCTTCAATCCTCCCCAGTGCACACACTCTTTGTTTGTTCTGTTCTTCAGAAGCACACAGAGGAGCTTCCACTTCACTTACTGCATGAGGAAACCTACATGTTCAAGTCACCTACACATGGGAACATTATCTCTACTTATTTTCAGTGTAAAATTGAGTAAACTGTAGGTATGTTTGTTGGGCCACTTGCACTTTAATGTTATGAAACACTTACTTCCTGGTTTGTTTTATTTTAAATATTGCTTATTACCTTATTCCGCAAAATAAACAATAGTATCAGCGTGTAAATTATTAACGTATTGATGTCTTTTAGTTAAGGACAAAAACAGACCCTGCGCTTGTGTTTAGGACTGATGCTGAACAGCTGTGTTCATAGGTTTAATCAACGATTTACAAGACAACAGTTAAAGCGTTTGTGGATGAGAGGTGTGTGTGTGTGTGTGTGTGTGCTCCTGCATTTCTCTGTTGGCTTTAACACAAACACATTTGCGCAGATAGGTCTAAACAGCACCCCCCCGCCCACCCGCCAAACACACACACACACACACACAGCACTTAGCACCATGTCATAGTTAATATTCTCCATTGAGGTTTCTCACCTTTCACTCCTCCTAAGCTTGTCTTTGCTCTTTTGATGGAGTTTTTAAAACCCAAAAATGTATTTATACTGAAAAAAAAAATTATTGCTAGTCACATAATCACAAACTAGCACAGATACACATGATCAAGTGTTTAACTGTTTTCATCATTATTATTATTATTATTATTATTATTATTATTTTCAGCCCAACTCTTTGACTATTTAAAACAAAGTCGTCTCCCATTTTTTGCCCATTGAAGTTGTTGGTTCAAGTAAATGTATTTTTAAATACCCAAACAATCCCCCAACAATTAAAACACGCACACATGACTTTAAACATAAAATTTATTCTTCCAAAACTAGTCAAAGGTAAAAGAGTAATTTGTATAAAACAGGTGAAAACATGTTTAATTTTTGCTTAAAGGTCATTAAAATACCCGGATAACACCAACTGCATATCAGTCTCTAACTGGTTCTTTTATATTAAAATATCCATTTTTAAAAACTATTAAAGGACTGAATATCACTGTATGGAACAGTTTAAGTCTTTGTTTCCCCCCTAAAGTATCAGATGTTTTGTAATTCTATGTTCAGAATATACAGTAGACCTGACCAAACATCATTCTAAAGCTGTTGGACTGTGACGTCATCCCTCCTACAGCTCCCTCAACAGCTTGTTCAGTAGCTCCAAAAGGCCAACCGTCACCCGTCGACCCCCCAATCCTCCACAGTGGAGCTCTGATTAAAGACAAGAGTTAGTGAAGACAAAGATAAATAAACTTTACAGAATATCTAGTTGTGATAAAAATAAAAGATATTAATTAACCTATTTACCACAGAATGTGTAAAATACTGGGAATTCTAGAATGTAAATACACTGCCTGTGCTAACTCTATTGAACTTTGTTAGCGTTAGCCGCTGTCTGTTCAGAGTAAGTTAAATCTATTTTTGTTCCATTTTGCCCAAGAAAAAGCTTCCTAATATTTAGACACACCTGAAATAGGGTGTTGATATTAAACATAAAATAAATATTGTAAGCTTCTCAGGACTGTCCGTGTCCTCCTTGTGCTTTATTCTCTTCACCTTTTGGCTACATACTGTAGTACCAGTAAGAAAAACTTAAAACTACTCTCACCCTGTTAATAACACTAATGTCACTCGCTTATTGTCGGTCACCAGCTCCGGCATTTGCAGTTAATTAGTTCCGCGAAAGGATACGTGTTGGCAGAGCAGAATAACTGTTAAATAAAGAAACAAAACATGATATGCTGATAATAAATGGTGTTTGTGGATCTGCTGTATAAAAGAAATATCAGACTCAAGGTTGAGCATAAATGTTGTTTGCGGAATATCATCATAACTGTGATATCTTCAGTATTCAGGCTGCACTCAAGGAAGTGTGATATAGCAATGAGCTACAATAAAGAGTAGAAATCAACAATGTAATAAAAAAAATAGTACAGTAGCATCAAAATTAATAAATGAATAGCCAGACTGCAAAACAGCAAAAAGTTAAAAAACAGTTCAAAATTTCCAAGAGAAACACAAATTCAGTCTAATCAGTAACCCACAAATAAAATGGATGAAGAGAGCACACACAGTCTAACTTCAGTCAGGAGTAAGAACAAAACATCCAAAAATAAAATAAATTAATAAAATAAAATTCCAGTTATGTATTAGCACTGAATCTAGAGAACAAGATACACATGCAGTGTGTCTCAATTCTGGCCTGCATCCTTTTCAAGCCCGCGCACACACACACACACACACACACACACACACACACACACACACACACACACAGTAGCTTGCAGACAAGGTCGGCAAGGGGCTGCTGTGTAGGATGCCGTTCACACGCACAAGCACACACAAAGACACACCAGTTTACAGAGTAGAGAAGAACGCGCACACACACACACAGTTATAGTGTACATGCTTGAGAATGAGCATGTGAGAAGATTACCAACAATCACACAGTGAGAGAGAGAGAAAAACCATTGGCTCAGTTGTGATCACGTGAGTCTCAGCGTCAAAACAAGAAGCGCATGTGTGTTACATGATACTAGGTACTCGTATATATTTTTTGCTCGTCTTCTGGAACGCTCACAAACCAGGTTACTCACAATGCGAGTTTCCACTGTATTATAGAAAAAATATAATACATAAATATTATTATTAATATTGTACAAAATAATGAGTTTATGTGAAATCTGCTCCGTCATAGACAGGCCTTCATAGGCTATGCAGTCAGAAAAGCACACAGGCCTACGAACTGTAAATTTTAAAGGATGCAGGCCCTGAATATATATATATATATATATATTGTGGCGTGGGCGGGGCGGCGGCTGACGACCAGCATGCCTTGCGGGAATGTCGGTGTGTTCACCATATTGGGGAAAGGTGTTTTGGTTAGTGGCTTCGGCCCTGTTTGTGTGTGTGTGGTGTGACGTGTGAAATGTGCTCCAGTTCAGGCTGACGCTGAATTGGATGTAGGTTCCTGAGTGAAGGTGCTGTTCATGCTATACTGCTGTGTGCCTAATAAAGTACTCCCAGCTATTGCATTGGGCAGCAAATAAGCTCACTCGTCTCTCCACCATCCTTTCCAGCGTAAAAACGCTACAATATATATACTCTACACACACACACACACACACAAACACACACAGTACTGCTTCTTCAGCAGTAACGGAACCTGGGAAAATGACATGGCTTTTAAATCCAGACATTTAGTCACGTCCTGAGAAACAGGTGTGTGTAGTTAGAGTTTAATAATTTAATAGACTCGTCACCCTGAGTGGCTTCATCTGGTGGATGGAAACAGGAACAATCCTATAGCTATAGACCTGACAGGTAATTTCAAATTATGTTACAGCGTGCATACACACATGCGCACACACACACACACGCGCAATATTTTAATACAGACTTATTCTGCTTTGCTGCATCCCTTTATACATCTTTTGTACCTGTCTCTTGTCTTATATGTTACACCATGGTCCTGGATCATATTTCATTTCACTGTATATTATTCTCCAGCTGGTACTGATGCTGTAACTACAGTAACTGAATACAGAGGACGATCAGTTCAGATTAAATGTCCCTACACATCTGGATATGAACAGAACAACAAGTATCTCTGCAGAGGTAAATGTCCCACCTGGGACCTTACAGACGTTCCTGTTCAGTCTGGATCTCCTGTTAAAGACTCCAGATTCTCTCTGTATGACGACACAACAGCCAAAGTCTTCACCGTCAACATCACTGATCTGAGACCAGAGGATGGAGGAACTTACTGGTGTGGGATAGATAAGACAGGGCATGATATTTACACAGAGATTCTACTGCTGGTTAAAACAGGTTAGTGTTACACATAGGAGAGTAAACTATTCCACACACTTATTCATTTGATATGAACATGTTGTGATTGAGAACGACTGTTAAAGCTCCATGTGCAATGTAGAACAGACCTTGTTTATTAAATTTGTGAACTAAACGACTGATAAATTAGACTCAATACCAGGATCTTTAATCCAGATACTGTAATGTTAATCTGGAACATAAAACGAACTGCTTTCATTCTATTTTTTCAAATGTTCTTACTACGACTACTGTCTCACACACCACACACTCCACTTCAACACACTCCATGAGTACATCAGTACATGCTGAGAGCACACACTCAACAACAGGTATGAACTTCTTGATTGTCCTCTCCATCAAATTTCTCTTACATCATTCATCATGTCGTATATTTTTATTTCAGCTAATCCACAAACTGATGTGAACTTCTCAACCACCGCTCGCCCATCTCAGGGTTCGTACAAAATCATGTGTTCTTTATGTAACCGGGTGGTAAATAGACGTTTGGTTTTTCTTTTCTCTACATGGTGATATTTCCTAGTTTGTGGTTGTTGGTTGTTTGAGATTTATGCCATGAAGAGAGTCAAATTCCCGTATTTCCCTTAAGTGGCCACTTGGTGGTGCTGTGTGTGTCAGGTGTTCTTGCCAGGTGCGCATGCGTTCTTGTCTTCAGACATTTTGTGTGACGTGCAGTGAGCTGGAGGAGCTGCATGCTCTCTGTGGAGTCGCGTTATGGTTGAGGCCATCCAGCGTGTTCCCACTGCCGTAATGTCCCGTACTGTGCTGTATTGTGCCGTATGGTGCCGTATTGTTCTGAGTAGTAACCCATTTTTCTTGCGTGGTGGGTCTCTGTAATATTGCGGCGTTTTGCTCAGTCTGTAATATTTTTCTTTAAGTTAAATTTTCCCTTTTTCTATGCTCATGGCGGCTGTATATTTACTGTCCGTGTGCTGATGTTGGCAAGATAAATAGTGAGACAGAGCTGTGAAAGTTTGAGAAGTGCTCAATAGATTTTTGTGTTATGTTTTTTTCATTTTTTTGTTCCGACGCCTTTTCTAATGAAAGCTTTGAGGCCGCATATACTTTTCATCGAATTGTGTTAAAATAATGTCTGTAAAAAATTATCTGAATAAACTACAAAAGAAGTGAATCCCGCTCAATGTGTTCCTGGTGGTAATTCAAAATCCCCGGTCACATTTATCTTGTTTAGGATTTTTCTTTTATCTACACCAGGAAGTGAACACAGATCAAACCATCACAGGTGACATCAGCTATGGGGGTGTAAATGTTTTAATCATGTTGCTATGCCTTGTGGTTTAGCAGTGGAGAGGAAGTAACTTCTAATCATTAAACCTCTACAATTGTTGTATTTTATTTGAACTATTAAAGTTCAGTGCCTTCTAACTGCCTGCCGTACTGTACATACTGCTGTTACAAAACATCTGCTTTATTATAACCAAACATTTGCTGCTTAATATAAACTTTTATGAGCATTTCTCTCCCTCTACATTATTCTCATCTACTTCACATTGCAGATGTTTTGCATAATAATAATAATAATAATAATAATAATAATAATAATAATAATAATAATAATAATATGGTCTCTGTCCTGGTGCTCAGTCTGCTGAAGGAGGTTAAAACTGCAGCCCCAGTGACATTCCTACCTATTATTGTACTTCCACATGTGTGCTATTTATTCAGGTTAAATCTACACATGGTTCACCTACACCTCCCTCAGTCTGGTCTGTCTGAGCAGGTCTGGTTTCGACATGTCCAGTTTCAGTGGTTTGAAAACATTCACCATAAACTTTGTTTAACTCATGCAGTGTTTAGTCTGTTTGAATGTGACCCTGGTGTTTGACTGACTGTGGTCCTGTACACTGCAGAACAATGTCATTAGGGACGCATCAGTATCATCAGGTATTGGTGTAACACTGTGGTCATGTACTCATACTGTAGAACTGTTACATTACTGTTACACCAGTAGAACCTCGCAGCACTGCTTCTCTCTCTGTAATCCGTTATAGCAGTGTGTTTCTTCATCTGTCTGTATTTCACTTGCCAGCTGTGTTTTATTTCGTTGTGCATAAAAAAAGGAAATTTAGGAATTATAGAATTATTTATTACATTTGGTAAAACAATAAAGAGCAACAATGTTATAAACTGTTGTTTTAATGTTATAAACAATGTTATAAAATGTTATACAGCTGCTTAAAGATAACCCCAGGCCTTTTTTTTTTTTCAATTAAAACAAAAAGATCTATATAATTTAGAATTTGGCTTACTCTTGGTTTAACAGTATGATGTGATGTTTGATAATGATGGTGATAATGGATCTCTTCCAGGATTTCCAACTCTTACAGTCATCATTAGTGTGTCTGTGGTTCTAGCGCTGGTTCTTATTGCCCTGTTATTCACTGTCACCCTACAGAGGAAAAAGAGAACACAAGGTAATGCACGCATACACACACACACACACACACACACACACACACACACACACACACACACACACACAGTTTCATTCACTCTGTTGTTTCGTTCTTTTAAAACAGACCACATGATCTTTGTCCATTCCTCCAAAGTGCAATTTTTATGCTCTCTAGTAAACTGAAGCTTTTTTTTATTGTTTTTTTTTTCTAATGCAAAAACAGCTGTTTAGCTCTAATCCTGTCAGCTCTTGTTACTGTGTGTGTATAAAAATGTTCTTACTTTTACTAGTCCAGACATCCAGCAATCACTAATTGGTGTTTTGTAAAGTAGCTACAGTTACAATATTTTGTTACAGTGACTAGAAGTGGGTTAAATCTATTAGGCAGCAAGGAAACATTTTGTACCTAAAGGTCGGAGAAACTCCTGGGATGTTCTTGATTTGTAGTGTTCAGCACGTACAAGGCTCACTGCTGCACATGGGAGTGAAGGCTGGCACGTGGAGTCCAATTCAATAGAAGAGCTACTGTAACACAAACTGATGAAAAGGTTAATGCTGCCACTGATAGACAAGAGGTCAGAACACACAGAGCATCACTGTGTTGGTGGCGAATGGGGGAACTTACATAATATTAGGCAGGTGGTCATTAATGTATTTCTGGTACAAGAAAAACAAACAAACAACAATTACAACAACAAATACATACAGTACTGTACAGGTATGAACAAGAACAACGACACACACTAAAGCAAGAACATGAAATGAAAAATGATTGCTGTTCTTTCAGCATTTAAAGTGGAACGTCTGTGTTATCATCTCAGAGCATCATTTCCAATCGCTTATATTAAACTACACAACCAAACATATAAAACTCACCATCGTCGCAATTCTTAGATATTTACTTTATATTAAATCACTCTTCGTCTCCCTTCTCATGTCTCCACAGGCTCTGAAACAGAGACACACACAGAGGTACGTGCCACTGATTTGCTTCAGGTATCACTTCTACAATCAGCTTATTTACAACCAGATTAATTTCTATTTTCCATTTCAGAAAAATCAAGATAGTGAAAACTACGAAAATGTTGTTCCTGTCCAAGAAAGAGAAAAATCCTATTTTTCTGAATCTGTATATCAGAGTTTAGACCCAGTCACAAAGGAAAGAGATTCCGTCTACCAGAGTCTAAACGTAACTAATAACTGGAGGGGGCAGAAATACTAAAAAACTCAAGTCACAAAGTACAAGTGTTGCCTAAAAACACACTTTACTACAAGTATAAATAAGATCTAAAGTGCAATTTAGGTACAAACGTACAAGTGCTCCACACATTTTATTTCTTCTGGATATCTATCAGACCAAATTACTAATAAACAGTAATATAAAAACAGTAATATAAAATCATATATTGATGATAATATACAGTAATTCAACATGAATATAAAAGTCTAGTAGAAATGAGTTTTCTGCAGAATCTCCAATGTTCATTACCTGTGTTCAGATTATTTACAAGTTTAACGCTTATTCTCTTGTAAGCATTTAAAAGTGATAAACATTATATTTTATATCAATGTAACCCTTGTGTGGTGTTTAAATGTTTAATAATAAGAAAAATTATATAATAATTTTTTTAACTCTGACTCTTTGGTCGTGGCTTATTTTCAGTG
Source organism: Clarias gariepinus (assembly GCF_024256425.1). Classification (NCBI taxonomy): domain Eukaryota; kingdom Metazoa; phylum Chordata; class Actinopteri; order Siluriformes; family Clariidae; genus Clarias; species Clarias gariepinus. The sequence continues at coordinate 4,418,779 of NC_071117.1, forward strand.
TATATATATATATATATATATAAACATTTTCAATGATCCTGTACACCCCCGCTACACATTTATATTACATAGAGGATGTTTGGGTCCACTAGACCCGGGGCTAATAAAAGTGTAAAAATTGTAGGTTCTGTGTACCTTCACTGTGCCCTCCTCCTGTCTGTGCCTGCTGTAAGTATGTGCGTGTAAGTAAGTGAAAATATTGTGTTTTGGCCTTTTCATTCAACACAGGGTTACATACCATATTGTGTCTGTTCTCAAATTCCTGCACACTTTACCCTCTGCCTTATGGGAGCCAATCTTTATTTGCTCCTATTATGTGTTTTTCATATCCCAATTTGGGGACCGGACACAATAAATATAACTTTGTGGTTCCTTAACACAACTTATCAAGATGGTGAAAATGTTATCTGTTCAGAAGACATTATAATTGAATTTGGAAGAGTAAGATGCTTTTGATGATGATGTAGAGGAAGATGATCACAGAAGCCCGTCAGCAGCTCGTAAGTGAAAAAATATGGATGTCAAAAAATTTGGAAAAGTAATGGTCTTCTTGCCCAAAGAAATGAGCCACCATGCATGGCTGCCGGTGTGATAAGGATTCAACCAGGGCCAACAGGGATGGCAGTTTCTCATGTGCAGGAAATTAAGTCTTCTTTTAAACTTTTCATCCCAGCTTCCATCCATTATTCTGGATTGCAATAATTTTTAAGGAAGGCATGTTTTTTGGTACCAAGAGAAAAAGTGATGGACCAAACCCATTTACATGCCCACTTTAGGGTTCTTATCTTTGTTGGAGTTTTCAGGTCCAAAGGGGAATCCATATGCAGGATGCAGAAACTGGCAGAGAATATTTCCATTCATGTCTCTGAACAAAACTTCCACATAATTTCCAGGATTGGACCGCCTCCCCCTATTGGCCTATATAACCCTTGGCCTATTATTCTAGGATGCAGCCAGTAACAACAAAAAGAAGTGCTGTGAAGTGTGTGGACCCAAGAAGGACAGAGAAACACTATGTACATTCATCAAGAACTGCATATGCACCACATACACAGTAAAACGCCACTCCTTATGTGTTGTATAGGCTGGTATAAAAAGGCAATGTGTTCAGTGGGGCTGATTTGTTGGCTAGACTGACATGGTTCAGCTTTTGTTGTGTAAAATGACGTGAATGTAGCGGTGCGGGTCTCACGAGGGGCAAAACCGCACATAAATTGTCCAGAACGGGCAGATCCACAGGTTGCTACCCCACAGAGTTCTAAACAGGAAAAGGTGCGGCCATTTAAAGACACGCGGTTGCCACGCAACGCCACAATCAGTGTGAATGCACCTCACCTGGCAGCGTGTTTATTTAAGGGTCCTGATACCTCCACACTTTGTGCGATCATTTAGGTAGCACTGGTAAGGTATCAGGGTCAAGACAAAGACAAAAAAGAAGGAAGGAAGGAAGGAAGGAAGACAGACAGACAGACACACAGACAGACAAAGCGCGCTGTTGAGAGACAGACAGACAATTCAATTCAATTCAATTTTATTTATATAGCGCTTTTAACAATGGTCATTGTCTCAAAGCAGCTTCACAAAGATGAAAGAAATTCACAAAAATTGAAAACAAAGACAGACAAACAAAGCGTGCTGTTGAGAAACAGAGGCAAAGCCCAAGAGGCAAAGCCCAAGCCTCTGCTTTCCTAAGACGCCGGCAAGAGAGTGAAAGAGAGCGGCACGCGTCAGTCCAGTGAGGATACTCCCGAGAGGATATTAGTTTTTATTGTTAGTTACCAGAGCCCCGTCTTTTCTCGTGTAGACAGCAGGGCTCTGTTTATTTTGTGTTTTCAGTTTTCGTTTTTTTCCTTTTAAGTTTATTAACTAATAATACCACACCATCTCCAAGCGGAAAGGTCTTCCCGTGCGCATCATAAGCCTCTCACAAGCTCCTATTTCATTGACCCTCTCAGAAGCCCTGCATTGAGGCTCTTATTAATATTATAACATCTCGTGGTGCAGCTCTCCAAAATGCAGCACATGACAGTGAAAGTTCTAATTAAGTTCACATAAATTAAAATCAATAGTTGCTTAATTTTTTAATCTGTTGCTTTTTTCACTCATATTGATAATTGATCTTTATTACATTTTATTTAAAAAAAAAAAAACAAGTAGCACTTTAATTCTTAAATGTGATCTAACAAAGGTAACGGGCAAATATTAACCATATATCCTGTGTATATTGCTTATAATTAGGATGAAGTAAACATCTATTTAGTATTTTAACACAAAATTGATTGAATGTGTTGAATTAAAAACTACAAAAAGCAGCGGATTGACCAGACCCGGAAAACTGGCTGAATAACAAAATATGAACACCACACAAGGGTTAATCTGTTAAAGTCATAATAATTATTTTTATGGTTACTTTTGACATGGCTGGACAAAAAGATGTGCACAAAGAACATTACAGATATAATGTTGAGTAACTTTCAGCATTGGTTTTATGGAAAAAAAGAGCCTTACAACAGTGCTGCTCTGCTGTACCTGTAGTTTCATGTTAAGGAAGCTATGGCTCTTCAGATGCTTAAAATAAATTTTGTTGGGATTTGGTGTAATAGACTAACACAAAGTTGCACATACTTGTGCGATGAAGAAATAGAATATTTTTTTTTTAAAGAAATTAATATTTAAAAAAGTGTGGTGTGCATTTGTGTTCAGCCTCCTTAAGTCAATAGTTTGTAGAGACACTTTTCACTGCAATTACAGCTGCAAGTATTTTGGGGTGTGTCTAACAGCTTCGCACATCTAGAGAGAAAAATATTTGCCTGTTCTTCTTTGCAAAATAGCTCAAGCACAGTCAGATTAGCTCAAGTCAATTCTCAGTTAGATTAAGGTCTAGACTTTGACTGGGCTATTCTTAACACATGAGTATCTTTGATCAATCAGAGCTTTTATGTTATTGATGAGGCTTCATGGGCTATTAGCAGATCACAAGACGGATGTTTGAATCATGTAATATTTTGAATACATTATATAATGCAACAGACATGAAGTAATTTTGGCTTACTCGCCTTTTTTGAATTGTTTTACTTTAGCCACATTTGTTGGGGGTTCAAGCAAAAACACATGTTTAAGGTCATGCCTGGAGCATCTCAAATGGATTTAAGTCCAGACTTTTTTTTTTTTAGTTATTGTGAACTTACTTTCATTTTTTAATCACTGTGAATGTGAGAAATGAAAGCTTAACAGACTAGCAATATTTTAAGTTTAATTAGTAAAGCATAAAACATTGAATAATGCATTAAGAGACACATTACTCAGTTACATAACTTTCAGTGTCTAGTTGAAATGTTTTCTACTATAAACTGGATCATTCAAATGTTGATAAAAAAAATATGATCAAAATACATCTCCATATCATACTCACAATCGTGTACATCTCACCCAAGTCTTACGGAGATGTAAGGTAGTCTCTCTCCATGATGTGCTGGTGTGTATCACAGTATGGTAGAGGGCCTGAGCCATACACTCCTCATTTTTGTCTAGCTCATCTCTTTCAAGGTGACCACACCTCCTCTTCTTTTACCTGTTACTTCTGTCTCATCTCATAAACATGTGTAAAGTTGAAAATTGAATTAAAGTGCTTTGTTCAGTTCCACAGAATAAAGTAATATTCATGAAAACTTTTCCACATTGCAAAGTGTTTACTGGCTGCTGAATAATCAGAGGGAAACCTTTATGTATTTAAACATCTAACATTTGCTCATGTACTTATTTTACTCCTTCTTAGATTATGGCTCAGAAATTATTCATGACCTTCCATTGGTCGATGTCAGACCAGGAACAGCTACGCAGGAATCATGATAATAAAAGGGGGAAAGCGTCCTCTCCTTGTCCCTGTCCCAGGCTCTGGATCATGGCTGGTCTTATTGGGTTACAGCACTTATATAAGTCCAGATGTTACTGAACTCAAAACTTTCAGGTGTATGAGCATGCAGAGGTACAGGTCAAACCCTGCCCTAGTCTCCCTCTTTCTGCGTCTTATTAAGCATGTTTCTATTCTTTCTTGGAGAACATTACAGTATTCACTCATGATAAGTTCTATTCTATTCTATTCTATTCTATTCTATCCTAATGGAGTGGATCTAGATCACTCAGATATTACAGACACTAATATTAAAGGTTGATAAAACAAAACATATACTCTAGCTTCTACATTAGTTTACATTGCAAGTACACGAGTTCACTGCTAATAACATTAACAACATAACCGAAAATGTCTTATAGCAGCTGAGCTTAACACACACACACACACACACAGGCACGTGCACACACACACACACACACACCCACACACACACACACACACACGCACACACTTCCTGAGCGGTTTTCTGTCACTGGCTGAAAAAGTGGAAGTGACCAAGTGTTAATTTATTCTAACATCACAAAAATAGACCGTGTACAGTCACAGAGACAGAGACAGTGAGTGTGTGTACGATAACTAACAGAACATTTTTAATTATTATTATCTGAGGAGTTTGTGAGTCTGGATGTAGAATGGAGATGGTCCTCATCTTCACCTTCTGCCTGATTCTAGGTAAGTACAAACACTTCCAAATCCTCATCAGTCTCAGTGTTCAGTATCAGTGTCACATTAAAGCTTTGCACTGATGGACATTTAGCACAGAACTTTTATAGAGAGGTTCCAGTGTTTAAAGTAGTGAAGTTCTCAGGGGTGCTGAGAGCTCCTGGTTATCTTCAGAAGCACACAGAGGAGCTTCCACTTCACTTACTGCATGAGGAAACCTACATGTTCAAGTCACCTACACATGGGAACATTATCTCTACTTATTTTCAGTGTAAAATTGACTTTGAAGAGTTTGTGTATCTGTATACGAGCTGAACAACAGTCCTTAACTACAGGTTATGTGTTTAAAGATCAGGACTAATGCTTTATCAGTGCAGTCGGCCTGCAGTCTCATCTCTCTTCTTCCTGTTGTTCAACACAGAATGTTAACAGAATGTGAGTTCTGTTGTTCAACACATTTTACAGAATGTAAGTTTAGTGTTTTCTATCGAGTCTAGCCAAGAGCAGATAGTCCTGTTGTAGGACGTGTAGGATTTAGATTGTATAATTTTTTCTTTTTTAAATACCTGTATTGGTTTTTGCATATTATTCAAATTCTCTGACCGAGTAATTTGATTGGACAACAGGCATTCTGGTTTTAACATGCATTAATGACACTAACTGTGTGTCTCACCATGCGTGAGAGTAGGTCTGTACGGTCCGCAGTACTGAGAAGAGAGCAGCTGGCTGACAAAACCAACATTCACAACCAGTCACTGAAGCACTTTCAGCAAGAACACACATCTGATAACGGTATGTCGTGTCAGCAACTTGCTGTGTCCTTAGTATTGGTATATGTTTTCTTAGCCCAGTCTTGACATTTCAACATTTGTGCCTTGTTCTGTGGCGGTTGGGCTTCAGCCTTCCTTACCTTGACCATGTCTCTGAGCACTGACCACCTTGTACTTCAGGGCACACCAGGTAATTTGTACTGTAGTTCTGGAATATGACACCACTGGAGGATAATGAATTCCTGGTAGCTTCACATTAAATTCTTCTCAAATTTTTGCCACTGTTTTTCTCAACACATTTTTTGCAATCATGTTAACTTTTTGCAACAAATTGTTTGATGGTTCTCTGATTGCACCCCAACATCTCACAGACTTCTTAAAATTTTTGACTGTTCAGAGTAAGTTAAATCTATTTTTTGCTTCCATTTTGCCCAAGGAAAAGAAGCTGCCTAATAATTAGACACACCATGATATAGGATGTTGATATTAAATATAAAATAAATCTTGTAAGTTTCTCGGGACTGTCCATGTCCTCCATGTCCTTTATTCCCTTCACCTTTTAGCTACATACTGTAGTACCAGTAAGAAGTACTTAAAACTACTCTCAGCCTGTTAATAACACTAACTGTTGGTCACCAGCTCCGCCAGTTGCAGTTGATTAGTTCCGCCAGGTCTGAAAGGATACGTGTTGGCAGAGCAGAATAACTGTTTAAACAGAGAAACAAAACATGATATGCTGATAATAAATGGTGTTTGTGGATCTGTTGTATAAAAGAAATATCACACTCAAGGTTGAGTGTTAATGTTGTGTACGGAATAGCATCATAACTGTGATATCTTCAGTATTCGGGCTGCATTCTAGTGCCAAGCTTGTGGGGATTTTACTAATTAAAAAAGTCTGAGAACAGGAAGGGTTATGATTGGTCCACCATGTGGCGCAGTGAAATCAAGTACTAAGAAATCCAAATGGTTTTCCAGAGAAAACAGCACCGAATATATATATATATATAAATATATATATATATATATATATATATATATATATATATATATGTACACTCAACAAAAATATAAACGCAACACCTTTGTTTCTGCTCCGATTTTTCATGAGATGGCCTTAAAGATCTAAAATTCATTTCAGATACACAATATTACCATTTCTCTCAAACATTGTTCACAAATCAGTCTGAATGTGTGATAGTGAGCTCTTCTGCTTTGCTGAGATAATCCATCCCACCTCACAGGTGTGCCACATCAAGATGCTGATCTGACATCATGAGTAGTGCACAGGTGTACCTTATACTGCACAGAGATACCGTGATGAGATCCTGAGGCCCATTGTTGTGCCATACATCCATGAACATCACCTCATGTTTCAGCAAGATAATGCTCGGCCCCACGTTGCAAGGATCTGTACACAGTTCTTGGAAGCTGAAAATGTCCCAGTTCTTGCATGGACAGCATACTCACCAGACATGTCACCCGTTGAGCATGTTTGGGATGTGCTTGACCGGCGTATACGACAGCGTGTACCAGTTCCCACTAATATCCAACAACTTCGCACAGCCATTGAAGAGGAGTGGACCAACATTCCACAGGCCACAATTGACAATCTGATAAACTCTATGCAAAGAAGATGTGTTGCACTGCATGAGGCAAATGGTGGTCACACCAGATACTGACCGGTTCTGAGTCCCCAGACCCCCAATAAAGCAAAAAAAAACTGCACATTCCAGGGTGGCCTTTTATTGTGGGCAGTATAAGGTACACCTGTGCACTACTCATGATGTCAGATCAGCATCTTGATGTGGCACACCTGTGAGGTGGGATGGATTATCTCAGCAAAGCAGAAGTGCTCACTATCACAAATTTAGACTGATTTGTGAACAATGTTTGAGAGAAATAGTAATATTGTGTATCTGGAATGAATTTTAGATCTTTAAGTCCATCTCATGAAAAATCGGAGCAGAAACAAAGGTGGTGCGTTTATATTTTTGTTGAGTGTATATATATATATATATATATATATATATATATATATATATATATATATATATAAAACAAACCAAATTTCACTGAAAAACTGAAACTAAACTGAAACTTTTCTAAACAGCAGCACTGTAAGCATAAGTCTAAATAACTAAAAGTTAGTTAACATTCATATAGTACAATTTCTGGTCCAGGGGGAAAATAGAAAAAAAAAAAACAGTACAGAAAGAGACGGCTGCAGCATTGCAAAATAATCAAACCTGTAATCACAGAAAAAGATACTGTAGTCCTTTCTGCCCTTAAACACTTAAAAGTAAAACACCCAAAAGTTCATTCCTACAGTAACATCACAGCTGAGCTGATATACAGTACATCAGCACTCCCTCTCATGCAATACTGCGTCATTATGCAACACTACACACACACACACACACACACACACACACACACACACACACACACAGGAACGTACCATATAGATGTTATTAAAACTTGTTCTATTCTGCTGCATCTTCTCTCACAATTGTCACATCATTTATTTAATATTCATCATTATTTGTCATCACAGACACTTCAAAATAATTATCAGTGTTAGATTAAAACTTTGCACTGATAGACATTTATTACTAAAGCAGATTATTAAAGCATCACAGACAGTCCAGCCGAGAGCAGATAACACTGTTGCATTTTATCAGCAACTTTGAACTGGGGATCAAACCTGGTTCACTGACACGGTAAAGGAAGTGTGATGTAGCAATGAGCTACAATAAAGAGTAGAAAACAACAATGTAATAAAAAAATATATTGTAGCATCAAAATTAATAAATGAACAGCCTGAGGAAAGAGTTGAATAAAAACAATTTAGAATTTCTAAGAGAAACACAAATTCAGTCTAATCAGTAATCTACAAAGTCAAATGCATAAAGTGAGCACACACAGTACAACTAGAGATCCACAGATTCAGGAGTAAGAAGAAAACATCCAATAATAAAATAAAAATAGTTAATAAAATAAAATTTCAGTTAGGGAGTAGAGGACAAGGTATACATGCAGTGTGTCTCAATTTAGGGTCACATCCTTTGAAGAACATATTTGAAGCATGGACCCCCCCCCCCCCCCCCCCCCTCCCCCCCCCCCCCACACACACACACACACACACTCTCTCTAGCTTGCAGACAAGGGGGGGGGAATTGGCTCAGTTGTGATCATGTGACTCTCTACGTCAAAACAAGAAGCGCATGCGTGCTACATGACACTCGATGATACTGAGTACTCATATATAAAGAATCCCTCGTTTTTTTCAAGTCAAAAGACACACATGCAATATTTTGCTACAGACTTATTCTGCTCTTGTCTTATATGTTACACCATGGTCCTAGATCATATTTCATTCCACTGTATATTATTCTCCAGCTGGTACTGATGATGTAACTACAGTAACTGGATACAGAGGACGATCAGTTCAAATTAAATGTTCCTACACATCTGGATATGAAAACTACAACAAGTATCTCTGCAGAGGTAAATGTTCCACCTGGGACCTTAAAGACGTTCCTGTTCAGTCTGGATCTCCTGCTAAAGACTCCAGATTCTCTCTGTATGACAACACAACAGCCAAAGTCTTCACTGTCACCATCACTGATCTGAGACCAGAGGATGGAGGAACTTACTGGTGTGGGATAGATCGGGCAGGGAAGGATATTTACACAGAGATTCTACTGCTGGTTAAAACAGGTGAGTGTTAAACGAAGCAGAGTAAACTATCCCACACATTAATTCATTTGTTATAAACATATTGTGATTGTGATAAATTAGACTCAATATCAGGATCTTTAATCCAGATACTGTAATGTTAATCTGGAACATAAAACGAACTGCTTTCATTCCATTTTTTCAGATGTTCTTACCACGACTACTGTCTCACACACCACACACTCCCTGAGTACATCAGTACATGCTGAGAGCACACACTCATCATCAGGTATGAACTTCTTGATTGTCCTCATGTCGTATATTTTTATTTCAGCTAATCCACAAATTGATGTTACCTTCTCAACCACCGCTCGCCCATCGCAGGGTTCGTACAATATCATGTGTTCTTTGTCTTCTACAGGATTATTTTTTTTCTCATCTACACCAGGAAGTGAACACAGATCAAACCATTTTGGACAAATAATTAACCAAACATTTGGTGCTAAATTGAAACAAATAACACCTCACATCTTTTCATGAGCATTTTTCTACATCTACATTATCCTCATCTACTTTACATTGCAGATCTTTTGCAAAAAAATAAAAATAAAATAATAATAATAATAATAATAATGATAATAATAATAATAATAATAATATGGTCTCTGTCCTGGTGCTCAGTCTGCTGAAGGAGGTTAAAACTGCAGCCCCAGTGACATTCCTACCTATTATTGTACTTCCACATGTGTGGTATTTATTCAGGTTAAATCTACACATGGTTCACCTACACCTCCCTCAGTCTGGTCTGTCTGAGCAGGTCTGGTTTCTACATTTCCAGTTTCAGTGGTTTGAAAACATTCACCATAAACTTTGTTTAACTCATGCAGTGTTTAGTCTGTTTGAATGTGACCCTGGTGTTTGACTGACTGTGGTCCTGTACACTGCAGAACAATGTCATTAGGGACGCATCAGTATCATCAGGTATTGGTGTAACACTGTGGTCATGTACTCATACTGTAGAACTGTTACATTACTGTTACACCAGTAGAACATTGCAGCACTGCTTCTCTCTCTGTAGTCTGTTTTAACAGTGTGTCTCTTCATCTGCCTGTATTTCACTTGCCAGCTGTGTTCTATTTTGATATGCATAAAAAAAGCATATTTAAGAATTATAGAATTAATGATTACATTTGGGAAAAGACTAAACAACAATGTTATAAACTGCAGCTGGTAAAGATAACCCTAGCCCTCTTTCAAATGAAAGCAAGAGATCCAATTGATCAGAACATGAGTTTAATTTAGATTACACAGTACGATGATGTCTCTCTTCCAGGATTTCCAACTCTTACAGTCGTCATTAGTGTGTCTGTGATTCTGGTGCTGGTTCTCATTGCCCTTATACTCACTGTCGTTCTACAGAGAAAAGACAAGACCCAAGGTACTATAAACACACACACACACACACACACACACAAACACAAATATAGTTTCATTTACACAACACTTTAAAGTGTTAACAAATAAAGAGAAAAGTCTAAAGATGTCCATGTGTGGGGGTGAAAATGTAAAGCAGGTAAAAATGTTTGAGGTTGTCACTGGAACATGATGACAGGTATGAAATAATTATTAAATTGTTGGTATAATAAATGTATACAGTTAAGATGTATAATAGACTGCCTGTGGACAAATTAGTTTCAACACACATTGTGCACTTGTCTTTTGTGACATTCTGACTTTAAAGTACAAAATAAAATCAATCTGATCTCATGTGCTACAGATCCTTAAACACATTTCATTACCATGGAAATCTAAAAGTACAAGTTATTTCTTTTAACTCACATTATTGTTACAACATAATACACTGCATAGCCAAAAACGTCTAAACACCAAAATCTTCCTGGGCCACCTTTTTCTTTCACAGCCACTGTCTGCCATGGCATTGTTTAAACACCCATGCATTCAACGCCCATCTCTCATCATCTCAGGACTCTGGTTCATGTGTGAAAATAATTCCTCACACTCCCAAAACCTCCCTTTCACACTCTAAGTCCTGGAATATGGCGGGTGCCATCAGGGAAGAAAACTTCCATAGATGTGATAACCTGGTGATTCAGTACATTCAGGTGGTCAGCTGACTTCATTTTATTGCCACATAACGTTGCTGAGTCTGGCAACAAAAAAACTACAAAAAAAGACAAATAAGCTATATTTGTTATTTACGCAAAATTAACTAGCTTCTCAGCTAATTGAAAGCATGCCTGACAGATATTACCGATGAAATTATGAAGAAGTTTCTTTATAGCTGTGAACTTACAAAGTGAACATCTACCTGGCATTTCTATTTCAAGCATGATTATTAGCTAACAAAATAATACACCAGTTAGGCGGATGAGTAGATAAACTACTGGCTTCTGGATATTTCTTGAAAAAGTTGAGGAAGTAAAACTCACATCCTGTCCTGTCCACAATTCAAAATGGAGTTTTAATTGAAGGAACCAGTGACACCAGTGGGTTGCTTATCAGAGGGTCCAGGGCCTAATCCCTGCCACCACCAGGTTGCCTTTGTTAGGGCACTTAACCCTACTGTATGCCCAGATGCAGGGTGCTCTCAGTGCCAGTCCCACATCTGGGGAAAATTGTGAGTTATGGCAGGAAGGACATCCGGCTCCTGTGGCAGTAACTTATGGATCAAATGATCTGATGTGGCGACATGAGAAAGGGAAACAGGGAAAGGGAAAGATGTGAGAAAGGGAAAAAGCCCATGAAAATTATTATTATTATTATTATTGTTGTTTGTGTTTATATTTAAATTTGTCATTTAGCCTTAATGTAAAATGGTTAAATGTGTTTTCTCCCCCACTCTCAGCCTCCTCTCCTGGCCAACCTGCACAAAGTTCCTCAGCTCTCCATATGGTAAGTTGCGTTTGTCCAAAATCTTCTTTGGGGTCAACAACCTACAGAAACAGTGTGGTGGATAGACACATGTTTAAATCCAGTACTGATGAATGTAATCAAACCCACAAACCCCAGCAATTAACAGATGAGTTTTTACATTCGTGTTTGAGCAAAACAATCCCTAAACTGTGCTGCACACTGACTCTCCAGGCGTAACCTTGATCATCACTGGACTAAAACAAACACTTGCAATAGCTGGGTTTCTGTTACAATTTGTACGTGTGAAGGTGAATTATAAACAAAATCCTTGTTATGTTTTAGGTCAAATACTTAGATTTGACACCACGTGTTTTACACATTGGACAATAACAATGGGTTTATCCACTCTTTCGGAATTCAAATTCAGGACTCGAGACAAAGCACACAAGTTAAAAAGCAATTATATTTCCAGTGTGCCACAGGGAGGACTGAACTTAATAATGAAACTGGTCTTGGTAGGTCTGACATTTACCTAGACCAAAGACAAACATGTACTGTCTATAAAACAAGGAAACACCCCTTTGTAATAAAGCTGACAGGAAGTCTATAGTAACTCTCACATTCATCCTTTACAACCTGCATCTCAGCACAGACAAAACATCAAACCTTGATGAGGAGGGGCTACAACAGCAGAAGTCCACATTATGTTTGACCTCTGAAAGCCTGCTGATTATCTGTAAAACAGGATGGACTGGGACCATGAATGTAAACGCAAATCAGTTTTATTAAGTGCAAATCTATTAACAAGCATTATTTTATAATTAATTTTCATGTGACAAGAGACATATGTCATCGTTTCTGCCTGGTTGGATTCTCTACCTGAGAATGCGGATATTGAGTGGAGGAGCTGTAGTTAATTCAAATTGAGTGACTCAGGTGGTTAAGGCTCTGGGTTACTGATGGTGGGTTGGAGATTTAAGCCCCAGCACCACCATGCTGCAAATGTTGAGCCACCATCTACTGTACATGGTGCTGTCACAGACTGTCAAGTCCTTAAGCAAGGCCCTTATCCTTATCCGCTCCAGGGATGGTGTGTCCTGGGTGACCCTCCAAAATGACCCCAGGTCCAAACGGGGATATACAGGAAAGCCACAAAGAAGGGAGACTATATTAAAACTCTGCACACACACACACACACACACACACACACACACACACACACTTGAAGCCTGGACTTGAACCCTTAACCCTGGAGGTGTGAAGCCACAGTGATAACCAATATGCCAATGCAGGCCACCAAACTTATGACAAATTGAATAAAAACAAATCTATACCAAACTTAGACTGTATCTACAATCTTAACTATTAAGTGCTTAATATTTTACAGGAATGCATTTTTATGTTTTGTACACACTTCACACTTTTTTTTCTCTTCCTCTGGTCAGGTTCCATGTCCTATCTATGATTTTGAGGAGACTGAAGACAGCAGATGTCTTTCTAACACACTTTACTCCACTGCTCTGCCTCCCTCAATCCCGTCTGAGATTTATTCCAACACTGGATTAAACACAGTTCCGCCTGATTCACTAGCTGGTGTTGCTCCGCCAACAGTCGAGAAATTTGATGAAAGTTCAATGTATGCAGCAGTGAGTTTTGACACCATGTCTAATTGATCAGATCCATGTGAATATGCTACTGTTAACAAAAATAGATAGATATCACTAGTTAGCCTACTTCAGAATGCTAATAATTCTGAGCTATTTTTAATTTGCGTCTAACATTACATTAGAGTTTGTTGTGCTATAGTGCTGATTGGTCAGTAGGTTTACTTTAACTTTCTATAACACCAGAGTGGATTTAAAAAGTATGCCATAAACGTGTATGAAAATTTGCTGTACATGTCTGATTTTACTTTTGTTTAACACAATATTATAAAGTAAGATTAAGTATGCAGAGTAGAATGATGAAATATTCATGAACTTGTTTATATTTCTTTTTTATAAAATATGGAATAATAATGTAAGGGGTAATATAGCACTGTAACCGGTATCGGTATGGGCTAGGTTCGACCGTCTAGAGAACTTTATTAATCCCAGAGGGAAAATGTTTTGCTTGCTTTGATTAATTTACCAAAAAAGAAGAAATTAGATTAGACAAGGAAAAAAAAGAAAGAAAAATTAAGAAAAATAGCAATAAATAGAAGATAATTAATAAACACAATAATAACAAAATAACACAATTTACAATTAAATAATCCTCTGGTCTATACCAGCCCAGTATTTAACATTATTTATCCTGTTTCTGTGAGAAGCACTTGATGGACCGGACATCAAACACTTTCCCCCTCGTATGTAACAAGCTGAAGATTCTCTGTAAAAGGGAAGTGTTAAAAATCTACAAGTGATTCTTAAAGCCAATTCTGACATTTTTAGTCAGATTTTACTAGGTTGTCAATAAAGATAAAGCTTTAATAATGCATCAAGGATGTTTTTTGTCATTATCATTGTATTTTTTTTTATTCTTATTTCCTAGTTTTCAACAAGAATGTCATTTCCTATTTTTGTCTTGATGCTGTATCTCACTCTATCTTTTTCTCTTTTCACAGTATGTATATATATATATCCTCATGAACAATTTGAGAATTAAATTGCACATCAGTCACATGTTCGAACACATTATCTTAACTATTAAACTACAGTGTTAAAGTAAACAGTACATGCGTGCACGGATGTTGACTATATGAGTAGCGCATGCACACTGAGAGCGAGCATGCAAGGCAATTACTCACAATTCCACAGCGTGCGCGTGAAAGAGAAGATCCATTGGCTCAGTTGTGATCATGTGACGATCAGCGGCAAAAAAAAAGCGCATGCGTGTCATCACATGATACTCGTTTATCAAGGCAAAATTTGTAAATAGTAATAATTTTGCTCATCTTCGTGAGGGCTCGCAAACCGTGTTACTCGCAATCTGAGGTTCCACTATATGTATTGTCGGGATTATTGATGAATATAATGTGTTTATATATTAATTCATAACCTGCTCAGAGTATATATATATATATATATATATATATATATATATATATATATATATATATATATTCTGAGCAGGTTATGAATTAATATATAAACACATTATTTTCATCAATAATCCCGACCTCTGTTTATGAAAATGAGAGAGCAAATATGCAGTGTGTGATAATTTTAAATACATATGGGGTGGTCATCTGAATCTGAATGAGGAAATGCTCTATTAGTCTCTGCTCATATTGTGGGCTTCTTTCAAAAACGAGAGACCAGTTAATCTCCTCTAGTGTTATCTCGGATTACACAGACAAATGTACATTATTCTGTAATTATGTCAACATGTAAGCACTCATGCTGAAATCTTCTTGTTTTATCAGTTTCATAATCTATTTTCAAAATGTGCAACATACTTCAACATGTATCCTGGTCATTAAGGAATTGTGGTCAACCAATCTTATTAATATGACTGAACAATATTCCTAAAAAAAAAAAAAAAAAATGTGTGAATGTGTTTTATGGCTGCAAACCACTAGAGGACATCAGAGACATTTTGCCATCTCTTTTGAAACACCCTGTAAAGTCACTGATTAAAGTGTCATTTTGCACTTAACTAAAATTGCCTGTTGCACATGCATTATCCTGTAGACGAGAGAAACAAATACCTACCTATAATTAATGGCATTATTCTCTTACTACTTTAATAGGTAATATACAAATAAAAGACAGCTACAAATGAACAGAAGTAGGTTACTGAGAGCAGAACTTGGAACACTGGATAGATAAATATGTGAAGGTTTTTTCTTAGAGTTGCACCATCACTATTTAAAAATCCAGTCAGGAGGGTGTTGATCTATACTGATGAGAATTGCACTCTGTAACTCATCAAAAGCTGCAAAAACGTTTCGTACTTTGCTGTAACCCTGTTCCCTGAAAAGGCAGGAACGAGATGGTGCGTGAAAACGCTATGGGAACATCTTGTCATGTTGCCAGTTGTGAAGCATGTGTGTACCAAACACGCCAAATTTTTGGCTTTTATAACCTCGGTCAGGTGACGTCATCTGATAGGACGCACCTGCAGGTTATAAATAGGAGTGAACCGAAAACATTCCTCAGATTGATTTGTCTAAACGGACGTCCGGTCACATAGGCAGCCTTTTCAGGGAACAGGGTTACAGCCGAAAAGTAACCCGAGACGTTCCCTTTCAAAGGCTACACTCGATGCTGCGTGAAAACGCTATGGGAACGAGAGTACCAACGCCGCCGCACTGCGGCATGAACATCCAAACTATAGATGTAATAAATGCGTGTGGAGAGGACAACCCTCCGTGTCACACACTTGCTGCAGGGTAATACCTCTTGCTGGTGCAATAGATGAGGCGATCCCCCTGGTTGAATGAGCCCTGATTCCTAGAGGCGAAGTGAGCCCACGCGCCTCATAGGAGGGGGCAATAGCCCAGTGTAGTGGGGGCCACCCCCCGTTGCGGCCCCAGACCATGTAAAAGCTGCTCTGACTTACGCCACTAGCTGATGCGGTGGACGTAAATCTGAAGAGCACGTACTGGACAAAGTAAGTGAAGTCTTTCCTGCTCCGAAGCTGCACTCAAAAAAATAACTTGTTGAATGAACGTAATTAAATTATGGAAAGAATTTCCACCTGATTTAATGGCTTTCTTTCAGCGTTAAGCAATTTTGTTGGCCCAACTTAATGTTCTTAAGTTCAGTCAAATTAATTTTATTAGGTTCATTTAACTTATTTACTACAGCTGCGTCCAACATAATTTAATACTGTTAACATAAATGAATAGCGTTGGTACAACACATTTTTCAGTTGTAAATTAATTTGATCCAACTCAAGTAAATTTAAATTTCAAGCCCTGGTCAACAGAATTCTGTGAAGGAAGGAAACATAAGACAAACGGGATAAAACGGAGATTTTTATTTTACACCATCAGCAACTTACAAATGAGGTCTCAATTTGAAAAGATGTACAAAACATAAAACACCACAAATAAGTATTAATCATAGAAAAAAAAATAACACTAACAGAAACGTTTTGTACTTTATAACTGTCCGTTATGACTTTTAAATATGACCGTTAGAGACGGTTGGTCAGGAAACTCCTGAAGTCAGATGCAGTCAGGACACTTTCACTCACAACCTCCTGTAAAAAAATACAGAGATAGATTCAATTAAAATTCATGATACTTAATTTATCAAATGAACAATATTTATACTTTCTTCCTCTCGCTTCACAACTCATGAGAACAGACCGAAACCAGAACCGAACCGCAGATTAAGCACGCGCATATAACCGTCTGTATTTTAAGTGTGATTAAAAATACAAGAAATAGCTTAAACAAAAATAACGTCACTAAACATCGCTAAACAGCAGGTGACATTTATGTTCAGTATTTCGTTTCTATTTAGAAAGATGGGAATTAATTCCTGCTTACCTTTTCCACACGCGCGCCAAACGTTTGTCTTCTCAACACGCTGTGTTCTCTTCTCGCAATATTTCCGGTTTTGCTATTTCCGGTTTTCATAGTGACAAGATCTCTTTGGTTTATCTCAACATAATTAAATCTAATACATGTTAAGTTGTTGAATTTCATGTAAATACAACATAATTTATTCATGTTCATATTGGAAACATGAAATTATTATGTACAAAACACATATTACATTTTAGTACATGTAACAGGTAGCCATGTTCATTTTTTTGAGTGTGTAAAGGCGGAGGACAGAAGGCTTCAAAACAATAGGATGCATGTTGGCAAATGTGTGCGGAGAGGACCAACCCTCCGCGTCACATACTTGCTGCAAGGGAATACCTCTTGCTAGTGCAATAGATGAGGCGATTCCCCTGGTTGAATGAGCCCTGATTCCTAGAGGCGAAGTGAGCCCACGGGCCTCATAGGAGAGGGCAATAGCATCTCTCACGCAGCTTGTGGCCCCGAAACATGTAAAAGCTGCTCTGACTTATGCCACTGGCTGATGCGGTGGACGTGAATCTGAAGAGCACGTACTGGACACAGTGAGTGAAGTCTCTCCTGCTCCGAAGCTGTAAAGGCGGAGGACAGAAGGCTTCAAAAACAATAGGGATGTCCGATCCTTTTAGAGAGGTAACACCATTTAGAAAAAACATCTTAAGGGTCAGAAACCTGAGGCGCTGACTCTAGTGGTTCAACAAGGGGCACAAGCCAAAGGACAAATTTTTTCTGCAGAAACTCCAGCACTGAAACAATTCGGCAGTGGACTGGGTCTACCTGCTTCGTCATGCACCAACTTTGGAATACATTCTATTTGAGGGGAGGCAGTCCTAGTACTTAGAATAGTCTTAATTTCGCTGGCTGGAAGACCAGCTTGACTTCAGTCAGAGAGTAGTAAAAGAGACATTTGCTGATCTTGCGAGGCAAAGAGGTCCACCTCCGCTACATGAAATTTTCCCAGAATGTAAATTGCCCTGAGGGACAGGAATCTGGTGCGCTAGCTATTTAGCGGCGCGAGCACAGTCCGCCCTGGCGATTAATATATGAGACTGCCATAGTGTTGTCCACCCGCACTAGGACATGGTAGTCTCAACTGCTGGAGGAAGTGCTTTAGGGCCTGAAATAGAGCCATGATTTTGAGGCAGTTGATGTGTCGCGCAAAAAGATGGCCCCTCCAGCTCCCTTGGGCTGGACGGTCATTTAAGACCGCACCCCAGCCCATGAGGGAAGCGTCTGTCGTTAGCATCTGCGACGACAAGACGAACTTAGAGTGGGACCCAGAGTCAGAAACCGGGGTCTGAACCACATAGGAAGGGTACAAAGCACCTGGCGCGTAGCCCTTATTGGGGATTGGCCCCAGAGTAAAATTCCCTGGTTCTTAGCTACAAACTGAAATGCTCTCATGTGCAGAAGGTCCAAAGGTGTCACCGTGGATACAGCTGCCATGAGAGCTAAGATCTCTGAAAGTGATGGTCACTTTCTGGTCTAGCTTGATTTCCTTGACGGTGTTGAGAATGGATTCGACACGAGCGGGGGACAGCTGTGCCCGCTTACGCTCAAATTCCATGTGACACCCAAAAATGTTGTCCTCTAAACAGGAAAGAGCATGCTTTCATGGCATTGGATCTCAATCCTAGGAAACAAAGATTAGCTAGAACGACATGCTGATGTCGAAGCGCTAGCTACTGAGACTGGGCAAGCCAGTCATGTAATTCAATACGGATGCTCTGGAGTCGTAAGAGCCAGAACTACATCCATGTATTTTGTGTATGTGCGAGTGAAAAAGCTAGACCAAATGGAAGGACCCGATACTGGTAAGCTTCGCCCCCGAAAGCGAACCTCAGGAATATATTTCCATTGATTTATTTTTAGATAGCGGTAAAGCCCGCAAAATCTAAAAAATTGGACGCAGCCCCCCGTTCCTCTTGCACTTTCCGGTTTCATGGAAGTGGAGACCAAGCCATTGAAACGCGGAGGGTGATGTGAGAACTGAATCCTGTAGTTTTGGACACTGGAGTTGCCCGAAACACCAGTGGTGGCGGAGCAAGAACACCAACCTCTTGGGGGTGCCAGGGAGAACACTTCATTCTTTAAAAGGAATTCTGCATGCCTCTCCCCATTGGGGGGCCACCCCCACGGTCCTGGGCACATGAACCTCAGGGCTTCTTTGTGAAGACAATATGCCAGTCTGACCTCTTTTGAGGCGGATTGCGTGATGCACCCCAATCTTGCGAGGGGGTGCCCAGCTCAAAAACACTCTCCTTGTGTGTTTCATGCCTCGCAACAGTCAGGCCCGGTCGAGACTGGGTGGCCGACAGTCCCGACTCTTGAGCAAGGCGGGGAAGGAATTTCCCGAAGGCTTGTTATATAACTTCGCCTCATGAACCTAGTGGCGACCAAGATAACGACATCGCCAAGTAGGCCGGGAGGCGAGATGAGGCATCGAGGAGGAATACACGATCCTTCTCCTTAATGCCCCTGAGATTCAACCACAGGGGCCTCTCACAAGTGCCTCCCACAAGTGCGGAGACCATAGCAGCCATAAAACGGCCGACAGCACAAGCCGTCTGCTTTGTTGCACGAAGAGACAAGTCTGTGGCCCGGCGTAAATCCAATACGCCTTACCTTGCAGAGCCCCGCCAGTACTCAAGTCTTTCAGCAGGTCAGCCTGGTAGGCGTGCAAAACCGCCATGGTGTGCAATGCGCCGACCTGACCTGCTGCCTGAAAAGCTTTTCCCTCCAGGGAAGATAAAAAGTCTACACAGCTTGAAAGGAAGTAATAGCTTTTCAGGAAGGATGATGTCCCAGAAGAGAGATAGCCTGGAAGCGTCTCTTCTATCTGGGTGTCATCATATAACTCCGCGTTTCTACCTCAATTATATTTAAATAAATAAATAAGTTGATGGCAGGAAAACACGGGATGAATACAGCTTACTCCATGAAAGGGTTAACTCATATGGAGATTGCTAAGAAAAGGGAAGAGAGCGTCATTAAGGCTCCGCCCCCAGCCACCTGACAGAACCTGCCGTCTATGTTTTTATTTATTTATTTTTAAGTGCTTAGAGGCTATTACCATCTCCGCGGAAGCAAGAGAGGATGTTTATCCTTGCCCATTCACAAGAAGCGCAGCGCGCGCTTGAGAGCGGACAGAGGGATTTCCCGATCCGATGAGAACGCGAAAGAAAGGAGTTTTAAATCCGTCTCTCACTGCTCTGCCGGATGCACGAGTTTAAGCCCCAGGAATGCGCGGCGGCTCAAAATGCGAGGCGCGCGCGTAGCACTTAATCGAAGCAGTAAAGTGTAGAGATCGCCCTCCGATATGGATTATACACACGGAGGGACATCTCATTTAAACTCATTATTGGTGAGTTAAACATTTATTTTGCTGGTTAGACACACACGCTCACAACTAGGTGAAGACAAGAATCTAAGGAATGTTTT
Source organism: Clarias gariepinus (assembly GCF_024256425.1). NCBI lineage: Eukaryota > Metazoa > Chordata > Actinopteri > Siluriformes > Clariidae > Clarias > Clarias gariepinus. The sequence goes on from NC_071117.1 coordinate 4,439,639, forward strand.
CGGTTCACTCCTATTTATAACCTGCAGGTGCGTCCTATCAGATGACGTCACCTGACCGAGGTTATAAAAGCCAAAAATTTGGCGTGTTTGGTACACACATGCTTCACAACCGGCAACATCACAAGATGTTCCCATAGCGTTTTCACGCAGCATCGAGTGTAGCCTTTGAAAGGGAACCATGATTGTATAAAAGTTGCATATAACTTATACCATTATTTAGTGTTTAAATGTGTGAACAAAGTCATGGAACCTCATGACAAGCAATGTAATTAACTGTAGTTTTTTAGAGAGGAAACATGTAAATCAGTCAGATTTGACCAGAACATAACATGAGGGATAAGAAAATAAAAAATAAAGTTATAAAATTCCATTTAAACAAATACATAAATAAACAAGTAAATAATCTTGACTTAATCCATTATGTTTATGTGTTATACACTAATTTCCTGTACGGATATTCCAGGTAAACCTGGCCACATCGTGATGGGTGGAGGTGCAGTGTTCTTCATTGTTGCTGTGATTATAGGAATCTACTGCAAAAGAAAACATCAAGGTAACATCCCTTTTAAATATATGTTTTTGATTCATTCATCATCATGTTTTAACTTCTAAATGGGCTACAGTACTGTGTCTTACACAGCCTTGTATTCCATGTTAAGACTTCTATTTAGTGCTGGTGCTTGTTAGTTGAGGTACAGTTCTGTCTCTTTAACTAGAACTTTCAGCATTTAGAGCTGAACAACTGTACATATCTGTAAATTTAAAAGTGTGGATTTAATTTAAAGTTAAGGTTTTTGTTATAATCATAGTGCTTTATTTCAGATCCAGCAATATATTAAAGTAGACAAAAAACAAAACACAAATCTTCACTGTCAATACTCAGAGATTGTCCTATGTACATCATTTAAATTAAACCAAACTTAATTGCCCTTCTCATCCTTCTGCAGGCTCTAAAGCAGTGACACAATCTCTCAGAAAGGTACATGCCACTGTTTTGTTCAGGCGTTACTTAAACAATAATTTAAGGTACAAGGATTTAATGATTTCTTTTTTTTCATTTCAGATAAACAGAGATGGTGAAAGGGACCAATATGTACTTTCTGTCCAAGCACAAGAAAAACACACTTTACCTGAATGTGTCTATCAGAATCTAGACCCAGCCCTTTACCAGTTAGACTTAATCTACCAAAATATAACCATAACTAATAAGTTATCAAGATAACCCATCCCCATGTCAAGACCTTGTGATATCCCTGGACAACAACCAAATTACTCCTTCAACTACTGCCCGCAATCTTGGGGTAACCGTGGACAATCATCTGTCATTTTCCCCACACATCGCTAACCTTACTCGCTCTTGTAGATTTCTTCTTTACAATATCAGAAGAATTTGCCCATTTCTTGTTCAGTCCCTTGTTATTTCAAGACTGGACTACTGCAACTCACTCCTGGCAGGCCTGCCTCTGTCCACGATTCATCCTCTGCAACTGATCCAGAATGCAGCAGCATGTCTCGTTTTTAACCTTTCCAAGTTCTCCCACACCACCCCACTCCTCCGCTCCCTGCACTGGATTCCTGTAGCTGCCCGCATTAAATTCAAAATGCTGATGCTTGCCTACAAAGCTAAAAATGGCCCAGCACCCACTTACCTCTCTGCTCTAATCACACCACGCACTGCACCACGTTCGCTTCGATCCTCCAGCACTGCTCACCTCATCCCACCATCTCTCAGGGATCGAGGGCGGCATTCATCCAGGCTCTTTTATGTTCTGGCACCTAGGTGGTGGAATGAACTTCCTCTAGATGTCCGTACAGCTGAGACTTTGACTATCTTTAAACGACGACTTAAGACGCATCTGTTTCTCCAGTACTTGAACTAACACCCCCCCCCCAAAAAAAAGAAACCTCTTCCCAGTTGTGTTAGACTAATTGCACTTAGTTATTAACCTAGTTAACCCAGTGTAAGTATGTATACAATAATGTAAACTTTAAAGCACTTTTTGTAAGTCGCTCTGGATAAGAGCGTCTGCCAAATGCCTAAATGTAAATGTAAATATGAGCATAGCTGCTCCGCTACTATCTTTTTCCAGAATCTTAGAGATAAAGGGGAGGTTTGATATTGGCCTGTAATTGGCCAAATGCCTAAATGTAAATTTAAACTTGTAAGATTCATGACACCCCTGTTTACCCCCCCAATGGTAAAGGAATAATTCAGGAATAATTAGGAATAATTCACCTTTGGCTGAAGTAGCTTCATCGTACACTGAAAAAGAAAGAGAAAAAAATCTTTAATTGAAATAAAACAAATTTTCATCAAGAAAAAAAAAATCATCAAGACATCTTTATTTTCAGTGCATTAAATGACTGGCCCAGTTGATTACTTTTGTAAACAATCTTTTTACCATATAAAACCCCAGCAGAGTTCTTCTGTAAAATTTAATGATGTTTAAGAGCTTTTCAGAATCTCTCCAGATCATTCAGGGGCCTAGTGCCATCCTCTGTGCACTCTCATCTTCAGCTCAGCCCACAGATTTCCAAGGGGGTTCAGATATGAGATATGATTTAGGATCAGATATGTGAGTGGACCCAATCAGATTTGAAAATATCAGGTTCATCCTGATTTGTGTTGTTCTCACTGGCTAGAATAAAACCGAGAATATATGTTTTTGAAAAGATTTGTAGGCCAAGTCTCCATGCAATGATAAGGTTCACGAAAAAGGTATTTTAGGTAATATTATTTTATAATGTTAATATTTTATTATTTACTTTCGTACTTAGTTTACAAATAATAAAAATGATTGGATATCTCCAGGGTAATTAAAAAATTCAGTTTAATCTCTCTCTCTCTACCTTTCTCTCTCTCTCTTACACACACACAACACGTGGAATTTGGTAACACCAACTAACATAATTTGCAAGTCTTTGTACTGTGGGAGGAAACTAAGCTGTTTCTCTTCAGTTTCTTTCAAATAGATTAACTACAAAGATTATCCACATGGTAAATAAACTTAAAATAGATACCCGTCCCAGATGACCCACTCAACCTGCGGTTGTAAGCAGAGACAGCAGAACGCATGCGAGACTGGGCAGCTTTCTCCTAGAGGAACAGACCGCAGAAGCACTGGAGTCTAGGGAGAAAAAAGATTTGTGTAAGTTATAGCGTTATGGTTACTACACAGACTGGAAGCGAGAGAGCTTTTTTAAAGGCTACATGGGCGCTGAAAAGATTGCTGATCGGCATCCAGCCCAGGTGAGTTCTGACGGCCCACCCCCTTGTTAGCTGCACTCCATTGTTGGACACCCTACGGGGTGTGAGCAATGTGTGTGTGTGTGTGTGTGTAAGAAGCACCTGCACTGAGTGGCCTGCCATCATATAATACATACCGGGTAAGGTGCATGGTTAGTTCTAAACAAAATGGCTGGGCATGCACAGAGGGGTATCATGTGTGTGTAGAGTACATGCAGAACCAATCCCCTTATTTTTATGATCTCACTTCAAGCTTTTCTGAAATGGACTCTCCTGCAACCTGAAATCTTTTCTTTACAGATGTAAAGATCTGAATCCACCTGACCTGATGGTATGTTTGCGGGTCTTGGGTGTCAAACCACACATCAGTAGCACTTGTTTTTACAATAGATCGCATTACTTAGTAGCATGTATCGTACCTAGTAAAGGGGTCCTTACTAAGATACAAGTTTTTGTCTTTACATCTTTCAGAGTTTTTATGAGATGACAGGTTAAATATTATGTGATGAATATGTGCTAATACACAGTATCGCACTCCCACCATAATAAAATGCATTACATGTGCAATAAATGTGCAATTAAAATGCAGTCCAGACCTCCTGCTTTCCTGGTGTTTACCCAACTAAAGGCTGTCCTCATTGCCATGCTCTAAAGATGAGGAACATGTTTCTGTCTGCTGTCATTAACACTACTAGTACTGATAGCATTGTTAGCGCCCTTAACCGCAGCTTCAAAGCAAGCATAGAAGGTGTTTAGAGACACATTCACATTCACCATTTTATCATGTTTTATAGTCTGTTATCATCCTTTGTCTCTGCTACAAGCTACTAAAGTTCTCCCGTAGTCCTGCTTCATCTCCTCCACCACTCTGAAATCATTGTCTGTGGCAGTCTTGTACGAGTCTGCGGGAAAAGCTACGCGACCTCGGCTTGCTGCGCGAACCAGGCCTCAAAACCTCTGCGTTGCCTGATGCCAAGTGGGCGGGAGTCTGTGCTAGGCTAAAAACAAACCCTAGCCGGCCGGCTCTCCTGTTCATTATCCTATCCAACGTCTGCTCCCTGGACAATAAACTGGACTACATCCGACTACAGCAGGCTACACAGCGTGAGGTTAGAGACTGCTGTGTCTTTGTTTTCACGGAGACATGGCTCAGCGACAGAGTACCGGACGCCACTATTCAGTTAGACGGGCTAGCCTCGTTTCGCGCTGACAGAAATGCAGCTCTGTGCGGTAAGACTCGCATTGGCGGCTTGTGTGTTTACATCAACACGAAATGGTGCAAGAACTTTGTGCTAGTTTCTAGTTATTGCTCATTGCTAGTGGAGTTTGTGACTGTTAGATGCATACCTTTTTATTTACCATGGGAATTCACCACTGTTTTCGTTATCGGAGTATACATTCCACCTAGCGCTAATGCTAAGGAAGCGCTATGGGAACAAATACACACCCGGATGGACTGTTTATTGTTGCTGGAGATTTCAACCATGCAAATCTCAAGTCAGTGCTTCCTAGATTCCATCAGTATGTAGACTTTGCAACGAGAGGGGAAAACACACTGGATCTTGTTTACACAAACATCCCCGGCGCATATCGGGCAGAGCCCCGCCCCCACCTCGGCTACTCAGACCACATCTCTGTTATGCTAATTCCAGCATATAGACCACTCGTCAGGCGTTCAAAACCGGTTCTGAAGCAGGTGAAAACCTGGCCAGCAGGAGCCATCTCTGATTTTCAGGACTGTTTCAAGAAAACACTGACTGGAACATGTTTAGAGAAGCTGCATCTTACGGCGACTTCACTGACTTGGAGGAGTACACGTCATCAGTGACCAGCTACAATAACAAGTGCACCGATGACGTCACTGTCTCCAAGAACATCATCTCACGTTCCAATCAGAAACCGTGGATTACTGCGGAGGTGCGTGCACTTCTGAGGACCCAAGACTCTGCCTTCAGAGCGAGAGACAAGGTGGCCCTTAGAAAAGCAAGGGCCAAACTTTCTCGGGCCATCAGAGAGGCAAAGCGCACACACGCCCAGAGAATCCACAACCACTTCATAGACAGCAGCGACACACAGCGCATGTGGCAGGGCTTACAAGCCATCACAAACTACAGGACGACATCACCTGCCTGTGACGGCGAGGAAGACCACCCCTTCTCCGAATGACCAGGTGCTGTGTCTCACTACAGCTGAGGTGAGGAAAACTCTACGCAGAGTCAACCCACAAAAAGCTGCTGGACCAGACAACATCCCAGGCAGGGTGCTCAGAGAATGTGCTAAACAGCTGGCAGATGTTCTCACCGACATCTTCAACATCTCTCTGAGCAGCGCCGTCGTTCCCACGTGCTTCAAAGCTACCACCATCGTCCCCGTGCCCAAGAAGTCTACTGTGTCCTGTCTCAATGACTACCGTCCCGTTGCACTTACACCCACCATCAAGAAGTGCTTCGAGCGGCTCTTCATGAGACACATCAAGACCCTGCTGCCCCCCTCACTGGACCCACTGCAATTTGCGTACCGTCCTAACCGCTCAACGGACGATGCCATCTCCACTACACTCCATCTTGCCCTCACACACTTGGACAAGGACACATACGTTCAAATGCTGTACATAGATTTCAGCTCAGCATTCAACACTATCATCCCCCAACAACTGATCAGGCCCAACAGGCTCAACTTCCCGAACACCTCCCTCTGCAACTGGATCCTAGACTTTTTGACCGGAAGGCCTCAGTCAGTACAGATCGGGAACTGCACCTCCAGCACCACAACACTGAGCACTGGGGCCCCACAAGGCTGTGTGCTCAGTCCCCTGCTGTTCACACTGCTGACTCACGACTGTGTAGCAACACACAGTTCGAATCACATCATTAAGTTCGCTGATGACACGACCGTAGTGGGTCTTATAAGCAAGAACGACGAGTCAGCGTACAGAGAGGAAGTGGAGAGGCTAACAGACTGGTGTAACAACAACAACCTGTCTCTGAATGTTGACAAGACAAAGGAGATGGTTGTTGACTTCAGGAGGATACGAGGCGACCATTCTCCGCTGAGCATCAACGGCTCCTCTGTGGAGATTGTCGAAAACACCAAATTCCTGGGTGTTCACCTGGAAAAGGACCTTAACTGGTCCCTCAACACCAGCTCCCTGCACAAGAAAGCCCAACGCGTCTCTTCTTTCTGAGAAGACTGAGAAAGGCCCAGCTTTCACCACCGATCCTGGCCACCATCTATAGAGGGACTATCGAGAGCATCCTGAGCGGCTGCATCACTGTCTGGTTTGGGAATTGTGCCATATCGGACCGCAAAACCATACAGGGGATAGTGAGGACAGCGGAGAAGATCATCGGGGTCTCTCTTCCCTCTATTGAAGACATCTACACCACACGCTGCATCCGCAAAGCCACCAGCATTGTGGCTGATCGGACACACCCCTCTCACACACACTTCACACTCCTGCCATCTGGAAAAAGGTACCAAAGCATTCGGGCACACACATCCAGACCGTGCAACAGCTTTTTTCCACAAGCCATCCGTCTCCTCACCAACAAGGGACTAAACTGATAAACACACACTGTTACGACCCCTTAGCCTAGGGTTCAGGGCCGCAACAAAAGATAAAATAAAAAAAAGGAAATCCTTCACAATCAGGATAGTGTGCGTGGTCTTTTATTTTTCTTTTTACACACACACACACACACACACACACACAGGAAGCTCTTGGCTTCAGGGTTGGGCCAAGGCCAAAACAATAAACAAAACCCTCCCCCTATCTCCTCCCGTAAGCTAACTAACCTATACCAAAGAAAAAACTATAAACAAAAATACATTAGCTAACCTAACTCCCTATCTAACACAAAAACAGGAGAAAATGGGTTTTAAAGAAAATGGCACCCAACCCCTACTGCTTCCAAAGAGAAAAAAAAGTATCTACAAACAAACAGAAAACTATTTACAATATTTACAACAAAACCAAAAACAAAGATTGAAACAAAAGAAAACCAACACTTCACCCAACTCACAAAATACTGGCGCGACCCAACAGTTTTACATTCAATAGCCAACACAATACACATCTCCAAAATCCAACAACACGCGCTTCCGGCTTTCACCAGCCAGCTTAAAAAGGGCGGGCTTCTCCACGGCCAGCCAATCCCGTCGCACGTCACGGCACGCTCAATCAGGGCGGGACCTCCTGCAGCTGGGAGAGCGAGGGAGAGAGAGCAAGGAAGGGAGAGAGAGAGCAGCACCAGCAGCCACGCACGCGCACATACGCACACATAAACATTATCAATTAACTACATCAAAATATTAATACATCAAAACATTGGGACTGGACTGACTAATCAACACAAGCGCAGACACACTGACCTTCACCACCAAACTATCGTACACACAAAACTGTAAGTGCTTCACGGTTTATCTCTTTTGCACAATATTCATTACTTTTTGCACTAATTCCTCAATTCCTGCTGCTATGTTTACTACCTCAACACCATATTTTATGTTCTTTATGTTCTGATATGTCAATTGTCACAATGTCACTTTGTTGATGCTCGTTTGCACATTTGCACGTGCACTTTGTTGTCTGTAAAACCTGTAGATAGTCTTCCTTAGTTAGTTAGTTTTTGTTAATTTATGTTGTAATTTATGTTAGGACTATCTGTCCTGTCTCTGCTAGCCAGCTAACTAGGCCTCTTAGTTAGCTAGTTTAGCTTCTCTGTTAATTTATGTTGTAAGTTTATGTTGCATGTAGCACCTTGGTCCTGGAGGAACGTTGTTTCGTTTCACTGTGTACTAACTGTATATGGTTGAAGTGACAATAAAGTCTACTTGAACTTGAACTTGAACTAACACCACAATTAATCCTGAAGTACATCTCATTCAATCAGATAAAAAAAAAATCAAATTTACAAAACAATGTTATTAAATGTAAATACAATAAAATATTACTATATACTCTAAACTAGCACAGATTCAGAGAGGAAAAATGTGCATTGCGGTTTACAGTGTATTACACTAATCAACTTTTAATAAAGTGACCAGAATTATCTTCTGAATTTATGAAGGTGTTTTTACTGCAGCTGAGCTCAACACTTTACACACACAGACGCACACACACACTTCCTGAATGGTTGTCTGTCGTGGCTTCAAGTAGAAGTGGATGTGACGTTACTTTCTACTGACAGCACATAAATAAACCACGGAGACAGAGATGTTTTTTTTTTTTTCATCAAGTAAATTTCTGTGAGTCTGGATGTAGAATGGAGATGGTCCTCATCTTCACCTTCTCTCTAATTCTAGGTAAGTACAAACACTTCCAAATCCTCATCAGTCTCAGTGTTCAGTATCAGTGTCACATTAAAGCTTTGCACTGATGGACATTTAGCACAGAACTTTTATAGAGAGGTTCCAGTGTTTAAAGTAGTGAAGTTCTCAGGGGTGCTGAGAGCTCCTGGTTATCTTCAGAAGCACACAGAGGAGCTTCCACTTCACTTACTGCATGAGGAAACCTACATGTTCAAGTCACCTACACATGGGAACATTATCTCTACTTATTTTCAGTGTAAAATTGACTTTGAAGAGTTTGTGTATCTGTATACGAGCTGAACAACAGTCCTTAACTACAGGTTATGTGTTTAAAGATCAGGACTAATGCTTTATCAGTGCAGTCGGCCTGCAGTCTTATCTCTCTTCTTCCTGTTGTTCAACACAGAATGTGAGTTTAGTGTTTTCTATCGAGTCTAGCCGAGAGCAGATAGTCCTGTTGTAGGATGTGTAGGATTTTTTTCTATTAATATTTCTTGTTTAAATACAGTGGGAGCCACGTCAAACAGCCACTTGGAGCATGACACGTCCTTGACAGGACTATGACTGGACCATGCTCGATCCGTGCACGGAATGTGATCTCCCGTTATGACGCAGTTAACGATGCCCCGCCTCATAAACGCCCCATGCGCTTTATAAAAAGATGGTTGCAATGCTGTAAAATCCCGCCAGGTGGAGCATTGACTGCTTCAGTTAACTGCAGTGTCCAGGCAGCCCACACAACCCATGATGCTTATGCTATTTTACTTACTTATTGCAATATTCTTCAAGACATCCTTAATAATCCTTAAAGACACAGTAACATTTGTAATTTATATATACCGATCGTTACAAATGTGGGCTATGTACAGTATTTTACATTACGGTGTATTTCCGTTTCCGATCTACTTCCGTTTAATACACTGGTAGATAATATTTTGCTGCAAAGTAAAGCTTAAAATGTAACTTCTGCTTGGGTTTGTTTTCGTTATATTTTTGGTGTTTTCGCTAATGTTTTTTTCACTGATAGTCGAAGATTGGCATAACAAATCGATTAATAACGCATAATATCTGGAACAAATATCTGTCCAGGGATCAGTATGTCTTTAGTCATTTAACCATCATAACGTTCCCCTATCAAAGATCTGATGGGACATTAATCACTTATCACTACGGTGAATAGATGCGGCAGCAGAGACAGATTAAATTCCCATAAACATTCACACTTACTAACTTACTAACACAATACTAACAGAACTAAACAGTTCCAGAGGGTCAGCGCCTGTTATCGCAGGACAGGAATCACCTACAGGATACTACTGTATTTTTCACTGCTTATATATTTATGGTTTTACACGATTTCATGTGTTATTTGTGTGTGCGTGTACTGTATGTGTGTGTGTGTGAGAGAGAGAGAGAGAGAGAGAGAGAGCGTGAGTGAGGGCTTATATTGTGATTTGTCCAAGGTTACTAAAGCCTGGCCTACTACTAATAAAAATGATTTACTGTATATGTAACCCATGGGTCTCAAACACAAAATCAGCCAACGCTGTAAACAGACGACACAACAAATTATATACTCTGAAACGTTCATGTGAACATTTAAAAATATATACAAAAAACAATCAACTATTATTGTTAAAGTCAGCCCGTGGCTGTTCAGGGTCAAGTTTATGGGGCTTCTCAGTCTTTCGTTAATTTTACTTCTGACTCAAAACCAATGTGGCATTATTAAAGATGCACTGTTTTTTTTTAGACATGGCTGTTTTGTAATGTTCAGCAAAATAAACACTGTCTACGGTTAGAATATACAGTGGACATCTCAAAGTCATGATGTACTAGTCAGATCCTTCTGCATTAATGTTATCATGGTGTAAATTATTAACATATTGATGTATTTCACTTGCGGACAAAACAGACCATGTGTCTGTTTGGTATTTCTTGTTATGCCCTAAAATGCCCTCCATTACGCAATCGCTGTCTTCAAAGAAAAGCCGCCGCCCCTTTTCATTCAAACGCCTTAACGAGTGTTTTTCTTTCCCTACGCTCGGTTTTGTGAACACAGTTGCGTTCATTAACACGATGGAACCAATTACCTAAACAGCAGCAACAACAACCATTATGATCACACTTTGTTTAATTTATATTGCTTAAATATTTAGCAGCTCTGTCCTCTTTGCATTGCTACGTGTTTATTTACTTCCTTTTCGCATCACACGTATAATGCATTCGAAAGAACCCATCTTAGCACCATCTAACAGTCAGTAGTGGGCAGAGTCAGTAAATTTCTCACCTTCCCTTTCTCAAATTCAACTCTTTCCTTTAATGAAGTTCTTAAAACCCAAAGCATTTTTAAACTAAGAAAAAAATAAATATGGGTCACTTAAGAACAAAATTGCACAGACGCAAATTATTAAGTTTTTAATAATTGTTGTCGTTTTCTAATTAAAAAAAAAAAAATATATATATATATATATATATATATATATATATATAAAGATAAAGTCAGACTGACTCTAGGAATGCACCTCTAGGAACCTAAAACACAAACACACACACACCACAGAGCAAAGCGGAGATGCGCATTCACACCTCTGACCGTCTTTTGTCTTGTAAATGATTATCCTCATTCACCTTCAATCCTCCCCAGCGCACACACTCATTGTTTGTACTGTAAACTGTAGGTATGTTTGTTGGGCCACTTGGTTATACAAAGCACTTTAATGTATGAAACACTTACTTCCTGGTTTGTTTTATTTTAAATATTGCTTATTACCTTATTTAGCAAAATAAACAATGTTATCACCGTGTAAATTATTAATGTATTGATGTATTTTAGTTAAAGACAAAAACAGACCCTGCGCTTGTGTTTAGGACTGATGCTGAACAGCTGTGTTCATAGGTTTAATCAGAATCAGAAAGAGTTTTATTGCCAAGAACGCTTACACGTAAAAGGAATTTGTTTTAGTGACAGAGCTTCCAGAACAGAAAACAAATGACAAGACAAAAACAGCACGACAAAAAAACAAAAACAAAAAAAAAAAACACATTTGACATCAAATGGAGTAGGGTGTGAGATACTTTTTAAATAAATTATATAAATATCTGAAATCTGTGGTATTATACAGTATATTGCACTGTGATACTGTACACAATATTGCACATATATTTATTGACAGTTGATGTTTAACTGTTCATGAGGGAGATTGCCTGGGGAAAAAAACTGTTTTTGTGCCTGACTGTCCTAGTGTTAGGTGCTCTATAGCGTCGACCCGACGGCAAAAGTTCAAATAAAAGGTGGCCTGGGTGTGAGGGGTCTAAAGTGATATTCCGAGCCCTTTTCCTCACTCTGGATGTGTACAGTTCTTGTGGCGTGGGCAGGGCAGTGCCAATAATTCTTTCAGCAGTCCGAACCGTCCTTTGTAGTCTTCTGATGTCTGTTTTCATAGCTGAGCCAAACCAGACAGTTATTGAAGTGCACAGGACGGATTCAATGACGGCTCAGTAGAACTGTGTGAGCAGCTCCTGTAGCAGGTTGAATTTCTTTAGCTGGCGAAGGAAATACAACCTTTGGTGGGCCTTTTTAACAATAGAGTCAATGTGAATGTCCCACTTCAGGTCCTGAGAGATGGTCGTGCCCAGGAACCGGAATGACTCTACTGCTGTCACAGTGCTGTTCATGATGGTGAGTGGGGGAAGTGCAGGTGGGTTCCTCCTGAAGTCCACAATCATCTCCACTGTTTTGAGCGTGTTCAGCTCCAGGTTGTTGAGACTGCACCAGACAGCCAGCTGCTCAACCTCACTTCTGTAAGCAGACTCGTCACCGTCCTGAATGAGGCCGATGATTGTGGTGTCATCTGCAAATTTCTGGAGCTTGACAGTGGGGTCTGTAGAGGTGCAGTCATTGGTGTACAGGGAGAAAAGCAGTGGGGAGAGAACGCATCCCTGAGGGGCTCCAGTATTGGTGGTGTGGCTGTTGGACATGAATTCCCCCAGTCTCACTAGCTGCTGCCTGTCTGTCAGAAAGCTGGTGATCCAGTGACAGATAGAGCTAGGAACAGAGAGCTGGTTTAGTTTGGTCTGAAGCAGTGCTGGGATGATCATATTAAAAGCTGATGAAAAGTCTATAAACAAGACCCTTGCATAAGCCCCTGGTTTGTCCAGATGTTGGAGGATGAAGTGCAGTCCCATGTTGACTGCATCATCAACAGACCTGTTTGCTCTATAGGCAAACTGCAGGGGGTCCAGTAAGGGTCCTGTGATGTCCCTCAGATAGGCCAACACCAGTCTTTCAAATGACTTTATGACCACAGATGTTAGGGCGACTGGTCTGTAGTCATTAAGTCCTGTGATTTTAGGTTTTTTTGGAATGGGGATGATTGTGGAACGTTTAAAGCACAAAGGCACTTCACATTGTTCCAGTGATCTGTTGAAGATCTGTGTAAAGATGGGAGCCAGCTGGTCAGCACAGGATTTCAGACAGGCTGGTGTCACGCCGTCTGGGCCTGGAGCTTTCCTTCTCTTTTGTTTTAGAAAGATCTGGCGAACATCCTTTTCACAGACCTGGAGTGCAGGGGGGGGAAGAGAGGATGGTTGCTAGAGGTGATAATGGTGGTGTAGAAAGAGGGTCAGGACAGGGGTGTGGTGTGAAACTGGGTGTTTCAAATCTACAATAGAACTCATTCAGGTCATCAACCAGTTATTGATTCCCTACAGAGTTGGGGGTTGGCGTCTTGTAGTTAGTGATGGTTTTCAGGCCTTTCCACACAGAAGCAGGGTCGTTTACAAAAAACTGATTTTCTAGTTTTTCAGAGTAGCTTCTCTTAGCCGCTCTGATTGCCCTTGTTAGTGTGTTCCTGGCCTGTTTGTACAAGATCCTGTCCCCACTCCTGTAGGCATCCTCTTTGGCCTGACAAAGCTGTCTGAGTTTTGCTGTAAACCATGGTTTGTCATTGTTATATGTTAAAAAAGTCCTGGTAGGGATGCACATGTCCTCACAGAAACTGATGTAGGATGTTACAGAATCTGTGAGCTCGTCCAGATTGGTGGCAGCAGCTTCAAAAACACTCCAATCAGTGCAGTCAAAACAGGCCTGTAATTCCTGCTCTGCTTCACTGGTCCATCTCTTTACTGTCCTTACTACAGGCTTAGCAGTTTTAAGTTTTTGCCTATAGGTCGGGAGAAGATGAACCAGGCAGTGGTCAGAAAGTCCTAAAGCTGCTCTGGGGATAGAGCGATATGCATCCTTTATTGTGGTGTAGCAGTGATCCAAAGTATTTTTGTCTCTGGTGGGGCATGTACTGTGCTGTTTGTATTTAAATGTAAATCAACGATTTACAAGACAACAGTTAAAGCATTTGTGGATGGAGAGGTGTGTGTGTGTGTGTGTGTGTGTGTGCTCCTGCATTTCTCTGTTGGCTTTAACACAAACACACTTGCATAGACAGGTCTAAAGAACCCCTCCCCCCACCAAACACACACACACACACATACACACACACACACACACACACACAGCAATTAGCACCATGTCATAGTTAATATTCTCCATTGAGGTTTCTCACCTTCCACTCCTCCTAAGCTTGTCTTTGCTCTTTTGATGGAGATATTAAAATCCAAAACTAGTCAAAGGTAAAACAGTAATTTGTATAAAACAGGTGATTACATGTTGTATTTTTGCTTAAAGGTCATTAAAATACCTGGATATCACCAGCTGCATATCAGTCTCTATCTGGTTCTTTTATATTAAAAATATTTTTTTAAAAACTATTAAAGGACTGAATATCACTGTATGAAACAGTTTAAGTCTTTCATTCCCCCAAAGTATCAGACGTTTTTTGTAATTCTATGTTCAGAATATACAGTAGACCTGACCAAACATCATTCTAAAGCTGTTGGACTGTGACGTCATCCCTCCTACAGCTCCCTCAACAGCTTCTTCAGTAGCTCCAAAAGGCCAACCGTCACCCGTCGACCCCCCAATCCTCCACAGTGGAGCTCTGATTAAAAACAACAGTTAGTGAAGACAAAGATAAATAAACTTCACAGAATATCTAGTTGTGATAAAAATAAAATATATCAATTAACCTATTAACCACAGAATGTGTAAAATACTGGGAATTCTAGAATGTAAATAAACTGCCTGTGCTAACTCTATTGAACTTTGTTAGCGTTAGCCGCTGTCTGTTCAGAGTAAGTTAAATCTATTTTTGTTCCATTTTGCCCAAGGAAAAGCTTCCTAATATTTAGACACACCTTGAAATAGGTTGTTGATATTAAACATAAAATAAATATTGTAAGCTTCTCAGGACTGTCCGTGTCCTCCGTGTGCTTTATTCTCTTCACCTTTTGGCTACATACTGTAGTACCAGTAAGAACAACTTAAAACTACTCTCACCCTGTTAATAACACTAATGTCACTCGCTTATTGTCGGTCACCAGCTCCGCCATTTGCAGTTAATTAGTTCCGCGAAAGGATACGTGTTGGCAGAGCAGAATAACTGTTAAATAAAGAAACAAAACATGATATGCTGATAATAAATGGTGTTTGTGGATCTGTTGTATAAAAGAAATATCAGACTCAAGGTTAAGTGTTAATGTTGTTTGCGGAATATCATCATAACTGTGATATCTTCAGTATTTAGGCTGCACTCAAGGAAGTGTGATATAGCAATGAGCTACAATAAAGAGTAGAAAACAACAATGTAATAAAAAAAATAGTACAGTAGCATCAAAATTAATAAATGAATAGCCAGACTGCAAAACAGCAAAAAGTTAAAAAACAGTTCAGAATTTCCAAGAGAAACACAAATTCAGTCTAATCAGTAACCCACGAAATAGAATGGATGAAGAGAGCACACACAGTCCAACATCAGTCAAGAACAAAACATCCAAAAATAAAATAAATTAATAAAATAAAATTCCAGTTATATAGTTGCACTGAATCTAGAGAACAAGATACACAAGCAGTGTGTCTCAATTCTGGCCTGCATCCTTTTCAAGCGCACACACACACACACATACACACACACACTGTAGTTTGCAGACAAGGTCGGCAAAGGGCTGCTGTGTAGGATGCCGTTCACACGCACAAGCACACACAAAGACACACCAGTTTACAGAGTAGAGAAGAACGCGCACACACACACACGGTTATAGTTTACATGCTTGAGAATGGGCATGTGAGAAGATTACCAACAATCACACAGTGAGAGAGAGAGAAAAACCATTAGCTCAGTTGTGATCACGTGACTCTCAGGGTCAAAACAAGAAGTGCATGTGTGTTACATGATATTATGTACTTTTATATATTTTTTGCTCGTCTTGTGGAACGCTCACAAACCAGGTTACTTGCAATGCGAGTTTCCACTGTATTATAGAAAAAAAATATAATACATGAATATTATTATTATTATTGTACAAAATAATGAGTTTATGTGAAATCTGCTCCGTCATAGACAGGCCTTCATAGGCTATGCAGTCAGAAAAGCACACAGGCCTACGAACTGTAAATTTTAAAGGATGCAGGCCCTGAATATATATACACACACACAGTATTGCTTCCTCAGCAGTAACGGAACCTAGGCAAATGACATGGCTTTTGAGTCCAGACATTTAGGCACGTCCTGAGGAACAGGTGTGTCTAGTTAGAGTTTAATAATTTAACTCGTCACTCTGAGTGGCTCCATCTGGTGGATGGAAACAGGAACAATCCTGAAGCTATAGACCTGACAGGTCATTTAAAATTATGCTACAGCGTGCATACACACACACACATACACACACGCGCAATATTTTGATACAGACTTATTCTGCTTTGCTGCATCCCTTTATATATATTTTGTACCTGTCTCTTGTCTTATATGTTACACCATGGTCCTGGATCATATTTCATTCCACTGTATATTATTCTCCAGCTGGTACTGATGCTGTAACTACAGTAACTGGATACAGAGGACGATCAGTTCAGGTTAAATGTCCCTACACATCTCGATATGAAGATTACAACAAGTATCTCTGCAGAGGTAAATGCCCCACCTGGGACCTTAAAGACGTTCCTGTTCAGTCTGGATCTCCTGTTAAAGACCCCAGATTCTCTCTGTATGACGACACAACTGCCAAAGTCTTCACCGTCACCATCACTGATCTGAGACCAGAGGACGGAGGAACTTACTGGTGTGGGATAGATAAGACAGGGCGTGATATTTACACAGAGATTCTACTGCTGGTTAAAATGGGTGAGTGTTAAACGAAGGAGAGTAAACTATCCCACACATTTATTCATTTGTTATGAACATATTGTAATTGAGAACGACTGTTAAAGCTCAATGTGCAATGTAGAACAGAACTCGATCATTAAGTTTGTAAACTAAAAGACTGATAAATTAGACTCAATACCAGGATCTTTAATCCAGATAATGTTAATCTGGAACATAAAACAACCTGCTTACATTCCATTTTTTTAGATGTTCTTACCACGACTACTGTCTCATACACCACACACTCCACTTTAACACACTCCATGAGTACATCAGTGCATGCTGAGAGAACACACTCATCATCAGGTATGAACTTCTTGATTGTCCTCTCCATCACATTTCTTTCACATCATTCATCATGTCGTATATTTTTATTTCAGCTAATCCACAAACTGATGTTAACTTCTCAACCACCGCTCGCCCATCTCAGGGTTCGTACAATATCATGTGTTCTTTATCTTGTTTAGGATTTTTCTTTTATCTACACCAGGAAGTGAACACAGATCAAACCATCACAGGTGACATCAGCTATGGGGGTGTAAATGTTTTAATCATGTTGCTATGCCTTGTGGTTTAGCAGTGGAAAGGAAGTTACTTCTAATCATTAAACCTCTACAATTGTTGTATTTTATTTGAACTATTAAAGTTCAGTGCCTTCTAACTGCCTGCCGTACTGTACATACTGCTGTTACAAAACATCTGCTTTATTATAACCAAACATTTGCTGCTTAATATAAACTTTTATGAGCATTTCTCTCCCTCTACATTATTCTCATCTACTTCACATTGCAGATTTTTTGCATAATAATAATAATAATAATAATAATAATATGGTCTTTGTCCTGGTGCTCAGTCTGCTGAAGGAGGTTAAAACCGCAGCTCCAGTGACATTCCTACCTATTATTGTACTTCCACATGTGTGGTATTTATTCAGGTTAAATCTACACATGGTTCACCCACACCTCCCTCAGTCTGGTCTGTCTGACCAGGTCTGGTTTCTACATTTCCAGTTTCAGTGGTTTGAAAACATTCCCCATAAACTTTGTTTAACTCATGCAGTGTTTAGTCTGTTTGAATGTGACCCTGGTGTTTGACTGACTGTGGTCCTGTACACTGCAGAACAATGTCATTAGGGACGCATCAGTATCATCAGGTATTGGTGTAACACTGTGGTCATGTACTCATACTGTAGAACTGTTCCATTACTGTTACACCAGTAGAACCTTGCAGCACTGCTTCTCTCTCTGTAATCCGTTATAGCAGTGTGTTTCTTCATCTGTCTGTATTTGACTTGCCAGCTTTGTTCTATTTCGTTGTGCATTGTGGAACTATAGACTTATTTACTATACTTGGTAAAACGATAAAGAGCAACAATGTTATAAACTGCAGCTGGTTAAAGATAACCCCAGGCTTTTTTTCCAATTAAAACCAAAAGATCTAAATAATCAAAATACAGTATGGGTTTAAATTGTCTTTCACAGTATGATGATGTCTCTCTTCCAGGATTCCCAACTCTTACAGTCATCATTAGTGTGTCTGTGGTTCTAGCGCTGGTTCTTTTTGCCCTGTTATTCACTGTCACCCTACAGAGGAAAAAGAGAACACGAGGTAATGCGCACACACACACACACACACACACACACAGTTTCATTCACTTTGTTGTTTTGTTCTTTAAAACAGACCACATGATCTTTGTCCAAGGCCAGGGGTAGCCCAGTGGTTAAGGTATTGGACTACGGTTCAGAAGATCCCAGGTTCAAACCCCACAACCACCAAGTTGCCACTGTTGGGCCCTTGAGCAAGGCCCTTAACCCTCAAGTGCTCAGATGTATAATGAGATAAAAATGTAAGTCGCTCTGGATGAGAGCGTCTGCCAAATGCCTAAATGTAAATGTTGTCCATTCCTCCAAAGTGCAATTTTATGCTCTCTAGTAAACTGAAGCTTTTTTGAAATGTTTTTTTTCTAATGGAAAAACAGCTGTTTAGCTCTAATCCTGTCAGCTCTTGTTACTGTGTGTGTATAAAAATGTTCTTACTTTTACTAGTCCAGACATCCAGCAATCACTAATTGGTTCTTTTTAAAGTACAGTAGCTACAGTTACAATATTTTGTTACAGTGACATGTAGCAGTGGGTGGGATCTATTAGGCAGCAAGGAAACATTTTGTACCTAAAGGTCGGAGAAACTCCAAAACTTTTGGGATGTTCTTGGTCTGTAGTGTTCAGCACGTACAATGCTCATTGCTGCACATGGGGAGTGAAGGCTGTAACTACTGTAAGAGCTACTTTTACACAAACTGCTGAAAAGGTTAATGCTGCCACTGATAGACAAGAGGTCAGAACACACAGATCATCACTGTGTTGGTGGCGAGAGGGGGGACCTACACAGTCTAAGGCAGGTGGTCATTAATGTATTCATCCCACAAGAAAAAAAGAAAAAAAAACGACAATTACAACAACAAATACATACAGTCCTGTACAGGTATGAACAAGAACAACGACACACACTAAAGCAAAAACATTATATAAAATGATTGCTGTTCTTTCAGCATTTAAAATTTAAAATGGAACATCTGTGTTATCATCTCAGAGCATCATTTCCAATCACTTATGTTAATCTACTCAACCAAGCATATAAAACTCACCACCGTCACAATACTCAGATACTGCACAGTATATTTACTTTATATTAAATCACTCTTCGTCTCCCTTCTCATGTCTCCACAGGCTCTGAAACAGAGACACACACAGAGGTACGTGCCACTGATTTGCTTCAGGTATCACTTCTACCAATATCTTACTTACAACCAGATTAATGATTTTTATTTTCCATTTCAGAAGAATCGAGATGGTGAAAACGACAAAAATGTTGCTCCTGCCCAAGAAAGAGAAAAAGCCTCTTTTTCTGAACCTGTATATCAGAGTTTAGACCCAGTCACAAAGCAAACTGATTTAGTCTACCAGAGTCTAAACGTAACTAATAACTAGAGTTGCATGTTAATTTAAGGGTCCTGATACCTCCACACTTTGTACGATCATTTAGGTAGCACCGGTAAGCTATCAGAGTCAAGACAAAAGCAAAGAGAGAAAGACAGACAAGCGAAGGGCGCAGTTAAGAGACAGTGGCACAGCCCAAGCCTCTGCCTCCCTAAGACGCCGACAAGAGAGTGAAAGAGAGCAGCACGCATCAGTCCAGCTCAAATCCGCTGTAAGGGCAAAGGACCCGAGAGGATATTAGTTTTTAGTTTTAGTTTCCAGAGCCCTGTCCGTTCTCGCATAGATGGCAGAGGTCTGTTTATTTTTTTATGTTTTTAGTTTTCCTTTGTTTTCTTCGGAGTTTCTTAACCAATAATCCCACCCCATCTCCAAGCAGAAAGGTCTTCCCGTGCGTATCATACGCCTCTCACAAGCTCGTATTTCATTGACACCAGAACACTGGTTGAATAACAAAAAATATGAACATAGGGGTTGATCTGTTAATGTCATATTAATCATTTTTCTGGTTGTTTTTGACATGGCTGGACCAAAAGGGCGGCACAAAGAACATTACAGATAGAATGTTGATTAACTTTTAGCATTGGTTTTATGGATAAAGAAGAGACACCTTACAACACTGCTGCTCTGCTGTTTCTGTAGTTTCATTTCAAGGAAGCTATGGCTCTTCTGATGCTTAAAATAAATTTTGTTGGGATTATGTGATAGACCAATACAAAGTTGCACATACTTGTGAAGTGGAGGAAGAAAAATATATTTTTTTATTTTTTTATTTACAAATAAATGTCTGAAAAGTGTGGTGTGCATTTGTATTCAGCCTCCCTGAGTCTATAATTTGTAGAAACACATTTCACTGCAATTACAGCTGCAAGTCTTTTGGGGTGTGTGTCTAACAGCTTCACACATCTAGAGAGTAAAATGTTGGCCTGGTCGTCTTTAAAAAGTAGCTCAAGCACAGTCAGATTAGCTCCAGGTCAATTCTCAGTTGGATTAAGGTCTGGACTTTGACTGGGCCATTCTAACACATGAATATGTTTGATCACATCGGTGCTCTAACCCACTAGAGCTTCCATGTTATTGATGAGGCTTCATGGGCTATTA
The DNA here is from genome assembly GCF_024256425.1 of Clarias gariepinus. Taxonomy (NCBI): domain Eukaryota; kingdom Metazoa; phylum Chordata; class Actinopteri; order Siluriformes; family Clariidae; genus Clarias; species Clarias gariepinus. Next base: position 4,460,545 of record NC_071117.1, read on the forward strand.
GCTGATCACAATTTGCATGTTAAAATTTTGTAATATTTTCAATACATTATATAATGCAAAATACATGAAGGAATTTTGGCCCACTCGTCTTTTAAAATTGTTTACCTTTAGCCACATACGGGGTTTTGTTTTAAGTAGGAACACATGTTTATGGTCATTACACAGCATCTCAATTGGATTTAAGTCCAGACCTTGGGTCCGTTCTTCGTATGTCGCTAACTCAGTTAGCTGGATTTAATTGTTGTGGATTTGTCCTGATCTTCGATTGATTCGTTCTTCGATGCGCTTCTAGCATTTGTTGTCATAGCAACATATCGGTAAGCTTGAACCTGCTCGGGAGCAGGTTTATTTCATGTAAACAGGATTCAGCCTGTGCTCCTGGCGGGTTATGATTGGTTGAAATGGCGAGGTCACATCTGATTGGTTAAAGAGCACGACTGACTCACGTGGAAAAAGAAAAGTATATGCCCCCTGCCATGGACTGCACCCCCCCACACACACACATAATCGCTATAAAATAATATATATGAACATAAATTCATAGGTTTATTATTATCAAATATGATATTACTATTACTATTATAATAAACCCTAGGCACAAGACAGCCGTCAAGACCATTAATACAAATTCTTGTGTAATGTTTATTTTGTAACACATTTATTTTTCAGGGGTTTGTCATAAAAATATGCAAATAAATATTTATATATATTAAAAATTTATATTTTATAATGATAAATTGGACGAAACTAATTTTATTATAAAATAAACAATATAAAAGTATACATATTATTTCTATTTTTTTCATATACAACATTTATTTTCATATTGCTTATTTTTTTATTGTCTCATGTAATTTGTAATTTGTAAACCTTTGAATTTTACAAATGAATTTGTTCTAATATAATATTTGATAGCTATTATGTGGGGGGTCAATCCATGGCAGGGGGGCATTTCAGCGCCTAACACATGTTACAAAAAAAAGTTGAGCCGCTCTTTTTCCATTTCGTCAACCAATCAAAGGGGTTGTGATCAGTGTTTCTACTGTCAATGCATATCCCCTTTTAAACCAACGCACGAGCGCGCAATAATCCTAGACAACTTAATACAGCTATACTAATCATCAACAACAGGTGTGCTTGAAGAACCGAATTAGCCGGATCGTAATAAGCACGATGATCTCATCTTAGATGTGTCAGTTTATCTCGGATGTGTCAAGCGACGTACGAAGAACGGACCCCTTGGCTCAGCCACTCCAAAAAATTATTATTTTGTTGTTGTTGTTGTTGTTGTGAACTTACTGGTGTGTTTCGGATCACTTTTTAATCACTGTGAAAGTGGGAAATTAAAGCTTACCAAACTAGCAATCCCTTAACTTTAATTAGTAAAGCCTTCATAAAACATTTCATAATGCATTAAGAGCAACATTACTCAGGTACATACCTTTCAGTAATCATATTTATCAACACAAATACATTAATAAGGTTAGATTCATTACCATCACATATCTTATCAGAATATTTAACAACAGTAATGTATCCATGTCTAGAAAGTATGCATAGTGGAAATGTTTTCTACTCTAAACTGGATCATTCAAATGTTGATGAAAAAAATAAAATATTATTAAAATGCATCTCCACATCATACTCACAATCGTGTATATCTCACCCAAGTCTTACGGAGATGTAAGGTAAGCTCTCTCCATGATGTGCTGGTGTGTATCACAGTATGGTAGAGCGCCTGAGCCATACACTTCTCATTTTCGCCTAACTCATCTCGTTCAAGGTGACCCCACTTCTCCTTTTACCTGTTACTTTATTCCCATAAACATGTTTGAAGGGCTTTGTTCAATTTCACAGACTAAAGTAATATTTATAAAAACTTTTCCACATTGCAAAGTGTTTACTGGCTGCTGAATAATCAGAGGGAAACCTTTATGTCTTTAACATGTAACAAGAGCTCATGTACTTCTTTTACTCAGAAACCATCCATGACCTTCCATTGGTCAAGGTCGACGTCAGACCAGGGACAACCACACATGAATCATTATAATAAAAGGGGCAATAGTGTCCTCTCCCTGTCCCTGTCCCAGGCCCTGCATCATGGCTGGTCTCATTGGGTTACAGCACTTACACAAAAAAACAGGAACTTTTTTACAATTCAATAAAACTAGAAGTGATAAAAGAAATACATTTTATTGATAGTGTTGAGATTCCTCATTGACCGCTGCAACATCTCAGCTGGGATACTGTGAATTTCATCCTGAATTCTCTGTTTTACCTCGTGTACACTTTACTCTTGAGGTTCCCCCACAAGAAAAGATTCCCGTTATTCTGTGTCACCTTGTATAAGTCCAGATGTTACTGAACTCAAATATTTCAGGTGTATGAGCATGCAGAGGTACAGGTCAAACCCTGCCCTATTCTCCCTCTTTCTGCTTCTCATTAAATATGTTTCTATTCTTTTTTGGAGAACATTACAGTACTCAAGCATGATTAGTTCTATTTTATTCTAATCTATTCTATTCTATTCTTTCCTAATAGAGTGGATCTAGATCACTCAGATATTACAGACTCTCAACTTAAAGGTTGATAGAACAACATATAAACTCTAGCTTTTGAATTATAGTTTACAGTGCAAGAACACAAGCTTACTGCTTATAACATTACCAACAGAACAGAAAATGTTTTATAGCAGCTGAGCTTAAAACACTCACACACACACACACACACACAGGCGCGCACGCACACACTTCCTGAAAGGTTTTCTGTTACTGGCTGAAAAAGTGGAAGTGACCAAGTGTTCATTTCTTCTAACATCACAAAAATACACACTGTAGAGTCACAGAGACAGAGACAGTGAGTGTGTCTACGATAACTAACAGAACATTATTATTATTATTATTATTATTATTATTATTATCTGAGGAGTTTGTGAGTCTGGATGTAGAATGGAGATGGTCCTCATCTTCACCTTCTGCCTGATTCTAGGTAAGTACAAACACTTCCAAATCCTCATCAGTCTCAGTGTTCAGTATCAGTGTCACATTAAAGCTTTGCACTGATGGACATTTAGCACAGAACTTTTATAGAGAGGTTCCAGTGTTTAAAGTAGTGAAGTTCTCAGGGGTGCTGAGAGCTCCTGGTTATCTTCAGAAGCACACAGAGGAGCTTCCACTTCACTTACTGCATGAGGAAACCTACATGTTCAAGTCACCTACACATGGGAACATTATCTCTACTTATTTTCAGTGTAAAATTGACTTTGAAGAGTTTGTGTATCTGTATACGAGTTGAACAACAGTCCTTAACTACAGGTTATGTGTTTAAAGATCAGGACTAATGCTTTATCAGTGCAGTCGGCCTGCAGTCTCATCTCTCTTCTTCCTGTTGTTCAACACAGAATGTGAGTTTAGTGTCTTCTATCGAGTCTAGCAGAGAGCAGATAGTCCTGTTGTAGGATTTTTTTAAATATTAATATTTCTTGTTTAAATACCTGTATTGGTTTTTGCTGAGGAGAGAGCAAAACTAAAATTTGCCCATCACACTTGTTTATTTTTATTTATTAAATGAGAAACTATTTAAAATTTACCATTAAAGTAAATTAGATTTCTGACGTAAAAAAATAAATAAATAAATAAGTGACCAATATAGCCGCAGTCCCACTAGAAATCCACACAGTCAGGGGTAGAAAGCAAACATCCAAAAATAAAATATAAATAAATAAAAAAATAAAATTTCATTTATGTAGTAGCCCAGAATCTAGAGTACAAGGTATACATGCAGTGTGTCTCAGTTCTGGGCCGCATCCTTTGAAGTACACATTCGAAGCGCGCGCACGCGCGCACACACACACACACACACACGCATACACAGTACTGCTTCCTCAGCAGTGACTGAACCTGGGAAAATTACATGGCTTTTGAGTCCAGACATTTAAGCACATCCTGAGGAACAGGTGTGTCTAGTTAGAGTTTAATAATTTAATAGACTCGTCACCCTGAGTGGCTCCATCTGATGGATGAAAACAGGAACAATTCTAAAGCGATAGACCTCACGGGTCATTTCAAATTATGTCACAAGGCGCACACATACACACACACACACACACACCTACACACAATATTTTGATACAGACTTATTCTGCTCTGCTGCATCCCTTTATATATATTTTGTCTCTTGTCTTATATGTTACACCATGGTCCTGGATCATATTTCATTCCACTGTATATTATTCTCCAGCTGGTACTGATGCTGTAACTACAGTAACTGGATACAGAGGACGATCAGTCCAGATTAAATGTCCCTACACATCTGGATATGAAAAGAACAACAAGTTTCTCTGCAGAGGTAACTGTCCCACCTGGGACCTTAAAGACGTTCCTGTTCAGTCTGGATCTCCTGATAAAGACTTCAGATTCTCTCTGAATGACGACACATCAGCCAAAGTCTTCACCGTCACCATCACTGATCTGAGACCAGAGGATGAAGGAACTTACTGGTGTACGATAGGGAAGACAGGGTATAATAAATACACAGAGATTCTACTGCAGGTTAAAACAGGTAAGTGTTACACAGAGGAGAGTAAAATAATATCACACATTAATTCATTTGTTAACATATTGTGATTGAGAAAGACTGGTAAAGCTCCATGTGCAATGTAGCACAGACCTCGTTCATTAAGTTTGTAAACTAAAAGACCTTTAATCCAGATAATGTTAATCTGGAACATAAAACAACCTGCTTCCATTCCATTCTTTCAGAAGTTCCTGCCATGACTACTGTCTCACACACCACACACTCCACTTCAACACACTCCATGAGTACATCAGTACATGCTGAGAGCACACACTCAACAACAGGTATGAACTTCTTGTTTCTCCTCTCCAAAACATTTCTCTCACATCATTCATCATGTCGTATATTTTTATTTCAGCTAATCCACAAACTGATGTTAACTTCTCAACCACCGCTCGCCCATCTCAGGGTTCGTACAATATCATGTGTTCTTTGTCTTCTACAGGATGTTTTTTTCTCATCTACACCAGGAAGTGAACACAGATCAAACCATTTTGATTGAATCATAAACCAAACATTTGGTGCTAAATTAAAACAAATAACACCTCACATCTTTTCATGAGCATTTTTTACATCTACATTATCCTCATCTACATTACATTGCAGATTATTTGCATAATAATAATAATAATAATAATAATATTAATAATAATATGGTCTCTGTCCTGGTGCTCAGTCTGCTGAAGGAGGTTAAAACTGCAGCTCCAGTGACATTCCTACCTATTATTGTACTTCCACATGTGTGGTATTTATTCAGGTTAAATCTACACATGGTTCACCTACACCTCCCTCAGTCTGGTCTGTCTGAGCAGGTCTGGTTTCTACATTTTCAGTTTCAGTGGTTTGAAAACATTCACCATAAACTTTGTTTAACTCATGCAGTGTTTAGTCTGTTTGAATGTGACCCTGGTGTTTGACTGACTGTGGTCCTGTACACTGCAAAACAATGTCATTAGGGACGCATCAGTATCATCAGGTATTGGTGTAACACTGTGGTCATGTACTCATACTGTAGAACTCTTCCATTACTGTTACACCAGTAGAACCTCGCAGCACTGCTTCTCTGTATTTGACTTGCCAGCTGTGTTTCATTCCATTGTTTAGAAAAAAAAAATAGGAATTATAGAATGATTTATTACATTTGGTAAAATACTAAAGAGCAACAATGTTATAAACTGCAGTTGGTAAAGATAACCCTAGCCCTCTTTCAAATGAAACCAAAAGATCTAAATAATCAAAATATGGGTGTAAATTGTCTTTCACAGTACGGTAATGTCTCTCTTCCAGGATTCCCAACTCTTACAGTCATCATTAGTGTGTCTGTGGTTCTAGCGCTGGTTCTTATTGCCCTGTTATTCACTGTCACCCTACAGAGGAAAAAGAGAGCACGGGGTAATGCATACACACACACACACATACACACACACACACGGTTTCATTCACTCTTTTGTTTCCTTCTTTTAAAAAAGACCACATGATCTTTGTTCATTCCTCCAAAGTGCAATTTTTATGCACTTTGGAGGAATGAACAAAGGAATTCACATTGGAATTGCTGCTGTTGGCTGCTTTTTCCCGAGCTCCGCCAGACTGACCAATTTTTCTACTTTTTCGTCCCCTTACGAAGAGTAAACATATAACAGATAAGTATTTCATACTACCTTATAATATATTCACTCGAAACGCGTGTTATATCGTTTTCGTATAAGTTTATATCGTATAAGTTTTAATAGTTTTGCAGCACACCGCTTCTAGCCGGCTTTTCATTAGCATCGCTAGCCCGTTAGCCCGGCTATCACAAGTTTGTTTACGCTCTTTCGCACCGGTTATTTCTATTTTTAGACACCATGTCGGTTGGGTCTCTGCCCCTGTGTGCAGGTGAGGAGACATTGGAGCTGCACTCGGTGGACTTGGAGATGGAGGCCGTGGAGAAGCTGATCCGCGACCTACAGGTGAAGCTGGCCCGGCTACAGCAGCGGAAAGCCACGCTGGAATCGTCGCGGACCGACGCTCACCTGTCCCAGGTAAATTCTCGGCATGAGAATTCTCCGACAACCTCTACTCCGCGTGCTTCTCTGCCCAGGTCCAACGCACCGAGAACGCAGCCTGCCCAGCTTTCCTTCACCCCGGCGCCGGGATACCACGAGGCCTGGAAACTTCAGCAGCGGAAGACGCGCGCCAAGCCCCGGGCGAGGACCTCTCCTCCTCCGCCACCACCCGTCTTCGAGATCTCAACCCGAAACCGCTTCGCTCCTCTCCGTGAGACGGCACACGATGCGCTGGTCATCGGAGACTCCATTGTCCGGCACGTGCGTGCTACCACAGCTAAAGGTAAGGCGTACACGCGCTGTTTACCTGGTGCACGTGTTCTTGATGTTGCTGCACAGGTGCCTGCGGCCCTGAGGAAGAACATTCGAGCTGTGGTTCTCCATGCTGGCACCAACGACATCAGGCTGAGGCAGACGGAGATCCTAAAGAAGGACTTCAGGAGCCTGGTTGAGAAGGTCCGCAGCACATCACCCACGACAAAGATCGTCGTATCTGGACCACTTCCGACATTTCAGAGAGGAATCGAGAGGTTCAGTAGATTATTTGCCTTCAATGAATGGTTACAATCTTGGTGTCAACAACAGAGATTACCCTTTGTTGATAACTGGAATGTTTTCTGGGAGCGTCCTAGGCTCTACCGCACAGATGGCCTGCACCCTAGCAGAGCTGGAGCAGCGGTCCTCTCTGACAACATCTCCAGGACATTACGAACCATCTGACTTGCGGTAAGTCATACCTCAGATTCTTTAGATATCAGCCACAATACAACTCACCATACTAATAGACGCACACACATAGCTTGTACTATAGAAACTGTGTCTATTCCCCGATTAATGAGAAAAAAGAATAAATTCGTTAAATCCAGCCGAAACAATCTGGTAACCATTAAACCAGAAAAAGGCCAAATAAGTAATCGAAGTCTACCTCTAAAGTTTGGACTTCTCAACATTAGATCCCTTACGCCTAAAGCACTTATTGTTAATGAAATTATATCAGATCATTGCCTTGACGCACTCTGCCTCACTGAAACCTGGCTTAAACCAAATTAATATATTGGTCTGAATGAGTCTACTCCGTCAGGATATTTTTATAAGCACGAGCCCCGTCTAATTGGTCGCGGTGGTGGTGTCGCCACTATCTACAAAGATGTACTCACTGTTACTCAGAAAATAAGGCCCAGGTTTAACTCATTTGAAGTGCTCGTCATTAATGTTGCACTTAATGAAATACATAATAAACCCGCGCTATATTTTACTCTGGCCACCGTGTACAGACCCCCAGGGCCATATGCCGATTTTCTAAAAGAATTTGGACATCTGCTATCAGACCTAATTGTTAACTCTGACAAAGTGTTGATAGTAGGTGACTTTAACATTCATGTAGATGATGCTAATGACACTTTAGCCCTCGCATTTATGGACTTACTAAATTCCTTTGGGGTTAAACAAAATATAAATAGATCAACTCACCGCTGTAATCATACACTAGATTTAATTATATCTCATGGTATAGATGTCACTAATATAGAGATTTTAACTCAAAGTGATGATATCACAGATCATCACCTCCTGATATATACTCTACCTGTAGAACAGATTAGCTGTGTCTCTCCACGTTATCGATTTGTTAGAAATATGAATCCGACTACTAAAGACAGATTCACAAGTAATCTACCGGATCTGTCCCAAATTCTTATTAGACCCCTAAATGCAGACGATCTAGACGAAGTGACCAGCAGCATGGGTACTATTTTTACCAGTACATTAGACACTGTTGCTCCCATCAGATTAAAAAAAGTCAGAGATAAAACACTTGCTCCTTGGTACAATAGTCATACTCGCGCCCTAAAGAGAGCAACCCGTAACCTTGAGCGAAAATGGAGAAAAACTAAATTAGAAGTTTTTCGAATTGCGTTTAAAGACAGTATGTGCAGCTATAGACGGGCTCTAAAAACCGCTAGGACTGAGCATCTTAGCCAACTGATAGCAAGAAACCAAAACAATCCCAAGTTCTTATTTAGTACAGTAGCCTGCCTAACAAAACCTAAGATGCCTGCAGAGAGTACTCCACAACATTTTAGTAGTGAAGATTTTATGGACTTCTTTAATGAAAAAATCGATAGCATAAGGAAGAAAATAACAGAGGTTCAACCTCTAATAGCATCTCATGATCTAGTTCAGCCAAGAGCTTCACATTTAGATTTTCAGTGCTTTACAGGTATAGGACAGGAAGAGCTGTATAAACTTATCACCTCAGCTAAATCAACAACGTGCCTGTTAGACCCAATACCAACCAGATTTTTAAAAGAAGTGATTCTTACAGTTGGAGAGCCAATTCTAAACATTATTAATTCTTCATTATATCTAGGTCACGTCCCTAAACCTTTGAAGCTGGCAGTTATTAAGCCGCTTCTTAAAAAATCTAATTTGGACGCGAATGAAATAACAAATTATAGACCGATTTCAAACCTTCCGTTCATATCAAAAATATTAGAAAAAGTAGTATCAGCTCAAATATGCACATTCTTGCAGGAAAACAACATCCTAGAAGAATTTCAGTCAGGTTTCAGGCCACATCATAGTACAGAAACTGCACTAGTTAAGATTGCAAACGACTTGTTTTTAGCTTCAGACCAAGGCTGCATCTCAATATTAGTCTTACTTGATCTAAGTGCTGCATTCGACACCATAGATCATAATATTCTCATAGACCGCCTACAAAATCATATAGGTATTCAGGGGCAGGCATTAAAATGGTTTAGATCATACCTGTCTGATCGATACCATTTTGTAGATCTAAATGGAGTACCGTCTGATGTAATGCCAGTGAAATATGGTGTCCCACAAGGGTCAGTTTTAGGACCTCTCCTGTTCTCAATTTACATGCTTCCCCTGGGAAACATCATTAGAAGGCATGGGATTAGTTTCCATTGTTATGCTGATGATACCCAATTATACATCTCAACAAAACCAGATGAAATACCCAAGTTGTCTAGATTAACAGAGTGTGTCCAGGACATAAAAGATTGGATGACCAATAACTTTCTTTTACTAAATTCAGATAAGACAGAGATATTGCTCATCGGCCCAAAAACCAGCACACAACAGCTTTCACAATTCAGCCTGCGTTTAGAAGGATGTACTGTTACTACTAGCTCAACAGTAAAAGACCTGGGCGTGATATTAGACAGCAACTTGTCTTTTGAAAATCATATTTCCAATATCACAAAAACAGCCTTTTTCCATCTTAGAAATATTGCCAAACTTAGGAGTATCCTATCCGTATCTGATGCAGAAAAGCTAGTTCATGCATTCATGACCTCCAGACTGGACTATTGTAATGCATTACTAGGTGGTTGTCCTGCATCCTCAATAAACAAGCTTCAGTTAGTCCAAAATGCAGCCGCCAGGGTTCTCACTAGATCCAGAAAATATGATCATATAACACCTATATTATCATCCCTGCACTGGCTACCTGTTCAATTTAGAATTAATTACAAAATAGTACTACTTACATACAAGGCTTTAAATGGTTTAGCTCCCTCATACCTAACCAGTCTTTTGATACGCTATAATCCACCACGTCCCTTAAGATCACAAAACTCCGGACTTCTGGTAATTCCCAGAATTTTAAAATCTACAAAAGGGGGCAGGGCATTTTCATATTTGGCTCCAAAGCTTTGGAATAGCCTTCCAGACACTGTTCGGGGAGCAGACACGGTTTCCCAATTCAAAAGTAGGCTCAAGACGTATCTCTTTAATCTGGCATACGCGTAACTCAACCCATAACCTCATAATTCAATTCAATTCAATTTTATTTGTATAGCGCTTTTAGCAATTTTCATTGCCGCAAAGCAGCTTTACATAGTCAAAAGAATTATTTAGGTTTGTATGAAATGTGAATTTGTATGAATCAAAATGGTCAGTTTGTCCCTGGTGAGCAAGCCGAGGGCGACAGTGGCAAGGAAAAACTCCCTGAGATGGTAAGAGGAAGAAACCTTGAGAGGAACCAGACTCAACAGGGAACCCATCCTCATCTGGGTGAAACAGAAAGCAGTAAATGATCTGCATTTATACAGTGTGTAGGGTGGGAGGCAGTTCAGCTATAATAGCTAATGTTAATTGATGTTAATATGGAGTCCAGGTAGTTATTGAAGACCCAGGTAGACTTGTAAGAAGTTCCAGTCATGAACTATCGAGCTGTCAAGTCCCCAGAGAAACAGTTGCCAACACCAGTCAAGGCCAGAACCATTTTCTAGGTAGAGAGAATCATTCCCAGACACCAGACGCATCCCAGAGAGACACACGGGGCATCCATGTGACGAGATCTTCAGCCAGAAGCGGGGCACCAGGATGGGTCAGACAGGTCCGGAGGGCAGAGGGAGTCTGGATCACTGGCAGCTCAGGAACGACATGTGTAGCTCGACAGAGAGAGAGAGAAAGAGTGAAAGGGGGGGACAGGAGGAGAGAGGAAAAAGAAAGAGGGGGGGAAAGAGAAGAAGAGGAGAGATGGCAGTTAGGTATGGTCACAGTCACACAATGTATAATGTGAATGTATATTAACTGTAGAGTGCAAGCAGAGACTCCGGCAGGACTAACTATGACAGCATAACTAAAAGGGAGAGCCAGAAGGAAACACAAACATGAGGGCTTCCTGACATGTAAAGCAAGCAATCACCTCACCATCAGCAAACCTGTGTGATCAATGAGAGTGAGGAAGACAGCATCCAAACATACCAGTTCACCATAATACTCTACGTCCATGAGTCCCCCAGATCTGCTCCTTTACCTATGGCAAATCTATTTATAAAAATGCTCGGCTAAATAAATAGGTTTTTAGCCTGGACTTAAACACTGAGACTGTGTCTGAGTCCCGAACACTATTTGGAAGACTATTCTATAACTTTGGGGCTTTGTAAGAAAAAGCTCTGCCCCCAGCTGTATTTTTCATAATACGCGGTACTGACAAGCAGCCTGCATCCTTTGATCGAAGTAGGCGTGGCGGATCGTAAGACACTAGCAGTTCGCTCAGGTACTGCGGCGCGAGACCATTTAATGCTTTATATGTCAAGAGTAGTATTTTAAAATCAATGCGAAATTTCACAGGGAGCCAATGGAGTGAAGATAAGATAGGGGTGATGTGCTCATATCTTCTGGTTCTGGTGAGGACTCTCGCTGCTGCATTCTGGACTAGCTGAAGCTTATTTATGCATCTAGCTGAACAACCAGACAGTAAGGCATTACAATAGTCCAACCTAGAGGTGATAAAAGCATGAACTAGTTTTTCTGCGTCGTTTAGCGACAATAAATTTCTTATTCTGGCAATATTTCTGAGGTGAAAGAATGCTATCCTGGTAATATTATCTACATGTGCTTCAAATGAAAGGCTGGAATCAATAATCACACCAAGGTCTTTCACTGTTGCATTTGATGGAACAGAAAGGCCATCTAAAGTTACGGTATGATCTAAAATTTTACTCCTAGCTGTATGCGGTCCTATGACTAGAACTTCTGTCTTATCCGGATTTAGCAGAAGGAAGTTAGTTAGCATCCAATTTCTTATGTCCTGCACACATTGCTCAATTTTAGTAAGCTGTTTTTTCTCATCAGGTTTTGCTGAGACATATAACTGTGTATCATCAGCATAGCAATGAAAACTAATACCATGCTTACGGATTATGTTGCCCAGAGGAAGCATGTAAAGGGAAAAAAGCAGTGGACCTAAAACTGAACCCTGCGGAACGCCAAACTCCACTGGAGAACATGCAGAATAATCACCATTTAAGTCTACATACTGATAATGATGGGTCAGATAGGATCTGAGCCAGGAGAGGGCTGTACCCTTAATTCCCACTACATTTTCTAATCTGTGAAGAAGAATAGCGTGATCAACAGTGTCAAAAGCTGCACTGAGGTCAAGTAATACAAGCATAGTTACACAACCCTGATCAGAGGCCAATAAAATGTCATTTACTACTTTAACGAGCGCCGTCTCTGTACTGTGATGAGGCCTAAATCCTGACTGATACAGTTCATGTATGCCATTCCTATGTATATATGAGCATAGCTGCTCCGCTACTATCTTTTCCAGGATCTTAGAGATAAAGGGGAGGTTTGATATTGGTCTGTAACTGGACAGCTGACAGGGGTCGAGGTCAGGTTTCTTAATTATTGGTTTGATAACTGCTAATTTAAAAGATTTTGGAACATATCCAATGCTGAGTGAAGAATTAATTATTCTCAACAGGGGTTCTATTATTGCTGGTACTATCTGTTTAAGAAAATGTGTCGGTACAGGATCTAATATACAGGTTGATGAATTTGAAGAAGAGATGAGTGAAATTAGTTCATTCTCTTCAAGGGGAGTAAAGTATTCTAGGTTCTGGTCTGACATGGCTAGATTAACATCTGCATCAATTACATTGTTCGGTTTCAAAACCTCAATTTTATGCCTAATATTTACAATTTTATTATTAAAAAAGTTCATGAAGTCCTCACTATTGCATGATGTTGTTGTGGAGATTTCTGCAGTGGTCTTATTTCTGGTTAATTTGGCTACAGCATTAAATAAGAATCTAGGATTATTTTTATTTTCTTCTATAAGAGTGGAGAGATATGTTGATCTAGCTACACTAAGAGCTTTTCTATAGTTCAGGATGCTCTCCTTCCATGCTATTTGAAATACTAGTAATTTAGTTTGACGCCATTTACGTTCTAATTTCCGAGCGGTCTGTTTTAAAGTGCGCGTGTGATCGTTATACCAGGGAGCAAGTTTTTTATCTCTAATAATTTTTCTTTTGACTGGAGCTACATTATCTAGGGTATAGCGAAATGTCGACTCTAAATATTCAGTCGCCTGATCGAGTTCTGTGGGGTCAGACGGTGATCTAATCGAAGTTGGGAACTCTGGGAGATTACTGATAAAACTCTGTTTGGTAGTTGATGTGAATGTACGTTTCATACGGTAGCGCGGCGCTGTGTGTACATTATTATTGTGACACACTTGAATTGAGACAAGATAGTGATCTGAGATACTCCATTACACTTATCCTGAATGGCAACTACGCTAATTCTCTCCATCTTTTCTGTATTTTTCTACCCATCCTGAGACATCTGGAGATTGTGCCAGCTTCAGTAGACAAAGGCCAACCCTGCAAGGTTTCTAAAGCATCTTGAGAAGGACCTGCTCCAGCTAGGTTCTGCTTTATGATGGCTGGAGCTACACATCCTGCTCCTGTGCTTCCAGTGATCTGACCCCATCTGCCCTCTGCACCTACTGCTGAAATGAATCTACACAACTTCTGATATATTGAACTTTCACCTGCACAACACACTTGATGTTATTTCTATCTGTTATCACCCAGATGAGGATGGGTTCCCTGTTGAGTCTGGTTCCTCTCAAGGTTTCTTCCTATTGCCATCTCAGGGAGTTTTTCCTTGCCACTGTCGCCGTCACCCTTGGCTTGCTCATCAGAGACATTTCATTCATCATTCATTCATTTAATTATTATCTAGACACATTTTTCTCACACATACACACTTCCAAATATTTTCTTTTCTTTTCTTTCTTAAAAAAAAAAAAAAAAAAAAATCTTTTATTTTTTTTCTTGTGAAGCTGCTTTGGGATAATGACCATTGTTAAAAGCGCTATATAAATAAAATTGAATTGAATTGAATTATGCTCTCTAGCAAACTGGAGCTTTTTTTATGTTTTTTTTTTCTAATGGAAAAACAGCTGTTTGGTTCTAATCCTGTCAGCTCTTGTTATTGTGTGTGTATAAAAATGTTCTTAGTTTTACTAGTCCAGACATCCAGCCATCACTAATTGGTTCTTTTTAAAGTAGCTACAGTTACAATATTTTGTTACAGTGACTAGAAGTGGGTGGGATCTATTAGGCAGCAAGGAAACATTTTGTACTTAAAGGTTGAAGAAACTCCAAAACTCTTGGGATGTTCTTGGTCTGTAGTGTTTAGCACGTACAAGGCTCACTCCTGCACATGGGGAGTGAAGGCTGGCACGTGGAGTCCAATTCAATAGAAGAGCTACTGTAACTCAAACTGATGAAAAGGTTAATACTGCCACTGATAGACAAGAGGTCAGAACACACAGAGCATCACTGTGTTGGTGGCGAATAGGGGAACTTACATAATATAAGGCAGGTGGACATTAATGTATTCATGCCACAAGAAAAAAGAAACATCCAACAACTACAACAACAAATACATAAAGTACTGTATGTATGAACAAGAACAATGATACACACTAAAGCAAGAACATGAAATGAAAAATGATTACTTTTCTTTCAGCATTTAAAGTGGAACGTCTGTGTTATCTACACGACCAAACATATAAAACTCACCACCGTCACAATACTCAGATACTGCACATGTCAAGAACTAACCTGAGATGACCAGAAGACGTAGCTTTAGCGGTTAGCCCTTTGTAGCGTGAATGGTAAACCCAAACGCGGAAGAACACGAGTAGGTAGGATAATCACGCTTTTAATCTAAGGACTCTCACAAAAGGGGAGCAAGGGAAAGACACAATCTAACCCGCGTCCTATAGATACACACTCGATCAGGAATTGAAACCAAAAAGGTGAGTACTCACAGTTAGATGTAGAATTCCGACGTGGCATCGGCAAAACTCAATGACTGAGCGAGGTGCTATGGTTTGCTTACCTCTTTTATACTTCCTGGTTTGCGACCGCTTAACTTCCGGGTCCTAGAGCCGGTCGCGTTCCGAGTGTGCATGACAGTACCCCCCTGTCCAGGACCGGCTCCAGACGGTCCTGAGGTGGAGGATACCCTGTGACGGTAGTCCCGGATGAGCTCAGGGTCGAGGATGAACCGTGCTGGAACCCAAGATCGCTCCTCGGGGCCGTAGCCTTCCCAATCGACCAGGTACTGGGTGCCCTTGCCCCGAGGGCGCGAATCAAGGATTCGTCGCACAGTGTAGGCAGGACCGCCGTCAATGATTCGGGGAGGAGGAGCAGGGCGGGTGGGTGGAACCAGAGGTGAAGTGATAAAGGGTTTTAGTTGTGAAGTATGGAAGACTGGATGGATCCGGAGCGCCGCAGGCAGCTGGAGCCGGTAGGTGACAGGGTTAATCCGTAAAGTGATGCGGTATGGTCCGATGAACCTTGGTGATAATTTTCTTGACTCAGTGTGCAGATGGAGGTTCTTTGTTGATAACCATACCTTGTCACCTACGTGGTACAAACGTCCCGGCGGGTGTCGGCGGCGATGCTGGGCAACGTAGCTGGTGTTGGCTTGCTGGATGGCGCGATTCGCTTGGTTCCATATCCGCCGACACCTACGGACCAACTGTTGGGCCGATGGTACGTCAACCTCCGGTTCTTGATGGTTGAACATCGGAGGTTGGAAACCATGGCACATCTCAAATGGGCTTAGGTTGGTGGCTGAGGAGACGTGGAGGTTGTGGGACAGTTCGGCCCATTTGAGGTAGCGGGCCCAGGAGCGCTGGCGATCGGAAACGAAACATCTTAGGTAGCGCTCCAGTTGTTGGTTGGTCCGTTCCGTCTGACCATTAGTCTGGGGGTGGTAACCGGATGATAGACTACAGGTGGAATTGATCAGACGGCAGAAGGCCTTCCAGAACCGGGCTGTGAACTGGGGCCCTCTGTCCGAGACGATGTCCTTTGGGAACCCCTGCAGTCGGACTACGTGTTCCAAAATCAATTCCGCTGTGTCCCTTGCTGAGGGGAGTCCAGCTAGGGCCACCAGGTGCACGGCCTTGGAGAACCGATCAACGATGGTTAATATGGTGTCCTTACCCTCAGAAACCGGCAGGCCCGTGATGAAATCCAGAGCGATGTGCGTCCAGGGCCGTCGAGGAACAGGGAGTGGTTGGAGTTCTCCTGGAGCTGGTTGATTTGTGTCCTTTGCCCTGGCGCACACCGGGCACGCCTGAACGAACTCGCGGACGTCTCTCCTCAAGGAGGGCCACCAGAATGCCCGTTGAATAAACGATAGGGTTCGTCGGGCCCCAGAATGTCCGGCGATGATGGACGAATGGCCCCATTGGAGGACCTCCGCTCGTAGATGTTGGGGCACGTGGAGTCGTCCAGGCGGCACACCTGCCGGTTTGGTCTCCGCCGCCTGTGCCTGGTGGACCCTGGTCTCCAAATCCCAGTGGAGGGGTGCGAGGATTCGTGATGGATGGATGATAGGCACGGGTTCCGCCCGGGGGAGATCGTCCTCATGCTGGTGTGATAGGGCGTCGGCTTTGGTGTTCTTCGACCCCGGGCGGTAAGAAAGATGAAAATTATATTGTTCAAAAAATAGCGCCCACCGTGCCTGCCGTGGATTGAGCTGTTTGAGGTTCTTGATGGTGATGTTGTTTAGCCCCCGATAGTCGACACATGGGCGAAGTTCGCCCCCCTTTTTTCTTGACGAAGAAGAACCCCGCGGCGGCAGGCGAGGTGGAGGGCCGGATGGTTCCCTGACGGAGAGCGTTGGTGACGTATTCCTCCATCGCCTGCGTCTCCGAGGTGGATAACGAGTAGAGATGGCCGCGGGGAGGGACGGAACCCGGCTGAAGTTCTATCGCCAGGTCGTATGGGCGATGAGGTGGGAGGTGGGTAGCTCGTCTCTTGCAGAAAACTTCGGCCAGGTCCCGATAGGCGACAGGAATGGCGTTGGTGTCGACGTCGGGGGCCTCGGACTCCCTGGAACACGTCCCAGTCCGTGCCTGTAGGCAGAGTTCGGCGCAGGTCGGCCCCCACTGGAGAATCCGGTTCTGGGTCCACGAAACGATCGGGTCGTGTTGGAGCAGCCAGGGATAGCCGAGGATGATGGGCGGTGATGAGATGGATGTTAGGTGGAATTGGATCTGTTCCGGGTGCTGGTCTATGGCGAGCGTGATGGGTTGGGTCTGATGGGTGACAGGGCTGGATGATACAGGGCCGACCGTCGACTGAAGTGATTTTTACCGGCTGGGATAACGCCTCAGTCCTCACCCCCAAATCTTTGGCATAATTAGAGTCAATGAAGTTACCCGCGGCACCGGAGTCGATGAACGCGGTGCTTCGAACTCGTTTGTGGCCAATTTGGAGGTTTACCTGAACCGTGAAGCGTGAGATGGTGGCGTCGATTGTGGAGGAGAGGTGGAGGGGGCCCGGTGAGTCTCCTCTTTCACTCACCGGGGCTGCGCGTTTCCCGGGCGAATCGGACAGATAGCCCGGTGGTGCGCCGCCGACCCACAGTAGGCACACAGCCCCTCTCGGTACCGTCGTTCGCGTTCCGTCACGGTCAGGGAGGCGCGTCCTAATTGCATGGGTTCCCCGGCTCCGGTGTCAACCACGGCAGGAGGTGGAGATCCGACTGGTCCAGTAGCGGAGGTGGTGAGAGCAGTAGGTGGTCGTGGTGAGGTGTAGGAGAAGGTGGGTGCAGGCGGCAGGGTCCTAGGGGCTGGCTTCGGGCGGGAGAGGATGCGTTGATCAATACTGAGGGCGAGCTGGATCAACCCCTCCAGGGTAGCAGGAAGCTCTCGCCCGGCGAGCTCATCTTTGATGCGTGGAGCCAGTCCCTCGTAGAAGGATGTCCGGAAAGCGGCAGCTCCCCAGTCGGTCTGCACGCCGAGGGTCCGGAACTCAGCAGCGTACCGGCTCACGGACGATTCTCCCTGCCGCAGATGATAGAGTTTGGTGTCGGTCTCCACCTCGCCCGCTGGGTGTTCGAACGTGAGTCTGAGTTGGCGGGTGAACTCATTGTATGAGTGCGCGGTATCTGAATCCGCCCGGAGAACTGCTGTGGCCCACTCAGCTGCCTGCCCGGATAGCAATGAGACCAGAAGTGCGATGGGTAGCCGATCGGTGGAGTACCTGGTGGCATTAAACTCAAACACCAGATCAAGCGCAGTTAAAAACACATTACACCTCCCGTCCGTGCCGTCCCATTTATCCGGAAGTGCCAAAAATCCATCAGAAGGAGGGGGGGGGGTTGGAGCGGCGCCACGGCCGCCGCGACGGGAGACCGGCTAGCCGCGCTATCCACAGCCGCCCGGAGATCCGCGTTCTCCCGCCGGAGCTACGCGACCTCGCGACGCAGGGCCGCAACATCTTGGAGGTCCCGGCGCAGATTAGCGATCTCCCCGGTTAGCGTGTTGATAAGCTTGGCGTGCTAATCAACCACATCGCAGAGGTGCGCGTAATCCGCTGGGTTCACCGCGGTAGGCTCAGTCATTCTGTCAAGAACTAACCTGAGATGACCAGAAGATGTAGCTTTAGCGGTTAGCCCTTTGTAGCGTGAATGGTAAACCCAAACGCGGAAGAACACGAGTAGGCAGGATAATCACGCTTTTAATCTAAGGACTCTCACAAAAGGGGAGCAAGGGAAAGACGCAATCTAACCCGCGTCCTCTAGATACACACTCGATCAGGAATTGAAACCAAAAAGGTGAGTACTCACAGTTAGATGTAGAATTCCGACGTGGCATCGGCAAAACTCAATGACTGAGCGAGGTGCTATGGTTTGTTTACCTCTTTTATACTTCCTGGTTTGCGACCGCTTAACTTCCGGGTCCTAGAGCCGGTCGCGTTCCGAGTGTGCATGACAGCACAGTATATTTACTTTATATTAAATCACTCTTCGTCTCCCTTCTCATGTCTCCACAGGCTCTGGAACAGACACACACAAAGAGGTACGTGCCACTGATTTGCTTCAGGTATCACTTCTACCAATATCTTACTTACAACCAGATTAATGATTTTTTTTTCCATTTCAGAAGAATCGAGATAGTGAAAACGACAAAAATGTTGCTCCTGCCCAAGAAAGAGAAAAAGCCTCTTTTTCTGAACCTGTATATCAGAGTTTAGACCCAGCCACAAAGCAAACTGATTTAGTCTACCAGAATCTAAACGTAACTAATAACTAGAGTTGCATGTTAATTTAAGGGTCCTGATACCTCCACACTTTGTACGATCATTTAGGTAGCACGGTAAGGTTTCAGGGTCAAGACAAAAGCAATGAAAGAAAGACACACAGACGAAGCGCGCAGTTAAGTGACAGAGGCACAGCCCAAGCCTCTGCCTCCCTAAGACGCCGACAAGAGAGTAGAGGGAACGGCACGCGTCAGTCCAGCTCAAATCCGCTGTAAGGGCAAAGGACCCGAGAGGATATTAGTTTTTAGTTTTAGTTTCCAGAGCCCTGTCCGTTCTCGCATAGATGGCAGAGGTCTGTTTATTTTTTTATCTGTTTTTATGTTTTTATGATTTTAGTTTTCCTTTGTTTTCTTCTGAGTTTCTTAACCAATAATCCAAATTCAATTCAAATTCAAATTTTATTTCTCACATACACAATCATACAGAGTACAATATGCAGTGAAATGTTTTTGTGCGACCACAGAGTCGCGACGGCAGCCGCCTAAACAGCGCCATCATAGAAGATAAGAAATAGATACATTAGGATACGAGGGTAAAAAATCCCCTCCCAGACTGTCCTTCGAAAAGGGCAGTGTGCGATCAGGGGTACAAAAATACCTCAGCAACAAGCACATAAAAACATGTAAACACAAGACATAAACATTGCAACGATGAGGGTACAGGGGATAGGAAATGTCCAATGTAGGCAAACAGCTCCAGTCCCTGCAGCTAGAGAGCGCTGGTCCCGATTCCGCCTGCCCACATTGAAGGGAATAAAAGCACACGAAGGCGTTGGATATGGGGAAGGTAGAGTGTCTATCTGTAGCTGTTATGTGTGTGCGTGAGTGCGTGCGTATCAGTTTGTAAGCCTGTAGCATCCCGTAATAGTCTGCGCCAGGTGTCCTTGAAGGGGGGAGGGAGTAGGATTCCAGAGCGTCTCGTTATCTTGGTCTTCGGGGAGTTTGTTATGACTCCAGCCACGGCCTTGAATGCAGTAGCTGGAAGAAAAAAGGGGCAGCCGAAAAAGAAAATCATATTTTCCAGGTTTCGAACAATATCTGCCAATTTCACAGATATTTAATGTCCATCACTGGTCTGCGGGTCTGTCCAAATCACGTTGCATAGCTGCTAGTCTCTCCAAGATATTATCCAATTTGCGGTCCAGAACCACAGTCTGATTACCGACAGCTCTCGTCACCACTATTTGCCAGCCAGCCAGTCTCTTGGGGTTGAGACTGACTGCTTTTAAGATTTTTCGATATCCAAGTATCCCACCTAATCCAATCAGCAGAATCCCAGTTATCAGAGTTCCGAATAGGTAGATATCTTCAACATCCTCCAGAGACAGTGCGGCCAGGCACACAATGCGCCACTTCTCCCAACTGTCCATCGTGTATCCAGCAGCAAACGTCCCAGCAGGACAAGTAGGTTCCCCAGAACCCACACTTCTCGTCGAGAAGATCGTGTCAATTGCATTCAGAGACCAGTTGATCAAATCCATATTCCTTTTTAATTTTCAAGAGCAAGACGAGGAGAGTCTCTGAATATATTCACAAGACAGACAAGAGAAGCAAGCGGGGAGAGATAAGGGAGGGAGAGCAGATGCGACCGCCTTCGTCAAGAGCCAAGAGGGAAAAATCCCACCCCATCTTCAAGCAGAAAGGTCTTCCCGTGCGTATCATAAGCCTCTCACAAGCTCGTATTTCATTGACACCAGAACACTGGTTGAATAACAAAAAAATATGAACATAAGGGTTGATCTGTTAATGTCATATTAATCATTTTTTCTGGTTGCTTTTGACATGGCTGGACCAAAAGGGCTGCACAAAGAACATTACAGATAGAATGTTGCGTAACTTTCAGCGATGGTTTTATGGATAAAGAAGAGACACCTTACAATACTGCTGCTCTGCTGTTTCTGTAGTTTCATTTTAAGGAAGCTATGGCTCTTCTGATGCTTAAAATAAATTTTGTTGGGATTATGTGATAGACCAATACAAAGTTGCACATACTTGTGAAGTGGAAGAAGAAAAATCTTTTTTTTTTTTTTAAGTTACAAATAAATGTCTGAAAAGTGTGGTGTGCATTTGCATTCAGCCTCCCTGAGTCTATAATTTGTAGAAACACATTTTACTGCAATTACAGCTGCAAGTCTTTTGGGGTGTGTGTCTAACAGCTTCACACATCTAAAGAGAAAAATGTTGGCCTAGTCTGCTTCTTATTGCACACATTTGTTTCTATTTTTTCTATTACTTCTTTACAAAGTAGCTTAAGCACAGTCAGATTAGCTCAAGGTCAATTCTCAGTTGGATTAAGGTCTGGACTTTGACTGGGCCATTCTAACACATGAATATGTTTGATCACATCGGTGCTCTAACCCAATAAAGCTTCCATGTTATTGATGAGGCTTCATGGGCTATTAGCTGATCACAATTTGCATATTTGAATCTTGTAATATTTTCAATACATTATATAATGCAAAATACATGAAGGAACATTGGCCCACTCGTCTTTTAAAATTGTTTACCTTCAGCCACATACAGGGTTTTGTTTTAAGTAGGAACACATGTTTATGGTCATTACACAGCATCTCAATTGGATTTAAGTCCAGACCTTGGGTCCGTTCTTCGTACGTCGCTAACTCAGTTAGCTGGATTTAATTGTTGTGGATTTGTCCTGATCTTCGATTGTTTCGTTCTTCGATGCGCTTTTAGCATTTGTTGTCATAGCAACATATCCGTAAGCTTGAACCTGCTCGGGAGCAGGTTTATTTTATGTAAACAGGATTTAGTCTGCGCTCCTGGCGGGTTATGATTGGTTGAAATTGCGGGGTCACATCTGATTGGTTAAAGAGCATGACTGACTCACGTGGAAAAAGAAAAGTATATGCCCCCTGCCATGGACTTCACCACCCCCCCCCCCACACACACATAATCTTAAAATAATATATATGAACATAAATTCATAGGTTTATTATTATCAAATATGATATTACTATTATAATAAACCCTAGGCACGAGACAGCCGTCGAGACCATTAATACAAATTCTTGTATAATGTTTATTTTGTAACACATTTATTTTTCAGGGGTTTGTCATAAAAATATGCAAATAAATATTTATATATATCAAAAATCAATATTTTATAATGATAAATTGGACGAAACTAATTTTATTATAAAATAAACAATATAAAAGTATGCATATTATTTCTATATTTTTGATATACAACATATTTATTTTCATATTGCTTATTTTTTTATTGTCTTATGTAATTTGTAATTTGTAAACCATTAACCTATGAATTTATGTTCTAATATAATATTTGATAGCGATTGTGTGTGGGGGGGTCAATCTATGGCAGGGGGGCATTTCAGCACATAACACGTGTTACAAAAAAAAGTTAAGCCGCTCTTTTTCCATTTCGTCAACCAATCAAAGGGGTTGTGATCAGTGTTTCTACTGTCGATGCATCCCCTTTTAAACCAACGCACGAGCGCGCAATAATCCTAGACAACTTAATACAGCCATACTAATCATCAACAACAGGTGTGCTCGAAGAACCGAATTATCCGGATCGTAATAAGCACGATAATCTCATCTTAGATGTGTCAGTTTATCTCGGATGTGTCAAGCGACGTACGAAGAACGGACCCCTTGGCTCAGCCACTCCAAAATATTATTATTTTGTTGTTGTTGTTGTTGTTGTGAACTTACTGGTGTGTTTCGGATCACTTTTTAATCACTGTGAAAGTGGGAAATTAAAGCTTACCAAACTAGCAATCCCTTAACTTTAATTAGTAAAGCCTTCATAAAACATTTCAAAATGCATTAAGAGCCACATTACTCAGGTACATACCTTTCAGTAATCATATTTATCAACACAAATACATTAATAACGTTAGATTCATTACCATCACATATCTCATCAGAATATTTAACAACAGTAATGTATCCATGTCTAGAAAGTATGCATAGTGGAAATGTGTTCTACTCTAAACTGGATCATTCAAATGTTGATGAAAAAAATAAAATATTATCAAAATGCATCTTCACATCATACTCACAATCTCACCCAAGTCTTACGGAGATGTAAGGTAGTCTCTCTCCATGATGTGCTGGTGTGTATCACAGTATGGTAGAGCGCCTGAGCCATACACTCCTCATTTTCGCCTAACTCATCTCGTTCAAGGTGACCACACTTCTCCTTTTACCTGTTACTTTATTCCCATAAACATGTGTGAAGTGCTTTGGTCAGTTTCACAGACTAAAGTAATATTCATGAAAACTTTTCCACATTGCAAAGTGTTTACTGGCTGCTGAATAATCAGAGGGAAACCTTTATGTCTTTAAACATGTAACAAGAGCTCATGTACTTCTTTTACTCAGAAACCATCCATGACCTTCCATTGGTCGATGTCGATGTCAGACCAGGGACAACTACACAGGAATCATTATAATAAAAGAGGCAATAGTGTCCTCTCCCTGTCCCTGTCCCATGCCCTGGATTATGGCTGGTCTCATTGGGTTACAGCACTTACACAAAAAAACAGGAACTTTTTTACAATTCAATAAAACTAGAAGTGATAAAAGAAATACATTTTATTGATAGTGTTGAGATTCCTCATTGACCGCTGCAACATCTCAGCTGGGATACTGTGAATTTCATCCTGAATTCTCTGTTTTACCTCGTGTACACTTTACTCTTGAGGTTCCCCCACAAGAAAAGATTCCCGTTATTCTGTGTCACCTTGTATAAGTCCAGAAGTTACTGAACTCAAATGTTTCAGGTGTATCAGCATGCAGAGGTACAGGTCAAACCCTGCCCTAGTCTCCCTCTTTCTGCTTCTCATTACACACATTTGTTTCTATTCTTTATTAGGGAACATTAAAGTATTCACTCATGATAGTTCTATTCTATTCTATTCTATTCTACTCTTTCCTAATAGAGTGGATCTAGATCACTCAGATATTACAGACTCTCAACTTAAAGGTTGATAGAACAACATATAAACTCTAGCTTTTAAATTATAGTTTACAGTGCAAGAACACAAGCTTACTGCTTATAACATTACCAACAGAACAGAAAATGTTTTATAGCAGCTGAGCTTAAAACACTCACACACACACATACACACGCAGGCGCGCACGCACACACTTCCTGAAAGGTTTTCTGTTACTGGCTGAAAAAGTGGAAGTGACCAAGTGTTCATTTCTTCTAACATCACAAAAATACACACTGTAGAGTCACAGAGACAGAGACAGTGAGTGTGTCTACGATAACTAACAGAACATTATTATTATTATTATCTGAGGAGGTTGTGAGTCTGGATGTAGAATGGAGATGGTCCTCATCTTCACCTTCTGCCTGATTCTAGGTAAGTACAAACACTTCCAAATCCTCATCAGTCTCAGTGTTCAGTATCAGTGTCACATTAAAGCTTTGCACTGATGGACATTTAGCACAGAACTTTTATAGAGAGGTTCCAGTGTTTAAAGTAGTGAAGTTCTCAGGGGTGCTGAGAGCTCCTGGTTATCTTCAGAAGCACACAGAGGAGCTTCCACTTCACTTACTGCATGAGGAAACCTACATGTTCAAGTCACCTACACATGGGAACATTATCTCTACTTATTTTCAGTGTAAAACTGACTTTGAAGAGTTTGTGTATCTGTATACGAGCTGAACAACAGTCCTTAACTACAGGTTATGTGTTTAAAGATCAGGACTAATGCTTTATCAGTGCAGTCGGCCTGCAGTCTCATCTCTCTTCTTCCTGTTGTTCAACACAGAATGTGAGTTTAGTGTTTTCTATCGAGTCTAGCCGAGAGCAGATAGTCCTGTTGTAGGACGTGTAGGATTTAGATTATTAGTCTCTGAGTGTTATTTAAAATCCCTGTATTGGTTTTTTTTTGAGGAGAGAGCAAAACAAAAATTTTCCCATCAAACTTGTTTATTTTTATTTATTAAATGAGAAACTATTTACCATTAAAGATTTCTGACGTAAAAAAATAAATAAATAAATAAGTGACCAATATAGCTGCAGTCCCACTAGAAATCCACACAGTCAGGGGTAGAAAGCAAACATCCAAAAATAAAATATAAATAAATAAAAAAATAAAATTTCATTTATGTAGTAGCCCAGAATCTAGAGTACAAGGTATACATGCAGTGTGTCTCAGTTCTGGGCCGCATCCTTTGAAGTACACATTCGAAGCGCGCGCACGCGCGCACACACACACACACACACACGCATACACAGTACTGCTTCCTCAGCAGTGACTGAACCTGGGAAAATTACATGGCTTTTGAGTCCAGACATTTAAGCACATCCTGAGGAACAGGTGTGTCTAGTTAGAGTTTAATAATTTAATAGACTCATCACCCTGAGTGGCTCCATCTGGTGGACGGAAACAGGAACAATCCTGAAGCGATAGACCTCATAGGTCATTTCAAATTATGTCACAAGGCACACACACACACACACACACAATATTTTGATACAGACGTATTCTGCTCTGCTGCATCCCTTTATATATATTTTGTCTCTTGTCTTATATGTTACACCATGGTCCTGGATCATATTTCATTCCACTGTATATTATTCTCCAGCTGGTACTGATGCTGTAACTACAGTAACTGGATACAGAGGACGATCAGTTCAGATTAAATGTAACTACACATCTGGATATGAAGAGAACAACAAGTATCTCTGCAGAGGTAAATGTCTGACCTGGGACCTTAAAGACGTTCCTGTTCAGTCTGGATCTCCTGATAAAGACTTCAGATTCTCTCTGAATGACAACACATCAGCCAAAGTCTTCACCGTCAACATCACTGATCTGGGACCAGAGGATGAAGGAACTTACTGGTGTGGGATAGATCAGACAGGGTATGATAAATACACAGAGATTCTACTGCTGGTTATAGCAGGTGAGTGTTACACAGAGGAGAGTAAAAAAAATATCACACATTAATTTATTGGTTAACATATTGTGATTAAGAAAGACTGGTAATGCTCCATGTGCAATGTAGAACAGACCTTGTTCATTAAGTTTGTAAACTAAAAGACTGATAAATTAGACTCAATACCAGGATCTTTAATCCAGATAATGTTAATCTGGAACATGAAACAACCTGCTTCCATTCCATTCTTTCAGATGATCCTGCCATGACTACTGTCTCACACACCACACACTCCACTTCAACACACTCCCTGAGTACATCAGTACATGCTGAGAGCACACACTCAACAACAGGTATGAACTTCTTGATTGTCCTCTCCATCACATTTCTCTTACATCATTCATCATGTCGTATATTTTTATTTCAGCTAATCCACAAACTGATGTTAACTTCTCAACCACCGCTCGCCCATCTCAGGGTTCGTACAATATCATGTGTTCTTTGTCTTCTACAGGATTATTTTTTTTCTCATCTACACCAGGAAGTGAACACAGATCAAACCATTTTGATCAAATAATTAACCAAACATTTGGTGCTAAATTAAAACAAATAACACCTCACATCTTTTCATGAGCATTTTTTCAAATCTACATTATCCTCATCTACTTTACATTGCAGACTTTTTGCATAATAATAATAATAATAATAATAATAATGTCTGTCCTGGTGCTCGATCTGCTGAAGGAGGTTAAAACTGCAGCTCCAGTGACATTCCTACCTATTATTGTACTTCCACATGTGTGGTATTTATTCAGGTTAAATCTACACATGGTTCACCTACACCTCCCTCAGTCTGGTCTGTCTGAGCAGGTCTGGTTTCTACATGTCCAGTTTCAGTGGTTTGAAAACATTCACCATAAACTTTGTTTAACTCATGCAGTGTTTAGTCTGTTTGAATGTGACCCTGGTGTTTGACTGACTGTGGTCCTGTACACTGCAGAACAATGTCATTAGGGACGCATCAGTATCATCAGGTATTGGTGTAACACTGTGGTCATGTACTCATACTGTAGAACTGTTCCATACTGTTACACCAGTAGAACATTGCAGCACTGCTTCTCTCTCTGTAATCCGTTATAGCAGTGTGTTTCTTCATCTGTCTGTATTTCACTAGCCAGCTGTGTTCTATTTCGATATGCATAAAATAAGCATATTTAAGAATTATAGAATTATTGATTACATTTGGGAAGAGACTAAAGAACAACAATGTTATAAACTGCAGCTGGTAAAGATAACCCTAGCCCTCTTTCAAATGAAACCAAGAGATCTAAATGATCAGAACATGAGTTTAATTTAGATTACACAGTACGATGATGTCTCTCTTCCAGGATTTCCAACTCTTACAGTCATCATTAGTGTGTCTGTGGTTCTGGTGCTGGTTCTCATTGCCCTGTTATTCACTGTCATTCTACAGAGGAAAGACAAGACCCAAGGTACTATAAACACACACACACACACACACACACACACACACACACACATATATAGTTTCATTTACACAACACTTTAAAGTGTTAACAAATAAAGAGAAAAGTCTAAAGATGTCCATGTGTGAGGGTGAAAATGTAAAGCAGGTTAAAATGTTTGAGGTTGTCACTGGAACATGACGACAGGTATGAAATAATTATTAAATTGTTGGTATAATAAATGTATACAGGATGTATAATAGACTGCCTGTGGACAAATTAGATTCAACAGACATTGTGCACTTGTCTTTTGTGACATTCTGACTTTAAAGTACAAAATAAAATCAATCTGATATCATGTGCTACAGATCCTTAAACACATTTCATTACCATGGAAATCTAAAAGTACAAGTTATTTCTTTTAACTCACATTATTGTTACAACATAACACTGCATAGCCAAAAACGTCTAAACACTAAAATCTTCCTGGGCCACCTTTTTCTTTTACAGCCACTGTCTGCCATGGCATTGTTTAAACACCCATGCATTCAGCGCCCATCTCTCATCATCTCAGGACTCTGGTTCATGTGTGAAAATAATTCCTCACACTCCCAAAACCTCCCTTTCACACTCTAAGTCCTGGAATATGGCGGGTGCCATCAGGGAAGAAAACTTCCATAGATGTGATAACCTGGTGATTCAGTACATTCAGGTGGTCAGCTGACTTTATTTTATTGCCACATAACGTTACTGAGTCTAGCAACAAAAAAAACTACAAAAAAAGACAAATAAGCTATATTTGTTATTTACGCAAAATTAACTAGCTTCTCAGCTAATTGAAAGCATGCCTGACAGATATTACCGATGAAATTATGAAAAAGTTTCTTTATAGCTGTGAACTTACAAAGTGAACATCTACCTGGCATTTCTATTTCAAGCATAATTATTAGCTAACAAGATAATACACCAGTTAGGCGGATGAGTAGATAAACTACTGGCTTCTGGATATTTCTTGAAAAAGTTGAGGAAGTAAAACTCACATCCTGTCCTGTCCACAATTCAAAATGGAGTTTTAATTGAAGGAACCAGTGACACCAGTGGGTTGCTTATCAGAGGGTCCAGGGCCTAATCCCTGCCACCACCAGGTTGCCTTTGTTAGGGCACTTAACCCTACTGTATGCCCAGATGCAGGGTGCTCTCAGTGCCAGTCCCACATCTGGGGAAAATTGTGAGTTATGGCAGAAAGGACATCCGGTTCCTGTGGCAGTAACTTATGGATCAAATGATCTGATGTGGCGACATGAGAAAGGGAAACAGGGAAAGGGAAAGATGTGAGAAAGGGAAAAAGCCCATGAAAATTATTATTATTATTATTGTTGTTTGTGTTTATATTTAAATTTGTCATTTAGCCTTAATGTAAAATGGTTAAATGTGTTTTCTCCCCCACTCTCAGCATCCTCTCCTGGCCAACCTGCACAAAGTTCCTCAGCTCTCCATATGGTAAGTTGCGTTTGTCCAAAATCTTCTTTGGGGTCAACAACCTACAGAAACAGTGTGGTGAATAGACACATGTTTAAATCCAGTACTGATCAATGTAATCAAACCCACAAACCCCAGCAATTAACAGATGAGTTTTTACATTCGTGTTTGAGCAAAACAATCCCTAAACTGTGCTGCACACTGACTCTCCAGGCGTAACCTTGATCATCACTGGACTAAAACAAACACTTGCAATAGCTGAGTTTCTGTTACAATTTGTACGTGTGAAGGTGAATTATAAACAAAATGCTTGTTATGTTTTAGGTCAAATACTTAGATTTGACACCACGTGTTTTACACATTGGACAATAACAATGGGTTTATCCACTCTTTCGGAATTCAAATTCAGGACTCGAGACAAAGCACACAAGTTAAAAAGCAATTATATTTCCAGTGTGCCACAGGGAGGACTGAACTTAATAATGAAACTGGTCTTGGTAGGTCTGACATTTACCTAGACCAAAGACAAACATGTACTGTCTATAAAACAAGGAAACACCCCTTTGTAATAAAGCTGACAGGAAGTCTATAGTAACTCTCACATTCATCCTTTACAACCTGCATCTCAGCACAGACAAAACATCAAACCTTGAGAAGAAGGGGCTACAACAGCAGAAGACCACATTATGTTTGACCTCTGAAAGCCTGCTGATTATCTGTAAAACAGGATGGACTGGGACCATGAATGTAAACGCAAATCAGTTTTATTAAGTGCAAATCTATTAACAAGCATTATTTTATAATTAATTTTCATGTGACAAGAGACATATGTCATCGTTTCTGCCTGGTTGGATTCTCTACCTGAGAATGCGGATATTGAGTGGAGGAGCTGTAGTTAATTCAAATTGAGTGGCTCAGGTGGTTAAGGCTCTGGGTTACTGATGGTGGGTTGGAGATTTAAGCCCCAGCACCACCATGCTGCAAATGTTGAGCCACCATCTACTGTACATGGTGCTGTCACAGACTGTCAAGTCCTTAAGCAAGGCCCTTATCCTTATCCGCTCCAGGGATGGTGTGTCCTGGGTGACCCTCCAAAATGACCCCAGGTCCAAACGGGGATATACAGGAAAGCCACAAAGAAGGGAGACTATATTAAAACTCTGCACACACACACACACACACACACACACACACTTGAAGCCTGGACTTGAACCCTTAACCCTGGAGGTGTAAAGCCACAGTGATAACCAATACGCCAATGCAGGCCACCAAACTTATGACAAATTGAATAAAAACAAATCTATACCAAACTTAGACTGTATCTACAATCTTAACTATTAAGTGCTTAATATTTTACAGGAATGCATTTTTATGTTTTGTACACACTTCACACTTTTTTTTCTCTTCCTCTGGTCAGGTTCCATGTCCTATCTATGATTTTGAGGAGACTGAAGACAGCAGATGTCTTTCTAACACACTTTACTCCACTGCTCTGCCTCCCTCAATCCCGTCTGAGATTTATTCCAACACTGGATTAAACACAGTTCCACCTATTTCACTAGCTGGTGTTGCTCCGCCAACAGTCAAGAAATTTGATGAAAGTTCAATGTATGCAGCAGTGAGTTTTGACACCATGTCTAATTGATCAGATCCATGTGAATATGCTACTGTTAACAAAAATAGATAGATATCACTAGTTAGCATAGCCTACTTCAGAATGCTAATAATTCTGAGCTATTTTTAATTTGCGTCTAACATTACATTAGAGTTTGTTGTGCTATAGTGCTGATTGGTCAGTAGGTTTACTTTAACTTTCTATAACACCAGAGTGGATTTAAAAAGTATGCCATAAACGTGTATGAAAATTTGCTGTACATGTCTGATTTTACTTTTGTTTAACACAATATTATAAAGTAAGATTAAGTATGCAGAGTAGAATGATGAAATATTCATGAACTTGTTTATATTTCTTTTTTATAAAATGGGGAATAATAATGTAAGGGGTAATATAGCACTGTAACCGGTATCGGTATGGGCTAGGTTCGACCTTCTAGAGAACTTTATTAATCCCAGAGGGAAAATGTTTTGCTTGCTTTGATTAATTTACCAAAAAAAGAAGAAATTAGATTAGACAAGGAAAAAAAAGAAAGAAAAATTAAGAAAAATAGCAATAAATAGAAGATAATTAATAAACACAATAATAACAAAATAACACAATTTACAATTAAATGATCCTCTGGTCTATACCAGCCCAGTATTTAACATTATTTATCCTGTTTCTGTGAGAAGCACTTGATGGACCGGACATCAAACACTTTCATCCTCGTATGTAACAAGCTGAAGATTCTCTGTAAAAGGGAAGTGTTAAAAATCTACAAGTGATTCTTAAAGCCAATTCTGACATTTTTAGTCAGATTTTACTAGGTTGTCAATAAAGATAAAGCTTTAATAATGCATCAAGGATGTTTTTTTAATTACCATTGTATTTTTTTTATTATTCTTATTTCCTAGTTTTCAACAAGAATGTCATTTCCTATTTTTGTCTTGATGCTGTATCTCACTCTATCTTTACTCTTTTCACAGTTTGTATATATAAATATTCTCATGAACAATTTGAGAATTGAATCACACATCAGTCACATGTTCGAACACATTATCTTAACTATTAAACTACAGTGTTATAGTAAACAGTACTATATGAGTAGCGCATGCACACTGAGAGCGAGCATGCAAGGCAATTACCCACAATTCCACAGCATGCGCGTGAAAGAGAAGATCCATTGGCTCAGTTGTGATCATGTGACGATCAGCGGCAAAAAAAAGCGCATGCGTGTCATCACATGATACTCGTTTATCAAGGCAAAATTTGTAAATAGTAATAATTTTGCTCATCTTCGTGAGGGCTCGCAAACCGTGTTACTCGCAATCTGAGGTTCCACTATATATTCTGAGCAGGTTATGAATTAATATATAAACACATTATATTCATCAATAATCCCGACCTCTGTTTATGAAAATGAGAGAGCAAATATGCAGTGTGTGATAATTTTAAATACATATGGGGTGAATCTGAATCTGAATGAGGAAATGCTCTATTACTCTCTGCTCATATTGTGGGCTTCTTTCAAAAACGAGAGACCAGTTAATCTCCTCTAGTGTTATCTCGGATCACACAGACAAATGTACATTATTCTGTAATTATGTCAACATGTAAGCACTCATGCTGAAATCTTCTTGTTTTATCAGTTTCATAATCTATTTTCAAAATGTGCAACATACTTCAACATGTATCCTGGTCATTAAGGAATTGTGGTCAACCAATCTTATTAATATGACTGAACAATATTCCTAAAAAAAAAAAAAAAAAATGTGTGAATGTGTTTTATGGCTGCAAACCACTAGAGGACATCAGAGACATTTTGCCATCTCTTTTGAAACACCCTGTAAAGTCACTGATTAAAGTGTCATTTTGCACTTAACTAAAATTTGCCTGTTGCACATGCATTATCCTGTAGACGAGAGAAACAAATAACTACCTATAATTAATGGCATTATTCTCTTACTACTTTAATAGGTAATATACAAATAAAAGACAGCTACAAATGAACAGAAGTAGGTTACTGAGAGCAGAACTTGGAACACTGGATAGATAAATATGTGAAGGTTTTTTCTTAGAGTTGCACCATCACTATTTAAAAATTCAGTCAGGAGGGTGTTGATCTATACTGATGAGAATTGCACTCTGTAACTCATCAAAAGCTGCAAAAACGTTTCGGGTTACTTTGCTGTAACCCTGTTCCCTGAAAAGGCAGGAACGAGATGCTGCGTGAAAACGCTATGGGAACATCTTGTCATGTTGCCAGTTGTGAAGCATGTGTGTACCAAACGCCAAATTTTTGGCTTTTATAACCTCGGTCAGGTGGCGTCATCTGATAGGATGCACCTGCAAGTTATAAATAGGAGTGAACAGGGTTACAGCAAAGTAACCCGAGACGTTCCCTTTCAAAGGCTACACTCGATGCTGCGTGAAAACGCTATGGGAACGAAAGTACCAACGCCGCCGCACTGCGGCATGAACATCCAAACTATAAATGTAATAAATGTGTGTGGAGAGGACAACCCTCCGTGTCACACACTTGCTGCAGGGGAATACCTCTTGCTAGTGCAATAGATGAGGCGATCCCCCTGGTTGAATGAGCCCTGATTCCTAGAAGCGAAGTGAGCCCACGCGCCTCATAGGAGGGGGCAATAGCCCAGTGTAGTGGGGGCCACCCCCCGTTGCGGCCCCAGACCATGTAAAAGCTGCTCTGACTTACGCCACTAGCTGATGCGGTGGACGTAAATCTGAAGAGCACGTACTGGACAAAGTAAGTGAAGTCTTTCCTGCTCCGAAGCTGTAAGGGCGGAGGACAGAAGGCTTCAAAACAATAGGATGCATATTGGAAAATGTGTGCGGAGAGGACCAACCCTCCGCGTCACAGACTTGCTGCAAGGGAATTCAATTCAATTCAATTCAATTTTATTTGTATAGCGCTTTTAGCAATTTTCATTGCCGCAAAGCAGCTTTACATAGTCAAAAGAATTATTTAAGTTTGTATGAAATGTGAATTTGTATGAATCAAAATGGTCAGTTTGTCCCTGGTGAGCAAGCCGAGGGCGACAGTGGCAAGGAAAAACTCCCTGAGATGGTAATAGGAAGAAACCTTGAGAGGAACCAGACTCAACAGGGAACCCATCCTCATTTGGGTGAAACAGAAAGCAGTAAATGATCTGCATTTATACAGTGTGTAGGGTGGGAGGCAGTTCAGCTATAATAGCTGATGTTAATTGATGTTAATATGGAGTCCAGGTAGTTATTGAAGACCCAGGTAGACTTGTAAGAAGTTCCAGTCATGAACTATCGAAGTGTCAAGTCCCCAGAGAAACAGTTGCCAACACCAGTCAAGGCCAGAACCATTTTCTAGGTGGAGAGAATCATTCCCAGACACCAGACGCATCCCAGAGAGACACACGGGGCATCCATGTGACGAGATCTTCAGCCAGAAGCGGGGCACCAGGATGGGTCAGACAGGTCCGGAGGGCAGAGGGAGTCTGGATCACTGGCAGCTCAGGAACGACATGTGTAGCTCGACAGAGAGAGAGAGAAAGAGTGAAAGGGGGGGACAGGAGGAGAGAGGAAAAAGAAAGAGGGGGGGAAAGAGAAGAAGAGGAGAGATGGCAGTTAGGTATGGTCACAGTCACACAATGTATAATGTGAATGTATATTAACTGTAGAGTGCAAGCAGAGACTCCGGCAGGACTAACTATGACAGCATAACTAAAAGGGAGAGCCAGAAGGAAACACAAACATGAGGGCTTCCTGACATGTAAAGCAAACAATCACCTCACCGTCAGCAAACCTGAGTGATCAATGAGAGTGAGGAAGACAGCATCCAAACATACCAGTTCACCATAATACTCTACGTCCATGAGTCCCCCAGATCTGCTCCTTTACCTATGGCAAATCTATTTATAAAAATGCTTGGCTAAATAAATAGGTTTTTAGCCTGGACTTAAACACTGAGACTGTGTCTGAGTCCCGAACACTATTTGGAAGACTATTCCATAACTTTGGGGCTTTATAAGAAAAAGCTCTGCCCCCAGCTGTATTTTTCATAATACGCGGTACTGACAAGCAGCCTGCATCCTTTGATCGAAGTAGGCGTGGCGGATCGTAAGACACTAGCATTTCGCTCAGGTACTGCGGCGCGAGACCATTTAATGCTTTATATGTCAAGAGTAGTATTTTAAAATCAATGCGAAATTTCACAGGGAGCCAATGGAGTGAAGATAAGATAGGGGTGATGTGCTCATATCTTCTGGTTCTGGTGAGGACTCTCGCTGCTGCATTCTGGACTAGCTGAAGCTTATTTATGCATCTAGCTGAACAACCAGACAGTAAGGCATTACAATAGTCCAACCTAGAGGTGATAAAAGCATGAACTAGTTTTTCTGCGTCGTTTGGCGACAATAAATTTCTTATTCTGGCAATGTTTCTGAGGTGAAAGAATGCTATCCTGGTAATATTATCTACATGTGCTTCAAATGAAAGGCTGAAATCTATAATCACACCAAGGTCTTTTACTGTTGTACTTGATGGAACAGAAAGGCCATCTAAAGTTACGGTGTGATCTAAAATTTTACTCCTAGCTGTATGCGGTCCTATGACTAGAACTTCTATCTTATCCGGAAGGAAGTTAATTAGCATCCAATTTCTTATGTCCTGCACACATTGCTAAACTTTAGTAAGCTGTTTTTTCTTATCAGGTTTTGCTGAGACCTATAACTGTATCGTCAGCATAACAATGAAAACTAATACCATGCTTATGGATTATGTTGCCCAGAGGAAGCATGTAAAGGGAAAAAAGCAGTGGACCTAAAACTGAACCCTGCGGAACGCCAAACTCCACTAGAGAACATGCAGGATAATCACCATTTAAGTCTACATACTGATAACGATGGGTCAGATAGGATCTGAGCCAGGAGAGAGCTGTACACTTAATTCCTACTACATTTTCTAATCTGTGAAGAAGAATAGTGTGATCAATGGTGTCAAAAGCTGCACTGAGGTCGAGTAATACAAGCATACAGTAGTTACACAACCCTGATCAGAGGCCAATAGGAGGTCATTTACTACTTTAACGAGTGCTGTCTCTGTACTGTGATGAGGCCTAAATCCTGACTGATACAGTTCATGTATGCCATTTCTATGTAGATATGAGCATAGCTGCTCCGCTACTATCTTTTCCAGAATCTTAGAGATAAAGGGGGAGTTTGATATTGGTCTGTAACTGGACAGCTGACAGGGGTCGAGGTCAGGTTTCTTAATTATTGGTTTGATAACTGCTAATTTAAAAGATATTGGAACATATCCAATGCTGAGTGAAGAATTAATTATTCTCAACAGGGGTTCTATTATTGCTGGTACTATCTGTTTAAGAAAATGTGTCGGTACAGGATCTAATATACAGGTTGATGAATTTGAAGAAGAGATGAGTGAAATTAGTTCATTCTCTTCAAGGGGAGTAAAGTATTCTAGGTTCTGGTCTGACATGGCTAGATTAACATCTGCATCAATTACATTGTTCGGTTTCAAAACCTCAATTTTATGCCTAATATTTACAATTTTATTATTAAAAAAGTTCATGAAGTCCTCACTATTGCATGATGTTGTTGTGGAGATTTCTGCAGTGGTCTTATTTCTGGTTAATTTGGCTACAGCATTAAATAAGAATCTAGGATTATTTTTGTTATTTTCTATAAGAGTGGAGAGATATGTTGATCTAGCTACACTAAGAGCTTTTCTATAGTTCAGGATGCTCTCCTTCCATGCTATTTGAAATACTAGTAATTTAGTTTGACGCCATTTACGTTCTAATTTCCGAGCGGTCTGTTTTAGAGTGCGCGTGTGATCGTTATACCAGGGAGCAAGTTTTTTATCTCTAATAATTTTTCTCTTGACTGGAGCTACATTATCTAGGGTATAGCGAAATGTCGACTAAATATTCAGTCGCCTGATCGAGTTCTGTGGGGTCAGACGG
This sequence comes from Clarias gariepinus, assembly GCF_024256425.1. NCBI lineage: Eukaryota > Metazoa > Chordata > Actinopteri > Siluriformes > Clariidae > Clarias > Clarias gariepinus. Next base: position 4,497,477 of record NC_071117.1, read on the forward strand.
TGATCTAATCGTAGTTGGGAACTCTGGGAGATTACTGATAAAACTCTGTTTGGTAGTTGATGTGAATGTACGTTTTATACGGTAGCGCGGCGCTGTGTGTACATTATTATTGTGACACACTTGAATTGAGACAAGATAGTGATCTGAGATAACTTCAGATAGTGGTATTGTGAATAAATTTTTTATACTTAATCCAAATAATATTATTAAATCTAAAGTGTGACCTGCTTTATGAGTGGGTCCTACTACACACTGATTTACTCCTACCGAGTCCAGTATAGACATAAATGCAGTTCTCAGAGGGTCTTCTGGGTTTTCAAAATGAATATTAAAATCTCCAGCAATTAACATTTTGTCTACAGAAACGACTAGGTTTGAGAGGAAATCTGCAAATTCACTAAGAAATTCCGAGTACGGCCCTGGAGGTCTGTAAATGACAATTAGCGGGATCGACTGAGCTGACTTAATATAGTTAAATACACTTATGTTACTATAAAGAATTTCAAATGAATTAAATTTGTGTCCGTGTTTTTGTACAATAGTCAAATTATCATTGTGAATAACTGCGACGCCTCCTCCTCTACCAGTTAACCGAGGCTGGTGTATGTAGCTGTATCCAGGAGGACTAGCTTCATTTAGAGCTACATACTCGTCCTGTTTAATCCAGGTTTCTGTTAAACAGAGTATATCAAACTCCTGATCTGTGATAATTTCATTAACTATAACTGCTTTAGATGCGAGAGATCTAATATTTAACAGTCCTAGCTTCAGATCAGAGGTGCCGGCTGCGCATTCAGTCTGATCCAAGTTTGTGGTCTTTATGCTAATTAAATTACTAAAACAGACTTTCTGAGTCTTTCTAAATTTGATTTTAGCTTGGGGAACAGACACAGTCTCAATAGAGTGAACCCTGAGTGACGACTCTATGCAGCTAGCAGACGGTTGGGTTAGCCTGTCTGTCTGCTCCCTGGCCTGGGCTCTGGATTGTCACCGATTAACTAGGCCTTTTCTAAGACTATGAGCTATACTACAGGAAATGAGAGCAGCACCTTCCCGAGTGGGATGGACACCGTCCCGCCCTAACAGGCCAGCTTTGCCCTCAAAGGTCTTCCAATTATCAATAAAGCCCACGTTGTTTTCGGAGCACCACCTGGACATCCAGCGGTTCAGCGACCATAACCTGCTGTAAGTTATGTCACCACGTCTCATTGGGATGGGACCAGAGCATACTACTCCATCGGACATCGCCTTCGCTAATTTAAACACCTCTATAAAGTTATTCTTACTAACCTCTGACTGACAAAGGCGTATATCGTTAGCTCCAGCATGTACCACTATCTTGGAGAACCTGTGCTGTCCTAGAGCCCTAAGATTACCTGCTATGTCCGGTGCTCTGGCTCCCGGGATACACCTAACCACTGCCGCTGGCGCCCCTAAAGGTCTAGCTAATTTCACGTGTCTCATTATAGAGTCTCCTATAACCAGAGCTCTTTCAGGTTTCTCAGTGGGTGCATCACTGAGGAGAGCAAACCTGTTGGACACGTGAAGCGCAGAAGAGGTGTGCTCCGGTGGGCTAGCCTTAGCATTAGCTTTGGCTGAACGAGTATGCCGCCGAGTCGTCACCCACTCGCCCCGCTGTGAGGGCTCTAATGCCGGAGTCGGGGGCTGGTTATCTCCGCCTGTGGCACCCAGACTGTCCGCTACAGGAATAACACTGCTCTTACACTCTCTCACACTCTCTAAAGTCTGGATGCGCTCCTCTAACGCTGATATCTTCTCCGTCAGAGTGCTCACTAACACACACCTATCACAAATAAAATTACCACTAACGACGGAGGAAGAATGTCTAAACATCCTGCACTCTACACACTGAACAAGCTGAATATTGGACATGATAACGTACCTGAGTCGGAGTTGTAGTTGTTTGGAGCTGAATTCCGTTTGTTGTTTTTAGAAAAAGAAACTCGCGCGTTCTCCAAAAAGCGCAGAAAAAGGCGAAGCCAAATAGTGTGAGATGTAAAAACTAGTTGCTATTAATATTATTATTGTATAAATGAAAAAAAGTATGTAATTTAAACGCTAACACAAACGCAAACTTTCGCGGCAACGATACGAAAACAGGAAGCTACGTGAATACGGAATACCCCTTGCTAGTGCAATTGATGAGGCGATTCCCCTGGTTGAATGAACCCTGATTCCTAGAGGCGAAGTGAGCCCACGCGCCTCATAAGAGAGTGCAATAGCATCTCTCACGCCGCTTGCGGCTTCAAAACATGTAAAAGCTGCTCTGACTTACGCCACTGGCTAATGCGGTGGACGTAAATCTGAAGAGCACGTACTGGACACAGTAAGTGAAGTCTTTCCTGCTCCGAAGCTGTAAAGGCGGAGGACAGAAGGCTTCAAAACAATAGGATGCATGTTGGCAAATGTGTGCGGAGAGGACCAACCCTCCGCGTCACATACTTGCTGCAAGGGAATACCTCTTGCTAGTGCAATTGATGAGGCGATTCCCCTGGTTGAATGAACCCTGATTCCTAGAGGCGAAGTGAGCCCACGGACCTCCTAGGAGAGGGCAATAGCATCTCTCACGCAGCTTGTGGCCCCGAAACATGTAAAAGCTGCTCTGACTTATGCCACTGGCTGATGCGGTGGACATAAATCTGAAGAGCACGTACTGGACACAGTGAGTGAAGTCTCTCCTGCTCCGAAGCTGTAAAGGTGGAGGACAGAAGGCTTCAAAAACAATAGGGATGTCCGATCCTCTTAGAGAGGTAACACCATTTAGAAAAACCATCTTAAGGGTCAGAAACCTGAGGTGCTGACTCTAGTGGTTCAACAAGGGGCACAAGCCAAAGGACAAATTTTTTCTGCAGAAACTCCAGCACTGAAACAATTTCGGCAGTGGACTGGGTCTACCTGCTTCGTCTTGCACCAACTTTCGAATACATTCTATTTGAGGGGAGGCAGTCCTAGTACTTAGAATAGTCTTAATTTTGCTGGCTGGAAGACCAGCTTGACTTCAGTCAGAGAGTAGTAAAGGAGACATTTGCTGATCTTGCGAGGCAAAGAGGTCCACCTCCGCTACATGAAATTTTCCCAGAATGTAAATTGCCCTGAGGGACAGGAATCTGGTGCGCTAGCTATTTAGCGGCGCGAGCACAGTCCGCCCTGGCGATTAATATATGAGACTGCCATAGTGTTGTCCACCCGCACTAGGACATGGTAGTCTCAACTGCTGGAGGAAGTGCTTTAGGGCCTGAAATAGAGCCATGATTTTGAGGCAGTTGATGTGTCGCGCAAAAAGATGGCCCCTCCAGATCCCTTGGGCTGGACGGTCATTTAAGACCGCACCCCAGCCCATGAGGGAAGCGTCTGTCGTTAGCATCTGCGAACGACAAGACGAACTTAGAGTGGGACCCAGAGTCAGAAACCGGGGTCTGAACCACATAGGAAGGGTACGAAGCACCTGGCGCGTATCCCTTATTGGGGATTGCCCCTAGAGTAAAATCCCCTGGTTCTTAGCCACAACTGAAATGCTCTCATGTGCAGAAGGTCCAAAGGTGTCACCGTGGATACAGCTGCCATGAGAGCTAAGATCTCTGAAAGTGATGGTCACTTTCTGGTCTAGCTTGATTTCCTTGACGGTGTTGAGAATGGATTCGACACGAGCGGGGGACAGCTGTGCCCGCTTACGCTCAAATTCCATGTGACACCCAAAAATGTTGTCTTCTAAACAGGAAAGAGCATGCTTTCATGGCATTGGATCTCAATCCTAGGAAACAAAGATTAGCTAGAACGACATGCTGATGTCGAAGCGCTAGCTACTGAGACTGGGCCAGCCAGTCATGTAATTCAATACGGATGCTCTGGAGTCGTAAGAGCCAGAACTACATCCATGTATTTTGTGTATGTGCGAGTGAAAAAGCTAGACCAAATGGAAGGACCCGATACTGGTAAGCTTCGCCCCCGAAAGCGAACTTCAGGAATATATTTCCATTGATTTATTTTTAGATAGCGGTAAAGCCCGCAAAATCTAAAAAATTGGACGCAGCCCCCCGTTCCTCTTGCACTTTCCGGTTTCATGGAAGTGGAGACCAAGCCATTGAAACGCGGAGGGTGATGTGAGAACTGAATCCTGTAGTTTTGGAGACTGGAGTTGCCCGAAACACCAGTGGTGGCGGAGCAAGAACACCAACCTCTTGGGGGTGCCAGGGAGAACACTTCATTCTTTAAAAGGAATTCTGCGTGCCTCTCACCATTGGGGGTCCACCCCCACGGTCCTGGGCACATGAACCTCAGGGCTTCTTTGTGAAGACAATATGCCAGTCTGACCTCTTTTGAGGCGGATTGCGTGATGCACCCCAATCTTGTGAGGGGGTGCCCAGCTCAAAAACACTCTCCTTGTGTGTTTCATGCCTCGCAACAGTCAGACCCGGTCGAGACTGGGTGGCCGACAGTCCCGACTCTTGAGCAAGACGGGGAAGGAATTTCCCGAAGGCTTGTTATATAACCTCGCCTCATGAACCTAGTGGCGACCAAGTTAACGACATCGCCAAGTAGGCCGAGAGGCGAGATGAGGCATCGAGGAGGAATACACGATCCTTCTCCTTAATGCCCCTGAGATTCAACCACAAGGGCCTCTCACAAGTGCCTCTCACAAGTGCGGAGACCATAGCAGCCATAAAACGGCCGATAGCACAAGCCGTCTGCTTTGTTGCACGAAGAGACAAGTCTGTGGCCCGGCGTAAATCCAATACGCCTTACCTTGCAGAGCCCCGCCAGTACTCAAGTCTCTCAGCAGGTCAGCCTGGTAGGCGTGCAAAACCGCCATGGTGTGCAATGCGCCAACCTGACCTGCTGCCTGAAAAGCTTTTCCCTCCAGGGAAGATAAAAAGTCTACACAGCTTGAAAGGAAGTAATAGCTTTTCAGGAAGGATGTTGTCCCAGAAGAGAGATAGCCTGGAAGCGTCTCTTCTATCTGGGTGTCATCATATAACTCCGCGTTTGTACCTTAATTATATTTAAATAAATAAATAAGTTGATGCCAGGAAAACACGGGATGAATACAGCTTACTCCATGAAAGGGTTAACTCATATGGAGATTGCTAAGAAAAGGGGAGAGAGCGTCGTTAAGGCTCCGCCCCCCGCCACCCGACAGAACCTGCCGTCTATGTTTTTATTTATTTATTTTTAAGTGCTTAGAGGCTATTACCATCTCCGCGGAAGCAAGAGAGGATGTTTATCCTTGCCCATTCACAAGAAGCGCAGCGCGCGCTTGAGAGCGGACAGAGGGATTTCCCGATTCGATGAGAACGCGAAAGAAAGGAGTTTTAAATCCGTCTCTCACTGCTCTGCCGGATGCACGAGTTTAAGCCCCAGGAATGCGCGGCGGCTCGGAATGCGAGGCGCGCGCGTAGCACTTAATCGAAGCAGTAAAGTGTAGAGATCGCCCTCCGATATGGATTATACACACGGAGGGACATCTCATTTAAACTCATTATTGGTGAGTTAAACACTTATTTTGCTGGTTAGACACACACGCTCACAACTAGGTGAAGACAAGAATCTGAGGAATGTTTCCGGTTCACTCCTATTTATAACCTGCAGGTGCGTCCTATCAGATGACGTCACCTGACCGACGTTATAAAAGCCAAAAATTTGGCGTGTTTGGTACACACATGCTTCACAACCGGCAACATCACAAGATGTTCCCATACCGTTTTCACGCAGCATCGAGTGTAGCCTTTGAAAGGGAACCATGATTGTATAAAAGTTGCATATAACTTATACCATTATTTAGTGTTTAAATGTGTGAACAAAGTCATGGAACCTCATGACAAGCAATGTAATTAACTGTAGTTTTTTAGAGAGGAAACATGTAAATCAGTCAGATTTGACCAGAACACAACATGAGGGATAAGAAAATAAAAAATAAAGTTATAAAATTCCATTTAAACAAATACATAAATAAACAAGTAAATAATCTTGACTTAATCCATTATGTTTATGTGTTATACACTAATTTCCTGTACGGATATTCCAGGTAAACCTGGCCACATCGTGATGGGTGGAGGTGCAGTGTTCTTCATTGTTGCTGTGATTATAGGAATCTACTGCAAAAGAAAACATCAAGGTAACATCCCTTTTAAATATATGTTTTTGATTCATTCATCATCATGTTTTAACTTCTAAATGGGCTACAGTACTGTGTCTTACACAGCCTTGTATTCCATGTTAAGACTTCTATTTAGTGCTGGTGCTTGTTAGTTGAGGTACAGTTCTGTCTCTTTAACTAGAACTTTCAGCATTTAGAGCTGAACAACTGTACATATCTGTAAATTTAAAAGTGTGGATTTAATTTAAAGTTAAGGTTTTTGTTATAATCATAGTGCTTTATTTCAGATCAAGCAATATATTAAAGTAGACAAAAAACAAAACACAAATCTTCACTGTCAATACTCAGAGATTGTCCTATGTACATCATTTAAATTAAACCAAACTTAATTGCCCTTCTCATCCTTCTGCAGGCTCTAAAGCAGTGACACAATCTCTCAGAAAGGTACATGCCACTGTTTTGTTCAGGCGTTACTTAAACAATAATTTTAGGTACAAGTATTTAATGATTTCTTTTTTTTCATTTCAGATAAACAGAGATGGTGAAAGGGACCAATATGTACTTTCTGTCCAAGCACAAGAAAAAGACACTTCACCTGAATGTGTCTATCAGAATCTAGACCCAGCCCTTCACCAGTTAGACTTAATCTACCAAAATATAACCATAACTAATAAGTTATCAAGATAACCCATCCCCATGTCAAGACCTTGTGATATCCCTGGACAACAACTAAATTACTCCTTTAACTACTGCCCGCAATCTTGGGGTAACCGTGGACAATCATCTGTCATTTTCCCCACACATCGCTAACCTTACTCGCTCTTGTAGATTTCTTCTTTACAATATCAGAAGAATTTGCCCATTTCTTTCTTTACAGGCTACTTAGGTGCTTGTTCAGTCCCTTGTTATTTCAAGACTGGACTACTGCAACTCACTCCTGGCAGGCCTGCCTCTGTCCACGATTCATCCTCTGCAACTGATCCAGAATGCAGCAGCATGTCTCGTTTTAAACCTTCCCAAGTTCTCCCACACCACCCCACTCCTCCGCTCCCTGCACTGGCTTCCTGTAGCTGCCCACATTAAATTCAAAATGCTGATGCTTGCCTACCAAGCTAAAAATGGCCCAGCACCCACTTACCTCTCTGCTCTAATCACACCACGCACTGCACCACGTTCGCTTCGATCCTCCAGCACTGCTCACCTCATCCCACCATCTCTCAGGGATCGAGGGCGGCATTCATCCAGGCTCTTTTATGTTCTGGCACCTAGGTGGTGGAATGAACTTCCTCTAGATGTCCGTACAGCTGAGACTTTGACTATCTTTAAATGACGACTTAAGACGCATCTGTTTCTCCAGTACTTGAACTAACACCCCCCCCCCAAAAAAAAAAGAAACCTCTTCCCAGTTGTGTTAGACTAATGGCACTTAGTTATTAACCTAGTTAACCCAGTGTAAGTATGTATACAATAATGTAAACTTTAAAGCACTTTTTGTAAGTCGCTCTGGATAAGAGCGTCTGCCAAATGCCTAAATGTAAATTTAAACTTGTAAGATTCATGACACCCCTGTTTACCCCCCCAATGGTAAAGGAATAATTCAGGAATAATTAGGAATAATTCACCTTTGGCTGAAGTAGCTTCATCGTACACTGAAAAAGAAAGAGAAAAAAATCTTTAATTGAAATAAAACAAATTTTCATCAAGAAAAAAAAAAAACCATCAAGACATCTTTATTTTCAGTGCATTAAATGACTGGCCCAGTTGATTACTTTTGTAAACAATCTTTTTACCATATAAAACCCCAGCAGAGTTCTTCTGTAAAATTTAATGATGTTTAAGAGCTTTACAGAACCTCTCCTGATCATTCAGGGGCCTAGTGCCATCCTCTGTGCACTCTCATCTTCAGCTCAGCCCACAGATTTCCAAGGGGGTTCAGATATGAGATATGATTTAGGATCAGATATGTGAGTGGACCCAATCAGATTTGAAAATATTAGATTTATCCTGATTTGTGTTGTTCTCACTGGCTAGAATAAAACCGAGAATATATGTTTTTGAAAAGATTTGTAGGCCAAGTCTCCATGCAATGATAAGGTTCACGAAAAAGGTATTTTAAGTAATATTATTTTATAATGTTAATATTTTATTATTTACTTTCGTACTTAGTTTACAAATAATAAAAATGATTGGATATCTCCAGGGTAATTAAAATTTTCAGTTTAATCTCTCTCTCTCTCTATCTTTCTCTCTCTCTCTCTTACACACACACACACAACACGTGGAATTTGGTAACACCAACTAACATACTGTGCAAGTCTTTGTACTGTGGGAGGAATCTAAGCTGTTTCTCTTCAGTTTCTTTCAAATAGATTAACTACAAAGATTATCCACATGGTAAATAAACTGAAAATAGATAGATAGATACCCGTCCCAGATGACCCACTCAACCTGCGGTTGTAAGCAGAGACAGCAGAACGCATGCGAGACTGGGCAGCTTTCTCCTAGAGGAACAGACCGCAGAAGCACTGGAGTCTAGGGAGAAAAAAGATTTGTGTAAGTTATAGCGTTATGGTTACTACACAGGCTGGAAGCGAGAGAGCTTTTTTAAAGGCTACATGGACACTGAAAAGATTGCTGATCGGCATCCAGCCCAGGTGAGTTCTGACGGCCCACCCCCTTGTTAGCTGCACTCCATTGTTGGACACCCTACGGGGTGTGAGCAATGTGTGTGTGTGTGTGTGTGTGTGTAAGAAGCACCTGCACTGAGTGGCCTGCCATCACATGATACATGCCGGGTAAGGTGCATGGTTAGTTCTAAACAAAATGGCTGGGCATGCACAGAGGGGTATCATGTGTGTGTAGAGTACATGCAGAACCAATCCCCTTATTTTTATGATCTCACTTCAAGCTTTTCTGAAATGGACTCTCCTGCAACCTGAAATCTTTTCTTTACAGATGTAAAGATCTGAATCCACCTGACCTGATGGTATGTTTGCGGGTCTTGGGTGTCAAACCACACATCAGTAGCACTTGTTTTTACAATAGATCGCATTACTTAGTAGCATGTATCGTACCTAGTAAAGGGGTCCTTACTAAGATACAAGTTTTTGTCTTTACATCTTTCAGAGTTTTTATGAGATGACAGGTTAAATATTATGTGATGAATATGTGCTAATACACAGTATCGCACTCCCACCATAATAAAATGCATTACATGTGCAATAAATGTGCAATTAAAATGCAGTCCAGACCTCCTGCTTTCCTGGTGTTTACCCAACTAAAGGCTGTCCTCATTGCCATGCTCTAAAGATGAGGAACATGTTTCTGTCTGCTGTCATTAACACTACTAGTACTGATAGCATTGTTAGCGCCCTTAACCGCAGCCTCAAAGCAAGCATAGAAGGTGTTTAGAGACACATTCACATTCACCATTTTATCATGTTTTATAGTCTGTTATCATCCTTTGTCTCTGCTACAAGCTACTAAAGTTCTCCCGTAGTCCTGCTTCATCTCCTTCACCACTCTGAAATCATTGTCTGTGGCAGTCTTGTACAAGTGTGCGGGAAAAGCTACGCGACCTCGGCTTGCTGCGCGAACCAGGCCTCAAAGCCTCTGCGTTGACTGATGCCAAGTGGGCGGGAGTCTGTGCTAGGCTAAAAACAAACCCTAGCCAGCCGGCTCTCCTGTTCATTATCCTATCCAACGTCTGCTCCCTGGACAATAAACTGGACTACATCCGACTACAGCAGGCTACACAGCGTGAGGTTAGAGACTGCTGTGTCTTTGTTTTCACGGAGACATGGCTCAGCGACAGAGTACCGGACGCCACTATTCAGCTAGACGGGCTAGCCTCGTTTCGCGCTGACAGAAATGCAGCTCTGTGCGGTAAGACTCGCATTGGCGGCTTGTGTGTTTACATCAACACGAAATGGTGCAAGAACTTTGTGCTAGTTTCTAGTTATTGCTCATTGCTAGTGGAGTTTGTGACTGTTAGATGCATACCTTTTTATTTACCACGGGAATTCACCACTGTTTTCATTATCGGAGTATACATTCCACCTAGCGCTAATGCTAAGGAAGCGCTATGGGAACAAATACACACCCGGATGGACTGTTTATTGTTGCTGGAGATTTCAACCATGCAAATCTCAAGTCAGTGCTTCCTAGATTCCATCAGTATGTAGACTTTGCAACGAGAGGGGAAAAACACACTGGATCTTGTTTACACAAACATCCCCGGCGCATATCGGGCAGAGCCCCGCCCCCACCTCGGCTACTCAGACCACATCTCTGTTATGCTAATTCCAGCATATAGACCACTCGTCAGGCGCTCAAAACCGGTTCTGAAGCAGGTGAAAACCTGGCCAGCAGGAGCCATCTCTGATCTTCAGGACTGTTTCAAGAAAACACTGACTGGAACATGTTTAGAGAAGCTGCATCTTATGGCGACTTCACTGACTTGGAGGAGTACACGTCATCAGTAACCAGCTACATTAACAAGTGCACCGATGACGTCACTGTCTCCAAGAACATCATCTCACGTTCCAATCAGAAACCGTGGATTACTGCGGAGGTGCGTGCACTTCTGAGGACCCAAGACTCTGCCTTCAGAGCGAGAGACAAGGTGGCCCTTAGAAAAGCAAGGGCCAAACTTTCTTGGGCCATCAGAGAATCCACAACCACTTCATAGACAGCAGCGACACACAGCGCATGTGGCAGGGCTTACAGGCCATCACAAACTACAGGACGACATCACCTGCCTGTGACGGCGAGGAAGACCACCCCTTCTCCGAATGACCAGGTGCTGTGTCTCACTACAGCTGAGGTGAGGAAAACTCTACGCAGTCAACCCACATAAAGCTGCTGGACCAAACAACATCCCAGGCAGGGTGCTCAGAGAATGTGCTAAACAGCTGGCAGATGTTCTCACCGACATCTTCAACATCTCTCTGAGCAGCGCCGTCGTTCCCATGTGCTTTAAAGCTACCACCATCGTCCCCGTGCCCAAGAAGTCTACTGTGTCCTGTCTCAATGACTACCGTCCCGTTGCACTTACACCCACCATCATGAAGTGCTTCGAGCGGCTCTTCATGAGACACATCAAGACCCTGCTGCCCCCCTCACGGGACCCAGTGCAATTTGCGTACCGTCCTAACCGCTCAACGGACGATGCCATCTCCACTACACTCCATCTTGCCCTCACACACTTGGACAAGGACACATACGTTCAAATGCTGTACATAGATTTCAGCTCAGCATTCAACACTATCATCCCCCAACAACTGATCAGGCCCAACAGGCTCAACTTCCCAAACACTTCCCGCTGCAACTGGATCCTAGACTTTTTGACCGGAAGGCCTCAGTCAGTACAGATCGGGAACTGCACCTCCAGCACCACAACACTGAGCACTGGGGCCCCACAAGGCTGTGTGCTCAGTCCCCTGCTGTTCACACTGCTGACTCACGACTGTGTAGCAACACACAGTTCGAATCACATCATTAAGTTCGCTGATGACATGACCGTGGTGGGTCTCATAAGCAAGAACGACGAGTCAGTGTACAGAGAGGAAGTGCAGAGGCTAACAGACTGGTGTAACAACAACAACCTGTCTCTGAATGTTGACAAGACAAAGGAGATGGTTGTTGACTTCAGGAGGATACGAGGCGACCATTCTCCGCTGAGCATCAACGGCTCCTCTGTGGAGATTGTCGAAAACACCAAATTCCTGGGTGTTCACCTGGAGAAGGACCTCAACTGGTCCCTCAACACCAGCTCCCTGCACAAGAAAGCCCAACAGCGTCTCTTCTTTCTGAGAAGACTGAGGAAGGCCCAGCTTTCACCACCGATCCTGGCCACCTTCTATAGAGGGACTATCGAGAGCATCCTGAGCGGCTGCATCACTGTCTGGTTTGGGAATTGTGCCATATCGGACCGCAAAACCATACAGCGGATAGTGAGGACAGCGGAGAAGATCATCGGGGTCTCTCTTCCCTCTATTGAAGACATCTACACCACACGCTGCATCCGCAAAGCCACCAGCATTGTGGCTGATCGGACACACCCCTCTCACACACACTTCACACTCCTGCCATCTGGAAAAAGGTACCGAAGCATTCGGGCACACACATCCAGACTGTGCAACAGCTTTTTTCCACAAGCCATCTGTCTCCTCAACAACAAGGGACTGAACTGATAAACACACACTGTTACGACCCCTTAGCCTAGGGTTCAGGGCCGCAACAAAAGATAAAATAAAAAAAAGGAAATCCTTCACAACCAGGATAGTGTGCGTGGTCTTTTATTTTTCTTTTTACACACACACACACACACACACACACACACACACACACACACACAGGAAGCTCTTGGCTTCAGGGTTGGGCCAAGGCCAAAACAATAAACAAAACCCTCCCCCTATCTCCTCCCGTAAGCTAACTAACCTATACCAAAGAAAAAACTATAAACAAAAATACATTAGCTAACCTAACTCCCTATCTAACACAAAAATAGGAGAAAATGGGTTTTAAAGAAAATGGCACCCAACCCCTACTGCTTCCAAAGAGAAAAAAAAGTATCTACAAACAAACAGAAAACTATTTACAATATTTACAACAAAACCAAAAACAAAGATTGAAACAAAAGAAAACCAACACTTCACCCAACTCACAAAATACTGGCGCGACCCAACAGTTTTACATTCAATAGCCAACACAATACACATCTCCAAAATCCAACAACACGCGCTTCCGGCTTTCACCAGCCAGCTTAAAAAGGGCGGGCTTCTCCACGGCCAGCCAATCCCGTCGCACGTCACGGCACGCTCAATCAGGGCGGGACCTCCTGCAGCTGGGAGAGCGAGGGAGAGAGAGCAAGGAAGGGAGAGAGAAAGCAGCACCAGCAGCCACGCACGCGCACATACGCACACATGCACACACGCACACATGCACACACGCACACATGCACACACAAACATTATCAATTAACTACATCAAAACATTAATACATCAAAACATTGAGACTGGACTGACTAATCAACACAAGCGCAGACACACTGACCTACACCACGAAACTATCGTACACACAAAACTGTAAATGCTTCACGGTTTATCTCTTTTGCACAATATTCATTACTTTTTGCACTAATTCCTCAATTCCTGCTGCTATGTTTACCACCTCAACACCATATTTTATGTTCTTTATGTTCTGATATGTCAATTGTCACAATGTCACTTTGTTGATGCTCGTTTGCACATTTGCACGTGCACTTTGTTGTCTGTAAAACCTGTAGATAGTCTTCCTTAGTTAGTTAGTTTTTGTTAATTTATGTTGTAATTTATGTTAGGACTATCTGTCCTGTCTCTGCTAGCCAGCTAACTAGGCCTCTTAGTTAGCTAGTTTAGCTTCTCTGTTAATTTATGTTGTAAGTTTATGTTGCATGTAGCACCTTGGTCCTGGAGGAACGTTGTTTCGTTTCACTGTGTACTAACTGTATATGGTTGAAGTGACAATAAAGCCTACTTGAACTTGAACTTGAACTAACACCACAATTAATCCTGAAGTACATCTCATTCAATCAGATAAAAAAAAAATCAAATTTACAAAACAATGTTATTAAATGTAAATACAATAAAATATTACTATATACTCTAAACTAGCACAGATTCAGAGAGGAAAAATGTGCATTGCAGTTTACAGTGTATTACACTAATCAACTTTTAATAAAGTGACCAGAATTATCTTCTGAATTTATGAAGGTGTTTTTACTGCAGCTGAGCTCAACACTTTACACACACAGACACACACACACACTTCCTGAATGGTTGTCTGTCGTGGCTTCAAGTAGAAGTGGATATGACGTTACTTTCTACTGACAGCACATAAATAAACCACGGAGACAGAGATGTTTTTTTTTTTTCATCAAGTAAATTTCTGTGAGTCTGGATGTAGAATGGAGATGGTCCTCATTTTCACCTTCTGCCTGATTCTAGGTAAGTACAAACACTTCCAAATCCTCATCAGTCTCAGTGTTCAGTATCAGTGTCACATTAAAGCTTTGCACTGATGGACATTTAGCACAGAACTTTTATAGAGAGGTTCCAGTGTTTAAAGTAGTGAAGTTCTCAGGGGTGCTGAGAGCTCCTGGTTATCTTCAGAAGCACACAGAGGAGCTTCCACTTCACTTACTGCATGAGGAAACCTACATGTACAAGTCACCTACACATGGGAACATTATCTCTACTTATTTTCAGTGTAAAATTGACTTTGAAGAGTTTGTGTATCTGTATACGAGCTAAACAACAGTCCTTAACTACAGGTTATGTGTTTAAAGATCAGGACTAATGCTTTATCAGTGCAGTCGGCCTGCAGTCTCATCTCTCTTCTTCCTGTTGTTCAACACAGAATGTGAGTTTAGTGTTTTCTATCGAGTCTAGCCGAGAGCAGATAGTCCTGTTGTAGGATGTGTAGGATTTTTTTCTATTAATATTTCTTGTTTAAATACAGTGGGAGCCACGTCAAACAGCCACTTGGAGCATGACACGTCCTTGACAGGACCATGACTGGACCATGCTCAGTTCGTGCACGGAATGTGATTTTCCGTGATGACGCAGTTAACGATGACCCGGCCCATAAACGCCCCATGCGCTTTCTAAAAAGATGGTTGCAATGCTGTAAAATCCCGCCAGGTGGAGCATTGACTGCTTCAGTTAACTGCAGTGTCCAGGCAGCCCACACAACCCATGATGCTTATGCTATTTTACTTATTTATTGCAATATTTTTCAAGACATCCTTAATAATCCTTAAAAACACAGTAACATTTGTAATTTTTCTATACCGATCGTTACAAATGCGGGCTATGTACAGTATTTTACATTATGGTCTATTTCCGTTTCCGATCTATTTCCGTTTAATACACTGGTAGATAATATTTTGCTGCAAAGTAAAGCTTAAAATGTAACTTCTGCTTGGGTTTGTTTTCGTTATATTTTTGGTGTTTTCACTGATGTTTTTTTCACTGATAGTCAAAGATTGGCATAACAAATCGATTAATAACGCATAATATCTGGAACAAATATCTGTCCAGCGATCAGTATGTCTTTAGTCATTTAACCATCATAACGTTTCCCCATCAAAGATCTGAAGGGACATTAATCATTTATCACAACTGTGAATAGATGCGGCAGCAGAGACAGACTAAATCCCCATAAACATTCACACCTGAACACAATACTAACAGAACTAAACAGTTCCAGAGGGTCAGCGCCTGTTATCAGGACAGGAATCACCTACAGGATACTACTGTAATTTACTGCTTATATATTTATGGTTTTACGCGATTTCATGTGTTATTTGTGTGTGCCTGTACTGTATGTGTGTGTGTGTGTGTGTGTGTGAGAGAGAGAGAGAGAGAGAGAGAGAGCGTGAGTGAGGGCTTATATTGTGATTTGTCCAAGGTTACTAAAGCCTGGCCTACTACTAATAAAAATGATTTACTGTATATGTAACCCATGGGTCTCAAACACAAAATCAGCCAATGCTGTAAACAGACGACGTAACAAATTATATACTCTGAAACTTTCATGTGAACATTTAAAAATATATACAAAAAACAATCAACTATTATTGTTAAAGTCAGCCCGTGGCTGTTCAGGATCAAGTTTACGGGGCTTCTCAGTCTTTCGTTAATTTTACTTCTGACTCAAAAACAATGTGGCTTATTAAAGATGCACAGTTTTATTAGACATGGTTGTTTTGTAATGTTCAGCAAAATAAACACTGTCTACGGTTCGAATATACAGTGAACATCTGAAAGTCATGATGTAATAGAGACAAGCCTCATTAGATCCTTCTGCACTAATGTTATCGTGGTGTAAATTATTAACGTATTGATGTATTTCACTTGCGGACAAAACAGACCATGTGTCTGTTTGGTATTTCTTGTTATGCCCTAAAATGCCCTCCATTACGCAATCGCTGTCTTCAAAGAAAAGCCGCCGCCCCTTTTCATTCAAACGCGTTAGCGAGTGTTTTTCTTTCCCTCCGCTCGGTTTTGTGAACACAGTTGCGTTCAGTAACACGATGGAACCAATTACCTAAACAGCAGCAACAACAACCATTATGATCACACTTTGTTTAATTTATATGGCTTAAATATTTAGCAGCTCTGTCCTCTTTGCATTGCTACGTGTTTATTTACTTCCTTTTCGCATCACACGTATAATTCACTCGAAAGAACCCATCTTAGCACCATCTAACAGTCAGTAGTGGGCAGAGTGAGTAAATTTCTCACCTTCCCTTTCTCAAATTCAACTCTTTCCTTTAATGAAGTTCTTAAAACCCAAAGCATTTTTAAACTAAGAAAAAAATAAATATGGGTCACTTAAGCACAAAAAAGGACAGACGCAAATTATCAAGTTTTTAATATTTGTTGTCGTTTTCTCAAAAATATATATATAAAGATATAAAAATTAAGACAGACCGACTTTAGGAATGCACCTCTAGGAACCTAAAACACAAACACACACACACACCGCAGAGCAAATCGGAGATGCGCATTCACACCTCTGACCGTCTTTTGTCTTGTAAATGATTATCCTCATTCACCTTCAATCCTCCCCAGCGCACACACTCATTGTTTGTACTGTTCTTCAGAAGCACACAGAGGAGCTTCCACTTCACTTACTGCATGAGGAAACCTACATGTTCAAGTCACCTACACATGGGAACATTATCTCTACTTATTTTCAGTGTAAAATTGACTTTAAAGAGTAAACTGTAGGTATGTTTGTTGGGCCACTTGCACTTTAATGTTATGAAACACTTACTTCCTGGTTTGTTTTATTTTAAATATTGCTTATTACCTTATTCCGCAAAATAAACAATAGTATCAGCGTGTAAATTATTAACGTATTGATGTCTTTTAGTTAAGGACAAAAACAGACCCTGCGCTTGTGTTTAGGACTGATGCTGAACAGCTGTGTTCATAGGTTTAATCAACGATTTACAAGACGACAGTTAAAGCGTTTGTGGATGAGAGGTGTGTGTGTGTGTGTGTGTGTGTGTGTGCTCCTGCATTTCTCTGTTGGCTTTAACACAAACACATTTGCGCAGATAGGTCTAAACAGCACCCCCCCGCCCACCCGCCAAACACACACGCACACACACACACACACAGCACTTAGCACCATGTCATAGTTAATATTCTCCATTGAGGTTTCTCACCTTTCACTCCTCCTAAGCTTGTCTTTGCTCTTTTGATGGAGTTCTTAAAACCCAAAAATGTATTTATACTGAAAAAATAATTATTGCCAGTCACATAATCACAAACTAGCACAGATACACATGATCAAATGTTTAACTGTTTTCATCATTATTATTATTATTATTATTATTATTATTATTATTTTCAGCCCAACTTTTTGACTATTTAAAACAAAGTCGTCTCCCATTTTTTGCCCATTGAAGTTGTTGGTTCAAGTAAATGTATTTTTAAATACCCAAACAATCCCCCAACAATTAAAACACGCACACATGACTTTAAACATAAAATTTATTCTTCCAAAACTAGTCAAAGGTAAAACAGTAATTTGTATAAAACAGGTAAAAACATGTTAAATTTTTGCTTAAAGGTCATTAAAATACCCGGATAACACCAGCTGCTTATCAGTCTCTATCTGGTTCTTTTACATTAAAATATCCATTTTAAAAAACTATTAAAGGACTGAATATCACTGTATGGAACTGTTTAATTCTTTGTTTGCCCCCTAAAGTATCAGACGTTTTGCAATTTTATGTTCAGAATATACAGTAGACCTGACCAAACATCATTCTAAAGCTGTTGCACTGTGACGTCATCCCTCCTACAGCTCCCTCAACAGCTTCTTCAGGCTCCTCCAGTAGCTCCAAAAGGCCAACCGTCATCCGTCGACCCCCCAATCCTCCACAGCGGAGCTCTGCTTAAAGACAACAGTTAGTGAAGACAAAGATAAATAAACTTTACAGAATATCTAGTTGTGAAAAAAATAAAATATATTAATTAACCTATTTACCACAGAGTGTGTAAAATACTGGGAATTCTAGAATGTAAATACACTGCCTGTGCTAACTCTATTGAACTTTGTTAGCGTTAGCCGCTGTCTGTTCAGAGTAAGTTAAATCTATTTTTGTTCCATTTTGCCCAAGGAAAAGCTTCCTAATATTTAGACACACCTTGAAAAAGGTTGTTGATATTAAACATAAAATAAATACTGTAAGCTTCTCAGGACTGTCCATGTCCTCCTTGTGCTTTATTCTCTTCACCTTTTGGCTACATACTGTAGTACCAGTAAGAACAACTTAAAACTACTCTCACCCTGTTAATTACACTAATGTCACTCGCTTATTGTCGGTCACCAGCTCCGGCATTTGCAGTTAATTAGTTCCGCGAAAGGATACGTGTTGGCAGAGCAGAATAACTGTTAAATAAAGAAACAAAACATGATATGCTGATAATAAATGGTGTTTGTGGATCTGCTGTATAAAAGAAATATCAGACTCAAGGTTGAGCATAAATGTTGTTTGCGGAATATCATCATAACTGTGATATCTTCAGTATTCAGCCTGCACTCAAGAAAGTGTGATATAGCAATGAGCTACAATAAAGAGTAGAAATCAACAATGTAATAAAAAAATATTACAGTAGCATCAAAATTAATAAATGAATAGCCAGACTGCAAAACAGCAAAAAGTTAAAAAACAGTTCAGAATTTCCAAGAGAAACACAAATTCAGTCTAATCAGTAACCCACAAATAAAATGGATGAAGAGAGCACACACAGTCTAACTTCAGTCAATAACAAAACATCCAAAAATAAAATAAATTAATAAAATAAAATTCCAGTTATATAGTAGCACTGAATCTAGAGAACAAGATACACATGCAGTGTGTCTCAATTCTGGCCTGCATCCTTTTCAAGCCCGCGCACACACACACACACACACACACACACACACACACACACACACACACACACAGTAGCTTGCAGACAAGGTCGGCAAGGGGCTGCTGTGTAGGATGCCGTTCACATGCACAAGCACACACAAAGACACACCAGTTTACAGAGTAGAGAAGAACGCGCACACACACACACGGTTATAGTTTATATGCTTGAGAATGAGCATGTGAGAAGATTACCAACAATCACACAGTGAGAGAAAGAGAAAAACCATTGGCTCAGTTGTGATCACGTGAGTCTCAGCGTCAAAACAAGAAGCGCATGTGTGTTACATGATACTAGGTACTTGTATATATTTTTTGCTCGTCTTCTGGAACGCTCACAAACCAGGTTACTCACAATGCGAGTTTCCACTGTATTATAGAAAAAATATAATACATAAATATTATTATTAATATTGTACAAAATAATGAGTTTATGTGAAATCTGCTCCGTCATAGACAGGCCTTCATAGGCTATGCAGTCAGAAAAGCACACAGGCCAACGAACTGTAAATTTTGAAGGATGCAGGCCCTGAATATATATATATATATATATATATATATATATATATATATATATATTGTGGCGTGGGCGGGGCGGCAGCATGCCTTGCGGGGATGTCGGTGTGTTCACCATATTGGGAAAAGGTGTTTGGGTTAGTGGCTTCGGCCTGTTTGTGTGTGTGGGGGTGTGACGTGTGAAATGTGCTCTGGTTCATGCTGAGGCTGAATTGGATGTAGGCTCCTGAGTGAAGGTGCTGTTCATGCTATGCTGCTGTGTGCCTAATAAAGTACTCCCAGCCGTTGCATTGGGCAGCAAATAAGCTCACTCGTCTCTCCACCATCCTTTCCGGCGTAAAAACGCTACATTGGTGTCAGAAGTGGGATGGAGAATAACGGGTTCGAGCGCACAACGGAGGACCTTCTGAAAATCCAAGCGGGCCGCCGAGTAGCGGAGCGACTACTCGCGCAGAAGAAGCGCTTTCTTGACGGAGCTAGCGCGAGCACACCACGTCAACCAACGCGGAGCGGGAAGAAGAAAATCCCGGCGCTGGATCTCGGGGCGGAGTCTGGCGCTGCGCAAGCGCCGGAGCAAGATACAGCTCCGTGCGGCGTTAGCCGGCAAAGGGACCTGGCGCTGCGCGAGGCCGAGCGCGCTGAGCCCATATTGGCGGTACATCACGGCGGAAGAGCCGAGCGACCGCCCGCAGCTCAGTGGCGCTCGGTTCGTGAACCTAGCCGGGGACAGGGCTACCCGTCGCGGCTAGGCAACGAGCAGCTCTCCGATGTTTCGCGGCGAGGGCGAGGCACGGGACAGCGTACACCACCAGCTGCTAAACTAGCGCCGGGAGGACACTTGGAAAGCCGCGCTGGGCTTTACGTCGACTGTGTGCTGGACGGTGTCGTACTGCGGGCGCTCGTGGAGCGCCGTCGCGACGTGGAGCCCTCCAGGCTCTCAGCCTCAGGTGAACGGCCGTCTGAGCCGGCGTGCAGCCGAGTTGCTGCGTCACCCGCAGTGGCTTCGCCGGTGTCACAGCTGGACCGTGATCCGCCCATCGCCAAGCAGACGGGCCCCCCCGGCGCTCGCGGGCACCGCTGCGGGACTTTCGGGTGGGGGCACCTATGGAGCGTATGGGCGTGGACACCCCCAGCCGGGGGCGAGATTTTGTTGCTGGAGAGCAGGTATGGGTGTGTTACCCCGGCACGGTAATTGCTCGGCTCTCCGATGTTTCTACCGGGTGCGGTTGGCGGGGCGGGCACGAGTTGTGCTTCACCGGGACCGTCTTGCGCCTTACCAGCCGCACGCCGAGGAAACTTCGAACTCTGTGGAGGCCGGACCGCCTCAGGACAATACTCGCGTTCATCCCTCACCTGCCGAAGGACGCCGGCGTTCACACCGCCAGCGCCGACCGCCTCCACGCCTCCAGAACAAAAGTTGTCATGGTGACCAGGGACGGTCACAGCTCGGGTGGGGGCAGTGTGGTGTGGGCGGGGCGGCGGCTGACGACCAGCATGCCTTGCGGGAATGTCGGTGTGTTCACCATATTGGGGAAAGGTGTTTGGGTTAGTGCCTTCGGCCCTGTTTGTGTGTGTGGGGGTGTGACGTGTGAAATGTGCTCTGGTTCATGCTGAGGCTGAATTGGATGTAGGCTCCTGAGTGAAGGTGCTGTTCATGCTATACTGCTGTGTGCCTAATAAAGTACTCCCAGCCATTGCATTGGGCAGCAAATAAGCTCACTCGTCTCTCCACCATCCTTTCCGGCGTAAAAACGCTACAATATATATACTCTACACACACACACACACACACACACAGTACTGCTTCTTCAGCAGTAACGGAACCTGGGAAAATGACATGGCTTTTAAATCCAGACATTTAGTCACGTCCTGAGAAACAGGTGTGTGTAGTTAGAGTTTAATAATTTAATAGACTCGTCACCCTGAGTGGCTTCATCTGGTGGATGGAAACAGGAACAATCCTATAGCTATAGACCTGACAGGTAATTTCAAATTATGTTACAGCGTGCATACACACATGCACACACACACACACACGCACAATATTTTAATACAGACTTATTCTGCTTTGCTGCATCCCTTTATACATCTTTTGTACCTGTCTCTTGTCTTATATGTTACACCATGGTCCTGGATCATATTTCATTTCACTGTATATTATTCTCCAGCTGGTACTGATGCTGTAACTACAGTAACTGAATACAGAGGACGATCAGTTCAGATTAAATGTCCCTACACATCTGGATATGAACAGAACAACAAGTATCTCTGCAGAGGTAAATGTCCCACCTGGGACCTTACAGACGTTCCTGTTCAGTCTGGATCTCCTGTTAAAGACTCCAGATTCTCTCTGTATGACGACACAACAGCCAAAGTCTTCACTGTCACCATCACTGATCTGAGACCAGAGGATGAAGGAACTTACTGGTGTGGGATAGATAAGACAGGGCATGATATTTACACAGAGATTCTACTGCTGGTTAAAACAGGTGAGTGTTACACAAAGGAGAGTAAACTATTCCACACACTTATTCATTTGATATGAACATATTGTGATTGAGAACGACTGTTAAAGCTCCATGTGCAATGTAGAACAGACCTTGTTTATTAAATTTGTGAACTAAACGACTGATAAATTAGACTCAATACCAGGATCTTTAATCCAGATACTGTAATGTTAATCTGGAACATAAAACGAACTGCTTTCATTCCATTTTTTCAAATGTTCTTACTACGACTACTGTCTCACACACCACACACTCCACTTCAACACACTCCATGAGTACATCAGTACATGCTGAGAGCACACACTCAACAACAGGTATGAACTTCTTGATTGTCCTCTCCATCAAATTTCTCTTACATCATTCATCATTTCGTATATTTTTATTTCAGCTAATCCACAAACTGATGTGAACTTCTCAACCACCGCTCGCCCATCTCAGGGTTCGTACAAAATCATGTGTTCTTTATGTAACCGGGTGGTAAATAGACGTTTGGTTTTTCTTTTCTCTACATGGTGATATTTCCTAGTTTGTGGTTGTTGGTTGTTTGAGATTTATGCCATGAAGAGAGTCAAATTCCTGTATTTCCCTTAAGTGGCCACTTGGTGGTGCTGTGTGTGTCAGGTGTTCTTGCCAGGTGCGCATGTGTTCTTGTCTTCAGACATTTTGTGTGACGTGCAGTGAGCTGGAGGAGCTGCATGCTCTCTGTGGAGTCGCGTTATGGTTGAGGCCATCCAGCGTGTTCCCACTGCCGTATTGTCCCGTACTGTGCTGTATTGTGCCGTATGGTGCCGTATTGTTCTGAGTAGTAACGCATTTTTCTTGCGTGGTGGGTCTCTGTAATATTGCGGCGTTTTGCTCAGTCTGTAATATTTTTCTTTAAGTTAAATTTTCCCTTTTCCTATGCTCATGACGGCTGTATATTTACTGTCCGTGTGCTGATGTTGGCAAGATAAATAGTGAGACAGAGCTGTGAAAGTTTGAGAAGTGCTCAATAGATTTTTGTGTTATGTTTTTTTCATTTTTTTGTTCCGACGCCTTTTCTAATGAAAGCTTTGAGGCCGCATATACTTTTCATCGAATTGTGTTAAAATAATGTCTGTAAAAAATTATCTGAATAAACTACAAAAGAAGTGAATCCCGCTCAATGTGTTCCTGGTGGTAATTCAAAATCCCCGGTCACATTTATCTTGTTTAGGATTTTTCTTTTATCTACACCAGGAAGTGAACACAGATCAAACCATCACAGGTGACATCAGCTATGGGGGTGTAAATGTTTTAATCATGTTGCTATGCCTTGTGGTTTAGCAGTGGAGAGGAAGTAACTTCTAATCATTAAACCTCTACAATTGTTGTATTTTATTTGAACTATTAAAGTTCAGTGCCTTCTAACTGCCTGCCCTACTGTACATACTGCTGTTACAAAACATCTGCTTTATTATAACCAAACATTTGCTGCTTAATATAAACTTTTATGAGCATTTCTCTCCCTCTACATTATTCTCATCTACTTCACATTGCAGATTTTTTGCATAATAATAATAATAATAATAATAATAATATGGTCTCTGTCCTGGTGCTCAGTCTGCTGAAGGAGGTTAAAACTGCAGCTCCAGTGACATTCCTACCTATTATTGTACTTCCACATGTGTGCTATTTATTCAGGTTAAATCTACACATGGTTCACCTACACCTCCCTAAGTCTGGTCTGTCTGGTTTCTACATTTCCAGTTTCAGTGGTTTAAAAACATTCACCATATACTTTGTTTAACTCATGCAGTGTTTAGTCTGTTTGAATGTGACCCTGGTGTTTGACTGACTGTGGTCCTGTACACTGCAGAACAATGTCATTAGGGACGCATCAGTATCATCAGGTATTGGTGTAACACTGTGGTCATGTACTCATACTGTAGAACTGTTCCATTACTGTTACACCAGTAGAACCTTGCAGCACTGCTTCTCTCTCTGTAATCCGTTATAGCAGTGTGTTTCTTCATCTGTCTGTATTTCACTTGCCAGCTGTGATCTATTTCGTTGTGCATAAAAAAAAGCATATTTAAGAATTATAGACTTATTTATTATACTTGGTAAAACGATAAAGAGCAACAATGTTATAAACTGTTGTTTTAATGTTATAAACAATGTTATAAAATGTTATACAGCTGCTTAAAGATAACCCCAGGCCTTTTTTTTTTTTCAATTAAAACAAAAAGATCTATATAATTTAGAATTTGGCTTACTCTTGGTTTAACAGTATGATGTGATGTTTGATAATAATGGTGATAATGGATCTCTTCCAGGATTTCAAACTCTTACAGTCATCATTAGTGTGTCTGTGGTTCTAGCGCTGGTTCTTATTGCCCTGTTATTCACTGTCACCCTACACAGGAAAAAGAGAACACATGGTAATGCACGCATACACACACACACACACACACACACACACACACACACAGTTTCATTCACTATGTTGTTTCGTTCTTTTAAAACAGACCACATGATCTTTGTCCATTCCTCCAAAGTGCAATTTTTATGCTCTCTAGTAAACTGAAGCTTTTTTTTATTGTTTTTTTTTTCTAATGCAAAAACAGCTGTTTAGCTCTAATCCTGTCAGCTCTTGTTACTGTGTGTGTATAAAAATGTTCTTACTTTTACTAGTCCAGACATCCAGCCATCACTAATTGGTGTTTTGTAAAGTAGCTACAGTTACAATATTTTGTTACAGTGACATGTAGCAGTGGGTGGGATCTATTAGGCAGCAAGGAAACATTTTGTACCTAAAGGTCGGAGAAACTCTTGGGATGTTCTTGGTCTGTAGTGTTCAGCACGTACAATGCTCACTGCTGCACATGGGGGTGAAGGCTGGCACGTGGAGTCCAATCCAATAGAAGAGCTACTGTAACTCAAACTGCTGAAAAGGTTAATGCTGCCACTGATAGACAAGACGTCAGAACACACAGAGCATCACTGTGTTGGTGGCGAATGGGGGGACCTACACAGTCTAAGGCAGGTGGTCATTAATGTATTTCTGGTACAAGAAAAACAAACAAACAACAATTACAACAACAAATACATAAAGTACTGTATGTATGAACAAGAACAACGAGACACACTAAAGCAAGAACATGAAATGAAAATGATTGCTGTTCTTTCAGCATTTAAAGTGGAACATCTGTGTTATCATCTCAGAGCATCATTTCCAATCGCTTATGTTAATCTACTCGACCAAACATATAAAACTCACCACCGTCGCAATACTCAGATACTGCACAGTATATTTACTTTATATTAAATCACTCTTCGTCTCCCTTCTCATGTCTCCACAGGCTCTGAAACAGAGACACACACAGAGGTACGTGCCACTGATTTGCTTCAGGTATCACTTCCACAATCAGCTTATTTACAACCAGATGAATGATTTTTATTTTCAATTTCAGAAGAATCGAGATAGTGAAAACTACGAAAATGTTGTTCCTGTCCAAGAAAGAGAAAAATCCTATTTTTCTGAATCTGTATATCAGAGTTTAGACCCAGTCACAAAGGAAAGAGATTCAGTCTACCAGAGTCTAAACGTAACTAATAACTGGAGGGGGCAGAAATACTAAAAAACTCAAGTCACAAAGTACAAGTGTTGCCTAAAAACACACTTTACTACAAGTATAAATAAGATCTAAAGTGCAATTTAGGTACAAACGTACAAGTGCTCCACACATTTTATTTCTTCTGGATATCTATCAGACCAAATAACTAATAAACAGTAATATAAAAACAGTAATATAAAATCATATATTGATGATAATATACAGTAATTCAACATGAATATAAAAGTCTAGTAGAAATGAGTTTTCTGCAGAATCTCCAATGTTCATTACCTGTGTTCAGATTATTTACAAGTTTAACGCTTATTCTCTTGTAAGCATTTAAAAGTGATAAACATTATATTTTATATCAATGTAACCCTTGTGTGGTGTTTAAATGTTTAATAATAAGAAAAATTATATAATAATTTTTTTAACTCTGACTCTTTGGTCGTGGCTTATTTTCAGTGTATATATATATATATATATATATATATATATATATATATATATATATAAACATTTTCAATGATCCTGTACACCCCCGCTACACATTTATATTACATAGAGGATGTTTGGGTCCACTAGACCCGGGGCTAATAAAAGTGTAAAAATTGTAGGTCCTGTGTACCTTCACTGTGCCCTCCTCCTGTCTGTGCCTGCTGTAAGTATGTGCGTGTAAGTAAGTGAAAATATTGTGTTTTGGCCTTTTCATTCAACACAGGGTTACATACCATATTGTGTCTGTTCTCAAATTCCTGCACACTTTACCCTCTGCCTTATGGGAGCCAATCTTTATTTGCTCCTATTATGTGTTTTTCATATCCCAATTTGGGGACCGGACACAATAAATATAACTTTGTGGTTCCTTAACACAACTTATCAAGATGGTGAAAATGTTATCTGTTCAGAAGACATTATAATTGAATTTGGAAGAGTAAGATGCTTTTGATGATGATGTAGAGGAAGATGATCACAGAAGCCCGTCAGCAGCTCGTAAGTGAAAAAATATGGATGTCAAAAAATTTGGAAAAGTAATGGTCTTCTTGCCCAAAGAAATGAGCCACCATGCATGGCTGCCGGTGTGATAAGGATTCAACCAGGGCCAACAGGGATGGCAGTTTCTCATGTGCAGGAAATTAAGTCTTCTTTTAAACTTTTCATCCCAGCTTCCATCCATTATTCTGGATTGCAATAATTTTTAAGGAAGGCATGTTTTTTTGTACCAAGAGAAAAAGTGATGGACCAAACCCATTTACATGCCCACTTTGGGGTTCTTATCTTTGTTGGAGTTTTCAGGTCCAAAGGGGAATCCATATGCAGGATGCAGAAACTGGCAGAGAATATTTCCATTCATGTCTCTGAACAAAACTTCCACATAATTTCCAGGATTATTCACTTTTGATAAACAAGATAACACCAGCTTGACGTCAGAGAGCCATCAGGACAGTGTGGGACAAGTGTGTGGACCGCCTCCCCCTATTGGCCTATATAACCCTTGGCCTATTATTCTAGGATGCAGCCAGTAACAACAAAAAGAAGTGCTGTGAAGTTTGTGGACCCAAGAAGGACAGAGAAACGCTATGTACATTCATCAAGAACTGCATATGCACCACATACACAGTAAAACGCCGCTCCTTATGTGTTGTATAGGCTGGTATAAAAAGGCAATGTGTTCAGTGGGGCTGATTTGTTGGCTAGACTGACATGGTTTAGCTTTTGTTGTGTAAAATGACGTGAATGTAGCGGTGCGGGTCTCACGAGGGGCAAAACCGCACATAAATTGTCCAGAACGGGCAGATCCACAGGTTGCTACCCCACAGAGTTCTAAACAGGAAAAGGTGCGGCCATTTAAAGACACGCGGTTGCCACGCAACGCCACAATCAGTGTGAATGCACCTCACCTGGCAGCGTGTTTATTTAAGGGTCCTGATACCTCCACACTTTGTGCGATCATTTAGGTAGCACTGGTAAGGTATCAGGGTCAAGACAAAGACAAAAAAGAAGGAAGGAAGGAAGGAAGACAGACAGACATACACACAGACAGACAAAGCGCGCTGTTGAGAGACAGACAGACAATTCAATTCAATTCAATTTTATTTATATAGCGCTTTTAACAATGGTCATTGTCTCAAAGCAGCTTCACAAAGATGAAAGAAATTCACAAAAATTGAAAACAAAGACAGACAAACAAAGCGTGCTGTTGAGAGACAGAGGCAAACCCAAGAGGCAAAGCCCAAGCCTCTGCTTTCCTAAGACGCCGGCAAGAGAGTGAAAGAGAGCGGCACGCGTCAGTCCAGTGAGGATACTCCCGAGAGGATATTAGTTTTTATTGTTAGTTACCAGAGCCCCGTCTTTTCTCGTGTAGACAGCAGGGCTCTGTTTATTTTGTGTTTTCAGTTTTCGTTTTTTTCCTTTTGAGTTTATTAACTAATAATTCCACACCATCTCCAAGCGGAAAGGTCTTCCCGTGCGCATCATAAGCCTCTCACAAGCTCCTATTTCATTGACCCTCTCAGAAGCCCTGCGTTGAGACTCTTATTAATATTATAACATCTCGTGGTGCAGCTCTCCAAAACGCAGCACATGACAGTGAAAGTTCTAATTAAGTTCACATAAATAAAAAAAAATCAATAGTTGCTTAATTTGTTAATCTGTTGCTTTTTTCACTCATATTGACAATTGATCTTTATTACATTTTATTTAAAAAAAAAAAACAAGTAGCACTTTAATTCTTAAATGTGATCTAACAAAGGTAACGGGCAAATATTAACCATATATCCTGTGTATATTGCTTATAATTAGGATGAAGTAAACATCTATTTAGTATTTTAACACAAAATTGATTGAATGTGTTGAATTAAAAACAGCAAAAAGCAGCGGATTGACCAGACCCGGAAAACTGGCTGAATAACAAAATATGAACAACACACAAGGGTTAATCTGTTAATCAAAAAGATGTGCACAAAGAACATTACAGATATAATGTTAAGTAACTTTCAGCATTGGTTTTATGGATAAAAAAGAGCCTTACAACAGTGCTGCTCTGCTGTACCTGTAGTTTCATGTTAAGAAAGCTATGGCTCTTCAGATGCTTAAAATAAAATTTGTTGGGATTTGGTGAAATAGACTAACACAAAGTTGCACATACTTGTGCGATGAAGAAATAGAATAATTTTTTTTAAAGAAATTAATATTTAAAAAAGTGTGGTGTGCATTTGTGTTCAGCCTCCTTAAGTCAATAGTTTGTAGAAACACTTTTCACTGCAATTACAGCTGCAAGTCTTTTGGGGTGTGTGTCTAACAGCTTCGCACATCTAGAGAGAAAAATATTTGCCTGTTCTTCTTTGCAAAATAGCTCAAGCACAGTCAGATTAGCTCAAGTCAATTCTCAGTTGGATTAAGGTCTAGACTTTGACTGGGCTATTCTTAACACATGAGTATTTTTGATCAATCAGAGCTTTCATGTTATTGATGAGGCTTCATGGGCTATTAGCAGATCACAAGACGGATGTTTGAATCATGTAATATTTTGAACACATTATATAATGCAACAGACATGAAGTAATTTTAGCTTACACGTCTTTTTTGAATTGTTTTACTTTAGCCACATTTGTGTGTGTGTGTGTGTGTGTATGGGGGGGGGGTTAAGCAAAAACACATGTTTAAGGTCATGCCTGGAGCATCTCAAATGGATTTAAGTCCAGACTTTTTTTTTTAGTTATTGTGAACTTACTGTCACTTTTTAATCACTGTGAATGTGAGAAATTAAAGCTTAACAGACTAGCAATATTTTAAGTTAAATTAGTAAAGCATAAAACATTGAATAATGCATTAAGAGACACATTACTCAGTTACATAACTTTCAGTGTCTAGTTGAAATGTTTTCTACTATAAACTGGATCATTCAAATGTTGATAAAAAAAATATGATCAAAATACATCTCCATATCATACTCACAATCGTGTACATCTCACCCAAGTCTTACGGAGATGTAAGGTAGTTTCTCTCCATGATGTGCTGGTGTGTATCACAGTATGAGCGCCTGAGCCATACACTCCTCATTTTTGTCTAGCTCATCTCTTTCAAGGTGACCACACCTCCTCTTCTTTTACCTGTTACTTCTGTCTCATCTCATAAACATGTGTAAAGTTGAAAATTGAATTAAAGTGCTTTGTTCAGTTCCACAGACTAAAGTAATATTCATGAAAACTTTTCCACATTGCAAAGTGTTTACTGGCTGCTGAATAATCAGAGGGAAACCTTTATGTCTTTGAACATGTAACAAGAGCTCATGTACTTATTTTACTCCTTCTTAGATTATGGCTCAGAAATTATTCATGACCTTCCATTGGTCGATGTCAGACCAGGAACAGCTACGCAGGAATCATGATAATAAAAGGGGGAAAGCGTCCTCTCCTTGTCCCTGTCCCAGGCTCTGGATCATGGCTGGTCTTATTGGGTTACAGCACTTATATAAGTCCAGATGTTACTGAACTCAAAACTTTCAGGTGTATGAGCATGCAGAGGTACAGGTCAAATCCTGCCCTAGTCTCCCTCTTTCTGCGTCTTATTAAGCATGTTTCTATTCTTTCTTGGAGAACATTACAGTATTCACTCATGATAAGTTCTATTCTATTCTATTCTATTCTATTCTATCCTAATGGAGTGGATCTAGATCACTCAGATATTACAGACACTAATATTAAAGGTTGATAAAACAAAACATATACTCTAGCTTCTGCATTATAGTTTACATTGCAAGTACACGAGTTCACTGCTAATAACATTACCAACATAACCGAAAATGTCTTATAGCAGCTGAGCTTAACACACACACACACACACACACACACAGGCACGTGCACACACACACACACCCACACACACACGCACACACTTCCTGAGCGGTTTTCTGTCACTGGCTGAAAAAGTGGAAGTGACCAAGTGTTAATTTCTTCTAACATCACAAAAATACACACTGTAGAGTCACAGAGACAGAGACAGTGAGTGTGTGTACGATAACTAACAGAACATTATTAATTATTATTATCTGAGGAGTTTGTGAGTCTGGATGTAGAATGGAGATGGTCCTCATCTTCACCTTCTGCCTGATTCTAGGTAAGTACAAACACTTCCAAATCCTCATCAGTCTCAGTGTTCAGTATCAGTGTCACATTAAAGCTTTGCACTGATGGACATTTAGCACAGAACTTTTATAGAGAGGTTCCAGTGTTTAAAGTAGTGAAGTTCTCAGGGGTGCTGAGAGCTCCTGGTTATCTTCAGAAGCACACAGAGGAGCTTCCACTTCACTTACTGCATGAGGAAACCTACATGTTCAAGTCACCTACACATGGGAACATTATCTCTACTTATTTTCAGTGTAAAATTGACTTTGAAGAGTTTGTGTATCTGTATACGAGCTGAACAACAGTCCTTAACTACAGGTTATGTGTTTAAAGATCAGGACTAATGCTTTATCAGTGCAGTCGGCCTGCAGTCTCATCTCTCTTCTTCCTGTTGTTCAACACAGAATGTAAGTTTAGTGTTTTCTATCGAGTCTAGC
This sequence comes from Clarias gariepinus, assembly GCF_024256425.1. Classification (NCBI taxonomy): domain Eukaryota; kingdom Metazoa; phylum Chordata; class Actinopteri; order Siluriformes; family Clariidae; genus Clarias; species Clarias gariepinus. The sequence continues at coordinate 4,528,733 of NC_071117.1, forward strand.
CGAGAGCAGATAGTCCTGTTGTAGGACGTGTAGGATTTAGATTGTATAATTTTTTCTTGTTTAAATACCTGTATTGGTTTTTGCATATTATACAAATTTTGGCTCTGACTGAGTAAACTGATTGGACAAGAGGCATTCTGGTTTTAACAACTGTGTGTCTCAGCGTGGGTGAGAGTAGGTCTGTACGGTCCGCAATACTGAGGAGAGAGCAGCTGGCTGACAAAACCAACATTCACAACCAGTCACTGAAGCACTTTCAGCAAGAACACACATCTGATAACGTTATGTCGTGTCAGCAACTTGCTGTGTCCTTAGTATTGGTATATGTTTTCTTAGCCCAGTCTTGACGTTTCAACATTTGTGCCTTGTTCTGTGGCAGTTGGGCTTCAGCCTTCCTTACCTTGGCCATGTCTCTGAGCACTGAACACCTTGTACTTCTGGGCACACCAGGTAGGTTGCAGTTCTGCAATATGACACCACTGGAGGAAAATCAATTCCTGGTAGCTTCACATTTAATTCTTCTCAAATTTTTGCCACTGTTTTTCTCAACACATTTTTTGCAATCATGTTAACTTTTTGCAACAAATTGTTTGATGGTTCTCTGATTGCACCCCAACATCTCACAGACTTCTTAAAATTTTTGACTGTTCAAAGTAAGTTAAATCTATTTTTTGCTTCCATTTTGCCCAAGGAAAAGAAGTTGCCTAATAATTAGACACACCATGATATAGGATGTTGATATTAAATATAAAATAAATCTTGTAAGTTTCTCAGGACTGTCCATGTCCTCCATGTCCTTTATTCCCTTCACCTTTTAGCTACATACTGTAGTACCAGTAAGAACTACTTAAAACTACTCTCACCCTGTTAATAACACTAATTGTTGGTCACCAGCTCCGCCAGTTGCAGTTGATTAGTTCCGCCAGGTCTGAAAGGATACGTGTTGGCAGAGCAGAATAACTGTTTAAACAGAGAAACTAAACATGATATGCTGATAATAAATGGTGTTTGTGGATCTGTTGTATAAAAGAAATATTACACTCAAGGTTGAGTGTTAATGTTGTGTACGGAATATCATCATAACTGTGATATCTTTAGTATTCGGGCTGCATTCTAGTGCCAAGCTTGTGGGGATTTTACTAATTAAAAAAGTATGAGGACAGAAAGGGTTATGATTGGTCCACCATGTGGAGCAGTGAAATCAAGTACTAAGAAATCCAAATGGTTTTCCAGAGAAAACAGCACCGAATATATATATATATATATATATATATATATATATATATATATATATATATATATATATATATATACACTCAACAAAAGTATAAACGCATCACCTTTGTTTCTGCTCTGATTTTTCATGAGATGGACTTAAAGATCTAAAATTTATTCCAGATACACAATATTACCATTTCTCTCAAACATTGTTTACAAATCAGTCTAAATGTGTGATAGTGAGCACTTCTGCTTTGCTGAGATAATCCATCCCACCTCACAGGTGTGCCACATCAAGATGCTGATCTGACATCATGAGTAGTGCACAGGTGTACCTTATAAAACAAACCAGATTTCACTGAAAAACTAAAACTAAACTAAAACTTTTCTGAGGGCAGCACTGTAAGCATGAGTCTAAATAACTAAAAGTTAATTATCATTCACACCGTACAATCTCTGCTCCAGGGAAAAAAAAAGAGTAGGGCAAGAGACGGCTGCAGCATTGCAGAAGAATTAAACCTGTAATCTCAGGAAGAGACACTGTAGTTATTTCTGCCCTTAAAACACTTTAAAGTAAAACACCCAAAAGCTCAATCCTACAGTAACATCACAGCTGAGCTGATATACAGTACATCAGCACTCCCTCTCATGCAATACTGCGTCATTATGCAACACTACACACACACACACACACACACACAGGAACGTACCATATAGATGTTATTAAAACTTGTTCTATTCTGCTGCATCTTCTCTCACAATTGTCACATCATTTATTTAACATTCATCATTATTTGTCATCACAGACACTTTAAAATAATTATCAGTGTCAGATTAAAGCTTTGCACTGATAGACATTTATTACTAAAGCAGATTATTAAAGCATCACAGACAGTCCAGCCGAGAGCAGATAACACTGTTGCATTTTATCAGCAACTTTGAACTGGGGATCAAACATTGTTCACTGACACGATAGTGTGATATAGCGATGAGCTACAATAAAGAGTAGAAAACAACAATGTAATAAAAAAAATATTGTAGCATCAAAATTAATAAATGAACAGCCTGAGGAAAGAGTTGAATAAAAACAATTTAGAATTCCCAAGAGAAACACTAATTCAGTTTAATCAGTAATCCACAAAGTTAAATGCATAAAGTGAGCACACACAATCCAACTAGAGATCCACACAGTCAGGAGTAAGAAGAAAACATCCAACAATAAAATAAAAATAATTAATAAAATAAAATTTCAGTTAGGGAGTAGAGTACAAGGTACACATGCAGTGTGTCTCAATTCTGGGCCACATCCTTTGAAGATCACATTTGAAGCATGCACACCCCCCCCCACACACACACACACACATGTGTGTGGGGGGGGGGGGGGGGGGGGATTGGCTCAGTTGTGATCATGTGACTCTCTACGTCAAAACAAGAAGCGCATGCTACATGACACTCGATGATACTGAGTACTCATATATAAAGAATCCCTCGTTTTTTTCAAGTCAAAAGACACACATGCAATATTTTGCTACAGACTTATTCTGCTCTTGTCTTATATGTTACACCATGGTCCTGGATCATATTTCATTCCACTGTATATTATTCTCCAGCTGGTACTGATGCTGTAACTACAGTAACTGGATACAGAGGACGATCAGTTCAGATTAAATGTAACTACACATCTGGATATGAAGATTACAACAAGTATCTCTGCAGAGGTAAATGTCCCTATGTTGGGTATAGCGACGTTCCTGTTCAGTCTGGATCTCCTGCTAAAGACTCCAGATTCTCTCTGTATGACAACACAACAGCCAAAGTCTTCACCGTCAACATCACTGATCTGAGACCAGAGGATGAAGGAACTTACTGGTGTGGGATAGATCAGACAGGGCGTGATATTTACACAGAGATTCTACTGCTGGTTAAAACAGGTGAGTGTTACACAGAGGAGAGTAAACTATCCCACACATTAATTCATTTGTTATAAACATATTGTGATTGAGAACGACTGTTAAAGCTCCATGTGCAATGTAGAACAGACCTCGTTCATTAAATTTGTAAACTAAACGATCTATAAATTAGACTCAATACCAGGATCTTTAATCCAGATACTGTAATGTTAATCTGGAACATAAAACGAACTGCTGTCATTCCATTTTTTCAGATGTTCTTACCACGACTACTGTCTCACACACCACACACTCCATGAGTACATCAGTACATGCTGAGAGCACACACTCAACAACAGGTATGAACTTCTTGATTGTCCTCTCCATCACATTTCTCTTACATCATGTCGTATATTTTTATTTCAGCTAATCCACAAACTGATGTTAACTTCTCAACCACCGCTCGCCCATCTCAGGGTTCGTACAATATCATGTGTTCTTTATCTTGTTTAGGATTTTTCTTTTATCTACACCAGGAAGTGAACACAGATCAAACCATTTTGGACAAATAATTTACCAAACATTTGGTGCTAAATTGAAACAAAAAATACCTCCCATCTTTTCATGAGCATTTTTCTACATCTACATTATCCTCATCTACTTTACATTGCAGATTTTTTGCATAATAATAATAATAATAATAATAATAATAATAATATGGTCTCTGTCCTGGTGCTCAGTTTGCTGAAGGAGGTTAAAACTGCAGCTCCAGTGAGATTCCTACCTATTATTGTACTTCCACATGTGTGCTATTTATTCAGGTTAAATCTACACATGGTTCACCTAAACCTCCCTCAGTCTGGTCTGTCTGAGCAGGTCTGGTTTCTACATTTCCAGTTTCAGTGGTTTGAAAACATTCCCCATAAACTTTGTTTAACTCATGCAGTGTTTAGTCTGTTTGAATGTGACCCTGGTGTTTGACTGACTGTGGTCCTGTACACTGCAGAACAATGTCATTAGGGACGCATCAGTATCATCAGGTATTGGTGTAACACTGTGGTCATGTACTCATACTGTAGAACTGTTCCATACTGTTACACAAGTAGAACCTCGCAGCACTGCTTCTCTCTCTGTAATCCGTTATAGCAGTGTGTTTCTTCATCTGTCTGTATTTCACTAGCCGGCTGTGTTCTATTTCGATATGCATAAAAAAAGCATATTTAAGAATTATAGAATTATTGATTACATTTGGGAAAAGACTAAAAAACAACAGTGTTATAAACTGCAGCTGGTAAAGATAACCCTAGCCCTCTTTCAAATAAAACCAACAGATCTAAATGATCAGAACATGAGTTTAATTTAGATTACACAGTACGATGATGTCTCTCTTCCAGGATTTCCAACTCTTACAATCGTCATTAGTGTGTCTGTGGTTCTGGTGCTGGTTCTCATTGCCCTTATACTCACTGTCGTTCTACAGAGAAAAGACAAGACCCAAGGTACTATAAACACACACACACACACACACACACACACACACACATATAGTTTCATTTACACAACACTTTAAAGTGTTAACAAATAAAGAGAAAAGTCTAAAGATGTCCATGTGTGAGGGTGAAAATGTAAAGCAGGTAAAAATGTTTGAGGTTGTCACTGGAACATGATGACAGGTATGAAATAATTATTAAATTGTTGGTATAATAAATGTATACAGGATGTATAATAGACTGCCTGTGGACAAATTAGATTCAACAGACATTGTGCACTTGTCTTTTGTGACTTTAAAGTACATAAATAAAATCAATCTGAACTCATGTGCTACAGATCCTTAAACACATTTCATTACCATGGAAATCTAAAAGTACAAGTTATTTCTTTTAACTCACATTATTGTTACAACATAACACTGCATAGCCAAAAACGTCTAAACACTAAAATCTTCCTAGGCCACGTTTTTCTTTTACAGCCACTGTCTGCCATGGCATTGTTTAAACACCCATGCATTCAGCGCCCATCTCTCATCATCTCAGGACTCTGGTTCATGTGTGAAAATAATTCCTCACACTCCCAAAACCTCCCTTTTACACTCTAAGTCCTGGAATATGGTGGGTGCCATCAAGAAATAAACCCTTCATAGATGTGATAACCTGGTGATTCAGTACATTCAGGTGGTCAGCTGACTTCATTTTATTGCCACATAACGTTGCTGAGTCTAGCAACAAAAAAAACTACAAAAAAAAACGAATAAGCTATATTTGTTAGTTACGCAAAATTAACTAGCTTCTCAGCTAATTGGAAGCATGCCTGACAGATTACATATCTCCTGATAATACTGATGGAATTATGAAGAATTTGCTTCATAGCTGTAAACTTACAAAGTGAACATCTACCTGGCATTTTTTTTCCAAGCATGATTATTAGCTAGCAAGATAATACACCAGTTAGGCGGATGAGTAGGTAAACTGCTGGCCTCTGGATATTTCTTGAATAAAGTGAGGAAGTAAAACTCACATCCTGTCCTATCCATTATACAAAATGGAGTTTAATTGAAGGAACCAGTGACACCAGTGGGTTGCTTATCAGAGGGTCCAGGGCTTGATCCCTGCCACCACCAGGTTGCCTTCATCAAGGCCCTTAACCCTACTGTATGCCCAGATGCAGGGTGCTCTCAGTGCCAGTCCCACATCTGGAGAAATAGGGGGGGTTATGGCAGGAAGGACACCTGATGCCTGTGTCAATAACTTGTGGATCAAATAATCTGATTTGGCAACCCTGAGAAAGGGAAAAAGCCCATGAAAATTATTATTATTATTATTATTATTATTATTATTGTTTGTGTTTATATTTAAATGTGGCATTTAGCATTAATGTAAAATTATTAAATGTATTTTCTCCCCCACTCTTAGCATCCTCTCCTGGCCAACCTGCACAAAGTTCCTCAGCTCTCCATATGGTAAGTTGCATTTGTCCAAAATCTTCTTTGGGGTCAACAACCTACACGTGGATACACACATGTTTAAATCCAGTACTGATGAATGTAATCAAACCCACGAACCCCAGCAATTAACAGATGAGTTTTTACATCCGTGTTTGAGCAAAACAAACCCTAAACTGTGCTGCACACTGACTCTCCAGGCCTGAACGTGATCATCACTGGACTAAAACAAACACTTGCAATAGCTGAGTTTCTGTTACAATTTGTACGTGTGAAGGTGAATTATAAACAAAATCCTTGTTATGTTTTAGGTCAAATACTTAGATTTGACACCGCATGTTTTACACATTGGACAATAACAATGGGTTCATCCACTCTTTCGGAATTCAAATTCAGGACTCGAGACAAAGCACACAAGTTAAAAAGCAATTATATTTCCAGTGTGCCACAGGGAGGACTGAACTTAATAATTAAACTGGTCTTGGTAGGTCTGACATTTACCTAGACCAAAGACAAACATGTACTGTCTATAAAACAAGGAAACTCCCCTTTGTAATAAAGCTGACAGGAAGTCAATAGTAACTCTCACATTCATCCTTTACAACCTGCATCTCAGCACAGACAAAACATCAAACCTTGATGAGGAGGGGCTACAACAGCAGAAGACCACATTATGTTTGACCTCTGAAAGCCTGCTGATTATCTGTAAAACAGGATGGACTGGGACCATGAATGTAAACGCAAATCAGTTTTTTTAAGTGCAAATCTATTAATAAGCATTATTTTATAATTAATTTTCATGTGACAAGAGACATATGTCATCGTTTCTGCCTGGTTGGATTCTCTACCTGAGAATGCGGATATTGATATTTGATAGCTCAGTTGGTAGAGTGGAGGAACTGTAGTTAATTCAAATTGAGTGGCTCAGGTGGTTAAGGCTCTGGGTTACCGATGGGAAGATTGGAGATTCAAGCCCCAGCACCACCATGCTGCAACTGTTAAGCCACCATCTACTGTACATGGTGCTGTACGTGCTGTCACAGACTGTCAAGTCCTTAAGCAAGGCCCTTATCTTTATCTGCTCCAGGGATGGTGTGTCCTGGGTGACCCTCCAAAAGTGACCCCAGGTCCAAACGGGGATATACAGGAAAGCCACAAAGAAGGGAGACTATATTCAAACTCTGCACACACACACACACACACTTGAAGCCTGGACTTGAACCCTTAACCCTGGAGGTGTGAAGCCACAGTGATAACCAATCCGCAAATGCAGGCCACCAAACTTATGACAAATTGAATAAAAACAAATCTATACCAAACTTAGACTGTATCTACAATCTTAACTATTAAGTGCTTAATATTTTACAGGAATGCATTTTTATGTTTTGTACACACTTCACACATTTTTTTTCTTCCTCTGGTCAGGTTCCATGTCCTATCTATGATTTTGAGGAGACTGAAGACAGCAGATGTCTGTCTAACACACTTTACTCCACTGCTCTGCCTCCCTCAATCCCGTCTGAGATTTATTCCAACACTGGATTAAACACAGTTCCACCTGATTGACTAGCTGGTGTTGCTCCGCCAACAGTCGAGAAATCTGATGAAAGTTCAATGTATGCAACAGTGAGTTTTGACACTATGTCTAATAGATTAGATCCATGTGAATATGCTACTGTTAACAAAAATAGATAGATATCACTAGTTAGCATAGCCTACTTCAGAATGCTAATAATTCTGAGCTATTTTTAATTTGCGTCTAACATTACATTAGAGTTTGTTGTGCTATAGTGCTGATTGGTCAGTAGGTTTACTTTAACTTTCTATAACACCAGAGTTTATTAAAAAGTATGCCATAAACGTGTATGAAAATTTGCTGTACATGTCTGATTTTACTTTTGTTTAACACAATATTATAAAGTAAGATTAAGTATGCAGAGTAGAATGATGAAATATTCATGAACTTGTTTATATTTCTTTTTTATAAAATGGGGAATAATAATGTAAGAAGTAATATAGCACTGTAACCGGTATCGGTATGGGCTAGGTTCGACCGTCTATGATTCAAAATTCAAAGAACTTTATTAATCCCAGAGAGAAAATGTTTTGCTTGCTTTGATTAAAAAAAAAGAAATTAAAATTAAGAAAAATAGCAATAAATAGAAGTAAAAATAGAATTAAATATAACACAGTTATATTAGTTACATATTTCTAGAGGATAATTAATAAACACAATAATAACAAAAATAACACAATTTACAATTAAATAATCCTCTGGTCTATACCAGCCCAGTATTTAGCATTATTTATCCTGTTTCTGTGAGAAGCACTTGATGGACCGGACATCAAACACTTTCACCCTCGTATGTAACAAGCTGAAGATTCTCTGTAAAAGGGAAGTGTTAAAAATCTACAAGTGATTCTTAAAGCCAATTCTGACATTTTTAGTCAGCTTTTACTAGGTTGTCAATAAAGATAAAGCTTTAATAATGCATCAAGTATGTTTTTTTCATTATCATTGTATTTTTTTTTTATTCTTATTTCCTAGTCTTCAACAAGAATGTCATTTCCTATTTTTGTCTTGATGCTGTATCTTACTCTATCTTTACTCTTTTCACAGTATGTGTATATATATATATATATATATATATATATATATATATATATATATATATCCTCATAAACAATTTGAGAATTGAATCACACATCAGTCACATGTTTGAACACTATGTGAACACACATGTTTTATCTTAACTATTAAACTACAGTGTTATAGTAAACAGTACACGCTTGCACAGATGTTTACTATATAAGTAGCGCATGCGCACTGAAAGCGAGCATGCGAGGCAATTACCCACAATTCCACATCCATTGGCTCAGTTGCGATCATGTGACGATCAGCGGCAAAAAAAAAAGTGCATGCGTGTCATCACATGATACTCGTTTATCAAGGCAAAATTTGTAAATAGTAATAATTTTGCTCATCTTGGTGAGTACTCGCAATCCGAGGTTCCACTATATATATATATATATATATTTATATATATATATATATATATATATATATATATATATATTCTGAGGAGGTTATTAATTAATATATAAACACATTATATTCATCAATAATCCCGACCTCTGTTTATGAAAATGAGAGAGCAAATATGCAGTGTGTGATAATTTTAAATACATATGGGGTGGTCATCTGAATCTGAATGAGGAAATGCTCTATTAGTCTCTGCTCATATTGTGGGCTTCTTTCAAAAAGGAGAGACCAGTTAATTTCCTCTAGTGTTATCTCGGATCACACAGACAAATGTAGATTATTCTGTAATTATGTCAACATGTAAGCACTCATGCTGAAATCCTCTTGTTTTATCAGTTTAATAATCTATTTTCAAAATGTGCAACATACTTCAACATGTATCCTAGTCATTAAGGAATTGTGGTCAACCAATCTTATAAATATGGCTGAACAATATTCCTAAAAAAAAAAAAAAATGTGTGAATGTGTTTTATGGCTGCAAACCACTAGAAGGCATCAGAGACATTTTGTCTTCACTTTTGAAGTCACACACCCTGTAAATTCACTGATTAAAGTGTCATTTTGCACTTAACTAAAATTTGCCTGTTGCACATACATTATTCTGTAGATGAGAGAAACAAATCAGACCTATCTATAATTAATGGCATTATTCTCTTACTCCTTTAATAGGTGATATACAAATAGAAGATAGCTACAAATGAACAGAAGTAGGTTACTGAGAGCAGAACTTGAAACACTGGATAGATAAATATGTGAAGGTTTTTTCTTGGTGTTGCACCATCACTATTTAAAAATCCAGTCAGGAGGGTGTTGATCTATACTGATGAGAATTGCACTCTGTAACTCATCAAAAGCTGCAAAAACAAATGGCATTACAGCTTATGTTGGGACGGACAGATTATTTTATCATCAGGAATGTTCACGCATTTTCTAGCATTTTATATTACCTTTACACAACTTTTAACATCACCTAATGAGGATTTGCTAATTGGTTCCTTATGCCAGCTCAAAACACTTACTGTAATATCAGTTTACAGCTATTTACACCAGAGACAGAGACTGTGAGAACATGTGATAACTAACACAATATTTGTAACACTGTTTACTAAAGTGGAAAGTCTGAAGCGTGAAGATCCTCCACACCTTCTGTCTGATTATAGGTAAGTAAATGATATTCAAAGTAATCATGAATATCGGTAATTTGTATTCGAGTTCTATCACAGCTTTGCATTAATTGATGTTTGTACTGTAGATACAGTGGTGTGAAAAAGTGTTTGCCTCCTTACTGATTTTTTATGTTTTTGCATGTTTGTCACACTTTAATGTTTCTGTCATGCACACTCGGAACGCGACCGGCACTAGGACCCGGAAGTTAAGCGGTCGCAAACCAGGAAGTATAAAAGAGGTAAACAAACCATAGCACCTCGCTCAGTCATTGAGTTTCGCCGATGCCACGTCGGAATCCTACATCTAACTGTGAGTACTCACCTTTTTGGTTTCAATTCCTGATCGAGTGTGTATCTATAGGACGCGGGTTAGATTGTGTCTTTCCCTTGCTCCCCATTTGTGAGAGTCCTTAGACTAAAAGCATGATTATCCTGCCTACTCGTGTTCTTCCGCGTTTGGGTTTACCATTCACGCTACAAAGGGCTAACCGCTAAAGCTACGTCTTCTGGTCATCTCAGGTTAGTTCTTGACAGAATGACTGAGCAATCCACGGTGAACCCAGCGGATTACGCGCACCTTTGCGATGTGGTTGATCAGCACGCCAAGCTTATCAACACGCTAACCGGGGAGATCGCTAATCTGCGCTGGGACCTCCAAGACGTTGCGGCCCTGCGCCACGAGGTCGCGGAGCTCCGCCGGGAGAACGCGGATCTCCGGGCGGCTGTGAATAGCACGGCGTGCTGATCAACCACATCGCAGAGGTGCGCGTAATCCCCCCCCCCTCCTTAGGATGTATTTTTGGCAATCCCGGATAAATGGGACGGCACGGACGGGAAGTGTAATGTGTTTTTAACAGCGCTTGATCTGGTGTTTGAGTTCAATGCCACCAGGTACTCCACCGATCGGCTACGCATCGCACTTCTGGTCTCGTTGCTATCCGGGCAGGCAGATGAGTGGGCCACAGCAGTTCTCCGGGCGGATTCAGATACTGCGCACTCATACAATGAGTTCACCCGCCAGCTCAGACTCACGTTCGAACACCCAGCGGGCGAGGTGGAGACCGACACCAAACTCTACCATCTGCGGCAGGGAGGATCGTCCGTGAGCCAGTACGCTGCTGAGTTCCGGACCCTCGCTGTGCAGACCGATTGGGGAGATACCGCGCTCCGGACATCCTTCTACGAGGGACTGGCTCCACGCATCAAAGACGAGCTCGCCCGAAGCCAGCCCCTAGGACCCTGCCGCCTGCACCCACCTTCTCCTACACCTCACCACGACCACCTACTGCTCTCACCACCTCCACTACTGGATCTGTCGGATCTCCACCTCCTGCCGTGGTTGACACCGGAGCCGGGGAACCCATGCAATTAGGACGCGCCTCCCTGACCGTGGCGGAACGCGAACGACGGTATCGAGAGGGGCTGTGTGCCTACTGTGGGTCGGCGGCGCACCACCGAGCTATCTGTCCGATTCGCCCGGGAAACGCGCAGCCCTGGTGAGTGAAAGGAGAGACTCACCGGGCCCCCTCCACCTCTCCTCCACAATCGACGCCACCATCTTACGCTTCACGGTTCAGGTAAACCTCCAAATTGGCCGACGGTCGGCCCTTATCATCCAGCCCTATCACCCATCAGACCCAACCCATCACGCTCGCCATAGACCAGCACCAGGAGCAGATCCAATTCCACCTAACATCCATCTCATCACCGCCCATCATCCTCGGCTATCCCTGGCTGCTACAGAACGACCCGATCATTTCGTGGACCCAGAACCGGATTCTCCAGTGGGGGGTGACCTGCGCCGAACTCTGCCTACAGGCACGGACTGGGACGTGTTCCAGGGAGTCCGAGGCCCCCGACGTCGACACCAGCGCCATTCCTGTCACCTATCATGACTTGGCTGAAGTTTTCTGCAAGAGACGAGCTACCCACCTCCCGCCTCATCGCCCAGACGACCTGGCGATAGAACTTCAGCCGGGTTCCGTCCCGCCCCACGGCCATCTCTACTCGTTATCCACCTCGGAGACGCAGGCGATGGAGGAATACGTCACCAACGCCCTCCGTCAGGGAACCATCCGGCCCTCCGCATCGCCTGCCGCCGCGGGGTTCTTCTTCGTCAAGAAAACAGGGGGTGAACTTCGCCCATGTGTCGATATCGGGGGCTAAACAACATCACCATTAAGAACAGACATCCACTACCACTCACCAACTCAGCCCTGGACGCCCTCTCTGGTGCCACCGTCTTCACCAAGTTGGACCTCCGAAGCGCCTACAACTTGATGCGCATCAGAGAGGGTGATGAGTGGAAGACTGCATTCATCACACCCACCGGACATTATGAGAGCCTGGTCATACCATTTGGACTCTGTAACGCACCCTCGGCCTTCCAACAATTCATAAATGACGTCCTCCGAGACATGCTGGGCCGATGGGTGTTCGTCTACCTGAGTGACATTCTCATTTACTCCCGCCACCTGGAAGCACATATCCAACACGTACATGCTTTTTTAAAGAGATTGCTCGCTCACCAGCACTTCAGCACGTTCCTGGGTTTTGTCATCTCGCCCCAGGGTGTGGCCATGGACCCGCAGAAGCTAGAAGCTGTACGTCACTGGCCCCTACCCAGGACATTTAAACAGCTTCAGCGGTTTCTCGGGTTTGCGAATTTCTATCGTCGCTTTATCCGGGGCTACAGTACAGTGGCAGCACCATTAACCACATTGACCAGGCCCTCACCTCACCCATTTCAGCTCAATCCTACTGCCATCTCAGCCTTCAAGGAACTCTGCCATCGCTTCACCACCGCCCCGATTCTTCTTCATCCCGATGCCAACAAACCCTTCGTTGTGGAGGTGGACGCGTCGGATGTGGGCGCCGGCGCAGTTCTCTCCCAGCGAGGTCTAGACCAGAAACTGCATCCCTGCAGTTTCTTCTCCAAAAAATTTGACCCCACTCAGCAGCGATACGGGGTAGGGGACCGCGAGCTGTTGGGCATAAAGTGGGTTTTGGAGGAATGGCGTCACTGGCTCCAGGGCGCCAGTGAGCCATTCATCGTCTGGACCGATCACCAAAACCTGATCACCATTAAGAACCTCAAACAGCTCAATCCACGGCAGGCACGGTGGGCGCTATTTTTTGAACAATATAATTTTCATCTTTCTTACCGCCCGGGGTCGAAGAACACCAAAGCCGACACCCGACGTTTCCGATTGCCAGCGCTCCTGGGCCCGCTACCTCAAATGGGCCGAACTGTCCCACAACCTCCACGTCTCCTGAGCCACCAACCTAAGCCCATTTGAGGTGTGCAATGGTTTCCATCCTCCCATGTTCAACCATCAAGAACCGGAGGTTGACGTACCATCGGCCCAACAGTTGGTCCGTAGGTGTAGGCGGATATGGAAGCATCGCCGCCGACACCCGCCGGGACGTTTGTACCACGTAGGTGACAAGGTATGGTTATCAACTAAAAACCTTCATCTGCACACCGAGTCAAGAAAATTATCACAAAGGTTCATCGGACCATACCGCATCACTTTACGGATTAACCCTGTCACCTACCGGCTCCAGCTGCCTGCGGCGCTCCGGATCCACCCAGTCTTTCATACTTCACAGCTAAAACCCTTCATCACTTCACCTCTGGTTACACCCCCCCTCCCTGCTCCTCCTCCCCGAATCATTGACGGCGGTCCCGCCTACACCGTGCGACGAATCCTTGATTCGCGCCCTCGGGGCAGGGGCACCCAGTACCTGGTCGATTGGGAAGGCTACGGCCCCGAGGAGCGATCTTGGGTTCCAGCACGGTTCATCCTCGACCTTGAGCTCATCCGGGACTACCGTCACAGGGTATCCTCCACCTCAGGACCGTCTGGAGACGGTCCTGGACAGGGGGGTACTGTCATGCACACTCGAAACGCGACCGGCACTAGGACCCGGAAGTTAAGCGGTCGCAAACCAGGAAGTATAAAAGAGGTAAACAAACCATAGCACCTCGCTTAGTCATTGAGTTTCGCCGATGCCACGTCGGAATCCTACATTTACTGTAACTGTGAGTACTCACCTTTCGGTTTCAATTCCTGATCGAGTGTGTATCTATAGGACGCGGGTTAGATTGTGTCTTTCCCTTGCTCCCCATTTGTGAGAGTCCTTAGATTAAAAACGTGATTATCCTGCCTACTCGTGTTCTTCCGCGTTTGGGTTTACCATTCAAGCTACAAAGGGCTAACCGCTAAAGCTACGTCTTCTGGTCATCTCAGGTTAGTTCTTGACAGTTTCATTTAAACAATTTTAAATATTCATTAAAGATAACATAAGTAAACACTTCATGCAGATTTTAAATGATGGGAAAACTAAATCCAAAAGTACATAGCGCTGTGTGAAAAAGTTTTTGCCACAATGCTAATAATAATAATAATAATAATAATAATATATTATTTATATTATCATTATACACCCCTTATCTTAGTCTTCTGGAATAGGCCTTATATCCATGTATCCCTGTATACAGGATAAAGTTCATAAGTGAGTGAGAGTAGTAATAATGTATTGTTCTTTTATTTTAACTACATCTACAGAAATAAAGCATACTTCTTAAAATAATGTTTTATAAGAGATAAAGTTTTCATGCACTAGTGCTCTCTACAGTTCTTGATGAATAAACCACCAGCAGTATATGGCAGGAGTAATAAGCCTCAGCTGCCCATCAGCAGCCTGGAGGAGGAGCTCAGGCTTTCTTGTATAAGAGAGGCCCTAGTCTACTAAGGCTCTGGTAATTCTAGAGTAACAGCAGCAGGTATTGAAGTGCGAATGGGAAGGAATTGGAGAGCGCAAGGGACTGGTTTTGGCAGAGTCTCGGCTGAGACACAAGGCACTTGTGGGCACTGTGGCAACGGGGCGAGCAGGACTGGGAGCAATCCCAAAGCCACAGTACAACAAGGCTCAGGGCAAGGCGACATGAGAATTGGTCCTAAAGGAAGTCAGAGCAGGTGTCGAGGAGGTGAGGACCAGCAGGGCAGTGAGCATGCGGCAACAAGGGGCATGGACGAGGTGGGAAGGAGCGCTGGAAAGAAAGATCACCTGGAACGACATCTGGAAGACAGAGCCACAGTGTATTACGTTCTTGGTCCAAGCTGTGTACGACATGCTCCCCAGACCAACGAACCTGCATGTTTGGGGCAAGAGTCCAAAGTGTCCACTCTGTCCTGGACGAGGGTCCCTGGAGCATATACTGAGTAGCTGCCCATCTGCCCTTGGAGAGGGCTGGTACTGTTGGCGGGACGATCAGGTCCTGAAGTGTACAGTGGTTAATCAATCGGAATGTAGGTCCTACCGTCGCCGCGCTCGGCGGTACCGTTTGGCTTTGTGCGTTTGCTGGCTTTTACCGTTGAGTGGCGCTATATAACTACAGGCTGACGCCTCATGCCTTAGTTCATTCTCTGCTGGATTAATGAGACACAGAGTTTTAGAACTGCAGGTAGTAGCGGTTAAAATCAAGTAAAACATTTTAGTTAAACAAATTTATAATCACAGAACTAAAATGACGATACAAATGTAGAATTTAAATTAAATTAAATCTTATTAGGATCAAATTTAAACCAAATAAATGTTAACACAGTGAGCCTTTAAATTTTATCACGTGTAATTAGAAAAGACGCGTGTAGGGTTTTGTGTCGTCTTATATCGTGTTCTTTAAATTTATAGTAGATTTATTAACTAAAATAAATGACCATAAAAATTATAACATTGTCAGGACGTTCTACTGCGTCAGCTGATGTTGGTCATTTAGCCCCGCTTGTGTTTGTGCGTTATTATAAGAATGAAATGCAGTAGACTGTTATGATCTGTAACGGATTCGACCCATGTTGCACGGGCGGCACCATAAAGCACGGACACGAGGCGAGGTCTTACGGGAAAAGGGTAATTTATTTAGGTAAAATGGGGAAGGAAAGTGTTGAAGGAGGAAGAAAGGAAAGAAAGGGATAAAGGTTGTGCATGTGCAGTTCCGGGGGCTGTACCACACTGGCATGCAGGCACACAGCTGATGATAAGTGTTGGTGCGAGTGGCAGAACTGAGCACGCGGAGGCAGCGCTCCTGCACGCTCCCTCGTGACGGCGCTTCTCCCGCTGTCGATGGCCGGCGCGAGTTCTCGCTGACGCAAAAACCTAACCACACTTTTCCTCTTCGGCAGCGGGGCTGCGAGGGCGCGCACGGTGCGGGAGTGAAGATGCCGCGGGAGCTCGCGCAGCTCTTTCTCGCGCTGTCCTCAGCGCGGAGATCAAAGGGCGAAATTATAGTGTCCTTGTTTAAAGTCCCTAGGGCGCGTCACATCGCCCCACTGACATGCTTCTTTCATATTCTCCATCACATCACGTACTTCCCAGACCTCAGACAAACCTCCGCGCCTTGCTTTTATAATGCGGAGCAAGCCCGAGATCATATTAACATTAATTATCGCCAGCCGGCACGAATAGGCGGCTCCGTCCCCTTTGCCGCCTATTCAGGGAGCCTACGGAGTGAGGGAGTAGTTATAGTAGATTTGGGCGTACACCCATCACACGCGCACGCCGTGGCAGATCATCATAATTGTCCTAAACTTGTATTTCATAAGGTTTTCCGAGCGGTGGTACAGCGCAACGGGGGTCATTATTTACTATTAAACATTAAACGAATTTACAAAACTTAATGCGTGCGATTAAGCGCTGATTCTACGTAGGAAAGTAAAGAAGAGGATCCTGATGCTCAACATTCCGGAGACCAAACCCCATTTAAATTAAATTAACAAATATTGCATGTAAATAACAATAGCCCACGTTTAAAAAAGCATTTTTATTTAGATTTAAAAAAATAATCCTGCATCTGTTTTAGGTGTTCCAGCTGCCACTGTTCTAGAATTCAAATTAAATCAAATCTTATTAGGATCAAATTTAAGCACAATAAATGTTAACACAGTGAGCCTTTTGATTTTATCACTTGTAATTAGAAAAAAAGCGTGTATGGATTTGTGTCATCTTATTTCTTGTGTTCTTTAAATTTATAGTAGATTTATTAACTGAAATAAATTACCATAAAATTAAAACAGTGTTGGGACTTTCTTCTGAGTCAGCAGATGTCGGTCTTTCAGCCCCGCTTGTGTTTTTGCGTTATTATAAGAATAAAATGCAGTAGACTGTTATGATTTGTAACGGGTTCGACCCATGTTACTCAAACAACTCAGTTCAGGTG
This sequence comes from Clarias gariepinus, assembly GCF_024256425.1. Taxonomy (NCBI): domain Eukaryota; kingdom Metazoa; phylum Chordata; class Actinopteri; order Siluriformes; family Clariidae; genus Clarias; species Clarias gariepinus. Next base: position 4,546,206 of record NC_071117.1, read on the forward strand.
TAAGTAAATAGATAGAAAGTAAATGTCTGTGCTGTTTGGGGGAGGGACGTGCTAATGATTTGGTCGGATCTGTGTGTGTGTGTGTGTGAGAGAGAGAGAGGGGGTGTCGCGGTCGTTTTCAGTGAAACAAAGGCTCAGCTGAAAAATGTTAGGCACATCAGTCACTTAACCCCCAATAAAAGGTATTTGAATGTTATGATAGTTGTAATATAACAGATGCGCACTGAATACCAAACCTAAACCAGGCACGGAGATTATTGAACCAAGATAGCCCCCATACCCGTTTAAAAAAAATAAAATAAAAAATACCAAAGAATATTATTGTGTATAGACTGATTAAAAACCATGCAATTTATGCTATCATAAGGAAAATAACAAGTTCTTCCATTCCAATGATTAAAAAAGGTAATAATGTCAACTTTAGAATCTAGAATCCAGGAGATTAAAATTACACAAATTGAAATCACTGAAAGTCAGCCTCAGATTCAAGAGGTTTTAAAGTGGGGAGAAGTGCATTTCAGTTCCTCTAAATAGGTGAGAACAGCCGATTCACACCTGGGGAAGGTGAATAATTTGTATTTGAATGTTGTCTGGCATTGTAAAGCACTATAGTGACACTAAAAGAACAACCCAGGATTAATAGGAATTCTTATACTGCATAAACATTATTTAGCACAAAAAAATTCCTCGCGCTCGGGAAAACTATGCGTGCGGTTGAGCGCTGGTTAGACTATAACTGATTTATTTTGGCCGCTGACGTTTTTACGCGGTGGTGAGCGCGACAGTAATAACCATTCCAATTGATCAACTACTGTATAGCAGAGACCATTTCACATGCAGTGGCCAACAACAAATATGTTGGCAGCCAGAGAAGAATTGCCTTCGTAAGGCCTGGTGAGCAGGTGCAAGCAAAGCAAAAATCAACCAGCCTCCTTTCATCTTCAGCAAACTGGGAGCTGCGGGTTGACCTGGACAGGCAGCTCAAGTTCCCGGAATTTTTAACATCAACCTCATTAAGTCCCGATATGGTTTTAACATCTACATCATCCAAGCAAATCCTTTTGTTGCAACTGACAGTCACCTGGGAGGACCGCATGGAAGAGGCAAATGAGCGTAAGCAGCTCAAGTACCAGGAGCTCATTGAGGACTGGCGAAGGAAGGGCTTGCTGTGAGCCCATAGAAGTAGGGTGCAGAGGCGTTGCCACTCGATCCCTAGGTAAGATTTTTGCCAGGCTTGGAATCACAAGAGCTGCAAAGAGGAGAGCCATTAAGTCCATCACAGAAGCCACAGAAAGAGCCCCGAGGTGGATTTGGATTAAGAGGTCCGCAAAGTGGGCCAGTGCTGCTGGGACACAAGTTGGGGCGTGATCAACCCCGGCTAGGTCACCTGAAAGAGAGTGTCTAATGTTGTGAGACCCGAAACACCCGTTGATCTCAGGAAACATCACTGATGATGTGTCCCAGCGCATCCAGAGATGTATCTAGGTACACCATGTCTAATTTCCATCTTCTTACTAGTTTTGCCACTAACATGTTATTCACAATGTTTTATTCACTAGTTAGTGCAGTACCAGCAGTGTAGAATCACTGTAGTTTCCACAACCATAACAACATCCCTGCTTATATTGTCATTCCTCCTGAGTATGTAACCTGTGTTGGACTCATTATGATAAAAACCAGTGGTCCTCTGCCTCACCGCCAATTTGCTTGCATGATCAAATTGCTCACTGAAGCCATACCCCCTAATCACAGAGTATTCTGTACCTTCTGTAACAAAAAAAAAACTATTGATTCCCCAGGCCTACTGATTCATGTAGGGTGTGAACCAACGGTCTTGAAACAGTCCCATAGTGACACCCATGCTCCGATACATGGGACAAATCTATTTACAAAAATGCTTGGCTAAATAGATAGGTTTTTACCCTGGACTTAAACAATAGACTGAACTAAGACTGTGTCTGAGCCACGAACACTTATTAGAAGGCTTAGTCAGAAAAAGCTCTGCCCCTACCATAGTTTTCATAATACGGAGTACTGAAAAGCAGCCTCCATCCTTTGATCGAAGTAGGTGTGGCGGACGATAAGACACTAGCAGTTCACTTTGATACTGCGGCGCGAGACCTTTTAATGCTTTATATGGGCCAGGGGTAGCTCAGTGGTTAAGGCATTGGACTACGGTTCGGAAGATCCCAGGTTCAAACCCCACAACCACCAAGTTGCCACTGTTGGGCCCTTGAGCAAGGCCCTTAACCCTCAACTGCTCAGATGTATAATGAGATAAAAATGTAAGTCGCTCTGGATAAGAGCGTCTGCCAAATGCCTAAATGTAAATATGTCAAATGTAGTATTTTGAAATCAATGTGGAATTTCACAGGGAGCCAATGAAGTGAATATAAGATATTCTGGTTCTAGTGAGGACTCTCGCTGCTGCATTCTGGACTAACTGAAGCTTTTTTATGCATCTAGTGAACAGCCAGACAGTAAGGCATTACAACCGAAAGGTGATAAAAGTGTGAACTAGTTTTTCTGCATTGTTTAATGACAATATATTTCTTAACTTGGTGATATTTCTGAGGTGAAAGAATTATATCCTGGTGATATTGTCTACATGAGCTTCAAATGAAAAACTAGAATATATAATCACACCAACGTCTTTTACTGTTGCACTTGATGGAACAGAAAGGCCGTCTAAAGTTAGTGTGTGATCAAAAATCAAAAGCTGCCCTGAGGTCGACTAATACAAGTATAGTTACACAACCTAGATCAGAGGCCAATAGGAAATCATTTACTTCTTTAACGAGTGCTGTCTCTGTGCTGTCATGAGGCATAAATCCTGATTGATACAGTTCGTTTATGCTATTTCTATGTAAATATAAGCATAGCTGCTCCACTCCTATCCTTTCCAGAATCTTAGAGATAAAGGGGAGATTTTTTATCGGCCTGTAATTGGAAAGCTGCCAGGGGTCGAGGTCAGACTTCTTAATTATCGGTTTAATACCTGCTAATTTAAAAGATTTTGGAACATACCCCATGCTGAGTGAAAAAGTAATTATTTTCAACAGGGGTTCTGTTATTTCCGGCACTATCTGTTTGAGAAAATCTGTTGGTATAGGATCTATAGTAGGTACTCGATTGGAATAATGGTTTTACCGCCACGGCTCACGGCGGCAGCATTTGGGTTTGTGTGTTTTCTGGCTTTTTACCGCTGAGTGGTGCTATAACTATAAACTCACGCCTCAGGCATCAGGCATCAGTTCATTCTCTCGAGGATTGATGAGATGCAGCTCCTTTAGAGCTGAACGTAGTAGCGGATAAAATCAAGTGAAACATTGAATTCAAATTAAATTAAATCTTATTAGGATCGAATTTAAGCAAAGTAAATGTTAACATAGTGAGCCTTTAGATTTTATCATGTGTAATTAGAAAAGCTATGTGTAGGGTTTTTTCAGCTTATATTTTGTGTTCTCTAAATTTGTAGTAGATTTATTAACTGAAATAAATGACCATAAAATTATACCATTGTCAGGATGTTCTACTGCATCAGCAGATTTCAATGTCATTCAGCCTGCTTGTGTTTTTGCGGTATTATAAGAATGAAATGCAGTAGGCTGTTATGATCATCATAATTTTCTTTAATAAATAATGACCTCCATTGCGCTGTACCACCACTGGCAAAAGCTTATAAATTAGAAGGTAAACATTAATAGAATTTACAATCACAGTACTAAAAACTATACTAATACATATTGCCATTTCTTTTTTGCATCAAATCTAATCAAAGTAAAGTATACCTTTACATCTAGCCTTTAGATTATATCATGTGTAACACTAGCATATACAGATGTCACCATTAAAAACGCACATTTCGAGAAAAGGGATCCCTGATATGTTAGCCTAAAACAATTTAGTTTTAATTTGTTTATGCGCTTTAAATATACACTAAACACTGCCTTGTGCAAAGTGAAAGTGAGTTGCACATGCGGCTTTTTGATCAAAAGGCTGATAAGGGCGTGTGCAGATATGAGCAGATTTATCAATAAAACTACAGACATGAAATGAAATAAACACAAAAATATATGCTGCTCGCTGGATACAACGCGACAGCATGCAGAATCCCCGGGCTTTGACTGCGCTTCCTCCATTCATTAGTACTGTAGTACACTTAAAAAAAAAGCTGGGTTTCAGTAAACACGTCGTTGCGTTGTTTATGCTGGGTCAAAAATCTGTGTTATTTCGGGTACTTTAATCACACTGTTGTGTTGCTTTTGCTATGAATACTAAAAGTGCTGCATGATTAAACTCAATGCAAAAAACAGAAAAAGAAACGTCTCGGGTTACTTTGCTGTAACCCTGTTCCCTGAAAAGGCGAGAACGAGATGCTGCGTGAAAACGCTATGGGAACATCTTGTCATGTTGCTGGTTGTGAAGCATGTGTGTACCAAACACGCCAAATTTTAGTCAGACAGTGCGGCATTGGGACGCAGCATTTCGTTCCCGCCTTTTCAGGTAACAGGGTTACAGCAAAGTTACCCGAGACGTCCCCTTTCAGAGGCTACACTCGATGCTGCGTGAAAACGCTATGGGAACGAGAGTGCCAACGCCGCCGCACTGCAAGTGTCTGGACTCCAAGGTTGTGTAGCGTGTGCACACAAGGCCTAGAAGGTCTCAGAACTATGTCTGGGTAGCTGACTAGAGGACCCGTGGGCCCGGAGTAGCATGAACATCCAAATTATAAATGTAATAAATGTGTGCGGAGAGGACAACCCTCCGTGTCACACACTTGCTGCAGGGGAATACCTCTTGCTAGTGCAATAGATAAGGCGATCCCCCTGGTTGAATGAGCCCTGATTCCTAGAGGCGAAATGAGCCCACGCGCCTCATAGGAGAGGGCAATAGCTGTCCGATCCTCTTAGAGAGGTAACACCATTTAGAAAAACCATCTTAAGGGTCAGAAACCTGAGGCGCTGACTCTAGTGGTTCAACAAGGGGCACAAGCCAGAGGACAAATTTTTTCTGCAGAAACTCCAGCACTGAAACAATTCGGCAGTGGACTGGGTCTACCTGCTTCGTCATGCACCAACTTTCAAATACATTCTATTTGAGGGGAGGCAGTCCTAGTACTTAGAATAGTCTTAATTACGCTGGCTGGAAGACCAGCTTGACTTAGAATCAGAGAGTAGTAAAGGGGACATTTCCTGATCTTGCGAGGCAAAGAGGTCCACCTACGCTACATGAAATTTTCCCAGAATGTAAATCGCCCTGAGGGACAGGAATCTGGTGCGCTAGCTATTTAGCGGCGCGAGCACAGTCCGCCCTGACGATTAATATATGAGACTGCCATAGTGTTGTCCACCCGCACTAGGACATGGTAGTCTCAACTGCTGGAGGAAGTGCTTCAGGGCCTGAAATAGAGCCATGATTTTGAGGCAATTGATGTGCCGCGCAATAAGATGGCCTCTCCAGCTTCCTTGGGCTGGACGGTCATTTAAGACCGCACCCCAGCCCATGAGGGAAGCATCTGTCGTTAGCATCTGCGACGAAAAGACGAACTTAGAGTGGGACCCAGAGTCAGAATACAAGGTCTGAACCACATAGGAAGGGTACGAAGCACCTGGCGGGTAGCCCTTATTAGGGATTGGCCCTAGAGTAAAATCCCCTGGTTCTTAGCCACAACTAAAATGCTCTCATGTGCAGAAGGTCCAAAGGTGTCACCGTGGATACAGCTGCCATGAGAGCTAAGATCTCTGAAAGTGATGGTCACTTTCTGGTCTAGCTTGATTTCCTTGACGGTGTTGAGAATGGATTCGACACGAGCGGGAGACAGCTGTGCCCGCTTACGCTCAAATTCCATGTGACACCCAAACATGTTGTCCTCTAAATAGGAAAGAGCATGCTTTCATGGCATTGGATCTCATTCCTAGGAAACAAAGATTAGCTAGAACGACATGCTAATGTCAAAGCGCTAGCTACTGAGACTGGGCCAGCCAGTCATATAATTCAATACGGATGCTCTGGAGTCGTAAGAGCCAGAACTACATCCATGTATTTTGTGTATGTGCGGGTGAAAAAGCTAGACCAAATGGAAGGACCCGATACTGGTAAGCTTCGCCCCCGAAAGCGAACCTCAGGAACCTCCTGTGTTGTGGCAATATTTCCATTGATTTATTTTTAGATAGCGGTAAAGCCCGCAAAATCAAAAAAATTGGACGCAGCCCCCCGTTCCTCTTGCACTTTCCGGTTTCATGGAAGTGGAGACCACGCCATTGAAACGCGGAGGGTGATGTGAGAACTGAATCCTGTAGTTTCTCTGTACAGTGCTTAGTGCCCAAGGAGATATACTTGGCAGTGGCTTCCACGCTGCCAGTTTCTCAGAAAGGTGCAAAGCTCAGCGGCTTGGTTAAACAGGGGGGGATGTTAGATGTTTGGCATCCTGAAACACGGCAGGAAAAACCCGAAGAACTAACATTTTATTGGAGACTGGAGTTGCCCAAAACACCAGTGGTGGCGGAGCAAGAACACCAACCTCCTGGGGGTGCCAGGGAAAACACTTCATTCTTTAAAAGGAATTCTTCGTGCCTCTCCCCATTGGGGGGCCACCCCCCACGGTCCTGGGCACATGAACCTCAGGGCTTCTTTGTGAAGGCAATATGCCAGTCTGACCTCTTTTGAGGCGGATTGCGTGACGCACCCCAATCTTGCGAGGGGTTGCCCAGCTCAAAAACACTTGTGTGTTTCATGCCTCGCAACAGTCAGACCCGGTGGAGACTGGGTGGCCGACAGTCCCGACTCTTGAGCAAGGCGGGGAAGAAATTTCCCGAAGGCTTGTTATATAACTTCGCCTCATGAACCTAGTGGCGACCGAGTTAACGACATCGCCAAGTAGGCCGGGAGGCTAGATGGGGCATCGAGGAGGAATACACGATCCTTCTCCTTAATGCCCCTAAGATTCAACCACAAGTGCCTCTCCGCGGAGACCATAGCAGCCATAAAACGGCCGACAGCACAAGCCGTCTGCTTTGTTGCACGAAGAGACAAGTCTGTGGCCCGGAGTAAATCCAATACGCCTTACCTTGCAGAGCCCCGCCAGTACTCAAGTCTCTCAGCAGGTCAGCCTGGTAGGCGTGCAAAACCGCCATGGTGTGCAATGCGCCAACCTGACCTGCTGCCTGAAAAGCTTTTCTCTCCAGGGAAGATAAAAAGTCTACACAGCTGCAAAGGAAGTAATAGCTTTTCAGGAAGGATGATGTCCCAGAAGAGAGATAGCCTGGAAGCGTCTCTTCTATCTGGGTGTCATCATATAACTCCGCGTTTCTACCTCAATTATATTTAAATAAATAAATAAGTTGATGGCAGGAAAATACGGGATGAATACAGCTTACTCCATAAAAGGGTTAACTCATATGGAGATTGCTAAAAAAAGGGGAGAGAGCGTCGTTGACGCTCCGCCCCCGGCCACCCGACAGAACCTGCCGTCTATGTTTTTATTTATTATTTTTTTTATTATTAATTTTTTTTTTTAAATAATTTTTAGGTGCTTAGAGGCTATTACAATCTCCGCGTAAGCAAGAGAGGATGTTTATCCTTGCCCATTCACAAAAAGCGCAGCGCGCGCTTGCGAGCGGACAGAGGGATTTCCCGATCCGATGAGAACGCGAAAGAAAAGAGTTTTAAATCTGTCTCTCACTGCTCTGCCGGATGCTTGAGTTTAAGCCCCAGGAATGCGCGGCGGCTCGGAATGCGAGGTGCGCGCGTAGCACTTAATCGAAGCAGTAAAGTGTAGAGATCGCCCTCCGATATGGATTATACACACAGAGGGACATCTCGTTTAAACTCTGCCATTATTGGTGAGTTAAACACTTATTTTGCTGGTTAGACACACACGCTCACAACTAGGTGAAGACAAGAATCTGAGGAATGGTACCGGTTCACTCCTATTTATAACCTGCAGGTGCGTCCTATCAGATGACGTCACCTGACCGAGGTTATAAAAGCCAAAAATTTGGCATGTTTGGTACACACATGCTTCACAACCGGCAACATGACAAGATGTTCCCATAGGCTTTTCACGCAGCATCGAGTGTAGCCTTTGAAAGGGAACTTCTCTGTTTCCTTCCATTTTGTGCTGGGGTATATGCAGTAAAACCATGGATCAACTTGATGATTTAGGAATTTAATTAAACACGAATATATATATATAGAATAAAAGAGAGCGTTGTGTTCTTTCCTGCTGTTAGAGAGTGTTGTGTTCTTTGCTGCTGTGTGCTGGGGCAGTGGGGTGAAGACAGCTGATGCAAACAGGCTAAACAAGCTGATTAAAAAGGCTGGTGCTGTCCTGGGTATCAGTCTGAAGAACCTGGCAGAGGTAATGGAGAGGAGAATGCTAAAAAAGCTCCTCAGCATTATGGACAACCCCTCTCACCCCATGCACGCCTCCCTGATGGGCCATCGGAGCACACGCAGCAATAGACTTATTGCCTCTAAATGCAGAACTGACCGTCACAGGAAATCCTTCCTACCGGTGGCAATAAAACTGTACAACTCTTCACTGCTCTGTAGGTGATTTTTCATTATTAATAATAATATTAATACTAATATTAATACTAATGTTACTTTGTCCTCAGTCAAATCAAGCAATATTACACGTATGTATGTCATTGAATGTTTGTTTCATCCCACTATTACATACTTCTACTCTCTTTATTCATTTTACACTGTCACTTTTCAGAACCACTTGCACCAATAGTTATATTACTGTTTTTTATTGTATTTTTATCTATTTGCTCTATTCCACCGTTATTATATATATACTCAACAAAAAAAGAAACGTCCTCTGACTTTCAACTGTTTTTACTTTTAGTAAACTTAATGTGTAAGTATTTGTATGAACACTAAAAGAGTCAACACCATAAGACATAAACTAAAAATGTTTCCCAATGTGTCCCTGAATGAAGGGAGGCTCAAAATTAAAAGTACCAGTCAGTATCTGGTGTGGCCACCAGCTGCTTGAAGTATTGCAGTGCATCTCCTCATCATGGACTGCCTATAGCGGACAGTCTGAGCACTGATGGAGGGATTGTGTGTTCCTGGTGTGGCTCGGGCAGTTGATGTGGCCTTCCTGTACCTGTCACGAAGGTGTGATATTCGGATGTACCGATCCTGTGCAGGTGTTGTTACACGTGGTCTTCCACGGCAAGGATGATCAGCTGTCCTTCCTGTCTTCCTGTAGCGCTGTCTTAGGCGTCTCACAGAGCGGACATAGCAATTTATCTCCCTAGCCACATCAGCGGTCCTCATGCCTCCCTGCAGCATGCCTAATGCACGTTCACGCAGATGAGCAGGGACCCTGGGCATCTTTCTTTGGGTGTTTTTCACAGTCGGTAGACAAGTCTCTTCAATGTCCTGTGTTGAACTGTGACCTTAAATGCCTACTTTCTGTAAGCTGTTAAGGTCTTAACGACCATTCCACAGGTGCATGTTAATTAATTGATTATGGTTAATTGAACATGCATGAAAAACATCATTTAAACCCTTTACAATGTATATATATATATATATATATATATATATATATATGGGGGAGTATATATATGAGGGATTTCACAGAATTGAGGAGTTTAAAACGATTTAACAAGACTGAGCAGACGTCTCTACCTAATATGTATTTCGCCCGCAAAACATAAAAATATTCTATATTAAATAAAACTGTATTAAAACAAAATTGTGTATTCTCCTTATTTAATATCGCTTTTAACATTGTTAAAATTGCAAACATTGTATGTATATGGAAAACAGTGAAACCTAAGCACAAACAGAAAGGATGCATAATGGAATGTACAAAACATTATCACCTTTGCATTGTTCAAATGAATAAAGAGTTACTGCATTATGTTTCAAGACATCCTGAATTTACATTTTTCTTCTAATTATATTGTTAGGGGGTGGGGTGTGGAGATCCACACCAAGAGATGTTTTACTGATTAAAAGAGCCCTGACGCAGGGCTTTAGAGGGGGTCAGTGAAATAGGAGTTGTGAGCGAGGCCGGCTCTACGCAGGGGCAAGAGGGGGCAGCGGCCCCTCAAATAAATGTCTTGCCCCCTCTAATCAAATTTTTAAAATGTTGAGAAATCACATGTTAATATACTCACAAAATGAATATATTGCAAGTAGCGGAAAAATCATCCGAAAAAGGGAGACTACATGATAAGGTATTAGATTTCCCTCATTTCCCTCCTCTGCTGCATGTATTCATTCACATATACACACGTTTACTATGAAAAACCCGTTGTAAAACAAAATAAAATTCATGTTTGCTTCAGCATTGGAAACAATATTGTTTTAGGCTAACTAATTATACACAATTCATCATTGTACTTGGTCCTGCTTTTAAATAAAGTCCTTCCATGTGTCATCTGGCAGATACTCAGTAAAGCACAAAACATTTATTTAAATTCCCGAATGTTCCTGCCGCTAAATTGCGGCATCTCGCGGGAAAACCCGCAGTCTTAATGGCGACATCTGTAGGCAGAAAAAAGACTCTGGGTGTGCATCAGAAAAGGTTGTCAGATTATTGTTTAAAAACTATATAATAAAACTATATAAACTACAACAGCTTTTTAAGACTCCACTTTTATTTAAGTGCACTTACAATGACACAAAAATGCTATGATTTTGTAAAATAATGAAACAGGCAAACAGTGTGCGCTATTCTGTATCGTTTTTGGTGAACTTGAGCGCGTCAGAAAATGAACCGAAACTCCATGTATACTCGCCTCACAAACGTGAAAAATATATACTTATAGAAAGCGAAATGTCTGCTTTTATATAAACTAATGGAAAACAATTTTAGACGTCTAATTTTAGACAATGTAATCCAGAATTCCAAAAGTGAATTGTAGGCACGTCCACTGCAGCGGAGACGACCAGATGACATGATCACCACTCAGCCAAAACCAAACAAATCACTAATTTATCAACGACTTAAAAATTATCAGAGTCAGTCTCCTTTTAGTTTTTCCAGACGCATTCATAATCATTAGTCTTTTTCTGCTGGTGCGCTCTGGAAAACTTTATGCGTGCGGTTGAGCGCTGATTGGACTACGAAGGAAATTAAGGAGAAGGATCATGGCTCAACACCCCGAGCCCAAACCCAATTTAAATTAAATTAACAAATATTGTAAGTAAATAACAATAGCCCATGTTTAGGCGGTCATTTCACGAATTAATTTAAAATGCAACTGATTTATTTTGGCCACTGTCGTTTTGCCGTAGTGGTGAGCGCGGTGGTAAAGCCATTACCTACTGTAATTAATTCTTAAATCTTTCTTTTCTCCTTCTTTAAGTACTGCTTAAACTTCATCCATGTACAGTAGGGTTTTTTTTGGTATCAGGAATCATGATAAGAGAAAGAATATCTGCCTATTATTGGCATATGACTTGGCTGTTGTCAGGAATACTTGGATGAGAACCTTCACATGCCAAGCATGGAGTTTACTGAACTCAGAATATATGAGAATATGAGGGTGTTTTTCTTAGATTAAACATTTACGGCCCTGTCCTATTTTTTTCTTTTTCTGCTTTTCATTATTTATGGAGATATTTTTAAACACTGCAGTGTTCTTGACCTGTTCCTGTATTACACCTTGAGTCCTCTAGGTAGCTTTTTAAGTACTTTCTGTCACAGACTATTAAACAGGGACAGAACGATGTTCATGTAGAGCGTTTGGTGAACCACCTCTATACATATAATCCTGGAGTACATCTCGTTCACTCAGATAAATAAAAAAAAATCTCATTCACAAATCAATGTTATTAAATGTAAATACAACAAAATATTACTATATACTCTAAACTAGCACAGACTGAAAGAGGAAAAATGTGCATTGCAGTTTTCAGTGTATTACACAAATCAACTATTAATAACGTCAGAATTATCTTCTGAATTTATGAAGGTGTTTTTACTGAGGCTGAGCTGAACACTTTACACACACAGATGCACACACTTCCTGAGAGTTTGTCTGTCGTGGCTTTAAGTAGAAGTGAATGTGACGTTACTTTCTACTGACAGCACATAAATAAACTTTGCACAACCACAGAGACAGAGACAATTTTTTTTTTCATCAAGTAAATTTCTGTGAGTCTGGATGTAGAATGGAGATGGTCCTCATCTTCACCTTCTGCCTGATTCTTGGTAAGTACAAACACTTCCAAATCCTCATCAGTCTCAGTGTTCAGTATCAGTGTCACATTAAAGCTTTGCACTGATGGACATTTAGCACAGAACTTTTATAGAGAGGTTCCAGTGTTTAAAGTAGTGAAGTTCTCAGGGGTGCTGAGAGCTCCTGGTTATCTTCAGAAGCACACAGAGGAGCTTCCACTTCACTTACTGCATGAGGAAACCTACATGTTCAAGTCACCTACACATGGGAACATTATCTCTACTTATTTTCAGTGTAAAATTGACTTTGAAGAGTTTGTGTATCTGTATACGAGCTGAACAACAGTCCTTAACTACAGGTTATGTGTTTAAAGATCAGGACTAATGCTTTATCAGTGCAGTCGGCCTGCAGTCTCATCTCTCTTCTTCCTGTTGTTCAACACAGAATGTGAGTTTAGTGTTTTCTATCGAGTCTAGCCGAGAGCAGATAGTCCTGTTGTAGGACGTGTAGGATTAAGATTATTAGTCTCTGAGTGTTTGTTATTTAAAATCCCTGTATTGGTTTCTCCTACTGTATGTGTATCTGTTGTACCTGTCTCTTCTCTTACACGTGTCACAATGTTTACACTTTAATATTCCTGGATACTGAGCTTCATTTTGGTCTTATATGTTACACCATGGTCCTGGATCATATTTCATTCCACTGTATATTATTCTGCAGCTGGTACTGATGCTGTAACTACAGTAACTGGATACAGAGGACGATCAGTTCAGATTAAATGTTCCTACACATCTGGATATGAAAATGACAAAAAGTATCTCTGCAGAGGTGAATGTTCCACCTGGGACCTTAAAGACGTTCCTGTTCAGTCTGGATCTCCTGCTAAAGACTCCAGATTCTCTCTGTATGACGACATAACAGCCAAAGTCTTCACCGTCACCATCACTGATCTGAGACCAGAGGATAAGGGAACTTACTGGTGTGGAGTAGATCAGACAGGGTATGATAAATACACACAGAGATTCTACTGCTGGTTAAAATGGGTGAGTATTACCCCACTTTATTTATTATAAACATGTCATATGCCATGTCCATGAAAATCCAGTTTGAAATTGTAAGTAATTTTCCTCCAAGTTTAATTTAGAAAGTATAAATTATTTGTCATTTTGAGCTCTTTCAAAGTTTTTCATGAGTGTGGTCAAATGTAAATCACTAGTGATCTTTTAGTTTATTAGCATTTATAACATTTATATAAAAATTTACTTTAAGAAATAGATTTAATTTTTTTTTTTGATGCTCTTTGATTATTTTTTTAGATAATAATGCCATCAGTACTGTCTCACACACCACACACCCACACACACCTCAAACCCACAGTTCATCAGTGCATGCTAAGGCCGTGTTGTCAGCATCAGGTATCAACAATTATGTCAATCTATTAACCGAGTTATATTTCAAAAAAATAATTTACTGTAAGTACGTACAATTGTTCTATGCATGATTTAAAAAAAATTTTTTTTAAGATTTTGACAGTCTTTATGATGGTTGGGGGTTGGTGGCCTGTGGTGAGGTTTAACTTTAAATTTGGTGTTAACTGCTTGCCACTGCTGCTTGGTCTCAAACACTTATTTTTGTATTTCCCTTTGCAGATGCACTGCAGTCCTATACACAGCCTGTCATACATATTGCAGTTCAAACTATACTATAGTATTAGCATACAGTGCTCTCTATGTTGGCTATGTTAATCGATGCTGTATGGTGTAGATTTTATGCAGGGGCAAAACAAAAATATGCCAGACTTAGAAATTTTGCATTTAAAAAAATTATATTACAAACAATGATAAAAAAAAAAAAAACAGTGATAGGAAGTCCAATAGCCAGCTCACCTGGAACCATCACCATCTTCGACACTCTCTTTTTAACTCTACATTCTTTATTTCCTAATACATTTAAATTATGATGTTTGTTTGTTTTTTTATGTGAGTTGACCATTTGTAATTATGTTTGTGTCCTGTACAGATTTTTCATATAAAGCATACTATGCCCTGATCAGTATAGGTGCAGTGTTGTTTGCTGTTGGTGTGATTATAGCAATCTACTGCAAAATAAAATGTCAAGGTAAAAGCAATTTTTTTTTATCAGCTGCCTAATTGATTCATTGTATGAACACTTTACATGTGATAGGTAACTTTATAATATACAGTAAGTGTTTCATTTCAGCTCAAGTACACTAAAGTACACAGTCAAATGTTTAAACCACACTTTGTACTGTATGTAAACGTTATATTAAACCATTGTTGCTCTTCTTGTCTCCCTGCAGGCTCTGAAACTGTGACACAATCTTCCAGAGAGGTGCACACCATTGATTTGCTTCAGATATCACTTTCACATGCATTTTATATACAATGATTTCAATAACTTTTCCTTATCATTTCAGACTAATGAAAATGACCAAAATTTGCTTCCAATTCAAGCAAGAGAAAAAGTCGATTTACCTGAATCGGTCTATCAGAGTCTAGAACTAACCACAAACCAATCAGACTCAGTCTACCAGAGTCTGACCTTTACTAATAATCAGTCAGACTCAGTCTACCATACTCTGAACATAACTAATTACCAATAAAACTCAGTCTACCTATCCTGCATGAATGGACCTGAATGCCTTGTAAATTACTCATTTGCTGAGTTTTCAATAAATCTCTCACTTTCTTTAACTTGCAGTCATTTTTTGGTAAATTGTCCAACATCTTTGTGGTAGGCCAAAAATATGTATATTGTTGTTTGTGATTTTTGTTTAAATGATCATTTAATTTCATGCTGTTTCTATTCCAAAATGTAATTTTTTTAAAGTCAGTTTTTATTTCAAAATCTCGTTTTTCCCGTTGGCCATTCAAAAAAATGACCATGAAATATTATTTACTGTTAGTAGCTACTAAAATCAACTGCTATAACTGCTGAGAGGAACACTTGCTCATTTTCTGCTGAAATGGAAAAATACATCTTCTGGTTTTGTCTCTTCCGAAAATGGTTAAAAGGTTTTCAAATGTTTGTGTTGTGATATATTATTCATAGATAAATAACACTTACATTGCAAATGATTTGCATTGTTCATTTAACATTTATTTTATAGATCTGCCAGTGATGAAGTACAGTATAAGGGCACTGGGTTTATATGTGATTACATTTCGCTACCACTAGGGGATTCTGCTTACGCACAGTCAAGAGTTCTTCTTAATGTGCGCACATTTTCACGTGCACGTACAAATTAATGAATCGCATTCTATTAGTAGAATTGTGCGTACGCATGATGTACACATAAAACCGTGCGTACGCACGCTTGATAAATAAGACCACTGGTTCTCATTGCCTTGTTACTCTGCAAATAAAAAAGAAGACAGAAGTACTAAAAACAGATGCACACAATTTTTATCATTGGGCACAAAATACACAAATATATATTTTTTATATATAAATTTCCCTTTAAATTTTTGCAGTCATGAGACAAGTGTTATTTAGGGGTCAGGAGGGCTTTGCATGCTCCAGGTTTAGGCAGGCGCTGTTTGGGCGAAAACAAGTACGGGCTGAGCTCAGGGCTACTAAAACTACAGATCAAACAGCAGAGCATTTACAGCAACAGTGCATATGAAAGGCAGAAGTAAGGGCTGCCGAAACATTGGGGTACTGTAGTGTGAGAAGTGGCAAAAGAGTGGCAAAATTTATGTGCGCGGATATAGCCAGGGTAAATTCTAGTAATTTTTAAGAGAAGAGATCTTTGAAAGATATCAAAAGTTTTCACAGATACAAAACTATAACATTTTATTGTAAACATTTATTTAGGGTTTAACACTTTAGAATCAATTTTCAAATTTTAAAAACAACTTTTATGTAAACAAATTTTAGCATTGAATCACTTTTTCAATCCAGCTTTCATATTTCTTTTTTGAAACCATTGAATTGTGATTTAGGCTGCATGGTGGTATAGTTGTCAGTACTGTTGCCTTGCAACTCCAGGTTGAGGGTTCAATTCCCACATCAGGTCTGAATATTCTCGCTAGCATGGTGAGTTTCCTCAGTTTACTCCAGTTTCCTGTATTATCAGACTGGGTTAATTGCCTTTGCCAAATTGCCAAAAGTATGTGAATCAATGTGTATGCATGTGCCCTATTAAAGCAAAGAATCATGCATAAGCAAAATAATACATTTATATGAACAGGAAACTAACATAAACTAATTATTTAATTATTTAATACTAATTATAAAAAGTTTTTTTAAAGTAGTGAAATGAAACCTACTTTGGAAGTATTTGTGACCACTGTCATATGAATTTTCTGATGGTGTTGACAAAATACCAACCGGATTGTACAGTTGGGACACTATACAAATCGTGAATAAAAACTAAATGCAATGATGTGGAGGTGCCAACTTCTAGTATTTTATTCAGAATGGAACATAAATCACGGAACAAAAGTTTAAACTAAGAAAATATATCATTTTAAGGGAAAAATATGTTGATTTAAAATTTCATGATGTCAACAAATCCCCAAAAAGTTGGGACAAGGCCATTTTCACCACTGTGTGGCATCTCCCCTTCTTCTTACAACACTCAACAGACGTCTGGGGACCGAGGAGACCAGTTTCTCAAGTTTAGAAATAGGAATGCTCTCCCATTCTTGTCTAATACAGGCCTCTAACTGTTCAATCGTCTTCTGAACTGAGCGTTGATAACAACTTGGGTTGTCCTTGTCCTCTTTGGTCCGAAAGACATGGCGTCCCAGATTTCCAAAAAGAACTTCGAATCGTGACTCGTCTGACCACAGAACAGTCTTCCATTTTTTGCCACACTCCATTTTAAATGATCCCTGGCCCAGTGAAAACGCCTGAGCTTGTGGATCTTGCTTAGAAATGGCTTCTTCTTTGCACTGTAGAGTTTCAGCTGGCAATGGCGGATGGCACGGTGGATTGTGTTCACTGACAATGGTTTCTGAAAGTATTCCTGAGCCCATTCTGTGAATTCCTTTACAGTAGCATTCCTGTTTATGGTGGAGTGTCGTTTAACGGCCCGGAGATCACGGGCATCCAGTATGGTTTTACGCCCTTGAACCTTATGCACAGAGATTGTTCCAGATTCTCTGAATCTTCGGATGATGTTATGCACAGTTGATGATGATAACTGCAAAGTCTTTGCAATTTTTCGCTGGGTAACACCTTTCTGATATTGCTCCACTATCTTTCTGCGCAACATTGTGGGAATTGGTGATCCTCTACCCATCTTTGCTTCTGAGAGACACTGCCACTCTTTCTATTTTTTAGAAGCTCTTTCTATACTTAATCATGTTGCCAATTGACCTAATTAGTGTTAATTGGTCTTCCAGCTCCTTGTTATGCTCAAATTTACTTTTTCCAGCCTCTTATTGCTACTTGTCCCAACTTTTTGGGGATTTGTTGACACCATGAAATTTTTAATCAAATATTTTTCCTTTAAAATTATAAATTTTTTAGTTTAAGCTTTTGTTACGTGATTTATGTTCTATTCTGAATAAAATATTAGAAGTTGGCCAGATATTATGAAATATTAGAATGACCTCCAGATCATTGCATTCAGTTTTTATTCACGATTTGTATAGTGTCCCAACTTTTTTGGAATCCAGTTCGTACCATGTTATGCTAGATAACTTTTGAAATGTACAGTAGTGTGAAAAACTATTTGCCCCTTCCTGATTTCTTATTCTTTTGCATGTTTGTTACACTTAAATGTTTCTGCTCATCAAAAACCGTTAACTATTAGTCAAAGATAACATAATTTAACACAAAATGCAGTTTTTAAATGAAGGTTTACGTTATTAAGGGAGAAAAAAAACTCCAAATCTACATGGCCCTGTGTGAAAAAGTGATAAAAAAATATGTGGTTTAAAACTGTGGTTTATCACACCTAAGTTCAATTTCTGTAGTCACCCCCAGGCCTGATTACTGCCACACCTGTTTCAATCAAGAAATCACTTAAATAGGAGCTACCTGACACAGAGAAGTAGACCAAAAGCACCTCAAAAGCTAGACATCATGCCAAGATCCAAAGAAATTCAGGAACAAATGAGAACAAAAGTAATTGAGATCTATCAGTCTGGTAAAGATTATAAAGCCATTTCTATAGCTTTGGGACTCCAGCGAACCACAGTGAGAGCCATTATCCACAAATGGCAAAAACATGGAACAGTGGTGAACCTTCCCAGGAGTGGCTGGTCGACCAAAATTTCCCCAAGAGCGCAGAGACAACTCATCCGAGAGGCCACATAAGACCCCAGGACAACATCTAAAGAACTGCAGGCCTCACTTGCCTCAATTAAGGTCAGTGTTCACGACTCCACCATAAGAAAGAGACTGGGCAAAAACGGCCTGCATGGCAGATTTCCAAGGCGCAAACCACTTTTAAGCAAAAAGAACATTAAGGCTCGTCTCAATTTTGCTAAAAAAAACATCTCAATGATTGCCATGACTTTTGGGAAAATACCTTGTGGACCGACAAGACAAAAGTTAAACTTTTTGGAAGGTGCGTGTCCTGTTACATCTGGCGTGAAAGTAACACAGCATTTCAAAAAAAGAACATCATACCAACAGTAAAATATAGTGGTCGTAGTGTGATGGTCTGGGGTTGTTTTGCTGCTTCAGGACCTGAAAGGCTTGCTGTGATAGATGGAACCATGAATTCTACTGTCTACAAAATAATCCTGAAGGATAATGGTCGGCCATCTGTTCGTCAACTCAAGCTAAAGCGATCTTGGGTGCTGCAGCAGGACAATGACCCAAAACACACCAGCAAATCCACCTCTGAATGGCTGAAGAAAAACAAAATGAAGACTTTGGAGTGGCCTAGTCAAAGTCCTGACCTGAATCCTATTGAGATGTTGTGGCATGACCTTAAAAAAGATGTTCATGCTAGAAAAGCCTCAAATAAAGCTGAATTACAACAATTCTGCAAAGATGAGTGGGCCAAAATTCCTCCAGAGCGCTGTAAAAGACTCGTTGCAAGTTATCGCAAACGCTTGATTGTAGTTATTGCTGCTAAGGGTGACCCAACCAGTTATTAGGTTCAGGGGCAATTACTTTTTCACACAGGGCCATGTAGGTTTGGATTTTTTTTCTCCCTAAATAATAAAAACCATCATTTAAAAACTGCATTTTGTGTTTACTTGTGTTATCTTTGACTAATAGTTAAATGTGTTTGATGATCAGAAACATTTTGTGTGACAAACATGCAAAAGAATAAGAAATCAGGAAGGGGGCAAATAGTTTCACACCACTGCATATCAGCTACAAATGTAAACTTTTGCACTACCATGGGATAGTGAACATGAAATAAATTATAAAAATTATTGTATTTCATTATACATGAGGGAAAAAGGTAATTAGCTTTTGCAGCTGATTAATACTTTAGGCATCGAGCAACTAGCTAGTAACGTAACTTGCTTGCTAGCCAATTCTAGCATTCTCATAACATTAGATAGGACATTTCAAGCTTACGACCAACAGAAAGAGCATACCATTTCATATTCAATTTATATTTGCTAAAATGGCTTTTTTATAGGCTTTGTAGGCTCAGGCTGTACATTATTATTATTATTATTATTATTATTATTATTTGTTTTCTCAAGGGTTTGCCGACATAATAGTCACAGAGGCAAAAAAAAAAAAAAAACACCAAGACTGTCAGATCAGGATCTGTCTTTGAGAAGTCAAGATACATTTTACTCTCATGGATGATTTTTTTTTTTTTTACAGGTATTGCAGATCATCCATTCTTTTAAGTAATGATACACACACACACACACACACACACACACACACATCTCTCTCTCTCTCTCTCTCTCTCCACAAAGACATATAGATTTGGAAGGCTTTAGTTCTTTAACCCACACGACATTATTTGGACATCAGTAAAACTGTAAAAACTGTAGTGGAGCTCAGTGCAGTTGATGGTGATGTCTAGCAGTTGTCCACATTTTGAAGCACATGGTCAATGACAGACTTAGTACATTTTTATATATAGTCTATAACATCTCTATGCTTTCCATAATTCTTGTTAAATATTTAATATTTAAGTAAATTAGCTTCTTTGTCAGGTTTTCTCAAGGCTTGCGAATGAGGCAGGTTGATATGCAGACAGATGGCATAGCTAAAAGCTCAGCAACACTCTCAAAGATGTCAACCTGTGTACTGTAAGAAAAGTGTGCAGACATGCAATGAGGCGATATGAAAACAAAGCAGGAAAACACCTTGGAGGTAAAACAGAGTTTGTTGTCATCGATGAGAGCAACTTCCGCCATAAATGAAAGGTATCCTGTAAAAATACTTCTGTTTATTTATTATACAACTAACAAAAGAAAGAAAGGGAAAAAAAACCTGTAACATTAACTGGCTTAAATTTTTTTTCTATTCTCTGTGTTTCTTTTTATGTATTAAATAATAAAAAAAAAAAAACTTGCTAAGTGTAAGCTAAGCTATCTGATATATGATGCACATGACATGATACATGATAGGAAATTAGGACCCTTAGGGTCCACATCAGTAGCTTGTTACTACCACATCAGTTGGCTCCTTACCTTAAAAAAGATCAAGCTGTTCGTGAAATATTTTTCATTTTTTTTGTAAATCCTCTTAACAGCTTTATGATTTTGTAAAAGGTTTTCAGATAAAGGCACTAAAATTTAATAATATATGTATTCAATTTCTTCTCAGCTCTTTGCAGGCATTGCTATTGACAGCTGGGTTAACTGGGTTACTGTTAAAGAATAAAGCAGAAAGTTAAGATCAAAGTCCATTTTGTGTCCTCAGTGTACTATGTGCAAAAGCTTAAACTGTCATTGTAATATACATGTAATTTCATCAATTACGCCTACATCAATAATACACTATTTATCTGTATATAAAAGGACCGAGTCACCACTTTAGTTGAGGGGCCACACACATGATGAACTCATAAGAAGTTACAGTAATGCGTAGGTAATGGGCACCAGATCACCAATAAATCACCTTTTTCCTAATGTATTATATAGCATACAACTTCTTGGATGCACAGTCATTAAAGTAAATGCAGAAGAGCAGTAGGAGCAGTGGACTAATTTTTTTTTTTTGAGTCCATTATAAAGTAAACAAAAGACTACAGTATGATAGGTTGATTTATTAGGCAAATTTAGATAATGTTTGCAATGTTAAAAATGTATGTGGTAATAATGTTATTTATTTAACTAACCTACAAAAAATACCATTAATTTTAAAACCTTAGGTGATAATTTCCATGCCTGTATCCATATCTATCTTAAAGTTTTGTGTTGTAGTGTAATTTAGTTTATGTGTAGTCTCATGGTATTTTATGTAGCACTGTGGTCCTTCTTAAAAACTTTACCTTATGCATTTAGTTAAAATGACAATTAAAGCCACTTGACACCTTGTGCTCTAGAGGGTACTAGAGGCCTTCAGTCTTAGATGAGCAACAATGACAGAAAGGTGTTGATGTAAATTATTGGGTGGAAAATATTTCATGTGCTCTTCACCAAAACCTGCAAACACAACTGGCATTACAGACAATGACGTAGTGGCATCACTGCCAGACACATTACTTTAATTTTAGAAATACTAAGCATTTTTTTAAGCAGGTTAAAAAATTATTTCAGGACCCCTATGCAACTTCACAACTATTACACAAGACTTCACACATGCACTTCCTGAAGAGTTTGTAATCTGTTTGCATGCCAGTGAAAAACTGAAAGTAGCCACAACTAACCCTAACCCTTACAGCCATGTGCTATTTATACCACACATATAGACATGTGCACAGTTTCAGGGGCACACACAGTAATAGTGTGTAAAAAAATAAAAATAACAAACAATCTTTATTGCTTCTTTCTGAAGTTGACACATTTCTGTATCTTAAGAATTAAAATCCTTTAAACATTCTGGTAATTGTTAGTATCTGTTTCATATTGCAGCTTTGTTTTGATTCAAATTGTAAACTGGACATTGTATATACTGCAGGTTGCATCAGTGTAGACCTATACATCTACACCTCTCATTAGTGCAGAGAGGTGTGGGTTCTGAAATTTCTAAAGGTTTATTTAATTACTGGAGGATGTAGTGGCACACACTCAGGAGCATAACATGTACTTATCTAATTCCAATAAAAAAATGATTTGGAAGAATTTCTCCATTTGAGGACCATTAACAATATTTGATAACATCAGGAGCTTTGTCCACAAGCCAAAATAAGACTACTCTAAAGCATTTGATCAGCTGTGTAATCCCAAGAGAAATTATATTAATTGTTTTTTCACTTGATGTCATGTCTATCATACTTAAGATGGCAGATGCAGATGCAGGAAATAACCAAGGTGAATGTATTGAAAACAAAACGTAAACACAACAAACGAAAACAAAGAAAACGCCGGCTACAGCGCTACCCTTTTTAGGGTTAGAGTCTCCCCCGGCTGGGTCTGCAGGCAGGCAGTAAACATACAGGTAATGTAGTTCACCACACCCAGTAGCGCTGTGACTGGGACAACTCACTGTCCTTTTTTAGTCCTTGAAATGATCGTGTCGTTGACCACGACCTAACGTTAATCCATACAAACATACAACAAACACGCTGGTGCACAACAGTAAACAGTCAACGGGCTACGGGCTCGGCTGGTATATATAGAGACACACAGGGGTAGACACAGGTGAACTTGCTTTAGTGATGGCACAGATATTGGGGAACAAGTACACACGTAGACACACTAGGGGATGACAAAGCGACATCTCAGTAATCTGGTGAACCAGATCTTTTTCCCCCGGACTGAGGTGGCACAGATGTTACAGAACCCCTAAGAAGAGATATGTGAAAGACAGGATGAATTTTCATATAACACGGGAGCTGTAATTTAAAGGTGACAGGGTTTACTTTATGTGATAATGGGGAATGGACCAATGTATTTTGGCGGGGGGAGTTTTCGGCGAAGGGAGGTTAAGTTGAAGGTCACGTGTTGAGAGCCAAACTCGATCCCCTACCTGGAGCTGCCGACTTTCCCTTCGCCGTTGATTGGCACATTTTTTAAACCTTTGAACTGCTTGGGAGATCTTGGTGTGTGCTTCCTCCCATATTTTTTCCACTCTTTTAAACCACTGATCCACCATAGGGATATCGGTGGGAGTGGCATCCCAAGGACAAAGTGGTGGCTGATGCCCTAGGACACACTGAATCGGCGTCATGCCGGTCACGGAGTGACATAATGAATTCTGTGCATATTCCACCCAGATTAAACAGTCTGCCCATTCATGTTGTCGACTACTACAAAATGCTCGGAGGAACCTTCCAAGTTCTTGGAAATACCCCTTGCCTGCCTTTTTGACTCGGGGGGGATAACCTGACGACTAACACTGGTTCCCAATTTCTGGAAGAAAGCTTTCCAGACTTTGGCGGTGAACTGGGGACCACGATCAGAAACAATATCCTCCGGGATGCCGTAGTAGCGAATCACCTAGAGGGCTGATGGGAGAGAGCTAAACGGAAGAAAATGACTTCCCTTGGAAAATTGGATGGTGGATGGTGCGTGAAACGCCGGGGTGACCAGATGCCAAACTTGTGTGGGCCTCAATCGTTGCTTGCTCACATAGGGGCTCCGAAACGTATGTGCGATTCGGAGGACAGCCCCTGGGCACGGGTTGTGACCATGTCATTTGGGCTATCTCCGAATCGAGGTCCCACACGATCTGAGCCACCACGAGTGCCGCGGGCAGGATGGTTTCTGGATCTGGGTTTTGATCCAGCATCGGATAATAGCGGGATAGCGTATCCGCTTTCTTATTTTGCGAGCCGTGGCGATAAGTAATAACAAAGCGGAAACGCGTGAAAAACAGCGCCCATCGGGCTTGGCGAGAGTTTAGTCTTTTTGCTTATTGGATGTACTCGAGATTCCGATGATCCGTGAGTACAGAAAAAGGGTGTTTAGCTCCCTCCAACCAGTACTGCCACTCCTCTAACGCCGCTTTAACTGCCAGCTGTTTACGGTTACCAAAATTATAGTTACGTTCAGCAGGACTTAGTTTTCGTTAAAAGAAAGCGCAGGGGTAAGGTTTTTCTGGGTTGCCATGGCGTTGTAACAGCACTGCTTCTAGCCCTACCTTCAACGCATCGACCTCCACTAAGAATGGCTTTTCAGGGTCGGGTAATTTTAAGATAGGCGCAGAAGAGAAAGCTGCTGCGTGGGCTTCCAGCGAGAACTCACAAGTTCACAAACTTTTTACAAGCTTGTGAGCGGCGCTGCCACGGTGCTGAAGCTCCGAATAAATTGCCTGTAAAAGTTTGTGAACCCAAGAAATCTCTGTAGCGCCTTAACTGACTTGGGTTCTGGCCATTGTTGCACCGCCTTGACCTTGGTCACCTCCATCGACCCCCTGTGGTCCTATGCAATAGCCCCGAAAAACGCAATTTCCCTTTGATGAAATTCACATTTCCCTGCCTTCGCATAGAGCACATGTTCGCGCAGCCGACGAAGGACGGCGGTTACATGATGGACGTGCTCAGCATATGACCGTGAGTATACTAGGATATCATCCAAATATACTATAACATAACGGTTTAACATATGGCGAAATACGTCCATATGCATGAACACTGAGGTACCAGAAGCTGTCCACACTCTCCACTAAATGCGGAAAGAGTAGAGATACTAAATGTGTTTAGCATGTTAACATTCTCCTTCTGTCTTCTGTCATTAGCACTACTGTTATCATTGCTAGCATCTTTAGTGCTGTTAGCTGCAGCCTTAAACTGAGCATAGATGTTTTTAAGCTCATCTGCTAGAGAAACACCTGGCTTCATCATTCCTGATATTGGTGTTTTATATGTGGGGGAAGATGGCTCAGGTGGTTAAATCTCTGAGTTGTTGATCAGAGGATTCTGACTCTAATGCTACCCAGCTACTGCATGCAGTGTTGGTCCCAAGCACATTTAGACAAATGGGAGGGTTGTGTCAGTAGGGGCATCTGGTGTAAAACTTGTGCCACGTTGTGTGTGGACCTGATGGTACGCTGTGGCACCACCTTGATGGGAGGATCCAAAAGACAAAAAAGCAAATTAATAGTATCATCCTCAGTTTCTGCCACAGGTTTCTAGAGCTACTCTTTTAGAGCTGTGAATCAAGGTTTTCCCCCTGTAGTGCTCCTTCACTTCATTTACCACTTTGCAAAAATTATATGATGCCTTAAACGTGGACTACCTTCACTGTTTACACTATGAATAGCATGTGGGTTCTTCATGTGGTATGAAATGAATGTTGGTCTAGGCATATGATTCTCGCTTTGGGTGCGAGAGGTCGCGGGTTCAAATCAAATTCAAATTTCAAATTCAAATTCAAATTTTATTTGTCACATACACAAACATACACAGTACGAAATGTAGTGAAATGCATTATAAATCCCGGACGAGCCCCCAATTCTGTTACGCCCCGGTCTAGGTTGGGCCGTAACAGGAGTGAAAAGAAAAAAAAGGGGGTCAGACCAAAAGTGCGTTTGCTTAGTGTTTATTTTACAACAAGGTGAAATAAGCAAATTCCCAAAATGTAGCTGTAAGCTTCAGAAGCCGACAAGGCCAAAACAATAAACAAAATTCCCTCTACCTAGTACCAAAGTGAAACAACTAACCTTCACCAAAAACAAAGAAACAGAAATACAAAGTTCTTCCCTTACTCCCTAACTAACCACAAACCAAGAAAAAACAAGGGGCAAACAAAATGGCATCGACTCCTTACTAAGCCACTCAATAAAGAATTAAGTACAAATATATACAAAAGTATTTACAAACTAAACAAACAAAACAAAGAGGGCAAACACAAAAGTGTAGTCAAAACAAGCAAAAGGGTCATACACGGAATGGCGAACAAAAACCAAGCAACTATCAAAAGGGGAAAGTCTAAGAGTAGTCAGAACGTAGCAAAGGGGTCATACACAGAATAACATTCAGAATAAAGTATTGGATAAACAGTAAGCAAAAACAAGGTCTGTAGCATGGTGGGCTGAAGGCCTTAAGTAGGCTTCTGGGTTGACTGTAGGACCAATCAACTGGGAGGAGGCGGGACCAACAAAGGACAGGCCAATAGATTTCTGGCAATGGCAGAAGTGGGCGGCATCTGCAAAAACAAGGAAGAGACCCCAATCCCACGACCAGCAGAGAAAGAGACAAAGCAAGCATAACCAAACACACAAAAATAAATCCAATATCGTAACAGTGTGTGTGATGGAAACACTGAATCTCTTCTTGGTTTCATAAGGATGACATAGACACTATGTGAACATTTGTTTTTCAATATATGCCACTCTCACTCTCACTCATCTTCTGTACTGCTTCATCCTGTATTCAGGGTTGCAGGGGGCCCCAGGGGACTTTGGGCACGAGGCAGGGTACACCCTATACAGGGTGCCAATCCATCACAAATCCCATATTTACACACTCACACGTTATAGACAATTTGGGAATTATATTATAGTCTATATTTAATAGATATTATATACTATATTTAAGTCCTGAGCTTGTTTCAATTTGTGTAGAAAACAATAATGTAAATGTTGAGTGATCAGCTTCAAATTAGTGATGGGTTAATGTTCAATTTGATTCATCAAGTCCTAACTGGAAAATAATTAATTACAATATGGTTATTCGTGCATTTAACAGGAATTAACATTTTGGCTGACTATTTCTTTATCACATTTTATTGTGCAGTTTATTAACTTCCTTATATACTGCACGTAGGTACTCCACTGAAGAATGCAAATACTCCTTCATCTCAGGGTAAGTATAATAGCATTGAGTTAGATTATTTTGCCCAAGTAAGAGAACACCCCCCCCCAATAAGCACAAGATAGAACATATCAGGTATGTTTGTGTAAAAGTCTACCACATTTCTCTGCCCTATGGTTTAGTGAGTGACAGGATGTTTCTTGAACATCGCAACCACTATCACATAGTCTTGAACCTATTTTTGCATTTCCTTTCAGCCCCTAGTGCATGACAATAACTTTTAACAATGTGGTATACATTGTATTACTGTGAGCAAACTTGTTGCTTAAGTTATATACCAAATCCAGGCTTTTTTGTATTGTTTGTTTATATGTTATATGCAAAATATTTTTTGACAAACAACAATGAACGATGAGTGATACATTTTACAATTATAATGTAGCTGTACGATCTGATCTGATCAGGATCTCAGGTCTTGCGTTCAGTCTGTTAAAAAAAGTTTTATCCTAAACTCCAGTCCCAAGTTTCCCCAAATTCACTGTTAATTTTTTTTTTTTTTTCAATAATGCCAAGCTGGCCCCAATCAACGTGCTTCTACACATGTAGTATTAATATCTATGCCTCCCTATATAATATCTATATGTGAATTTCCCCCTCACTGTGGTGTTCTTGAGCAAGTGTGGTTTACATGAATGGTTTCAATCTGTGGTTTAAAAACATGCACCATAAACTCGGGTGCTTTTACACATAGTGTTTTGTCTGTTTAAAAGAAAACGAACAACAACAACAAAACAAACTAATATTCTTAATGGTTCAATGCTGCTCTTAAACCCAGGAAATGTAGCATAAATGACTTAAGGGAAGAGAAGAAAATAATCAAAATTAAATTGGACATTTAACTGCAGGCACAAGAAATACAAGAACAGCTGGCCCCCCCATAACCCTGAATATAGGGGTAAGTGGTATGGACAATGATAAGTGAGTGGGTGAGTGAGTGTCTGAATGTGTATTTTCGCATTGTGACTATACTTTCTTTATTAAACATACCAGCTTTTATGGGCATCACTGCTGTGTCTGTGGTTCTAGCACTGAGTCTCATTGTTCTTTTATTAGCCATAAATTCAGATTTAAAGAAATAAAAGAAGACATGAGGTATTGCAAACACAAACTAAAACACACACACACACACACACACACACATATATATATATATATATATATATGTGATTGAAGCGTTCCACGAGGCCGTCACTCTGCGGATGAAGGGGCGTGGTGCGGGTCTTCTTCACCCCAAGGCGCTCGCACACCGCCGCAAACACCTCCGCCTCGAAGTTACGCCCCTGATCGCTGTGCAACTGCTCCGGGGCGCCGAATCGGCAGAACACCTCATCCACCAGCACTCGAGCCGTGGTGGAAGCGCTCTGGTCAGGGACAGCAAACGCCTCCGGCCACTTGGTGAAATAATCCATGGCCACCAGCACATACCGGTTCCCGCGATCGGAGCTAGGAAACGGCCCAAGAATGTCCACGCCCATACGCTCCATGGGTGCCCCCACCCGAAAGTCTTGCAGGGGTGCCCGCGAGCGCTGGGTAGGTCCCTTCTTTGCCGTGCAGATGTCGCATCTGTGCACAAAGAGTTCACTATCCGTGTGGCAGCCCGGCCAGTAGAAGCGAGCGCGCAACCGCCGCAGCGTTTTAGTGACTCCGAAGTGTCCCGCACCCGCATGCCCGTGTACCATTCCCAACACTCGTGACCGCAGATTCCGCGGCACCAGCAGCTGAAAAGATTCGCCAGCGCCGCACGGTCGTTCCCAGTGACGGTAGAGTAAACCTCCCCGCAACACTAGTCGGTTGAACTGCGAGTGGAGAGCTTTTTCCTTGGGCCCCAGGTGAGCAACCGCGGCATAATCCGGTCTCTGGCCCGCGTTAACCCACCCCAGCACCCGCTGCAGCGCCGGATCCTTCTCCTGCTCGGGAGCTAGCTGATCACAGTCCATCTGGAGCACAGGCGAAACGGCTACAGGCGATGGTTTACGTGACGCGATAACTCGGCTGCACACCGGATCGGACGGCTGATTACCGACGGGGGCTCCGGAGGACTGCGCAGGGAGAACATTCGGCTTCACGGGGGTCAGAGAGTGTTCGATGTCGCGATCACCCACGCGCTCCTCCACCCGCTCGCAGTGCCGACAACGCTCTTTGCTGCACGGCCGGCGGGATAAAGCATCGGCGTTGGCATGCAGTTTTCCCGCTCGGTGCTGAACGGTAAAATGGTAGTCCTGCAACCGCTCGAGCCATCGCGCTAACTGCCCCTCGGGCTCTTTAAAACTAAGCAGCCACATCAGCGAAGCGTGATCGGTCCGCAGCAGGAAGGATTGCCCATATAAATACGGCCTAAAATGTTTAAGGGCCGCGACGACCGCTAGCAGCTCGCGCCGGGTGACACAGTAGTTCCTCTCCGGTCCTGACAACGCGCGGCTGAAGTAAGCTATAGCATGCTCTTTACCCTCGGAAACTTGAGACAGGACGGCCCCCAGCCCTACATCGCTTGCGTCCGTGTCGAGGATAAACATACGAGATGTATCAGGATATCCGAGAACGGGCGACGTGACCAAAGCTTTCCGTAACCGAGTAAAAGCACGCGCGTGCACCCTGTCCCAGCGAAACGGCTGATTCTTTCTTGTGAGCCCGTGCAGCGGACTGGCGATCGTGGCAAAATCCTTCACAAACCGGCGATAGTAAGAGGCTAACCCGAGGAAGGTGCGCAGTTGTGACACATTTAGCGGTTCAGGCCAATTCTGCACTGCCGCAATTTTTGCTGGATCGGTGGCAATACCTCTAGCACTAATTACGTGTCCTAGAAAACCCGTCTCCCGCCGCAACAGCTGGCACTTTTTGGGGTTGAGCCGCAAATTCGCCCGCCGGATAGCCGAAAATACTTCACGCAAGTTAGCTAGCGCGACCTCAAACTCCTTGCCGTGCACCAATAAATCGTCCAGGTAAACGACGCAACGGTTGCGAGGAATATCCGTCAACACTTTCTCCATCAACCGTTCGAACGTCGCTGGCGCGTTACAGAGGCCGAACGGCATGCGCCGAAATTGCCATAGCCCTTGGCCGATCGAGAACGCTGTTTTTGGTCGTGCTTCCGGGGCGAGCTCTACTTGCCAATACCCGCTACGCAAATCCAACGAGCTAAACCACGCCGAGCCCGCAACGTGCTCCAGCACGTCATCTATCCGCGGTAACGGATAAGAATCTTTACGCGTTACCTCGTTTAACCGCCGGTAGTCCACACAAAACCGCCACGATTCGTCCTTTTTACACACGAGCACAACGGGTGAAGACCACGGTCCGGACGCTGGCTCTATGACGCCCGAGTCGGCCATCTCGCGCAGCTTCTGCTCGGCAATAGCTCGTTTAGCTAATGGGAGGCGTCTCGGATGTAGCCGAACAGGCGCTGCGTTACCCGTATCAATTGTGTGCTGCACCAGATTGGTATGTGTGCACTCGCGCTCATCTACCGCGAAAAATACGCGAACTCGTGCAAAAGGGACTTCACGGTGTCGGCCTGTGACTGGCTAAGCCCTACACTGCTACGCTGCATTAGCTCGGCCATTATCCTAGCTCGGTCGGCTACCGGATGTATACATGGCGCATCCACCGGAAGTTCCGCCCCCCTAGTGCGTGCTTCTAACCCGTCTGGCTGCGCTTTGGGCCCTAGCAACCTGGCTAACCCGAAGTTACCGCGCAGAGTTCCGTCCACGAGATTCAGTACCGCACCCCACCTTTCCAAAATGTCTAAACCCAAGATACAATCATCCTCGATGTCTGCCACAAAGAACGGATGGGAAAGAATGATTGCACCTACTTGTATTAGCACCGTGCGACAGGCCCGTATCTTCAAATAACTTCCCGATACGGTGCGAATGCTCAAAGCCGGGTCCGGCAGCATACAACCGCGCTCGCCTTGATCTAATACTCCCCAGCACAGCAGCGAAACCGTAGAGCCAGTGTCCACGAGCGCCCGTAGCGAAACGTTGTCCAAGCCACAGTTCACGTAGACACCCGCGCGATTTCCTACGCGTCCTGACCGGAAGTTGAACCCGGCCGTTGGAGAAGCAAAGACGGCTGTAGGAGGCGGCTTCTCCTCGGCTAGTTTTAACGGCTGCTGGAGTACGTTGTCCTCAGGCCTGAGAACGTCGCAGCGGTAATCCGTCAGTCCCTGGCCTCGGCGTGGTCGCGGAATCTCGGAGGCTGAGTCGAGGCCTAGCTGCGACGGGTAGCCCTGTCCCCGGCTAGGTTCACCTACCGAGCGGCCCCGAGCCACGGGAAAACGCTCGGCTCTTTCGCCGTGGTGGTCTGCCATGATGGGCTCTGCGCGCTCGGCTTCGCGCAGCGCCTCAAACAGGGAAGCCGGTGCCGCCAACCGGATGTGCTCGCGAAGCCGCGACGGCCGAATTCCCCGCAGGAACGCACGCCGTGCTAGCTCTTCCTGCTGGACGGGCCCGAATTCCGGGTAGCCCCGGCGTGCGAGAGATCTCAGGTCCATGGCGAACGCCCCTAGTGGCTCGGAGGCGCTCCGCACGCGGGTTGCCAGCTCCTCGCACGCGGCCTCGTTACGGTCATTCGCGCCGAACCGGAAGTGTAGCGACTCCCGCAACTTTGCCCAGTCCTTCCGCTCATCCGGCCGGAGGTCTTCCAACGCCCGGAGAGCTTCGCCCTCCAGCGAGAGGGCCACCCGGACGGCTGTTTCCGCCGGGGACCAGCCCGCGAAGTCAGCGGCTAGCTCTACCTGGGCGGTGAATGCGTGGGGCTCGACAGCGCCGTTGTAGGACGGCAGGTGCAGCTGCAGGTCGCCTCGCCGGCTGACGGCGCACGGAGCTGTAGCTTGCTCTGGGGTGCGCTCTAAGCCGTTACTCTCCATCCCACTTCTGACACCAAATGTAGCGTTTTTATCGCCGTAAAGAATGGTGGAGAGACGAGTGAGCTTCCTGGCTGCCCAATGCAAATGGCTGGGAGGACTTTATTGAGCACCAACACAAAACAGCACATTCCACGGTCACTAAAACAGACATCTACCCACACACACACACAACCTGGCCGAAGCCACTACCCCAAACACCTTTCCCCAACACGGTGAACACATCATAACCCCTCCCGCAAAGCATGATGGTCGTCTGTCAAACCCCACCCACGCCACAATATATATATATATATATATATATATATATATATATATATATATATATATATATATATATATAATTTAAACATCTGTTTACTATGGTATTATTAAATACAATTCCAAAGGGTGAGCAAAGAGATTATGGGTAAAAAAAATAGATATAAAACTATTGAAAGGCAAAACACTTGGCAGTACCAGAAATCAAGATGGCGACAGACATATGAAGTAATAACATGAGGTGATGAAAATATAATTGTTTTTTTAAGTATTTAACTCTCTGTACAAAAGAAAGCATTGCATAGACAAACTACGGCAGTCTTAGTGCTAAATGTTAAATTGCTTTCCACAATATGTTGCTTGAGTTTTAAACTCATACTGCTGTTTTACAGAATATATCGTGACATGCACTTTATTACTGCTGAAGTGCTGAACTTGGCTTGAACATTCTTAAGGAACTCTTTGAACACATTTAAACTGCTACTGTATAGCACGGGAGGTATTTACTGAGCATGTGACAGAAAGGAGCAATGCAATTGGCTCATTACAGTCTGTCAAAAACCTGGCTGTTAATTGTATTTGATCAAAATGTAGAAGGATTCTACAGATTCAAAAATTTTAAAAACTTTTTTTATGAAATTTATTTAGTAGACAATGTTATACCAATGTAGAATAATAATTCATCTGTGTTTTTGGAAGATCTGGAGTGCAAATATCCAATGTTCAACTTCAAACCAACTTCACCTGGTGATTCAAACTTACTGCTCATCAACACTCTTGTGCATCACACATTAACACTGCATATGAGGAACTTGAGTTTCAATCAGGATTTTGCCAGAGGCCTACAAAGTGGCCTTCCCTTCCCTCAACTCTGGCACCATTATTCAAAAGTCCATGAGGTGACCACTCTTACTATTGTATAATCCCAGGCACTGTTTCAATCAGGCTTTTTCCCATTGGCTCCCAGTTTCAATATGGCTACCATTTAAAGTTCTGGTCTGGCTCCCATGCCAAAGTCTTGTCCCAGCTCCCACTGCAAGTGACATATTCTGAGAAAGGAATTTCGTCATGGTGTCTCCCAAAGCATAGCACAGTGTGATCTGTTTATACTTGTCTCCACACTGCAACTGTGGGCAAGCACTGCGGATGAAGTGTCACAGGCCATAGAGCTTAGTGTGCTTCCTGGTTATAAACACAACACCTGTTTTGAGTATGTTCCTCAATTTGTTGAATAGTTTTTTCAAGTTCTATTTCTCAGTTGACCTTGGCTAGTGTTAAGTATGTGCACTTCACTCCATGTTTTGCTTTGTTCTTACTTTTAGATTTTGAGCTGGTTATTTGTGTTGTGCTCTTACTGCTTTGTAATGCTAACTTGCTATTCCTAGTCCAGTTCCTGTTCTTCATTCAGGTTATGTTTAATTTCTTCTCTTGACCTTTATGCATTTCAGTTTTGTTAGATATGTTTAAATATGATTTGTTGTGTAGATATTTTAAAATTTACTCATATTAAATGTTTCATTTGAACATAACATTATTGTAACCTGAGACAGCAAAATTATAATTGAAATCGGACAGGACATCAGCCTCCAAAGAGTCTCATTCTATTCATCATTGAGTACAATCATGGTAAGAAGAAAGTCAGTAACGTTGTAAAAATACTTTCAAAATAAATCCCATCAGAAATGTCTAGCATGGTTTGACCAGCTCTGATTTGGATTGAGATAGAGTTATTAACAAGACCAATAATTAATTACAGGTAAAATAAAACATAATTACAAAAATACACAGAAAATATATTTCAATAAAAAGTACCATAAGGTGACTAACAGTTACAGAAATCATTTAACTGGAACCATTTAGCTTGAGGCAGCTTCGAGTTCATTCTGCAAGAAATTTACTGTGATGTAGTCGATGCTTTGAGTCGGATCTGCAGATGGATCAGTGGGACTTGTTGGTTCCTCAGTACTGGTGATATCACTACATTCCCTGTCTTTAACGTTACCGAAATCCTCTGCAATGTGTTCAGGCTGACAATAGGTGGAAATGAATTTATTAATACAATAAGAGGACAAATAACACATTTTATTTTTAAATGATTGTGCATTTTAATCACTGATTGTTTTATATAAAAGAAAAATGGCTAACCTCCGTAGGTGAAGCTGAAGGATAAGTGGGTATCTCAACATTGTTGTAAACAGCATTTGGATATGCATGACAGTTGTAGGTTTTAATCTCTTCATAGTCCTCTGCAGTATGGTCAAGCTAAAAAAAGTATAACAAAGGCAAAGTTTTAATTACACAAACTAACGTAGTGTTTATAATCTCCACAGACACATTATAATCTTTTATATCTCACTCACTTTCACTCATTCTCTGTAACACATTTCCTGTTCAGGGTAGCAGGAGCCCTAGAGCTTACCCCAAGGGATTTGGGCACTAGGTGGGGTACACCCTAAATGGGTAGGGTAGGTAGGGTACACCCTAGTACCTAACACACACTTGCACAATATTTGGAATTTAAAAATCTCTATTGTAATTTCTAAACATTTTTCTGGATGTCATTAAAACATTTAATTCCCATTTGTCTCAATATTTTTGGACATTCCTATAAGTTTACATTTTTGCACTTTTTCTAATACATTATTGTTTCAATAGCAATCAGTAATGATAAGTGTATTTCACAAAAAAAAAAAAATCATAAGAAAATTTTTATTTTATTTCTTATAGGGCACTCACTGAAATACATTCTAAAATTTCAAGGCTTTTTTAAAGTTTATACAGTACAATCTAAGGCTGGAATATTGCATATAATAAAATGTATTACTCTTATACAAAAATAAGAGTATTTGCGGCAAAATGAATGATCAGAGAGTAAAAATAGCTCACCTGTCTGTTATTTAAATTATCTGGGTCAGATGCGGAATTGTGATCTGTGGACCAAAGCAGATGAAGTTATGAACTCAGTTTACAATTTATACACTACCGTTCAAAAGTTTGGGGTCACTTGCAAATTTCTTTGTTTTTTTAGTGATTTATTTTCTACATTCTACAACAATACTGGGGATTTCAAAACTATATAAAATAACACATATGGGATTAGGTAATTCCGTAACAACAACAAAAACAACAGTTAGTTGTTATTTTAAGACACAGAGGTCAGCCTTTCTGTAATAGTTCTTGCAAGAACAGTATTGTCAAGTGCATTTGCAAAATCCGTCCAGCACCATAATGAAACTGGCTCTCATGAAGGCCATCCCAGGAGGGCGAGACCAAAACCTACCTCTGCCTCAGACGAGAAGTTCATTTAGAGTTATCAGCCTGAAAAATGACCAATTACCAGCACCTC
This sequence comes from Clarias gariepinus, assembly GCF_024256425.1. NCBI lineage: Eukaryota > Metazoa > Chordata > Actinopteri > Siluriformes > Clariidae > Clarias > Clarias gariepinus. Next base: position 4,581,656 of record NC_071117.1, read on the forward strand.
AGATTAGAGGCGTTATGAAGTCTTTACAGAGCAGAAGTAGCAGACACATCTCACCATTAACTGTTCAAAGGAGATTAATGCATTTTTTGGACGCCTTCAGCATTCCTTTACAATGTAGAAAGAAATAAAAATCAGGAACCATCATAGAGTTAGAAAGTGACCCCAAACTTTTAAACTGTAGTGTAGTTGTACAATAAATATTATGCAGGCAAGAAAATGAGATGCCATGTGTGTGACTGTGGAGGTATTCAGAGTTTTTATTTACCGTGTTTATTTTGTTTCCATTTATGGAACAAGTAGAGAACAATTGCGAAAAGCAGGAGAACCAGAATAACTGAGAAAACAATGGCCACAGATGTACCTGGAATTTAGGGAATAAAAAAATGATTATCTAATTAGATTTTTTTTTTTTTATATCTTATGTATATGTATTTCTACCTGCCATATAAGATACAGATGATGGTGATGTCATGGTGGTCTGCGTCCTCACTGTTGTACCAGGAGAAGTTGTTTTTTTGTCATCTGTAACAAGACCATGCAGCGCTTTTATTCTGGATATATAGCTTATGTACGAAATATAATTCATGTACCAAATAGAATGTTTTATACAATACTGCCTTATATTGCATTGTAGTCAATTAAAAACAGATAAGTACCTGTTTTACATGTTAACAAAAGCTCTTAATATATTTAATTGTTTATTTGTTTTTTGTTTTTTTTTTCTAGGTGATGACTGTATGATTGTTATAGCAGACTAAACACTCATAAGCACAAAGGTTTAGTTTTTTTGTGTGTGTGTCTAAGTTATAACTTTAATGTCTTATAATTGACTTTAATAGCTCCATCCTCTGATGCACAAAAACTCAGAGCAGCATTAGTACACAAGTAATTTAAACACTTACCCTTGGAAACAGAAAGGCTGTCAGGCTTTCCTACCATGGTGATGTTTTAAGCTTTAATGCTGTCAAGGTGACTTTCTGCAAACTAATTAGTATGTTGCTTCCTCTCTCTGTCTGTGACAGCCTAGACTTCCCTTTTCACTTTTCTATATGCTACTATAACTTAAAATAATAATAATAATAATAATAATAATAATAATAATAATACGGCTTTATTGATATAATACATTTCAATCACAGAACATGCAGTTAATTACAATATAAAATAATAAAGAAAGAAAAATTATGTAATATTATTTTTAATACTTATGTAAAAATAAAGGTTAGGCATGAGCATTTCCAAATTGCCAATACTGTGTGAGTGTGTGCCCTGTGATGGACTGGCTGTAAGGAAACGGACTAAAACAGACAATGCTGGTACAGTCAAAACAGTGATGGTTACAGAAAGCAGAACAGACTCTTCACCCACTTCCTAAAACACTCTAAAACAGTTAATTTCACTGTGTTCTTACTTCACAAACTGATCGTATGACAGTCCATGTGATTATTATAATTACTGGGGTTTGTAGATGAAATACAGTGCATGTGGAGGAACTAAAAGGATGATGGTAAATAACTGGTAACACTTAGGTTAGTGGGTGAATGAGAGAAATTATTGAGTAGACCTAAGTGATTATTTCATAAATCAGAGGAGATACATGGTTAATCAAATGACTTATAGTACTTAGTGTATATTGTGTATATCACACAGGACTGACTTTTAATTCCACTCCCACCTACTTAATTTATATAGCCCTTTATTATTATTAATAATAATAATAATAATAATAATAATAATAATAATAATAATAATAAGCATGATCATCATCATTATCATCATCATTATTATTATTATTATTATTATTATTATTATTATTATTATTTAGGAAGTTGGACCATGGAGTAAAAATCCTGACCCACAACATTTGAAGAGATACTACAAGTTTTGGGTGTCTGGGGAACAGCATAAATTGCAACAGTCTGTGTGTCTTGAATCCTCCCATAATAGGCAGGATGGATTTCCTGATAGACGGAGAAAAAGAACAAAACAAAGAGACACACAGAGAGAGGAAGAGTGAGAGAGAATTTAGTGTTTAATTACTTTCAACTTTTACAGTAGTCAGTTGGAGAGTTTCTTATGAACTTCATTAATGAATTAATGAATCAATGAATCAATCATTAAGCAAACCAGTCCAATCTATCCATCTATCCATCCATCCATCCATTCATCCATCCATCCATCCATATATACATCTACTGTATCTGATTTTTTTTCCTGACATAAAATAATAAAGAACTTTTTTTTTGTGAATGAGATATTTACTCCTCCCTTCTGTGCCTTCTTTTCACTGACCTCACTGTTCACTGGGTTTCCTGTGTCACCGGGCGGCAAAGCACCTGTCAACACAAGATACATGTAGGACTCACCACACAAAGTTTTTTTTTTACAATAAAACCTCAGCTTTTAATAATAAGTTTTTATTTGTAAACCAATACCTTGTGTCTTTTTGGACCACAGTTTATATGGGAACAGTGCAAATCCGGCAATTATTATCAGAGCCACACCGACATACACCATTGTGATGATGCCCAAAGAGCCAGGAGCTACAGCAAAGGTAAACACAGACCTGAAACTGACTGTGACCACAGTACGGAATATGTATATCTATACAAATTCAGTCCTTACAGGAAACGTTTCCAGTTGCTTGATGCCATAAGTGTCCATTGATGTGGTATTAAATTAAAAACAAAACACAGAATAATCAGGAAATGCTTTTACAGTATGTGTATAGGTTTATTTCCCTTAGGGACCAAAAGCCTACGTCTAAGTTTTGATTTCGACAGTTTTTTTTTTTTTCATTTTTGTGAATACTAACACAGTTAAACTTGATAACTAAGTTAAACTTTTAGACCCAGCCATGCATTAAATACTGTAGATTGTTTTTTATCAATACTTGCATAAAAGCAGATTCTTACCAGTAACTTGAAGCTGCATTTCACCAAAAATAGAAGCATACAAAGGATTTTTCTTTAAAACGCCACACAGGTAAAGTCCTTCATCATCCACGGTCACATTGCTGATGCTCATATTGATGATGCTATCCCTCGAGGAGACATGAAGGACATACCTGTCTTTCTCTTCGAAATCTGCATAAGTGAACATGATGGTAGTGATGCTCTGACTGGTGACTTTGTACACAACTTTCATGTCATTTTCATGCCCGGGTGGATATGTACAGCTGAAGGTAACAACATCTCCAGGATCAATCGTCTGTGAAAAACATGGCTTTCCATAATACCGACCTGTCAGTCAAGGCACATCAAAGAGAAAGAACCCTCAGGAGTAATGTTACTCAGACAAATTCATTAGTTACATTTTATTTTAATTTTTTTCAGAATGTATTAGTTGGCAAAAGAGCAGCAGAGGAGTAAAAAAAATAAACTTCATCACAAAATATGCATTTTCTCATTAATTAATATGTAAGCAATACTAAAATAAAGTCTAGTTATTGTGTATAGTATATACTGTAGATCTCCATCCATCCATTTGGGAACCTCTGTAGTCCAACTGGGGTCTGTGGAGGCCCATGGTTACCATAGCATTTATTCCTATTTGTAACACTGTGGTGGACCTCTGATCAATAAGCCACCATGCTGCCATATACCAAACAGTATGTACAATACATGTATATAAAAACAGAATTTTACCATAGTCCACATCCAGCTCCACATTGAACTGTGATCCGTTTTCCACTCCAATCCTGTACTTTCCTGCATCCTCCTGGCTCAGATTTCTGATTAGAAAGCTATAAAAAGCACCCAGACCAACATCCATGGCAAAGAATTTTTCTTTAACATCCCATGATTTCTCTGTCTGAGAAAGGATGTTTTTGCAATTTAAATCTTTGACCTTACAAATGTATTGTGTGTCATTATTGTATTTTTTAGTATCATAGTTATAACTTATTATGACACTTCCTCCTTCATATCCTTTCACTTTAACATCTTGACCTTGAGCTGCAAAATTGAATAAAGTTCCTCGTTTAGCCTCTTTTGATGTAAAGCATAAAGCAAATCATCTGACATAGCAGAAATCATATGCTGTATATTATTCACAAAATGTAAACAGTATAAAGACACAATTTTAAAATGCAAAAACAAAACTACAGATTTGTAGTAACAATAGAATATCTGACCTGAAATCAGATACAAGGTGAAAACGACAAGCATACTTATCATTTTTTCTGTTCTTAATCCACAGGTACATGTAGTTTATGCTCAAAACCCTTTAAAAAAATAAATGAAAACAATTAAAATGTTGTCACAGTCTTGCATTTAGATGTAGAAACTCAAATGTCTTCTGCTGAAGAGTCTGTCTTGATTTCACGCCAGCACCACCCCTTACCCTAAGACCTACTTTCAGTTACTCTTCCTTCCTCTTGACGCTTTATGGTCATTCCTCGTCACTACATCTGGCCATATCATTGTAGAATTGGATTGACCAACTGGTGAATTTCACCCTGAAAGAGGCTGAATGTTTACACTCTTATGATATTCTGTGCATATTCTGCATAAGCTTTTATTCATTTCTAGGAGGATCGTTTGTCAAGTTGGCCAGACTGCAAAAATGTATGTTTTAGGTTTTAACAGATCAATAACTCCTCATAAATATTTTGTTTTATATTGCTTAATATAAATTATTATTATTTTTAAAATAGCAGAATTAAATTTATATGAGTCATATGAGTTAAAACAACATAAGTCAAATAATTCAGAATTTTACAAACATCATCTTCAGTTACTTTTTATATGTTGTGGCGGTATTTGTCATTTAATCACAAAATGATGCATTCAAGTTTCAGTTCCAGTTTATTGCACTATAACTGTTTCACTTTAAAATTAAAATTGTATGAATTTGATATTCTAATAACTGAACTCATCTGTTTGGAAAGGAGTTATAAGTATTAAGTAAACAGCGCCACATAGAGGACAGAGAGCAGGAACTTTTTTTTTTTTTTTCCTGTGGTCTGTTACATGCCTCACCAAAAGATCATACCAAAATACCAACATATGGGTGAGATATTATTACATATTATACAACAGTTAGTTCCAACCAAGTAATGTGATTGTACAAGATGCATTCCACGAGTGGCAATAAAAGACCGTAATGGCATTGGGATATTTAACTCTAGGTATTACTCCAAATCCCAGCTGTTATATCAATCATTACACTAACTGTCAGTAGTAGCATGGGTAAAAGTAGGTATCTACGGTCTGCAGTACTGAGCAGCTGCCTGGAAAAACCCATATTCACAACCAGTCACAGAAGCACTTTCAGGACCATCACTTGAAACACAGTACTCTCGGAATTAGTACCTTTTAAGAATGAGCTTATGTCAGGGTTATCCCCGGGAAGGTGCTTCATACCCAGTAATGTTGTGCGCTTTGGGACTTTTTGTGTTTTGAAGTTTAAATGTTTATGTCAGAAATGATCACCCACAGACAGGGTGTAATCAGGGATGCAAACATTTAATGCAAACATGGAACAACATGGCGAACAAAATGGAAATCAGAACAGAGAAATAAACTGAATAATACACATCACCAAAAACAACAGTCTTGATGACAAAGATAACATCTTTATTTAACCTAGAGCTTCAATAATGACACTTATCAAAATAACTAAACTAGAATTTCCATAGAATGGTACTGTACAAGAAACAATAAACACTTATATCAAAATAAAAGTCATCAGCATCAAACACAAAGTCCCAGTAACACAAAGCCTAGAGCATCCAAAGCCGTGTGCCACAGGGGGCTACAGTGACAGTTTACACCCAATTTAAGTACATTTTCATTCCAAATCTAAATGAGCAGATTTGTACAGGTTGTAACCAGGGACTCCTTAAACTGTAAAATTAATCCCACCGACCATTTTAGAACAGCTGGTAGAATATGGAAGTATTGGAATGGAATATTAGAATATTTGACTATGCAAAACCATCGGAAAAGTTTATTGTTTAAGTCCAGGAAATATTGTGATCTCATTTTATATATATATATAGTATATACCAAGCAAATATGGTAATATGGTTATTTAGCATTTTATATTAAACAAGATAAAACAACAGAAAAAAAATAAATAAATCCACATTTTGTATCAATGTTGCAAAGGTTTTTTTTTACATTAAAACAAGAGATACTGTTTTACATGAGCTGTATTTTGAAAATGCACTATTTACTTTTATTGTTTAAATAAGCATGTTTGTTAATAACTAAAGCTTTTGTTATTATGATCCATTAAAAGTATGAAATCACTAAAACCATCAACTGAGTTTTAGAACAAAATTTATCTCTTACAGTGAATTTTAATACAGCAGTTTATTAAGATAGTTAATGCTAATGGATAGTAACATATACATCTTGTGACTCCTCTAAGAAAGCAGAAGTGTCATTGGGTACATGTGCTCTTTGCTCAAAGTGGAGAGTGGAATAGTGTACAGGAACTGGTTGAGTTGAAGTGAAAGGTGTTGCATTACTTTGAGGAAGTGGCTGTGGACAGGTTTCAAATTGCAGAACAGAGTACACAACATCATCTGGATGCTGAAGTCGGGTTTCTGCAGAGCAGCTCTGGATTGTTCCAGAGTTGACTTTAGATGGACGAATGTGAGTCTGGTTTTGGCGCGATATTGGAGTAGCATAGATGGGGGTTTGGATAGTTAAAGAGGTCTTATGTGGGATAAAGTTGTCATACACAGAATTTTTCTGAAATATGCAAATAGTAAAAAGAAAAAGAAGAATGTTATATAAATCCATTTTGAATAGACACTAGGCATGTAACATAATGCCACTATGAGTATGTGTATTTTCTAAATATTTTGATTGTATCTGCCTATGTTTTAAAACTCACTCACTCATCTTCTATGCCGCTTTATTCTCTATTTAGGGTTGCAGGGACCCAGATCCTATTTAAGGAGGCTTAGGGCACGAGGCAGTCCATCACAGGGCACACACACGCTACAGGCAATTCGGGAAGACCAATTACCCTAACCTGCATATCTTTGAACTCCATGCACATAGAGACAGAAATCGAGCCTGGCCGGGAATTGAACCCAGACCCTGGAGGTGCAAAGTGACAGTACTAACCACTACAGCACTGTGCCACCAGATGCTTTAAAACTGGATTTACCCAATTTAACCTGGTTGTCCCTAAACAGTGGTTACTCAAACTAAAGTTTCTTCATATTTTTATATACACACTTTATATACACATATACACTCACACACAGTGAGCTTGTCCACTTACCAGATCACATCCTGTGTAATTCCCACATAGTTTGGAGGCTAGAGGAAACAAAAGAGCTTGACTTTAAATCTTCAAAAATTTATGTGACAACGGTATAAAAAGTTGACTGTGTTATAACTTACTTGTTCTACCACTTGCTTTTGCCTTGTTCTTCTTCATAAAGATGAATATGGAACACAAACCCCCACAAAGCAGCATTATTGCAACCAGAACGAGTGTGAGATGTATAGATTTATCTGAAAAAAAAGAAATACAAATAAAATGTGATACACTGGTCTAACTGCAGAGTTTATAGTACATGAATTCAATGTTTTTTTGTTTTTTTTTTTCACCATAAAATGTAAAATATGCATACAACTTTCTATATTTCCGAAACACCTCAACATGCAAAATGCTTAACTTCATTTTTGTTTTTTAATCATGAATCAGTCGTTGCTGAGGACGGTTGAGGTTTTTTTTTTTTTTTTTTTTGGTAAAAGGTCTACTTAAATTCAAGGAAAAAAACTTTAGTGTCTTACAGTAGTCCTCCATTTGGGATTTAAAATATAACTACAAAGAGACTTGCATGGTTGGCAAAGAAGTAGAAGTTTGATTTAAACCTTTTCCAAGCGTTAAATCTACTTCCATCTGTAAATAATTTTTAAAACTATAAAAAGCATTGACAGAAAGAGAGGAGCTGGCAAATAAAGTGAAAGTGAGTATCTGTATTGGCGTACCTTTAATAGCAGTTTGCTGTACCTGTGCTTCTGGGGTCTTCTGTCTCGTTACGCTGGCTGAAGATGTAGATTGAAAAAGTAAAGCTAGTGAGAAAATAGAGAGATAATCATACACTTAATTATTTAGAAGGTAGTTAAGTGGCATCTGAGCCGATATTAGTTGAGCAGAGATTATTACACTCAAATTTCAGACACATTTCCTGCTAATCCAATCCCTATTCAGTCTTAAACAATGCCATAATAAATGAGTTACCCACATTTAAGCTTATGAGGTATAAGTTTTCTGGTTAAAATATAATAAACATTTGTGCACTTCGATTTCACACAATGTTAAATATGTTTGATCTATCTTTTTTCAAAGGACCTGTATCTCACTTCCTACCATTTTCAGTGGTTGTATCTTGCACCACATCGAGGTTGACCTTTGACTGAAAATCAGGCCAAAATTGATAGTCAATTCCACACCAGTAAATCCCAGCGTCCTCCACACTCAGGTTCCTGATGGTTACAATGAACTCTTTCTTCTCCTTATCATTCTTTAGAGAGAATCTGCTGTCTCGAGTCCACTTTACATCTGTGTCCAGTCTTGCAAGCTCTTTGTCAGGTTTCCCTTTCCTGAAGTATTTTGGGTAGCTCTCTTTTTCTGCGTGGTATGAACATGTAACAGAAGCATTTCCACCTAGTGGTCCCTTTACTCTGATTCCTTCAGACATCACACTGGATACGGCTTAGAGAAAAAAGAAAATAGGTTGATGTGTTATCTAAAAATGGAAATGTTGCATGTTCTTCTTTTTTACAGAAGCAAAAGGACTACTGAGAATGACACAGACACAAAAGCTTTTACACTGTAGCTGTTCAATGGGATGCTAGCGATCATCTTATGTATTTAACCTGCATGTTTAGCAAGGGTTATTAAAATTAGGGGTTCAGTGAACATCTTTTGTCTTTAAGAGTTTACATTCCTCAGAGGTGGAAGGAAGTGAGAGCGTGTTTATGTTTGTGTGTGCGCTTAGTTGTGTGTATGTGGTGGTTTGACTAGTGTATGATTATTCGGAGACTACCATTCTAAATCATACAGTGCGTGTATTATAGAAAAGCTATCTGCTCTCGGCTAGACTCGATAGAAGACACTAAACTCACATTCTGTGTTGAACAACAGGAAGAAGAGAGATGAGACTGCAGGCCGACTGCACTGATAAAGCATTAGTCCTGATCTTTAAACACATAACCTGTAGTTAAGGACTGTTGTTCAGCTCGTATACAGATACACAAACTCTTCAAAGTCAATTTTACACTGAAAATAAGTAGAGATAATGTTCCCATGTGTAGGTGACTTGAACATGTAGGTTTCCTCATGCAGTAAGTGAAGTGGAAGCTCCTCTGTGTGCTTCTGAAGATAACCAGGAGCTCTCAGCACCCCTGAGAACTTCACTACTTTAAACACTGGAACCTCTCTATAAAAGTTCTGTGCTAAATGTCCATCAGTGCAAAGCTTTCATGTGACACTGATACTGAACACTGAGACTGATGAGGATTTGGAAGTGTTTGTACTTACCTAGAATCAGGCAGAAGGTGAAGATGAGGACCATCTCCATTCTACATCCAGACTCACAAACTCCTCAGATAATAATAATTAATAATGTTCTCTTAGTTATCGTACACGACCCTTAGTGTCCCTGTCTCTGTGATTGTGCCGTGTCTATGTGTATGATGGTAGTAGAAAGTAATATAACAGCCACTTCCAGTTTTGAGCCAGAGACCGAAAAACACCCAGGAAGTGACTGCATGTAGTGTTGCACACAGCTGCTATAAAAATAGTTTTAACTTAATAATAATGTCACTAATTTATTTACTGTAAGCTCTAGTGATTGTTATTTGCTTGTAAAGGTCACTTATTTCAAACAGTTTGATATTTTTCACGCTAGACACTTTTGTTTTGCACCATGTCCACATATTATTGCCCCCATCTTCCCCCCCGCTAGTCATCTCTTACATATGGGTGATTCCATCTCAAATCAACCAGCGGAAGAGAAATTTTCCACCATCACTTCTCAGATTTTGCTGATTTTTTCACCAATTGTTGGTATTGGCATGAAAATAAAAACCCCCAATTTTTTTGTCCCAACTCCTGCTCGTTAAAAAATGGCAGCCATCTTGATTTTTGGCCTCGACGCGCTTCGAGACGTGCCACGGCCCTTTTTGAAATCCTCTTTTCCTAGATAACTCACTTGCTATATGTTACATAGAGATGAAACTGGGTATATTTATGTAATTTTTCATGATTCCGTAATCAGAATTTGGCTATCTCCTGTGGTTATGGAGATATTTCTGAAAAAAAAATTTTGGGGGGGTACCCCTTTTCGACCCCCCAGAACCCAAGGTCTGCATGTATATATGTTACTCAAAAAAATAGGGGTTACTTCACATCACCTTATCTTGAAAATAAATAAAAACCAGAAGTGTGTTATGCCCTGTTTTATAAAAATCATCAAAAATTAATTGTCCAGGTTTTGCAAATGTTTTATGATTTGATACACATTTTATATACAGAGAACGTACATGGATCTACACAGTAGGCCTTATCTACCAGTAAATGTGTCATTTTATGGTGGTACATGTAAGATACATGTATCACTGTCAAACAGTATCCTGTAACTGAACCATTCAGGTTCATACTGATCAGAAAGTTGAATTATCTCCAACCAACTCCATGAGTGACCTCGCACTCAAGGAACTTGAGGATGATTGCATCATCTTTTTCTTCGTACTAATTAAGTGCAGAAAAACAAAAGCAGGTGAGTGTATTTCATTTATGTTAATTAATTTACTGAATCTTTCCAATGTAGTTTGTTGTCTTCACAATCTGATTACAAAGACTTGATGGCAAAGCTTGTCTGTTCTTTGGATTCTCGTGACTATATGTTGCACAGGTGTGAGCAGTGACCCCTAAATCAAAACTATCTGATTATCTTGATTAGGGCAGGGCAATATGGCCAAAAATATTTATCACAATATATATTTGAACATTTGCGATAACGATATAATTGACGATATGATTGACACGAGACAAAATAATTTACAACTCCAAAACTTTATTAGTGCAAAAAAAACCCCATCAACTTATTTTTAATTAACAAGCAGCTGTTTGTATGTGCATTAAAGCTATATAAAATTTTAACAGTGCAAATGCAAATTTCTTGCTGACAATTTAACCAAAAGGCATTTCCAGTGGAAATGGGCTGACATATCCTGAGCATAACCATGTATAATATACACAAAACTTAAAAAGAGTTGCTTTGCAACATAAAACTGAAGTGTGGCAAATAAATAGGTCAAATAATAAAACTTAAAACGCTTGAGTAAAAACAACACAAGCAAACCAAAACCCTGGATAAATTATACTACGGCTTATGGAAGTTTTTCACGTGCTTTAACAGCTTTGTTGTACTCCAACAAGTGCTTCTGCTTTAAATGATGAAAAGGGTTTGTGGTGTTTCCTCCCTTCGCCAGGACGACCCGCTTGCATGTTATGTTCTACAAAAAATTGTGCTTTGTTGGGTATCTGACGGGCGAAAACCAAACCAGTTCCACACTACTGAAGTTGCACCATTTTTAGAAACCAATTCTGGTTCATTTGTTTCATTCAACGATCTGCTTTCGCCCTTCTCATTCTCCGCCGCCATGCTTTTTCCGCCATAAACGGATGTAAACAAAGGCACTGCGCATGCGCGTTTTACCCATATTCAATCGCGATTTCGTTTTCTTATCATTGCCTAACATTGTACCGGTATTACCGTGAAAGGTATAATATGGCCCAGCCCTAATCTTGATGGTATATTTGAAAATGCTGATTTGGACCCAGATGACATTGTTCAGTTCAAGCAGTGGAATCATGAAAGCCATGGCAAAATTTCTGACATGTCTTTGTCAGTGTCTGATTTTATTATGAGACTTTGTGAAAAATGTGACTCCTGCACAGCTCATCACTATACAGCCAAGGCCCAAGCTGCTTATTTAAAAGAACTGAAAGAGAAACTTCCCATTGGAGAGGAGGCTGTTATCCTCATGCATTTTTGTTCAAGGTTTTCATTGGGATACATCCCACGTGATTCTGCATCCCTTCATGGTTTACTATAGGGATGGTAGTAAAAACGATGGTTGCAAAAAACTACGTCGCAAAAGTTTTTGTGTTGTCAGTAATGAAAGGGGACACAATGCTATAGTTGTTTACAAGTTTATTAAGGTTCTCATAAATCCACTGAAAGTTCTTCTACCAAATTTAAATCATGTGCATTACTTCTCAGATGGTGCAGCCAGCCAGTACAAGAATGAAAAAATGTTACAAATTTGTGGAGACATTTCCCATCAAGATGACTTTGGTAACAACAAAGTGCATGCCTTTCCTAGTCGATATTATTTGTGTCACTGCAACTTGACAGGTCTCCTACATGTACATGTAACATGTACCTTTTTGGTCTTATTCCATGAACTAATTTTTGTGGGCTTTGTTTTTCCAGAATCAGATACCCAGGGTGATGAAACAAAAACTGTGATTAGTCCTTTCAGTGTAGAGAGATGAATAACGTCATTATCAGTCTTTGACTAGATATGCATTACAGAAGAATTTAAGGTAACTTTCACTTTGAAAGGAGCAGATTTTATGAGTATGCATTGAATCAGTTATTTTGTTTTTTTGAAATGAGACAGTATGTCTATGGATGATGTTTTATGTCATGTTTGTGCTGACAAGGTTAGATTTATGTTTGTGTTTACTTATAGAATGAGAGGCTGCTACCGTTGTCTATGTTAGCTATTTATATTGATTATCATTTTGTTATTTTATTCACTAATCTCAACAACTGTAGATGAGTTTTAAGTTTCTTTCTGATTCCCCGAATTTGCACAATTAACGCTGCTCTATTTAAAGTGCAGTCTGGAATAAAAGATCCCATCTAAATTATTTATCCTGTGTCTGGCATATTCACTATAATCACATCCCAGGCCACACATAAATAATGAAACAAGCAGTTTCATGGCCAGGTGCAACCTATTCCCTCTTTACTCCATAAAGAAACAAGCAGATGAAATGTCTGTGAGTGGTAGTCTGAATTTATATTTGCAATTATTAGCTGTTCACTTAAAATTTTAACAGAAAGTCCAAAAAGCTGTTTATGCAAGTGAACGAGCCCATCATTAAGCAGGAACAAATCAAAATAAAGCCATTGGAGAGATAACTAAAGCATTGGAAGTGGCCAATACAACATGTTAACTTCAAGCTCAGCAAGAGCAAATGGCTTGGAAGGCCACAGAAAACAACTAAAATGGATTACTGCAGAATTCTGTCCATCGTAAGGAAAAACCCTTTCACAACACCAAGTCAAGAACTCTATTAAGGAGCGTCGTGTCATCCTCAAAGTAAATATAGATGCTTCGATACAAGAACAGAACACTTTAGAACAGAAGGCCCAAATTAGACTTTGTCTGAAAACTTTATCAGATTCTTTGGACTGATAAAACCAAAATTAATGCAGCAGTGAGATTCCTAACTAGAACTAGAAGATACGAGAACAGTGAAATTTCTCATTAATTTTAAAATACTACTATTGACCTATTAAACCTATAAAATGGCCTATTAAAAGGTCTCGCCACGCCTACTTTAATCAAAGGATGCAGGCTGCTTGTCAGTACTGCGTATTATGGAATAATCTTCCAAATAGTGTTAGCATTTTTGTAAATAGATTAGCCTTAGGTAAAGGAGGAGATCTGGGGGACTCATGGATGTAGAGTATTATGGTGAACTGGTATGTTTGGATGCTGTCTTCCTCACTCTCATTGATCACTCAGGTTTGTTGACGGTGAGGTGATTGGTTGATTTACATCTCAGTTCCCCCTTCATGTCTCTGTCTCCTTCTGGCTCTCCCTTTTGATTATGATGTCATAGTTAGTCCTGCCGGAGTCTCTGCTTGCACAAAATTTGCATTCACATTATACATACATTATGCAATTGTAACCAAGACTCTTCTCTCTCTTTTTTTAAGTGAAGGAGACAATTATTAAACATATTAAGAATGGATGATAAGATTATTGAACATCCCATAAGACCACACTGTACTGTGTTAAATTCTATGAAAAATGTTATCTATCGAGCTATTTTAATGAATTTTAATTGGAATATCTTTTATTAATCACTTTAAAAGTCTTACTGATGATGAGAGAACATTATATGATTTTTATATTAACCCTGAAGAAGTTTTTATAACAATCTATTACTGCAGAATTTTATAAAATGTTTACAACATAACTTTCTAAATTGACAGAAGTCTTTAAAGAAAATATAGAAAAGGAGTCTGTTTACTCTCTACAAGTTATGTGCTACAGTAAATATCCATCAGTGCAAAGCTTTAATGTGACACAGATACTGAACACTGAGACTGATTAGGATTTGGAAGTGTTTGTACTTACATGTACCTAGAATCAGGCAGAATTTAATTAGAAGGTGGTTTGCCATTGTAAGTGGAGACTTATAAATACAATAAAAATAAATAATGCTCTTTTAGTTATTGTATGCACCCTCACTGTCTCTCTCTCTCTCTCTCTCTCTCTCTCTCTGATGTCATTAGAAAGTAACTTCATCTCTACTCCCTTTGAGCCAGTGACTGAAGCCCCCCAGGAAATGTCTGCATGAAGTTTTGCAAACAGCTGCTATAAAAAGCAATTCAACTTCAACAAGTTGTAATGTCACTTGTTTATTCTATGTAAGTTCTAGTGAATACCAAAGTGTATTTTAAATTTTAGTTTTTTGACTATAAAGTATACCAATTTAAAATGCTTTTCACACTAGAAACTTTTGCTTCGGACCGTGCACACACGTTTTTTATCCCTCCCCTCCTTCCACTAGCCAACTCTCACATTAGTAAAATCATTCCAAGCTCAAATACACCTGCGTATTAACACTCTTCGATCCATTAGTTGGCTGTTAAAAAAAGAATAATAATAAGTATACAAGTAACTCAGCCTTCATGCTATAAATAATATCACTGATGTTTCGCATAAAATGTCAAGCAAAATCATCTCTTCTGCCATCCTGGTTTATATGTTATGGCTGTACAGTTTATAGGCTGATATCAGTGTGCTGACCACATACTGTACCGTAAACATACAGTGACATCATATTCTAGACAGTGGATCACTTTCAGGTTTAGGCATGGTTGGTTTTCATATCTGATGACCTAAATACTCTGCACCTACTCTGAACCTACTGCATACGGTATTAGAGAGTATCTTTTCATGTGGATCCCAGCACAGTATGCTGATTCAGATTGTCGAGTATTATACTTTGGGGTCAAATTGTTCATAGTGTTAAAAAAATAGCTTTATTCGAATGAAATGCAAGTAATTGAAGTTACCTTTTTTTATTAAAGGGAAGATGTGCACACACCCTACACCAGTAGTCCTTATGTAGCCCGTCTACTCTCAATATGTGTAGAATGAGACTCTAAGTCCTTTTATTCTAATCTACTTTAATGAAAACTCAGATTATTCTATTATTTCTATAACTATAACTAGTTATTAGTAACTATAACAATACTGTATATATCCTCTTATGCTAAAAAACAATACTATAAGCACAGAATAAAACAACTATGTGCACTTACTGTACATGATCACAACAGTATTTGCAATGTGTCAACAATAATAAACAATCACTAAGTTTGTTTTGAAAAATATATATAAAATTTTTATTAAACAATAAAACAAATTAAACACATAAAATAACTCAATTGACTTTCCTTTTTGTTTTATAATTAGTTTAATGTCCAAATAAATTATCAAAATAACTAGAAACAAAAACGTTGCAGGCCTGATTCAGTGCTTGGGGTCGATGAGACCAAAAACTCAACGGTCATTTCACTCCAAAGAGCAACAAACCAAAAGTAAACGGACAGTACCCTATTCCCTGTTTGGAGATTATTCACCAAATACTGCTTGTCCAATTGTTTCTGTTTAAATGCCAAATAGCAGCTGTTGATCACACTGCTGTAGGGAATCCAGTCGTTTGGGGATGTTGAATAGCATGGGTGGGGCATGCAGTGTGTGAGAATCAATGTCACTCATTGAACATAATGAAGAAATGATAGATGAAGACTTTGAAGTTGAAGAAGACAGTTTTTCTGATATATCAGATATCAGTGTGTCACAGTTTGGTGGAGATCAGCAGTTCTATACACTTGATGACATAAATGAATATTTGAGAAAAACTTATAAGAAGTCAGTCAACCTTGAAGACTACTTCACAGATATAAAAAAAATATAGCATCAGTAGTAAAATTACAGTGCACTATGAACTATAGCTTATTAAGCAAAAGAAAGAGACTAACTATGTGCTTAAAAAATCATGTAGTGGAATTACGACGGCACTGTCCAAACACAAAACGCTATTTTATGAAAAAAAACGAGCTATTTTTACGAAAAAAAATCAAAGTTTTATGGAATGAATGGAAGGAAAGAAAAGGAAAATTTAGCAGTTTAGCTTCTTGGTGGGATGTGGGAAAAACTTTTTCTGCAAAAACAAAAATTTTCCGACACTGTTACGAGTACAATAAAAGTACTCAAAGCAGAAATCACTCAAACAGCTACTGCACAAGGACGATTTTATCAATGATCCCAAAAGAAGAGGACTTGGGACAATCGATGAATCAGAGATCAGTGCCACTAATATGCAGTGACCACAAAATCCTTTCAAAATGCCTCACAGACTGACTAAAACAGCTAGTGCATCCACTCAGTAGTCCACAAAAGTCAAACCTGCTTCATACCACATCGCACCATAACGGACAATCTTTTTCTAATAAGAGACTAAATCTATGCAAAACAAAGTCATATAAACTAGGTTTCTTATTAACTGATCAAGACGAAGCTTTTGACCCTAAATATTTGTTTTAGGCAATTGAATCCATTGGTATAAGAAATTTAGTGAAGCTTCATAGACTAAATCTAGTGAGAAAACAGAGAGACAATCATACACTTGAGGGAGTAGACATTACTGTACTGTAAGTGGTAGAGCAAATATCACACCCTTGCAAAACAAAGTGGAGATTTTTGTAACATACAGACGTTATGTAGATTCTGCACATTTAGGATGCACTCCATGCTGATCCAATCCAATTTCAGAATTAAACAATGCTTTAGTTGAAATTGTAATAAACAAGTTAAATGTATTTATGTATGAGTGATCCCCCCCAAGGGCTTGCATCTTGTTTGTGTGACTTTAATTTACATTTAGGCAGACACTCTTATCCAGAGCGACTTACATTTTAATCTCATTATACATCTGAGCAGTTGAGGGTTAAGAGCCTTGCTCAAGGGCCCAACAGTGGCAACTTGGTGGTTGTGGGGTTTGAACCTGGGATCTTCCGAACCGTAGTCCAATGCCTTAACCACTGAGCTACCCCTGGCCCTTTAGATAATTTAGAGATGAGAGCACCCGCTAATCACACTGCATGCTGCTCTCCACTGGATGCTTATGTAGAATTGGGCTGGGTCGTTGCCTTTGTCATTGTCATGCACTTTGTCTTTACTTTTGCCCTACACTGGAGCAACATGCTTTCATACCTGGTGCTATCTATTGTTCGCATGCTGCCTGACGGTGCATTTATAGTGCCTTAAATAAATACACTTTCATGCGTATTGCATTTGCACTGATTGTGCTTATGGCAATGTTGCTTAGCAACCGTGCATCTGGGTGACCGCGGATCGGATCTGCCTGTTCAAAGAATTTGCTTTCTGCTGTCTCCCCTCTCACTTTACACCTCGGTCTAATCTTGCAATCTATGTTCCAGGTTTGCCTTTACTTAGGTATTTAGTGGAGCTCTCACTTTCTTTGTGGTACTGTATAAACAGGTAAATCTGCTTCTTTTAGGATGCTTGGGCTGGTACGCCCTGGGCGTTGCATCTAATAGGGGCTTGCTGTTTGTTGTGGCAAATTTTGTTGTGAACTGTGCCAATTTTCAAGATCAAGGGCTCTTGAACAGAGGCCTTCTGGGTATTTGGTACCTTACAATTTTTCCTCATGTTTCTGTGTTATTGTGTTTATTTTGCTTAGTTACTGTTTTACTGAACAGAAAGAGACAGAGCAAGAGAGCGGAAAAAAAGTACATATTTCAAATTTTGTTTCAAGCATTTACATTTCATTAGAGTTTATAACATTTGTATCATGTGGATTTTTGTTTGATATTTTTGACAGTCTCTATCCTGTACCATAAACCTATAATAAAAATGATAAACCCTTCATTTCTTTGTAATCAAAATATCAAATACTTATTTCTCCCACTGTATTAAACAGCAAATAGCATGTACTCTTTTATGCAATACAATATTTACTTCATATATAAATACAGTACGTGTATATAAAGTAAATATTGTTATTATTGTGTTCCTGTATATCATATCCATTTGCAATACAATATTTACTTTATATATTTCTCTCTCTCTCTCTCTCTATTTCTCTCTCTCTCTCTCTCTCTCTCTATATATATATATATATATATATATATATATATATATATATATATATATATATATAGAGAGAGAGAGAGAGAAATATATAAAGTAAATATTGTATTGCATAAAAGAGTTCATGCTATTTTTTGTTTAATTGTCATGATTAGCAACACAATAAAACCTTTTATATCACACACTGTTAAGTGAAGATCACAGTAATGTAAATGTCAGTAAATGATTTGGTGTAGGTTTTAGGTGTAATTAGATATTTCTTTTCAGATAATGTCATGGATTTAACACAGAGGCAAATTTGAGTGCACAAGGTTTAATCAGTAAAACACACAATAATACATTATGAACCAGCATAAATACAATAATTAGGCAAACATGAGAGCAATACAAGCTATTCTACTTTCATTACATTAATTTTAAACTAAATGAAGAGAATGATAAATAAAACATTTGAAATGATCGGGTACATACAATCGCTTTGCTGAATAATTTATCCTCTACTTTAAGGAAACACTGTATGCTGTCTTTGATGCATTTAAATTTAAACTTTAACATGCTCTTCTAAACCCCTAAACTCTTGTTCTGGTCTACTCTTAGATAGGTCCCTAAAAACTCAACATCAAGTTACTTAATTTGCATTCTAAATAAAGTGTAAGTGATACTTGCTTCCACTCAGGTACAGGATTTGTATCCTTTGTCCATCAATGGTGAGTACTTCATTTCATTTTAAAATATCCATGATGCGAAAGTCTATAAAAGATAGATTGTCCAGAACTTGGTCAGACTGCCAGCCTAAATCCAATTAGCATCATATCCAGATTGGAATCATTTGGAATCTGAACCGTAAAGTGATCAGTAGCCTGATTAGTAAAAAGAAGCCGGTATTTAAACCAACGTATAGAGGTGGTAAAATCAGATTCAAATGAGCTTCTTAAAGATGTGTCTCAGTCTGGATGATCCACTCAAATCAGATTTAAAACTGTCTATTATCTTACTTAAATCCACATGATCACATGGTATGAACATGGATCCTTGGTGGAAAAACCAGCAGGGGGATGATAGAAGAACTAGAGATGAAATGGAGACCAAGTGCCTGGACAGAGCACAAAGTGAAATATCTGGTAGCACCCTGGAGGGATGTAATAGTATCTCCATTCTTAGCTGTCTTGTTGTTATCTGTCTGCCAGTCTGGGCCAAGCCAAATCTGAACTGATCACTTTCAAATAACAGTGTGACGGCTGGTCCAAAAGATCAGCGTTGTAAAACATTTAAATTTGCCTGCAGTCTGAACAAGGTGTACAAGTAGTTGGTCATGGAGGAATCATGCACATCTCCCTACACTGCCAACAATAAAAATGGATCATGTTCATGGTTTTTTTATGTGTGCCGAAGTTTGTTGCACAGCATACTGTATAAGTATCCAGAAGTGCTGCCAGTTTGAGGAGCAATGAGTAGTTCGTAGACAGGACTATTAGAGACTGCTTGAACAGCCGAATATGTTTCATTGCATCCAATTGAATAATTGAAATCTTCAGCGTCTGCAATTTCTACATGGCAGTATTTTGGTTTTTGGATGTCCTCAGTGTGCTCACTGTTCAATCTCTTACTACATGGCAGAAGACTTGTTGGCAAAGTGTTACTCAGGTGTATTTCTTGGTTCTGATTGGTTGCTGTAGCGTATATAGTGTGGAATGCTGGATCAGGATTAGGATTGTGCATTATGTCTGGGGTATCTGAGGCTTGCTTTTCTGCAGGATGGTTGAGCTGTATCTCTTCATATATGTGGGCATTCTAAAAAAATATACAAAAGTATTAAGTAAGTTAATACTAAGGTAAAGTTAGGTAACCTTCCTTTTATGTTAGCATTCTGTTACGATTTTTTATGTTAACGGGTCAGTTTTGACCCATCTCTTTAATCAGCCATATTAGCCTTAAAACAACTATTTATCATTATAATTTTTTTTCTTACCACTTGGTTACTTTGGTACACTTCCTTGTCCATTAAAAGAATGTTTTTAATATTTTTGCTTTTTTTTGACCCCATGAGCTTTTACATTAACAGCATGCCTCTCGTTTTCAATTTTTTTTAAATAATTAAGAGAACCTCAAAAGAATTATTCAAATAAATGAAAGGTTGTTATGTTACCTGACTATTAGTAAGGTGTATTAGAACACATCTCTTAAATATATTTGTTATATATATTTTTTATTATAATATTAATTACTATAGTAACATCTCTGGTGTTACGGGTCAAATTTGACCGATATATATATTTATTTCAAAGAAAAAGGCAAAAAAGTATTTTCAAAAATAACTTTAAGATAAATGGAAAGCTACACAAGTAAATCTCAAAATGTGGATTTTCAAGGTCAAACAAACAACGAACAATCAAGCGAATCAAACCAATAGAAATGAGGCACTAGTTCCAAAAAACGTCTTTGTGTGCAAGAACATGCATGTTCTTTGCAAATATACTTTTTGCAGTAGAGGCAGAGTACGTTTGTCTTTCTGTCTTGATTGCTAGGGCAGACCTGACACCTCTTTCTTTTGGAATCAGGTGACCTCAGTGGGGTTGTGGCTGTGGCTGTGTAGGTTGATGTTGAGGCAGTGCTGGCGGAAGAGGATGCTGACACTGATGCTCTTTGTGTTGCTGATGGTTTAGAAGGAGTGCTACGTGAGCTTTGCAGCTGTCTGACCAAGGCTGCAGAGACTGGGTCCCGGAACACCCGTTCCCTTCTCTCAATGTGTGCCTTGACAAGGGAACTTCCTAACTCCTCAAGAAACATTCTCCGCTTGTTTTTTTTCTGGTGGAGTTCCACCCTAGGTGAATGGGGGTCCATGACACAAATGCATTGTATGCAGACACATCTAAAATGTTATAAAACACAACCATTGGCCATCTCCTG
This sequence comes from Clarias gariepinus, assembly GCF_024256425.1. NCBI lineage: Eukaryota > Metazoa > Chordata > Actinopteri > Siluriformes > Clariidae > Clarias > Clarias gariepinus. Next base: position 4,603,036 of record NC_071117.1, read on the forward strand.
GTCATTCTCTGGCAAGTGTAGGTGGCAGTCAGCTTGTCAAGGTTGTCCACTCCACCTTTGTTTTTATTATAGTCCAAGATAAATATGTCACTTGCTGATGACACAGCTTTTGTGAAAAGTGGACATAAGTATTACACTCCGGTGTTTTTTGGCCAATATGGAACAACCATATTGGTGTCTCTAAAAGCACATTTTGAAGAAAGTGAGGCCCTGTCCTTCACCTGCAAAATTTCGGCAGGCAGCTCAGGTTAATTATTTTTACTGTGTCCACCATGGTAAGTTTCCACCTGAGAAGTTCTTGTCCAAGGTCATAGCTGGTAAAGAAATTGTCACATGTGTTATTGTGACCCCGCAGTCCAGAAGTCATATCGAGGACTACACGTTTTCCTTGATTTTTTTCTCAGGAATGCCACTTGCATGTTTGCCTGTGTAAATCTGCAGATTCCATGCATAGCTGGTTTTTGCATCACAGGCAGCCCAAATTTTTATGCCGTATTTCCCTGGCTTACTAGACATCTACTAACGGAAAGGACTTTTTCCACGGAAAGTGACAAAACATTCATCTACTGTTACCTCTGGCCCTGGGTTAAACATCAGTGGAGTCATTGTTGCCCGGAAAATATTTCTGCCTGTCGATGCATCCCAGAGACTATCAGTGGCCTCATTGCTGGATTTGTAAACACCAGCAAGAAGAAGAACACCAATATAAGCATTTAGGTATTCCTAATCAATGTCATTCCACATGTCGCCATGAACCTATTTTACTTCAAGGTTTGTCATAGCAATCATGACTTTCTTTAGTGACAATGGCATAAACAGATCAAAACATGATCTTGATGTCACTTACTCTCATCACAGCGAACCTTGTGATTCCAGCGGTCATTTTGATGACATTTGCAGCAGCTGGCCTGCCATGTAAGTCAGGAGGTACCGAGCTCCAACAGATGTTACCACTTTTGGATTTGAACGTTTCAGCAGGAGTGAGTGCAGCTTCAGCATCTGTGACCTCCTCATCAGACTTATCAGATGCGTCTGTGCCTTCTGGTAGATACTCTACAATGTCTTCCTCTTCGGAAACCTCCTCATCTGTATCACTATGCTGTTCTGTGTCCTCTGCCTCATTTGACCCTAACTATTGTTTTATAACCTTAAAGCATTTTATAATTTAGTACAATTATTTTTTTAATTAAACACGGATTCCTGACAAAACTCAAAAAGCCTTGATGCAATAATCAAAACTAGGTAGTAGTTTTATGCATTTAAAAAGTAAAATAGGTCGGTGCTGACCCTAACACAAGAGGAAGGTTAACACTCGCCTCCCTGGAGATACAGTCATAATTTCAGTGGAAGTTTCTTCCAGGATTTGGTTTTCTTGGCAGGAATATGGGAGTGGGTTGCCATTTTCTTTTCCAGAGGTCCACCTTCAGGCAACTTGGAAAAGCCAATTAGCCTAATCTGCAAGTTTTTGGATTGTGGGAGAAAATCGGAGAACCCCCACCGAGCACAGGGAGACCATAAAGACTCCATGCACACAGACTGAGATGGGAATCGAACCCATGACCTGGAGGTGAAAGATGACACTGCTATTCACTAAGCCACCATTCCATCAACCACTGAGCGACCGCTGCCCCAAAAATATACAGAGGTAATTAAAATAAATAAATGAATGAATAAATACAAACCTTTATGTCCTTTATTGAACTGGCCACAATTCCTAAGGGAGAGAGAGAGAGAGAGAGAGAGAGAGAGTAATTAATCTTGATTCAGTTGTTCTTAACGTATTTCTGTTATGGTAGAGGTGGGTGGGGGGGGACTGGGTAGGGGGGTTATGCTGTATCTGCTCTACCTTTAGTTCTACATTTGAAGACAATGGAAATAACTGATACCACCAGCAGCATTGCACAGAAACCCCCTCCGATATACAGAAATACATCTATATATAAGAACAAAAAAAGGAAAATAAACGTTCTCACTTAGTTTCAGTTAGTTTGATTCCATGTTGTGAGTAATAACGTCACTGCGACATTGTATACACTAAATCTTCAAGATACAAAGCAATAAAGCCTTATGTCTTTTAAATATTTTTTTACTTAATCATATAAAATAATGAAGGATAATTGCTAAATTTTGTCTCATTCATATAATGAACCAACATTTTTTTTATATTACAAAATAAAATTTAACCATGTAACTCCTTAGTGTGAGTGTGTGTGTGTGCGCGCGTGTGTGTGTTTGGTGCTATTGAATCTGTGGTTTTAATCTGAAACCTAAACCACAAGAACAGGGTCACAGGATCACAGAAGGTTTACACACACACACACACACTTTGAAACTAAAAATAAGCTGAAGGATTACAAGAAATGAGCCTGACCTGTAATTGAATTAAACTAGAGCCACTAAAATTCTCTGCGTAGTTATAAAACAATGCAACTGAAAGAAATTATTAAGTATTAAAACAACCGAAGCTTTAAGTAATGAAACAGCATGAGTAAAGTATTGCATAAGAATTGGAAAAACGGCTTAAAACATTGCACACTGTGAACTATTATCTTCTCTTTCTTTGGTTTTTCCTCCACTTACTTTTTCCTTTTATGTTTTGCTCTCTACCATCAAGTGACCGAGACACCGTGGGCTGAGTAGAATTTCCTGTGCTGTCTGTTCCACTTCCTGGCCTGCTTGTCACAGCTGGAATCGGTCTTTCTGTTCGTCTCACACACACACACACACACACACACACACACACACACACACACACACACACACACAAAAGAAAGTTAAATATCCACTACCACAAATGGTGCTATGAGCTGAAGATTAAGGTGTGTTTGCATTTATCCTTTTATTTTTAACCACAGCAGCCACATCTTCACACTTGAGCTTGGATGTGCAGCAGCATCTCAAACCACAACCTGAATGTGTAACATGAGACTTTCTGTGCTCTTTAAATCTGCTGACTTGCCACATAGTAGAGAAAGGTGCAGCAGACGAGCAGCTTGTAATAACATCTTACTTTAATGAAATTAACATTTTCAAACTCTACAAACAGTGATTGGTTATGATGGAAGTCGTCATGGTAACGTGTCAACTTTCTGAATATTCGAGGCCCTGACATTGAGAAGTGCCAAAATGACTTATAATAATAATAATAATAATAATAATAATAAATAAAGAATCTGCTTGGGTTTTATTGCTTTGACTATTGATAAACCTTTCTTCCTACCTGTACAAGTCAAAGTGGAACCGGTTGTCAGAAGTGTAAAGGACGGTTGTTTTTGAGCTTAAACATGCAGACCGATCAATATATTCACACAATCACAATAAAATCTAAAAGGTATTTAATTGAAATCGAATTTGAATATATAAAACCATTAGCCTTACCCTTGATCACAGTCAGTTTGACTACAATAAAGAGGTCTGGTCCTGATACATTGACTCCACAGCCGTATTCCCCCTCGTCCTCTTGGGTCAGGTTGTTGAAAGACACCACAAACTTGTTTTCCTCAGTGTTGTCATGCAGAGACAGTCTCCCTTTAAACACCCAACTTCTCCGATCATCTGTTTTCATAAGAGTCTTACATTCCTTCTTAGGTCCCTTACAGAAATATTTGGGATAATTTGTGTATGTTGCATTATAAGGACAATAGATGACTGCAGCACTGCCTTCTTTGCCTTCTTCATTAACAGCAACATTCAGCACAACACCCAGGACCGACACTACAGATAAGGAAATATGTTCAAAACTTTTATTATACTGTAACGATTTATCATGTGCACATTTTTTACTAGGTCCTTTGCCCTTGAAATAACATGAATAACTACTATGGCACTACACCACTAGAAATCAACTAATTCATTGGTTAAGCGAGTTTTGCAAAGAAGGTCTTACTGGTTAGCAGGATGAAAGCGGTGCCAAAACTTTTCTTCATCTCCACCGATCAGGAGTGAAACTTGAAGTTCCTTAAATGTGTGTAAGAGCAAGTCAAAGTGATTTAATGGTTCCCCTGAGTGCCTTTCATAGCTGTGTATTTGTGTGTGTGTGGGTGGGTGGGTGTGTGTGAGTGTGTGGTGACGGTTTCAAGCTTTTTTTGGCTACTGTGGTTTACTCAGGGTTATAGTCAGTGCATTTCAGTTGTGACAATGTTGGGGAGATGTTAAACCCTGACATTAGAAAATCATTAGTATTAGGTTGTTTTTGGGAGGATAAAGTTACTGAATTTGGGAAATACAAATGCAATGCATCTTCAAAACAAGAAAAAGCGAAAACTCTATTTATTGCCTTTATTCATACATTCTACACATGCTCATTCTGCCTACACTAGATGTGACTTGGTCTTGTTTTAGTCACTAGGTCGCCACAATGTTGGTTTTGCACAGAGTGGATTCGCTCCTCTAACACATCAGACATGTGATTACAAGGTGGTTTTAACAAAATGTTTATTTTTAAGCCTGCCATCTACTGTCCAATATGAGAACCAACAGCAACTATTAAAAATGACCTGAAAGAGTACATTCATCCCCAAAGAGTGATGAATGTACTTTTCTCATCATTAAAAAACAAAAAAAGAAAAAAAAATCCTAACATACTTGCTGGAGAAGGTCAAGGGCAGGGATGCCGATAGAACAGACGACCTCTACTACTACTACTACTACTACTACTACTACTACTATTATTATTATTAGTAGTAGTAGTATTATTTATGTTGTTATTATTATTATTATTTTAAGTCAAGTCACATAAAAACAGATGTGTTCCTATGATATATAGAATATAACCCATAGCATAAGCATAAGTTAACCATCCGAACACTAAAAGTAATAAGAATAGGGCTAGTTACCCATAGATGCCACTAGGGGGAGCAATGAGCCACTAAGCCACGTTAAAGGACACATTGCTTCTTTCCTTCAATAACTATACACAAAAGCTCAGGACGGTGTGGTATGTGCACTTACAACTACTCATTTTAAACTGTGAACATTTACACCTAGTCCAAGTACCTAGTCCAACTCCTGCACTATCTATTATCTTTTTATCTATCTCACTCACTCACTCACTCATCCATCGTGCCATATTCTGTATACATGGACTTAGGGCACGAGGTGGTGTACACTCTGTACGGTGTGCCAATCCATCACAAGGTACATACACATTTAAACACACATCCACAACACTCATTCACACACTATACAACACACATCCACAACACTCATTCCCCCCTTGGACCTGGCGTGCTATAGGACATTTGGGAATGCCAATTATCCTAATATGAATGTCTTTGGATAGTGGGGGGAAACTGGAGTACCTCGAGGAAACCAACCAAGCACGGGGAGAACATGCAAACTCCATGCACACAGACACTTAGGCAGGAATCGAACACGAACCCTGGCCTCAACCAATAAGCCACCATGCTTCCTCTCTATGAAGAAAATGGGGGAAAAAAGAGGGATGCTAGAATGCCAATCGGACTAGTTGGTGCATATGGAGTAGATCCTTGAGGATTTCCTGATCAATTAGGATCTGCTACACCATTTCTTGCTGGGTGCAGAAGATACACTAAAAGTATTTCATTTAATTCTAGCATTCTGTCAGATAAAGACCGAGGTGAAAGGGAATGCAGAATCCTTTTTAATCATTTCTTATTGTGCTAAAATTTTAATAAACCAAACAAGAACAATACCTATAGTATGGTGCTAGGACTTGACCCTTAGGCTAAGTGGTAACTTTCAAAAACAAAACAGACACTAGACAATGCATCACTTAACAACTGGAACTTAAATAAACAAAAAAATAAACAAGACAGAGGTGTATGTGCTTACTGTAATGCGAACAAATATCACTGAGATCAGGGGTAGCTCAGTGGTTAAGGCATTGAACTACTGATCGGAAGATCACATGTTCAAACCCCACTACAATCAAGTTACCACTGTTGGACCCTTGAGCAAGGCCCTTAACCTTCAATTGCTTAGATGTAAAAAATAAGGTAAGTATAAGTCGCCCTGGATAAGGGGATCCACCAAATGTGTAAACGTAAATGAGCAGTAGTGGCTGATGTGAGGTGTAGCTCTGTGCTTCCCTACCAATAAAAACAGATTGCTTAATTCATTTAATTATGTACATATTTTATCCGGTCAGATTGGTCAGTGTGATCTTGCCCATAAAAAATGCCATACAGTATTTTGCATGTAAATGATATAATGTACAAACCAGAAGTCATTATATGCAGTTTATGTATAGCATCTGTTTCCCACACTGTCTCTCTTCCAGCAGTTGTACTGTAACATTAATGTTGTCTTTAAACAGCACTTGTGTATGAACGTGTTTCTTAATTAAATTGCGTCATGTGCAGTTGCTTAAACAAGTTGCTCAAGTCTTTACTGACATAGATGAAGAAATAAAAGAGAGAGAGAGAGAGGAAATTGCATCTCAGAAGCACTTGCGGTCAATATATTTACAAGATGAACAGTTTAATCATGCTCATTATTAATCTATAATTTATGTAGGAGTGAGTCATCAGGTTTGTTGCAATTCAGCAACACTAATGTGACGAGGTACAACCTGTATAACCACCAGAACTCCTACAGGGTAGTAGAAAGCTTTATGCGTACTGAGACCTCCTGCAACATACTTACGTTTCAGAAATGTTTTCACGCTTGCATTATTTTGGAAAAGTCACATCCCCTCATGAGAAGTAATAAGAAAATTGGCAAGTAGAACTCATTCGTGGTTTTATACAATTTGAATTTTAAGGTTTTCTTCGAGGATGTCGCTCATCATCACATTTCAGCTGGTGCTCTTTTCTCAGTTTTTTTACAGTAAGTCAAATCAGCATTTTTTTTTAATATAATTTATTTAATATTATATTATTTACTGATAATGTTTCAGAAATGTGTGCAGAGTTCTTCTGTGATTTAAACATCTGTTATATGACAGCTCTGTTAAATTCTGTATTCTGATCAAACAGAACATGTTACTTAATTTTTATAACTCAGTTTAGACATATACATTTTCCCATACCTAATAAATGAAGTGAAACAGGTGGTGGGACAGTGGCTTAGTGGTTAACACTTTCACCTTGCACCTCCAGGTCCAGGGTTTGATTCTTATGTCAGGTCTGTCTTCCACAGTGCAAAAACATCCAGGCATTTCCACAGTGTCCATAGATGGTCCTCTGGAAAAGGAAAACCCCTTGGACCTGGCGTGCTATTGACAGAACTTAATGTCTAAACAATAAATAAATTAATTGATTAAACTTTATTTAATAGAAAAACACATTTGGAGCTTCGGAATTACAGTATAAAAAAAACAAACAAACAAAAAAAAATGTTGGTTGTAATAACAACTCAGTTGTATCACAGCCAACACCCCTCCCCTTCTTAATTTTTAAGTGGAGAGAAGAGAAGTGAAGCTGTAAGCTAACTCATTGTTTTATCGGGCTCTGGATAATGAACTCTAATAACCTCTTTCATGTGTCATGTTTCAGGAACCCTTGGGGATATGTGGAGTAGTACATACAGCCCAGAACATCTCTGTGCCTTAAAAGGATCTACAGTGTTTATGAACGGCTCGTACACACACCCAGCAGATTTTACAGTGACTAAGGCATTTTGGTTAATAGACCCAGGTAAGGGTATAGAATCGACTGATCTGCGTAATGAATCAGGTTACTCAGGCAGAGTGGAATATTTAGGAGATAAACAGAAACACTTCTCCCTCAGACTGAGTGATGTGAAGAAAACAGATGAACATCATTACTGCATTAGAGTCCTAGGACCGAAAAAGCAAAGAGAAGATAAATACCTCTTTTATCCAGGAGTGAGACTGAATGTCACAGGTAATGTAGATCACAATGTGTTATGTCTATTAATGATTATTAATCAATAACAGCATGTTTGTTTATTCTACATAATCAGTTAAATGATGCAGTGTTCAGTATTGCATGTTACTGACGCATAGTATTATTCTGTAAAGGACACTAAATATAAATTTATCTAATAACTTTCTTGTTTTTCATTTGACTATTTCTATAAGGTTTCTACCAGTATAACGCGCAGAATAATTATTAATTTGTATTGAACATATACATTTTAACAACTCTTTCTGATTCTCCTAATTTCCCAGAGCTCCGAGTAGAGATTCCTGAAAAGGCGGTGGAGGGAAACCAAACAGTTTTAGTGTGTAACACCACCTGCAGGCTCTCAGACACACCAGTGTTCATCTGGTACAGAAACGACCTCCGTATTAATACGATCAAGAACAGCATTAACAACACTCTGATTCTGCAGCCTACTAAAGCAGACGACTCGGGCAGTTATAGCTGTGCTGTGAAAGGTCATGAAGAACACTGTTCTCCTGCTCGAAACCTCACTGTGATGTGTGAGTACATGTACTTACATTACTATTTACAATAAACATGAGAACTTGAGAATTGATTCTATTAATGTGGTGACACCTGATGATATCTACTGCAATTATTATGCCTGTTTAAAGAACAGGAGATGCTTAGTGTGGGTTTATTGACAAGCCTTGCTGAAATCAATCCTCCTCCATACAGATCCATAAAAGCTGTCCTTTACACTTTACATGTCATGGGGCCTAACCTGATTGATCTATTTAGTGCAAAAAGACTCCTGGGTTCACACAAATTAGCTGTAAAGTGCTGCTTAGCAGCTCAAGCAGGTCTTGTAGTTATGCTTAATGTGGCACCATCTCTCATTAAATGTCCCATCATGTCTCATGATCGAAGTGTAAATAGAAATATACTATTATATATGTATAATACATACAAGGAAACCATATTTGATTTTTACACAAATAATACAAATGGCGCTATTATAGTGATAGATCTTTTACTGCTGTAGCCAAAACAATCATTGAACAGCCTTTTCAATCTCTAGATCCTCCAAAGAAGGTCTCAGTGTCCATCAGTCCCTCTGGTGAGATAGTGGAGGGAAGTTCAGTGACTCTGACCTGCAGCAGTGATGCTAACCCACCTGTGGAGAACTACACCTGGTTTAAGGGGACAACATTAGTAGGAAAAGGAAAGACCTACACCATCTCCATCATCAGCTCTAAGGACAGTGGAGAGTACAAGTGCAAGTGCAGTAATGAAGTGGGACATTACTACTCAATCGGGGTACCTCTGGACATAGGCGGTAAGGGGGGACTTGACATTACATAAATTACATGTTTTAAATAAGTGTAAGTGTGACATAGATGTTTTGTGTAAGAATAAAAGCGAATGATCTCATACCATACCATACCATACCATACCATACCATACCATACCATACCACTTTATTTCAAAAGCACTTTAAAACAACTAATCACTGCCAATGACATACTGTACATTATATATTTGCATTTTATTTATTTTCCTGTACATCATTATATCATGCATGGATTATAATTAATGCTTATAGTTATATTGTGTGTGTGTGTGTGTGTGTGTGTGTGTGTGTGTGTGTGTGTGTGTTTAGCATCAGATGTTTCTGTGATTGTGTATGTATCTGTTGGAGTTGGACTTTTTGGGCTGACAGCTCTTCTCTCTGTACTCTTCTGGCTGAGGTGAGAATATTTGTTCTGATAAATTCATCACTAATTACTCTGAAGATGCTTACGATGGATAAATATTTAACTTTGTGTGAGCAGATGGAAGAGACGGAAGAAAAAAACTGTTGAAGCTATCTATCAGGTGAGTTATTACAGAAATGTCCATCAGGTGTGTGTTTTGTTCATAATAAACTCTTACAGTAAAGATCTTAAGCAGAACCTCCTCATGTTCTCCACCCCTCCTCTCTGCAGAACGCTGGGCCGAGTGCTAAAGACGACACGTACGCAGCTCTCGACCCCACAGCCCGGACATCTGATGATGTGTATCACACACTTACAGTGAGAGTTTCTTGAAAAAGACAGTTATTGACTTTTATTTCACTGTAGAGAGAACTTTGTGTTGAGAAAAATAAATTTAAAAAGGTTACGTTTATCTTTTAAAAATAGCATTAAACTTTTAGCATCCTTAAACTTTTGGTATTGTTTTTAATAATATTAATGAGAATAATGTAGTAAAGGAATCAAGTGCCTTCATCTTCTACCAGCAGCTTAAGGCTGTTGGGTTTTCTGGTAAAACAAAAAACAAAAAACTAAGAGCAGGATTAAACTTTAATGTCCGAAACAGAAGTATTCAGCAAATGATGTGTTTTTCATAAGTAAGAGACTCATTTTAAAGGTAATGGATCATGAATCACATGGATCAACAGCAAAATAAGTTATTGTTACAATAATTTCAATTAAAACATCTTTTTGTGAAATGTAGTAGCTTGTTGCTGGGAAACTGTATCTCACTGCACCAGAACTAATTTGTGGAAAGCAGTATAGTGGCTTTGCACCCCCAGGGTCTGCGTTTTATTCCAGTTGGATTGTATGTGTTGAGTTAGGGGGTGTAGTGAATTATTCACAAATAACCAACTTTTGCATTTTGTATTTTTTCAAATGGGGTTGCAAGCCCCTCTACTTCAATATTTTGTCTATTTTGTGTTATTTAGGCATGATATTTAATCTCAGTTGAGTCCATTCTAGTTCTAGAGTTTAGCAGTGCCAAATGTAAAAAAAAAAAAAATTCATCAATCAAATTTAATTTTTTATATTCTCAGTCATTTTCTATAGGACTTATCCTGTACAGTGTTACAGGTATTCTGGAGCCTATCCCATGGGTCTTGGGGCATATACCAGGATACACCCTGGATAGGGTGCCAATATTTTGCAGGGCACACAACACACACAATAAATGAATTTGGAAACACCAATTAGCCTACTCTGCAGAGGGAGTGGTCGCTCAGGCACCTACAGTTGCTGATCTGAGGATCTGGGTTTGAGGCCCACTCTTGGTAGGTTGCCATACACCATACTACCCAGTCACTGCATGCTGTGCCCGACCCAAGCTTGGTTAAAAAAAAAATGGGAGAGTTGTGTCAGAAAGGGCATCCAGCATATATATAAGCCAACTCCTTGACCAAAGCAGAAAGAAAAAAACGTTAAATTAGCTTTGTCTTCATGCCTTTGGACTGTGGAAGGTAACCAGAGTACCCAGAGGAAATACACCATGGAGAACATGCTAACACCACACACACAGATCCGAGACAGGAACCCGTGACTTGGTGGTGCCAGGCCACATTGCTAACCGCTACACCACTGTGCCAAGTCACACACATCTAAAAACACAGTAATGTAGCTCTTTCATTCTTTGTACTTTCATTCTCTAAAATAAATTAAAGAGCCAAATAAAATATAATTCTGTAAAATCCATTCTGTGCTTTGTTTTCCTTTATTTGCATTTTCAGCTTTGAGAAATAAAAATAAATTTAGTATAAGCAGTGGGGAGATGGGAAATGCCACAGTTCTGCAATGCTGAAAATCCTAAATTAAACCAGCGGAAACTTGCACACATCGCGGTAGAGAAACCGTATTAGGCAACACTGACCCACTACTCGTTTGTCTCACACAGGAAAGTCATTAGAGACCCATCGAAACTATCATCAGTATTCACAAAGATAAAGAACACCTTAATAAAACTAAATGAATTCAAGTACATTTCCTGCACGAGTGATTCTGATTATTAAAATGACTTGTAAGTGGTTTTACATCTTCCAGGTTTGTGCTGTGCAGAGCCTTTATTAGAGATCAAAGTGTCTACTAGTAAACCTGGGTGCAAGAACATGCGCTTGCATGTAAAAAAGTCCAAGGATAGAAAATAACAACTGAAAAGAGCGGATTGCATTTGTATCTTATACATCAAATAAATAATATACCATAGTTAATATTTTTCATTCTGTTTCTATGTCAGTGGGATGCATTTCATAAAATACATTCATTCTGTACAAGTGCATGTTACAGCATCTGCAAGGAATTGTATTCATATATTAAGTTTTTTCAGTGACATTTGTGTATTTTATCTTCAAAATAATTTAAATCCTCAAATTTTTCAGAAAGTTGCTTAGTCATGTTTTGCAAATCTTAAATCACAAGCAGATAAAAAAAATGTAAAGGGGAAACTGTATCTCAGTAACACAGCACAGTGTACAACACATTACACATACAATACATTATTTATTTATACATTCTCATTATTTATAACTCATTTGTTTAGGAGTGAGTTTTTTTTTTTTTCTAAAACAGCAACACCAACGTGAGCAGCTTGTACAACCTTTAAAACTTCTAAAATAGTTTAATCATCCAAAAAGAGGAAATGAAACTTTTATGTGGCTTGTGTGAGTTGGGTTTGAAATGAGACCTCCTACTGTACACACTTAGTCTTTAGAAAGGCTTGCATGATTCTCACACATTTACCTCAACTCATAGTGCAGAAGTTCTTTGGATCTGAAGAAATAATGAGTGTGAGTTGACTGCATCCTGAGAAGAGACATCTCTGAAATATTCGAATTGACTGCATATTCTGGTCGGTGGAGGTGAAGACTGGAACTTAGCAGCTCACTTTGTTTATTACAGTGTTCTTTAAGGGATGTCGCTCATTGTTATGTTTCAGCTGTTGCTCTTCTCTCAGCTGATGATTATTGGTAAGCCAGATCTATCTATCTATCTATCTATCTATCTATCTATCTATCTATCTATCTATCTATCTATGCATTGTACAATATTCTTGAAATGTGTACTTTTTTATTGTGATGAATCAAAATATGTTGATTGTAAAATTTTCTATAATAGCAGCTAAAACAGTAGTGTAGCTGTAAATAATTTAAAGAGTTTATATGACTTATATAAATCTGTGCAATATCGGTCCAATCGCAACAGCTCATAGGGACCTGTACAGCAAATGCTCCACATGAATGCATTTATGCTTTGTAAATCCACAGGTTTAGCAGTAACTTCAACTTTTATGACTTCAGAACAGAGAAGCTTTGTATTTGCTTGAGCTTGATGCTGAAAGAGTGAGTGTAGCTACTCTAACATTAGTGATAACAGCATTCTGTACAGTAGACAACAATAAAAGTAACACACCTTATTTATTCCCTTATTATGACAAAATTACAAACAATTATTTATTCCTTACATATTTGAGGAGATCTGGAGGAGTAAAGTGAAGCTGTAAGCTACCTCAGAGTTTTATGGGGCTCAGAATAATGACCTCTAATAACCTCTTTCATGTGTCATGTTTCAGGAACCCTTGGGGATATGTGGAGTAGTACATACAGCCCAGAACATCTCTGTACTTTAAAAGGATCTACAGTGTTCATAAACGGCTCGTACACACACCCAACAGATTTTACAGTGACTAGGGCATTTTGGGTAATAGACCCAGTTAAGGATATAGAGTCGACTGATCTGAGTAATGAATCTGGTTACTCAGGCAGAGTGGAGTATTTAAGAGATAAACAGAAACACTTCTCCCTCAGACTGAGTGATGTAAAAAAAACAGATGAACATCATTACTGCATTAGAGTCCTAGGACAGAAACCTAAAGATAAATACCTCTTTTATCCAGGAGTGATACTGAATGTCACAGGTAATGTAGATCACAATGTGTTATGTCTATTAATGATTATTAATCAATAACAGCATGTTTGTTTACTCTACATAATCAGTTAAATGATGCAGTGTTCAGTATTGCATGTTACTGATGCAAAGTATTATTCTGTAAAGTGCAATAAATATAAAATTATCCAATAACTTTCTTGTTTTTACCGCACAATTTTTCATTTGACTATTTCTATAAGGTTTCTACCAGTATAACGCGCAGAATAATTATTAATTTGTATTAAACATATACATTTTAACAACTCCTTCTGATTCTCCTAATTTCCCAGAGCTTCGAGTAGAGATTCCTGAAAAGGCGGTGGAGGGAAACCAAACAGTTTTAGTGTGTAACACCACCTGCAGGCTCTCAGACACACCAGTGTTCATCTGGTACAGAAACGACCTCCGTATTAATACGATCAAGAACAGCATTAACAACACTCTGATTCTGCAGCCTACTAAAGCAGACGACTCGGGCAGTTATAGCTGTGCTGTGAAAGGTCATGAACACCGTTCTCCTGCTCGAAACCTCACTGTGATGTGTGAGTACATGTTATTACACTAGTTTACTTTGCAGTTGAAATTAAGCATGTTTAGTATTTATACAGTATGTAAATCACAGTCAAACCTTCCAGAGTAAGTGGATGGTTAATGAGCTCATGTGCAGATGTTCTGAAACTTTAAATAACAAAGAAACAGAACTATGAACTAAAAGCAGGACATTATGCAATCAAACAGTATAGCAACCTCCAACAAAACAGTAACAAAAATAGATGTTACACAATATATATATAAACAGGGTTCAGATTTCATACTGTAGTATTGAAGTCAACCGGATTCAGTGCAGCATTCACATCATTGCACCAGGTTGTCAGAGTTTGCTGACCAAGTTTGCCAAAGTTTTAGGTAGTTGTACACAAGAGGATGAAAATTGTTGAAATATGGTACACAGGGGAAAAAATGGTAGATGGTAATCAGGCAAGTTTTATTGGTGTTTTAATGAAGTTAGATTTAAGGTAATGGTCCAATTAAACACGATGTCTCTGTAAAACTCTGACTGCATGTATGATAACATTACTACACCTCGTACATACCCTTTTAGTATAATGATGTAAAAGAGAAGATGTCCTATGTGGCACTCCCATAGGGTCCCACCGGCGCTATGTCACGTTTTTATCTTATCTGATTATGTCACCCTTGTGGGGCGCCAGGGAAATACTCCCAATAAGTACACACAGGTACACACCTTACCAATATTAGGCAAGAGAAACAAAATACAGTGACACATGAGCAACAACACCAAAATATACTGTATCTGGTAAACGCCATGGAGAGAAGGACCCAGAATCAACAAGACACCAACATACCCATCAAAATAATGGTCCTTAAATAGTGGGGTCTCTTTCACCTTATTCGTCATACACATTCACATTCCATACAAACTTAAATAATTATTTTAATTAAATAAAGCTGCTTTGCGACAATGCGCTATTAAAAGCGCTATACAAATAAAATTGAATTGAATTGAATTTGTACTCCAATCCCCCCCTCCCCCCAATGTGGATAAAGTTAAAAACACCAGTATAAAATTCTGCTCTCGCATTTTTTGTGTCCCTTGTCAAACTGTAGATTCTCCAAAGAATGTCTCAGTGTCCGTCAGTCCCTCTGGTAAACTAGTAAAGGGCAGTTCAGTGACTCTGACCTGCAGCGGTGATGCTAACCCACCTGTGGAGAACTACAACTGGTTTAAGGGGACAAAATTAGTAGGAAACGGAAATACCTACACCATCTCCATCATCAGGTCTGAGGACAGTGGAGAGTACAAGTGCAAGTGCATTAATGAAGTGGGACATCAGTACTCAATCGGAGTACGTCTTGACATAGATAGTAAGGGAGAATCTTGACATCCCATTCATTATATGTTTTAAATGAGTGTGAGACTGACATCTTTTTGGTGTACAGATGGTGGGCAACAGGCAGTGATTGCAGGAATAATTGCATGTGTATCAAGTTTAGTGCTTGTAATCATCATTGTGCTTCTGAGGTAAGCATTTAGTTTTTAGATATGAAATATGGTAAAAAAATACTGTATGTATAAATATAAACAGGGTAAGCATCACATTCTTTTCTGATTAGATACATCATAACTTAAAACATCTGCTAAGTAATAATAATAATAATAATAATAATAATAATAATAATAATCTAACATTATATAGACCACGTAATAATTTTTATTGTATAATGTGAAATAAGCTTTTTTTTTTGCACCTAGCATGTGGTTTGTAATATATGCATGTATAGAATTAAACAAATATTTTGCGCTCACCCTGTATTACACTATGCTTATGAGAAGCGTTTTAGTCAAACCAGGACTTGAGATGAAATTTCTGTTAAATGAAGGCATGAAAGCAATTGACATTTAGAAGCACAGTACGGTGATCAGGCTCTTTGCTGCAGTAAAACACTTAAAAGGTGCACGTTTTAAAGAAGCCTGTACCTGGCTGAGGTAGCTTAGAACCAACTGTAGTCGTTCCCGTGAACATTAAGCGAGTACAATGCCTGACCTTTGGAAATCAATAAATAACTCATCACCAACTTGCAGGAGTTTTTCTCTTAAACTATGTTCTGTTATTCTGCACAATCAAAAGTCTTTGTATTTAATAGAAACATGTGTTATGTATTTCTAAAATATAACACAGTATATACAATAATAAAATAAAAATTATTACAATTAGGAATTTTGATAATTTATTCTTTTTCTGAAAGTCCCTACATGTAGCATTGCAGCTTATAATGTATTGTGTGATTATTACCAGGTTGCTAAACTAAGTAGTAATAACACTGTAATTAATACATATTAAGTAATACATTTATGTTTATTACAGAAGAAAAAAGATGTATTGCTGGTCAGAAGACAGCACTGTTAAGCACGTAAGTCCACAATCATTGCATTTAATGCTCATTGGGATACAGTTAGGTATTTATTAATTAGAAAGTTTAAATGCCGGTATTATTTAAAATAACTTGCACATCATATATGGAGCGTAAATCAAAGAATCCTCATCTCATTAGCATTAATGTTAACACTAGCAAACAGTACCACATTTAGGAGGCACATATCTGTACCCTGTATAACTTCTGAAAAATGATCATCCTTATTAGCTTCTTTATTTATTTTTCATGCTTTTCGTCTCTTTTGGATAAGTTGGATTAATACGTCCACTATAAACGTACTGCATATGAAAAATAATCAGCAAAGCAGAAGCTCTCAATAACTAGATTACACTTTTATCTGTGTGACAAAGCATCAGGTAATCCGATATGAACTCAAGAACAAAAAGTCCAATGGGGTTGAATATGTTTGTAGGTCACAGTGTTTACTGGAAACTGGTGTTCTGTAATACTGCTGATTCTCTTAAATAAAGTTATTATTAGTATAAATAAAACAAAGTAAATTATTATAATTATTATAATAATTATTAAAATTATTATTATTATAAGTATTATTATTACTTGCATTATTATTATTAGTAGTAGTAATAGAAGTGTTGATTGATTATAATTGATTATAAGTTACTTCATTAACTTATAATTAATTTATAAAATGAGTTTTTGTTTTACTCTCCAGGATAATGTAGCCGCTGAATCTGCACCCCCCGACGCATCTCCTTCCAATACAGACAATCAGGACGAGGTTCAGTACGCGAGTATTGTACACTCGAGGAAACCTGAGGGTACCACAGTGAGAGCTCCTGAGCAGGATGTTTATGCTAATGTCCAGCACCAACGTGGTAAAGCAGAAAAGAAGTATCAGGGGAATGACGTTGAGTACGCTACAGTACAAGTTTCCTCTTCAAACAGGTAAATGCTTTAGAATGCTTATAGAATTATAGAATGCTTGCTTATGTCTGTGATGATGATAATGAAGATGATAACAGTGTTCTTTTTCATCTTATTCAGGCCTGACAGTAAAACAGCAGAGAATCCTTCAGAAATCTACAGCAGTCTTAAATGAACCCCACTGGCAGAAAACCATTACACCTACTGAATCTTGTGATGTTTTAACGACCCCTCTGGATAAGGGACCAATATGCAGCTTGAACTCCAGAAAGAACTGGAGGAGAAACAGACACTTGCTAATGCTCAGCTGTGAAGAGCAGCACAGCATCGTTTTGAATAAAGCTTGAACACACATTTTTAAACTTGTTGATCTTAAAACAAGGAAAACTTCTGCAAAACTTGGAATTTTGGACAATCGATCATCTCTATTATCTTGTTGCCATAATAAATTAACTGTAGTTAGCTCAAATTTAAATTAAAATTTTATTCGTCACATAAACAGTCATACACAGTATGATATGCAGTGAAATGCTTATACGTCCGCTCGTGACCTTTAAAATTTAAATTAACAATAGAAATAAAAATTAATTAGGAAATGGAAATAAAGAATGAAATAATTATATATATATATATATATATATATATATATATATATATATATATATATATATATATATATACCTTCTTTCTTAAATATATAAAAGAAAAATATTCTTTAGAGAAACCTAGCTGTACAAAATATACATAGTAACGACTGTACAAATATGCAAAATGGAAAATGTGCAAAAGTGTGCTAAATGAAATAGATATAAATGTTTTGGAAGTGTGCCACATGAAATGAAGTATAAATGTCCAGAAATGTCCAGAGTGAGTGCAAATGTGCATGAGTCTACACATGTAAAGCGTCCATAAATGGATTTTAATTGTCATGTGTGAGAAATCTCTAGAAATGTGCAATGTGCAAAAGGATGTTAGTCCTGTGTGATGTTTTAGTAGAGAGACCGTATCGCCTGCGGGGAAGAAGCTCCTCCTCAGTCTCTCTGTGTTCGCCTTCAGGGAGCGGAATCGCTTTTTCGGAATCGCTGCAAGCTGGCCGACCCTGCGCTCTGACCCCAGTTTCGCTGGGATATGCGAAAAATCAATTTCCCTCTGGGATTAATAAAGTACTAATTAATTATTATTTCTCTTTTATTTCTTGTTAGTGGTGCTTGCAAAGAGATGCTTAAATTTGACCTATTGATATATAATGGTAAAGGTACTCCCCACTGGAACAGTCTTTTCAGTTGCATTCCTTGCTATGTTAACTTCTATAAGAACTTTGAAACTGAACCCAATTGTGGATCCCATTCTCATAGGGACATGGAGATGGGCTCATTTTACTCAAGTAACCATTCAGTCAATCAGGAGCAACATGCTAATAATGTTAGCATCATGCTAGCAACATGTTAATTATCATAATGTCGTGCAAACAAAATGCTAGCAACATGATAATTATGTTAGCATCTTGCAAGCATCATGTTAAAGTCATGCAAGCAAGATGCTAATCATGGTAGCACCATGCTTACAATATGCTAACCATATAAGCATCATGCAAATAAGCAACAGGCTAATGATATTAATAGCATGTTAGCCTCATGCTAATTATTCTAGCAACTTTTATTGCTAACAACATGCAACATGCTCATTTTACTCCGGTAACCTGAGTCTCTCAGTATTATTGTAAAGCTTTTAAGTCATGCCCTAAGCCTGAGTTTTGCCATCACTCATATTTTTTCTTCTGAATATCTACTCCTCTAGTTTTATTGCTTTCAGTTTATCTTTTCATTCTTTTCAAATTTTTTGTGTTTTTGCCAAACAATACTATGTGTACTGTAGTTCACCGAGCTGGAGGCAGGTTTACCCACTCCTCGTCCATACCACTTTATCTAGTATAAAAGGTTATGGGGTGCCTGGAGCCTATCCTAGTGGACTTAGTGCATGAGGCAGGGTACTCCCTGGACAAAGTGCCAGGACACACACACACACACACACACTATAGATAACTTGGGAACGCCAATTAGCAATTTGCATGTCTTTGAACTATTGAAGGAAACCGGAGTACATGGAGGAAACCCACCAAGCACGGTGAGAATAGAGGTGATGATAGAGTTGCACCCAATACTGAGAGTATCTGTTCTGTAAGCATTAGCTCATCTGGCATGTGTGCAGGGATGATTCACTCACATTGACCAAGACAAAGGCCAAAGTCTGCTGAGTATATTCTACTGTATGTCATGTGTCACGTATACTCACAGGATGTTGCATCATTACGGAAAATTGTGATGTACAGTGGGTTACAGTACATTTGACACTTTTTTTTTCTAGGACAGCCATCGCCATAGTAGACATGTAGAACATGTAGCATACATTACTGTTTCTGAGAAACATTTACTTTCATCTGTTGGTTCGGTAGTAAAACTATTGCATTTTACTATGGGTTCAGTTATTTATTTTTTATTTATTTATTTCATTATTATTATTATTATTATTATTTTTATCAGGGTATAAACACAGTGCATACACACACACACTTTTATTCTGTTTCTTTAGTTTATTTTATGGCCAAACACAGAAGCCTTGTGGTGTCAGAATTTTTTTTAGACTTTAGTAATCAGTAAATAAAAAAAATAATAATAATTGTGCATGTTTAGTTTAGTTTAGTTTAATTTATTGTCATGTGGTGGCTCAAAGGGCTAAGGCACTGAATTACTGATCGGAAGATCAGCGGTTCAATCCCCAGCTCCACCACTTTGCCACTGTTGGGTTCTTGAGCAAGGCCCTTAACCCTAACTGCTCCAGGGGTGCTGTGTCTTGGTTGACCCTGCGCTCTGACCCCAGTTACGCTGGGATATGCGAAGAAGGAATTTCACTGTGCTGTGATGTATATGTGACAAATAAAGGCTTAACTTAACTTATATGCATGTTAACACAAGGCCAACATTACAATGAAAAGGTTTGAAGAAGAAGAGCCAGTCAACTTGTATATGTGTGAATGTGTGTGTGTGTGTGTGTGTGAATGTGTACACATGTATGTGTGCCAGTGTGTGTATATTCAGAGCACCTGTATAAGTGAATGTGTTTATGTTTATATATGGCATGCACATGATCAACATATTGTACAATAAACTCCTCCTACTGTACATTAAATTGCATTGCACAATGGCTATAATAGTTTAAGGTGTCCTCGTGCAGCTTTTTCTTTAAAACAAGGTTTTTAGTCTGGTGAGTATGTACTACATCCCTCAGCATATCCATTTGAGTTAAAAGTCCTGACAGCCTGGAAATAGAAAATGTCTTTCAGTCTCTTGGTGCTTGCAAACAGGCTTCTGTACCGCCTGCCAGATGGTAACAAAGAGAAAAGTACTGTAATATATTCCATGGACAGATGGGAGTGTACAGTACTTCCAGGAAAGTTTCTGTGCCATTTCTACCACTCGTTGCAGTGCTTTTCCGTCTTTGGCTGGAACTGTTCCCATTCCACACTCTGATACATCTCATCAGCAGGCTGTGCACCTGTGGAAGTGTATGAGGGTGCTGGTCTTTATGCTGTCTTTCTTCAGCCTCCACAGGAAACAGAGCCGCTGCCAAGCTTTCCAGATCATGGTGTCCGTTAATAGTGTCCAGAAAATATTGGATGTCAATTGGATGCCAAGGAAATTTGAAGTGGTTTACCCTCTCAACCTCCTTTGCTTTTTGTTCAGTGGAAGATTATTGTATTGCAACAGCTGGCTAGTGCCCTGACTTCTTCTCTGTAGGCAGTTTCATCCTGATCTGTAATGAGACCTAGAATAGTTGTATCATCTGCAAACTTGAAAATGTTCAGCAATGCAATCATATGTGAACAGAGAGTACAGGAGAGGGCTGTGAATGCACAACTGTGGTGCACCTCTACTGAAGGTTAATGATGAAGAAGTATGGCTACTGATTTTCCTGCCAGTCAGAAAGTCAAAGATCTAGCTGCAAATGGAGATACAATGGAACCTCGGATTGCGAGTACACCAGTTTGCGAATGTTCCGCAAGATGAGTTCTCCATTGAAGAGGACTTTCGCTGTTTCCATAGCAGTTGGGTTTTTACGGCAATCCCTTCTCCTTTCTCATCCGGCACAGGCAACGGCGGAGCTACTGCTCAAAAAAATAAAGGGAACACTTAGTCCCTTGAACCATGCATACACATATGAGGGGCGTTCAAGTCAAACTCAGAATAAGTGTTTCCTTGTTTTTTTGATCAGTTTGTATTGTGAGGAAAAAAAATGATTCCATAAATAAAGTGACTTTTCAGCAAACAAAAACACATGCAACAATTGGAACAAGAAATGAGACACAGAAGCAGAGAAATCTCAGAATAATAGTGCAGGTGCCACTTGCTGGGTGGATGAAGAGTTGTCCATGTGCAAGTTAAACATTGCTCCTCCTAAAGTTGTGGCTCCTGACACATCCAAATTTTGGAGATGTTGGTCTCATGGGCAGACTGAAACAGACCACATGGCAGTTGAACAGTTAAAGAGTTAACCACTGCAAAGAGGAAGTACTGTATAATGTTCAGCATGACACAGTTTTTCTTTTCTCAAAACTTTAGGCAGTAACCGAGTCTCAGACACCATTAGAGTTTTCCCAGGAACATAAAATACATTAACATGGTAAGATACATTTATTTTTCTAACATTTATGTTTTTAAGAGGATTGCATAATGGTAGGACACTGAAAAACTCTTTACTGGTATAGTTTTGTTGAAATGTTTTAAAAAAAAAAAAAAAAAACTGATGCTGTAATTTTTATTAACCCTTTCTGACTTCTACAGGACTACTCATCACTGCTGTGGCTGTTGCTGTTAAAATTAACTGCTATCATTTTTCAAGTCATACCAGGTATACAATATATACAGGTATTTATTTTAACAATAAACTCACTCACTCACTCACTCACTCACTCAATATCCATACCGCTTTATCCTGTATTCATGGGAACAATAAACTCATTTATCTTTATTAAAATACTGTTTCTTGTTGAATTCAGAAATTCTAATATTTAAGACTTATTATAAAACATCTTCCTTGTTTACACTTTCGGAGAAGTAAGTGCCAATTTCTCTGTAATGTAGTCAGAGTGATGTCTAAGGTTGGAAAGAAGAACTACACTACACTACTTCCACTGAACTGCTGACCTCAGAAATGAGTAATTTTTTATACTGATGAGACTTCATACCTGTGTACTATTCATTTCTCAGTACTATTCATCTGAAGCAAATAAATAGAAGCTTTATAAAACATGAAATTATGTGTGTATCAGAAAAAACAAAACACCAAGTAACTGAAGTAGATTTACTGTTTTTACTGTTTTTTTTTTTTTTTATTTGTTTTAGTAGCGTTAGTACCCATCGTTGATTTCACTAGATTTCATTAAATTCTATCCAGCCAGTGTTGAATGATGCTGGTCCAGTATTCGTAAGGTGGAAATATACATAAAAATGTTTGTCTATGTTCAGTAGTTAAATATAAAGGCATTTATGGTGTAGTGTAGTTGTGTAGTATAGTGTAAAAAAATGGCTAACTAAAACTGTAAAAAGTTAAAACAGTCAGATTAAAGAATTTGTACTTACCCTGATATTTAGGAATCTTGTTCTTGTTCCTGTTTGTTTGGTCGAGGGTTTTCTTATCTTCTTATGTTGGTTTAAAACCATTAGTGTGCAAATTGTCTTTTTCTGTTTTCTTTTCCCCGTTTGGTAGGTTTTTTTTTCTTTTTTACTCCTTTCTGTTTCTTTTTTGTTTGTGTTACTTTGAAGCTGGCCTTTTAAATGAATCTGCTGTTCAATAGACCAGTTTCCACAAGGGTCAGTTCTCAGGTCTACCCTCTTCAACATCTACACTACAGTTCGTGCTCCCATTGGGCCACATCATTGGCTAGCAGGGAGTTTTATTCCATTGCTATGCTGATGATACTCAGCTCTATGTGAGATTGAACCAGACCTTTCTGTCACTTCCATCATCAGTCCCATTACCCGTATATCCTTTTCTGGCCATACTATTACTCTTTTCAACTCTGTTAATAACCTGTGGGTCAAGTTTGACCACCACCTGTCATTTGAATCATATGTCCACCATCTCTTCAAAACTGCATTCTTTCATCTCAGGAACATAGTAAAACTCCGCCCTTCCCTCTTCCTCTGTGAGCCTTTGTCTCTTCCAGGCTGGATTACTGCAAAACTCCAATACATTCAAAACAGTGCTGCCAGGATCCTTATGAGGCAGCGGAAATATGAGCACATCACTCCAATCCTCCAGACACTTCACTGGCTTCCCATCCACCTTTCCCATCCAATACTTTTTTGTTCAGGAAAGCATTTTAATTGGGGGCACATTAATCTTTTTATTCTTGCTTTTAATTGCTTGTGTAGCTCGTTGAGATTTGTCTACAAATGTAAAGTGCTTTATAAATAAAATGCATTATTATTATTATTATTATTATTATTATTCAGCTATTTTCACATAATGTATTATAAATGTCTAAATTAAATGTCTTAAGTTATGGTCAGTATTATACTGTATGCATAACCTCTTACCTTGGAAGTCTCTTTCTTGTACATGCGCTCATTTACAGCTCATTCACAGCTTCTGGTTAGGAAAATATTTCAAAATTTTAAGAGGTGTGACATTGTCTATACACATTAGCATGGTCAGTAATAGGATATGTGTAGGTGTTCAAATCTTACAGCATTTCCTCTGATTATTACTATTGACTGATACTAGAGACTCTTTCCAAACATTATACAGTAAATTCACATATAAAAATAAAAACTCTGTCATACTGTATGTGTGTATTTCAGGGTCTCTGGCTCAGGGCTGGAGTGTGTCTCACACACCGAGCAGATTGTGTGCTCTTCACAACTCTTCTGTTGCATTACCCTGCAAATACACCTACCCCAGCAACCAAACAGTCACCAGTTCTGCATGGCACTATAAAAGGTCAAAAGGCATGGCTTTTGAAAGACAAATAGCATATTCTCTCTCCGATGGGTCAAACTGCTCTCTTACCCTGGACCGTGTGACTCAGGCTGATGCTGGCGTTTATCAGTTCAGCTTCAGAACCAGAGACTCCACCAAGGATCTGAAAAATGAAGATGGAGTCACGCTGGAGATAACAGGTGAGCTATGAAAATAAATTAGCATTTTAAAAGCATTTTTAAAAATATGGAACTGAAATATGGAGCTGCTCCGCCCACATGCCGCTCTTACCTTTGCAGCATTGGCCGCTCAAAATTAGGCTCTGAGCCTTAAATTGGACGTTTCACTTGCGCTTTTGGTACTCTGGACCTGGACCCTGAACTCGGCTTCCACGCTGCTTTTATAACGTAGCGGGAGTGCGAGATCCATCCATTCATAAATTGGTCTCCAGGTGCACACACCTGCAGAAGGGGATGCCTCATCAATAGGAAGCCTCCAGAGTGAGAGAGGAGCAAAAAAGTTTGGGCACATGCCCGTCACTAGTTTACTACATGACAATATGTTTTTCTCGCATATTTGATCAGTAGCTGATCTGTAGTAGTAGTTTGGGTCTACTGGCCCCGGGGCTAATAAAAGTGTGGAAATTGTAGGTCCTGTGTACCTTCACTATGTCCTCCTCCTTTCTAGGCCTGCTGTAAGTATGTGTGTATCTATGTGTGAGAGAGTGTGAGTTTTGTATTTTGGTCTGTCGTCCAGCACAAGGTTGCAAACATTGTCATAAAACATTGTTCCAAAATTCAAGCACTGACACCTGTCTGCTCTCACATTCCCGCAGACCCTCTGTCTTGTGGGAGAAAATCTTTATTTGCTCATATTCTATCCCATTTTATATATTGCATATTGCGGTCTGGACGCAATACAGAAATACAGTGGTTACTCAATCGAAATGTAGGTTCTACCGTCGCGGCTCTCGGCGGTACCGTTTGGCTTTGTGCGTTTGCTGGCTTTTACCGCTGAGGGCGCTATATAACTACAGACTGACGCCTCATGCCTTAGTTCATTCTCTGCTGGATTAATGAGACACGGAGTTTTAGAACTGCACGTAGTAGCGGATAAAATCAAGTAAAACATTGTAGTTAAAAAATTTATAATCACAGAACTAAAATGACAGTACAAATGTAGAATTCAAATTAAATTAAATCTTATTAGGATCAAATTTAAACAAAATAAATGTTAACACAGTGAGCCTTTGGATTTTATCACAAGTAATTAGAAAAGACGCGTGTAGGGTTTTGTGTCGTCTTATATCTTGTGTTCTTTAAATTTGTAGTAGATTTATTAACTGAAATAAATGACCATAAAATTATAACATTGTCAGGACTTTCTACTGCGTCAGCTGATGTTGGTCATTCAGCCCCGCTTGTGTTTTTGTGTTATTATAAGAATGAAATGCAGTAGGCTGTTATGATCTGTAACGGATTCGAACCATGTTGCACGGGCGGCAGCATAAAGCACGGACACGAGGCGAGGTCTTACAGGAAAAGGGTAATTTATTTAGGTAAAATGGGGAAGGAAAGTGTTGAAGGAGGAAGAATAGAAAGAATGGGATAAAGGTTGTGCATGTGCAGTTCCGGGGGCTGTGCCACACTGGCATGCGGGCACACAGCTGACGATAAGTGTTGGTGCGCGGAGTGGCAGAACTGAGCACGCGGAGGCAGCGCTTCTCCCGCTGTCGATGGCCGGCGCGAGTCCTCGCTGACGTAAAAGCTTAACACAAACGTCTTACCAGCCTTTTTCTCTTCGGCAGCGGGGCTGCGAGGGCGGGCACGGTGCGGGAGTGAAGATGCCGCGGAGATCAAAGGGCGGAATTCTAGTGTCCTTGTTTAAAGTCCCTGGGCCGCGTCACATCGCCCCACTGACATGCTTCTTTCACATTCTCCATTACATCACGAACTTCCCAGAGCTCGGACAAAACTCCGCGCCTTGCTTTTATAATGCGCAGCAAGCCCGAGATCATATTAACGTTAATTATCGCCAGCCGGCACGAATAGGCGGCTCCATCCCCTTTGCTGCCTATTCAGGGAGCCTACGGAGTGAGCGAGTAGCGATAGTACAGTATAGCTTTGCCAGTGTGGTTCGTTATCAAATCTGATCTAGAAAGATTCTTTGTTCAGAGGGCATTGCAACTGATTTTAAAAGAGGGAGATGCTTTTGATGATGACATTTCTGAAAATTTGAAAAGGTTGAGACTGAGCATCAGCTAGTTTCAAAACAAAGATGAGACACAGAACCAACCAAGTGAAGAAATATGGATGTCAAAAAATTGTCTTTTTTTTTCCCAAGAAATGAGCCACCCTGCATGGCTGCCAATGTGATAAGGATGCAACCAGGGCCAACACTGATGGCAGCGTTTTGTCCCATATTCCATCCAGAAAATTATTCCGGATTGCAATAATTTAGAAGGAAGGTGTGTTTTTGGAATGAGCAGAAAGGAGATGGACAATCCCATTCACATTGGGGTTCTTATCCTTGCTGGAGATTTCAGGTCCAATGGGGAATCTAAAGAATCTTGGTATGATTCAGAAACATACATGCAACATTTACATGCAACAATGTCTCTGGAAAACTTCCACATAATTTCTAGTATTATCCGATTTGATAACCAAAATGACAGACCAGCTTGATGGAAGAGAGACAAGCTAGCTGCCATCAGGATGGTTTGGGACAAGTGGGTGCACTGCCCACCCTATTTTACAACCTAGGGGTTATTATTCTAGGTTGCCAGCAGCAACAAAAAGAAGCGCTGTGAAGTGTGTGTGAAAAAACACAATATACATGCATCAAGTGCAAGAAGTACATATGCAACACATACACAATAAAACTCTTGTCTCTTGTGTGTTGTATAGGCTGGTTTGAAAAGGCATGGTTTAGCTTGTGCTGTGTAAAATGACCTGTACTGTTAAAATTTCAAATAAATCAAAAGTTAGGAAAAACCTTGCTTAATTTTTAAACCTGTTGATTTTTTTCCACTCAAATTGATAAATATTTTTTATTACATTTTATAAATAAGATAAAAATGAGTATGCTACAGTATTTCATTAAAACCCACAAAATGAATCGGGTCCGCCAGACCCAGAACACTGGGTGAGTAACAAAAATATGAACACCACATAAGGGTTAACATAAAACTGTAATTGTTGGGAAGTTTCTGTGGTATAAAATAAATAAAACACATCAGCATGTCTGTTTACCCCATCACACCACCCCATCACTCAATTGCACTGTAACAGTAACACACATGGTGTTGTATTACAAAGTTAAATTAACATCTTATACCATAAATAATAATGTTCAGCCAAACAAAACATTTAATTAATGACGTTTTCTCTTTAATTTAGATCTCCATGTGGACATGGAGCCACAGATGGACATGGTGTTGGAGGGAGACTGGGTGATGTTGATCTGTGGCTCCTGCATTCCTTCCCTCACTGTTCCCACCTACACCTGGTACAAAGACGGACATCAGTTCAAGCAAACGCGTGGAGATTATCATCTGGAACTAACAGACATTAAAGTGGAGGATGAAGGAAGCTATCAGTGCTCTATCACTGGCCATGAAGGCCGGCGCTCCTCAGCTGTGAATTTTACTGTTATATGTAAGGACACTTTGTTTAACATTTTAAAACTCAGAATTGTTTGTCTAACTCTACTGTGTAACCACTTTTATTTGACAATGACTCAAATGTTGTAATAAAATGCCTTTTTGGTTTATTTACTACCTACACATATGTAATCTTGGTGGTATTTGTTTTATGAATTCTCTTAGATCCTCCAAAGAATGTCTCAGTGTCCATCAGTCCCTCTGGTGAGATAGTGGAGGGCAGTTCGATGACTCTGACTTGCAGCAGTGATGCTAACCCACCTGTGGAGATCTACACCTGGTTTAAGAATATGACATCAGTAGAAAAAGGAAGGACCTACACCATCTCCAACATCAGCTCTGAGGACAGTGGAGAGTACAGGTGCAGGAGCAGTAATGAAGTCGGACATCAGGACTCCAGCAGTGTAACTCTGAATGTTCTGTGTAAGTTTAGATTAGTTTACTATGGTACATTTCAGAGCTTGTTCCCATTTTATAATCTTTAATGTTATACATGATCCTCCTGAAATATGATACACTGTACGTACATAGTCATTTAGGTAAGATAATTCTGAGCTGCCAACTTTTCAGTAAAGTTTGGAGTGAGATTCTGAAAATAAGGGCATCAGTTCTGCGCATGCACACACATGACACCCCCATACTGTATCTCTCATATTTTATTCCAGGCTCTCCTGTCATTTGGGCCATAGGTAGTCAGTCCCACCCCTGAGGACAGTAAATTATTCACACACAGGATGGAGAAAATGACAATATTTGCACTGAATTTAATCATGCACTAAACAATGTATCACTGTTAATATTCATAAGAACATGTACTGTAGGAGCTAAGATATCTGATTAGAACAAAATACAACCTACAAAGGCAATGTTTCACATAGTGTAATATTATGTGAAGTGCAACTGTCATCAGCCCCTAGATCACTTGATCAGGCATTGGTCCTGAGGGTGTGAGAGAAAGATAGTCAAAGATTTAAAGGGTGCTTTATTGCCATGCAACAGAAATAAAGAAAGTATATGCAAAAAATAAATAAATAAATAATAATAATAATAATAATAATAACAATAAGAATACTACTACTACTACTACTACTACTAATAATAATAATAATAATAATAATAATAATAATGATTATTATTATTATTATTATTAGTAGTAGTAGTAGTAGTAGTAGTAGTAGTAGTAGTAGTATCATACACTATATTGCCAAAAGTATTCACCTGCACAATTCATAATCCATAGGGTTTAATATAATATTAGTCCACCATTTGCAGCAGCTGCCTTTGTGGTGTAACGGACGTTAGCCAGTTACGACGATGCCTTCTAAGGCCTGTCATATGATAGAGCGTTCTTGGATATAGAATGTGCTACATTAATAATTAACATGCTATTATAATGTCACTGTAAATAATCTGATGCATTTTTCTCTTTGGATGATTCTATGTCACTGATTCTCTTTAATGCTCCAGCTCCTGGGTACTTTTGCTGAATTCTTTACATACATTTAAATGAGTATATATTGTATTAGATTTGTGATCTGTTTAACACTACTAAGATTCTTCCAGATATTATTCATTCTTTTGTGTTTGATTCTTATGCAACTTTAAATTAATTTCAACTGGATTACACCAATTTTAGTTCTCATTACTTGAAGAGAAAAAAAAAGTGTTGTGTCGATGCAATACTCATGCTGCAAGACTGTACATCTGTTTATTGAGGGGAAGTGATTTGAGTTTAGAATAAAAGCGAAATAAAGCTGGTTTATAGCTGACCTGTTTAAACGAGGCTGGTGCTTACTGATTGTGCATGTGTCTTCCACAGTCCATTCCGTTGCATGAGCCTCATTCTTAATGTAAGACAGCTCAACAAATCAATTAATATTCTGCTAATGTAATTCCTAGATCCTCCAAAGAAGGTCTCAGTGTCCATCAGTCCCTCTGGTGAGATAGTGGAGGACAGTTCAGTGACTCTGACCTGCAGCAGTGATGCTAACCCACCTGTGGAGATCTACACCTGGTTTAATGAATCCTCAGCTGTAGGATCCGGACAGAGTTACAGAGCTCTACAGAGTGGACAGTACTACTGCGAGGCTCAGAATAAACACGGCTCTGAGAGATCAGCTACAGTGTCTGTCACTTTACATGGTGAGACATTAGTTTATCAGAATTTTTCCCCTGATTCTATATACGACCAGGTTCATGAATTTTGGACCAAGAATATGTTTTTTTTTGGATTTCGGACCATTGGGTTTAAAACGAAATACTCAAAACATGAAGTCAAGACTATCAACTTTTATTTAAGGGGTTTAACAAAAGTATGGCATCAACCTTTTAGGAATGACAGCCATTTACTCTCTTTCTTATACAAACACATGCATGCATACACACACTTATATATAATCGAACAGATGGATGAAACTTATTTGGTGGTTTTCTGAGAGTTTCTTGAGTGTTTCATTTCAAATTGAATGTGGTGGTGAACAGAGGACAAATGGCAAAAAAAAAGTGTGTAATTGTCTGTGTGTGTACGTGTGTGTGTAGTATCTGGTCATCCTATAATTGTGTACGTGTCTCTTGGAGTTGGACTTTTTGGCCTTGCAGCTCTTCTCTCTGCACTATTCTGCCTGAGGTGAGACAATTTGTGCTGGACTTGTACATGCAGTTTTGCACTTGTTGTATTTATATTTAAAAAAATTAAAGTATTGATGATTAAAATGTATACACTTTGGCTAATTTGAAGCAGAAGCCGGAGACAGAGGAAACAGAAAGAAGAACATGACTCCCAGGTCAGTATGAGAGATGCTCACCATAGTGTTTATTCTGTAGAGTCAGGCATCTCCAATAAAAACTCTCTCTCTCTCTTACTCTTACACACACAAAAAAAAACAAACACACACAAGCTCCACCCTTCCTGTCTCCAAGCTCTCACTTTCTCCACCCTTCATATTTTCAGAACGCTGGGCCGAGTGCTAAAGACGACACATATGCAGCTCTCGACCGAGCAGGACAGACATCTAATGATGTGTATCACACACTTACAGTAAGTGTTTAAACAAACAAAAATAAATAAATAAATACATAAATTAATAAATAAATAAGCATTAGGTGTAACATATTTATTTATTTATTTATTTATCATTTTTTTATTATGTCAATAATGATAAAATATTTTTTGTAACTCCTTTAACCCATCCCAATCCCCACCTACGGGTTCACAAAACTCCGAAACAAAGAGACATTTTGAAATTAAGATTAGTTAAGATAATCAAGTTCAGCGACAATAAGGAATATTCTTCTATCCTATTTATCATGATTAGGCACTAGAGAATAATAAGGAATAATAAGGGATTGTGCAGCTTTCTCTACACAACAAGCAACTGTAGTTAATTCTGCTTTACACTTTATCAGAAGACACTCCTTATCCAGAATTAGCTGATAAAGCCGAGCTTCCCCCATATAATTAACTCTTTTTTATTCACCTGTAGATTTCCTTAATCTCGATAATAGATTAGCATCTTCCCTTTAGCAGATGCTGGTTTATTTTATTTAAAATTTAATTACAAATATATTTCATTTATCACACCACTCCATATGATATTATTTTAGCTGCAAGCTTTTGCCCACTCTTATTAAAAGTTATAAAAGTTATAATATTAAAAACAATGCTAAAGTCAACTCATTAAGGTTAATGACCAATTTCTGACCATGTGTCATGTTATATAGCTAGAATCCAAGCTTTGTGTTCGCTGTGCTTTTGCATGCTCAGGCTTTCAGCTACATAATTATAAATGTAATGCTTAGTAACGTTTGAGTATTTTTAACACCATCCTTTCTCTTACAGATTTTTCGTTCCACTCCTCCTGCTGACACACACACATCGTCTGACTATGAGGCTGTAGCAGAAAAATGTAACACTTTTCACTCAAACGCAGCAACAAATGAAAATGTTTATTCATAGATTATACTTATTTGTGAAGTTTATGAGGAGAATGTATGTGAATGTACCAGGGTTACACTGCACTGCGATAGGTCGTTCCCTAAATACACAGTATTTCCTAAAGCAATTTCTTTTTTTTTTCTTTTTTTTTTGCTACTGTATACCATCATAATAAATTTGAAATAAATTGAAGATGTGAATAAAGTTCAGCTATATTTTAACAGTTTAACAGAACTATTGCATAAACTGTTTATTACTTACAACCCCTCAGTCAAGTCAAACTGGAACTTATGATCAATGCAATTGCATGCAACTGATTGCATGATTCTGATGAAAGCATACAAGTGGTTGACAATTATAGTCATTTACAGACAGCCTCAAGCACAGTACAGTGATGAGACTATCAGCCCTAGTAAAACATTTTAATTATGCAATTGGTAAATGGAGTTTTTACTTTTACTCCGCACATTCTAAAGTCCCAGTTTGACTTGAATGTCCCTTGTATTTGCATACATTATAATTAAACACAACAGTGATCATATAGTACGTTATAGATAAGCAAAGACATAGATGATGGATATACTGAAACTTTCATTATTATCAATAAAGATCTCACATACAGACTGCAATTGGCTCCAAATTGGTTATTAATAATTATAACACATACAAAAGCACTACTACCACTACTACTACTATTAATAATAATAATAATAATAATAATAATAATAATAATAATTATTATTATTATTATTATTATTATTATTATTATTATTATAGCTAATTGCGCAAAGCAGTTTTACAACAATTAGATTTTTAGACTTGCAGGAAAAAATCTTAAAATCTGATGATCTTGAGAAGGTAATCCTGAACAGGGGAATGTTTTTTTAGTCTGGCTGGACCTACTGGAATTTTTCACCTAAGGACGTCCGTTAAGTTATTCCTGGTGCTGAGGCGTTTTACCAAATTGGCATTTACCCATATATTTCAATATTAAAACGCTTAATGGTTGCTTTAATTTAATCCCCCTTTTTGAAACATCCAATATTTTGCAGTTGTAAAGTTTACACTTTAGTATACAGATAGCAAATATAATATGCAACGCATATTATGCATGAAATATGCATGAAAAACTATTTTAAAAAATCATTATAATAAAAAATGGCTTATGGCTTCTATGCTTATGTGTGTCAATCCGAAGAGTATCTAGAAGTTCTTATGGGTGAATGGTGTTTAGTTCACATTTCCGTACATAGCACTGGTATCCTCAGCATTGTCGGGCCTACAGAAAGAGAATAAATGATCTCACTAACGTCCAGCAAAAGATAATTTCCAGCTTTGTTAGAGTGTGAAAAACAGATCGGCTCCTCTCACCTGCAGTCGGCACTGGTGAGCTGAACCTCCTCCTCAGAGGCAGAAGCTTCTACAGCAGGACTCTCAGCTTCCAGAGTGTTCCCGGAGTCTGCAGCTTCATTTTGATTGGCCGAGGCTGTATCAGGTGGAGGGTTGATTGCATTTGCTTCTGCTATAATATTATGTAAATCTTCCTAAGGTGGGAGAAATGACATCAGAGAGATGGAGGAGTGAATAAAGTGATCGCCTCAGTTCTCCTCAGCTAAATATCACAGGACCATAATAATCTGTTTTAATATGTCATGGTTTCTGTAATAATATTTCATTCACAGGGACTTGTACAGCACATGCATCACATCAACAGATCTTTTAAATGTGTATAGTCATTCGGAGATGGTTATGTGACATTTGTCTGCGCCTGCATCAATGTCAGTGCTTTATATGACGGGTGAATCTTCAGGTCAGAGGTGTTTCCATTTTGCATTTTCCGGGATGAATGGGTGGAAAAATATGCATTCATTCTTTTTTAAGAATCAAGCTGTACGAGGCCTGTGTGTCTTATTTGCTCTGACTCTGTTGCGGTTGTAAAAAAATGGAAACATTAAAGAAGTTAGACACTTTAAAGAAATTTCCCCCCAGCAGTCCGAGGTATGAGCAATCTACACGGCACCCCTATGACTTACTTACCACCCAACAATGAGCATACAATATAAATGTTTACTCAGAATACAGTGTATTTTAGGAAAACATAACAAGCCCTTTACAGACGGCAAAAAGTAAAGAAGTGCATTGTGTGTGAAACACTTTTACATGGAAAAGAAAAACATGAACTGAGAGTAACTATTACACAAACCCCCATTTTGACCACGACAGCTACAAGCAGAGCTGAAATGTTAGCAACAGATGTGTCCTGCTATTCAGACTGCACCTCGCATTACTTTAGCAGTTGATAATTCGGCTGATATTAATGACAATGCACAGCTTGTGGTGGAGTGCGTCAGATTTGACCATGCAGAGAATAAGGATTTCATTGAGGACATCTTACTGTAGGTGCCACAGCACTTACAACACACAGAGGAGAAGACATCTACTTGGCCATAAAAGAGATGTTAACACAAAGAAGGGTCAGCCTGAAACATGTTGTGTCCATCACATCTGATGGTGCACCCTCCATGATAGGAAAAGAAAAAGGACTTGGACGAAAGAGGATATTTTATCTTTAAGTTCAACTTAACAGGCAATTTTATTTAATTTTTATTTGACGGTATTTCCTTTTGTATGGACTAAAAGGAAGAGTTCTAATTCAGAGATAAAGGAGTTTAAACTCTGCCCCTTTTTGCCTATTTGTGTTTCTGAATATTTGTTCTTTTACTAATGCAACTTCAAGAGAGCAGTGTTAAACATTAGATACTAAGTAAAGGCACTAAGTGTAAATGAAAATAGAACACAATATAAGATTATGAGATTTAGCCAACCAGAAATTTAAAAAGGTAATTTTTTTATTTTTTTTTATTTTTTCTTGTATATTAAGAAGTATACGTACAAAATCACAGACGTCCAGTGGCATAAACACTATTTGCAACACACTTTTTCATAAGCACAATCCCAGCCTTCTTTTACTTCTAATGTTCAAGATCACCCTTGGTTAGATGAGACACAGCAGGTGCGAGCATGATAGCAGACAAACAGGTATTTGAGGAGTTTTATTGAATACAGAAGAATTAAATGTGCAGGTGCTGAAGGAGCAGAGCATACAATCTGTGTGTTTTAGTCAGTGTGTAACAGGATGAATGAGGGAATCCATTACGACGTGGGGGGGAAGTGTGGGGCGATGACATAAAGGGAATTGTATTGCATGAGAGAGTTTTGTGCATGCGGAGGAAACAGTCTGTCTGATGTCGGTCTAATCCGCGAACAGAGAATCATAACCAGAGACCTCAAGTTTAACTTCCTCAGGGAGTAAAAAAATCAGCGCGCAGTGTGTGAGCGATCTCCCCTGGTGTTTGTGAATGTGAATGTGCTCTCTCTCTGTCGTGTGCACATACATAACGGTAGACTGAAACAGAGAGGAAAATATGGATCTTTAACCTCTCTAATAAAACTTTCTTTTGCTTTACATGCACGCACACGTGTGTTATAATAAACAGTACATGCACACTGTACACACATGCATACAAACACAAAATTATATATGTTTAACACACACACACGTGGTCACAGTGTTATAGTAAACAGTACATGCATGCACGGTCGTTGATTATACCAGTGAGAGACGAGCACTAAGACCCAGCAGGGAGACGATTACCCACAATTCCGCAGCACAAGAGAAAGAAAAACCATTGGCTCAGTTGTGATCACATGACGCTCAGCTTCAAAACAAGAAGTGCATCATGATACTTGGCTTATTCAGTTTTTAAGTCAAAATTTATTAAAAATCTTTGCTTCTCAAACCGCATTACTCACAATCCAAGGTTCCTCTGACCACTGATTCAGGTTAGTTATTTTTCTTTTTGTGTGTTTATAAAGCCGCAAGATAATTACTTAACCAGGTACAGGTGTGCGGTGAAGGATAGCTTAGCACACTGAGAGAAAGGACCTGGAAGTGCTCTGTTGATCTGCTTGGTTTGTAAGAGATGTGGTAATTTGTCAAGAGACATTACCACAAAACTAGAAACCATTAGGTTTACTGTTGCCATTTGTCTTCTTATTATTTCTGATGCTTAAAATACGAAACAAAATGAACAGGAAGGATGCTATATTTACATTTTATAACATATTTACATAAAAAAAAAATATTTGACATTTGACCTTGCTGTGATCTTGACCCTATTTGGATCACTTAGTTACAATGAAAATAGATGTAAGTAAGTAATTATGGAGCAGAAGCACCAAAACTGTAATCAAAATTAAATTACTGGTCTAAGTACCGCCTATTCCAGAAATAAACCACTCGTTGTTACAGGAAATTAATAACCACTGTGGCGGAAACAGTAACTCATCACCTTGTTGTTGATTGTTTTGCTATAATAGAAACACAACTAAGTGTTTAATGACAGAACAAATACACATCTGAAGACTAATCTCTACATTATGTACCTGTTGATCTCGTGTTGTACCAGTTCTTTTCCTTGAAAAGAAAATGACATTTCAGTATTAATACTAAATAAACTATAATAAATATATTAATCCTCTAACAGTAAGCACTAAACATACACCATATGGCTATAAGTATGTGCACCCCTGATAATCACACTTATATGTGTATTTAAAGTATATGTGTACTTTCAGCTGCATAACACACATGATGTTATATAATTTCTATTCATTATCACCCAGATGAGAATGGGTTCCCTGTTGAGTCTGGTTCCTCTCAAGGTTTCTTCCTATTGCCATCTCAGGGAGTTTTTCCTTGCCACTGTCGCTGTCACCCTTGGCTTGCTCATCAGGGACATTTCATTCATCATTCATTCATCTCATTATTATCTAGACACATTTTTCTCACACATACACACTTCCAAAAATTTTATTAAAAAAAAAATTCCTTTTATTTTTGTGAAGCTGCTTTGAGACAATGACCATTGTGAAAAGCGCTATATAAATAAAATTGAATTGAATTGAATGTCATTCTTCCCCAAACTCTAACCAAATTGTCAGAAGCTCACAGTTCTATACAATGACTCTGTAGGTTTATAATTTCCCTTTCACTGGAGCGAAGAGCCCCAAACCTGTTCCATCATGACAACACCACACATGACATTTAAAAAGCAAGGTCTATGAGGACATGGATGTATTAATTAATTATTATCATAGCCTCACTCCAATTAAATATTTTCTTACCTTATAAAAAAGAAGGTGATGATGAGAAAAATACACACAAACACAAAGACTCCAACAGTTGTGTACACAATTAAACTCCAAAACCCTGTGTGGACAATGATTTGACAATCATGATTTGAAATGTTTATCAGTGTGATTTTGATTTATAGATTTACATCACCAGCCTCACCATTTACAGTGACGGACACTGCAGCTGATCTCTCAGAGCCGTGTTTATTCTGAGCCTCGCAGTAGTACTGTCCACTCTGTAGAGCTCTGTAACTCTGTCCAGATCCTACAGCTGAGGATTCATTCACCTTAAACCAGGTGTAGATCTCCACAGGTGGGTTAGCATCACTGCTGCAGGTCAGAGTCACTGAACTGCCTCTTATATGTTTCAATATTATCACCACTAAACTCTCACTAGAGGTACTGATGGACACTGAGACCTTTTTTGGAGGATCTAAAATAGGAAAGAAGATAACCCTTTTATGATAAAGTAAATCTATGATAGATGAATCTGTTTTTGACTGTGAG
Organism: Clarias gariepinus; assembly: GCF_024256425.1. NCBI lineage: Eukaryota > Metazoa > Chordata > Actinopteri > Siluriformes > Clariidae > Clarias > Clarias gariepinus. Next base: position 4,640,680 of record NC_071117.1, read on the forward strand.
AACATCTTCAGCTTTGACTTACAGAGAACATTCAGAATTACACTACTGGAGATTAGATGTCCGACTTCATTACTGCCCTTGCACTTGTACTCTCCACTGTCCTCAGAGCTGATGTTAGAGATGGTGTAGGTCTCTTCCTCCCCTACTGATGTCTTCTCCTTAAACCAGGTGTAGTTCTCCACAGGTGGGTTAGCATCATTGCTGCAGGTCAGAGTTACTGAACTGCCCTCCACTATTTCACCAGAGGGACTGATGGACACTGAGACATTCTTTGGAGGATCTAAAATAGATATGTAAGTAACACTTTTATGAACAAGTGATGGTTTTATCAGTAATTGGCTGTGAGGAGATCTTCATCATTAACCTACACAGAACGTTCAGAATAACACTGCTGGACTCCTGATATCCCACTTTATTACTGCACTTGCACTTGTACTCTCCACTGTCCTCAGATCTGATATCGGAGATGATGTAAGTCTTTTCATTTCCTACTGATGTTCTCTCTTTAAACCAAGTGTAGATCTCCACAGGTGGGTTACCACCACTGCTGCAGGTCAGAGTCACTGAACTGCCCTCCATTATCTCACCAGAGGAGCTGATTGACACTGAGACATTTTTTGGAGGATCTAAAACCAAGAAAAAAAAAGAAACAAACAAAAAAAAAACAACAACAACAATGAATCAATCAATCAATATTAGGTGCAATTATTAAAATATGAAAAATGCATAGGAAAAGTATTCGCTAAATAGTCGCTAATTTTATCTTTTATTGGCTGTGAGGAGATCTAATTTTAACTTACACAGAACATTCAGAGTTACATTGCTGGACTCCTGATGTCCGACTTCATTACTGCACTTGCACTTGTACTCTCCACTGTCCTCAGAGCTGATGTTGGAGATGTTGTAGGTCTTTTCTTTTCCTACTGATGTCATATCCTTAAACCAGGTGTAGATCTCCACAGGTGGGTTAGCATCACTGCTGCAGGTCAGAGTCACTGAACTGCCCTCCACTATCTCACCAGAGGGACTGATGGACACTGAGACATTCTTTGGTGAATCTAAAACAATAAAAATTTAAAACAATACTTGTTAACACAATTATACAATAAACAAGGAAATGTACACAACACTGTACTTGAATGATTTTAGCCTTCCAAAAAGTAATAATTTAAGGTACATGCTATATATTAATGTCAAATTTACAGATGTTACTCATGCGTTTTTCTGGTTTTACCGCCACGCCTCACGGTGGCGACATTTGGGTTTGTGCATTTTCTGGCTTCTACCGCTGAGGGGCGCTATATAACTATAGACTGACGCCTCGGGCATCAGTTCATTCTCTGCAGGATTAATGAGCTGCACATAGTAGCGGATAAAATAAAGTGAAACACTGTAGTTAAACAAATTCATAATCACAGTATTAAAATTACAGTACTCTGGCTGTGTGTATCAGAAAACGTGGGTGAGTCACAGGTGTTGTCAGATTAATGGGCAAAAACTATATAATAAACCTATATAAGCTACATAGCCTTTATAAGACTTTACTTTTATTTAAGTGCATGCACAATGACGACAAAACGTTATGATGTTGCAAAATAATGAAAGCAAACAGGGATACAGAGCTATTCTGTATCGTTTTTTGTGAACTTGAGCGCGTCAGAAAATAACCCGAAACTCCTTGTATACTCGGCTCACATACGTGAAAAATATATACTTACAGAAAGCAAAACGTTTTCCTTTATATAAACTAAAGGAAAAAAAAAATCAGCTTATGTAATTCGTATGAAACGTGGATTACTACAGCGCATCCACTCACAGCCGAAACAAAAAGACATCAACTTATCAATAAATTATTAAAATGGCCAGTCAGTTTCCTTGCTGTTTTCCCCGACGCATTCATAATCATTAGTCTAGTTCTGCCGGTGCGGTTTCTTATCCCCACCCCCGTTAAAACGGCGTATTGAGACAAAGGCTCGCCTGTCAGAGGATTTTGCATTAAATGATTATTTGAAACTAAAGCGACTCGTGAAAATTCATGCCACGAGTCATTTAATTATACAAAGATCATTACGTTGTGCTCCGACCACTGAGTCCAAAATTGACATTTTTACCGTTAAAAATAAAAATGTTTTTACAAGCCCTTGAGCTGTTGTTTGTGCTATTTTATTTAATAATTACAATAGACAGATAATAAACAGAGAGTCTTTCTAAACAAAATGAATTGCAGCTGTTTTGCAAAATGTCCCTTTGCGCCACCTGGCGGTCATTTCACAAATTACCTTGAATTGCGACTGATTTATTTTGGCTGTTGTCGTTCGGCCGCAACAGAGTGCGCGGCAGTCATAAACATTCCGCTTGAGTAACCACTGTACAGTGACGTAAATTTAAAAGTACATAGTAGTGAGTTTTAATGTGGTTAAATAATTATAACAATAATTCAGTTGTGTTAATTATTATTATTATTATTATTATTATTAACAAGATCAACAGTAAAATTAATTGAATGTTACATTCTGACTTTCACTCATTTTGGCAAATCATGAGAGATTGTGTGTGGCTCTTATAGAATATGAAACTCTAATCTCTTTATACAGGTGTGATTCTAATAAATATTTTATATTGTGATAATTCTGGAACACCTTAGTGTTATCAGGTCAGTAAGTGTTTATCTCTTTCCCTTTTTTTTGGTCATGATGTCAAAGTGCAGTAATTATTTCTATTTTAATAATGGATAGTAATCTCTGAGGATACTGTTCCAATCAATCAGCAGGTCAGACATCTTTCTACTGCAACCAGCATTAAGGCTTTTTTAGCAGGTATCAGGATCAGACTATAAGGGTCAGCCTTCACTTCATATGTCAATCAGCCCTGGCTGGCCATGACCCTGTTGCCAATTTTTTTTCTTCCTTGTGCACTTTCTTGGGTTCTGACTCAGTCACCAAAAGTGCTCCTAGAAATAAATATTTCAGCACGTAACCTGCTAATATGATAAACAGTTTTTTGTCACACAAAGAATAAAGGCAGTTTAATGTTAAAGTAAGTTTCTTTTTTGTAACTTACATTAGGACTTTTCTGTGAATACAAAATGTTTTATGGTCTATTTAGTTATTAATTCATGAAAATATTCTCACATCTGACTCTGAGTGTGTGAGCAGGAGAGGGGAGATGTTCATATCCTCTTACAGCACAGCTATAACTGCCTGCATCCTCACTGCTGACCGACTGCAGGTGGACTTTATTGCTCTTGATGGTGTTTGTGGTTAAATCACGGCTGGTTTTGTACCAGATGAATGTTGGATCAGTCAGACTGCAGGTGGTTTTACAAATCAGAAGGGCTGATTGTCCCTCTGTCACTTCTGCAGGAGCGATAACCTGACGATCTTAAACACAGGGAGACAGAGTAAATTAGGTAAACGGTACTGAGGCCAGTAAAGCATGAACATTTACACTCTGCTTTCTTAACCCTGTAAAGCCCACTGTTGCAGAATTACAACATCACTTTTAACAATTCTAAAAAAAGGTCCAGCAAATGTTTTTTTTTTTTTTTTTTTTAAACCACATTTACATATTTAATAGGTCTTATTGTTTGTCCCTTTTAGTATGATAAGTAGAGAGCATAACAGGCCACAGTATTGTTTGAATGTAGTGGAATTTTGATTAGCATTTGCATTGAAATTGTAATACTTTGATGGATAATACTTAGATCTCCACCCTTGACACGTGGTCTACCACCCTGTCTATTCTTTGTTTATCTGCTACAATATAAGACCTATATGTGTTATTCACATATTTATTATATACATATTGTTCAGTTTATTTTTTCAAAGAACACGTTAGAGAGATAAAAATACTCTTCCTGATCCTCCTGTGTCTAATGATAGATTATGGCCTGAGTGATATATGTAAATATAATAAAATATGATTTTATTACTGCAGGTGGTGTTACACACTATAACTGTGTTGTTTTCCTCCACCACCTTTACCAGGAATTTCTACTCAGAGCTCTGAGAGATCAGGAGATTCAGAACAAGTTGTTAAAATCTATACATTTAATACAAATAAATAGTGATTTCAGCTTGTGATGCTCCTAGAACATTTGTAGAAACATAAATATAACAATGAAAGACATTAGACAAATTTAGATTTAGTGCTTTTTAAAGAATTTATTTATGCATCAAAATCACACAATACTTAACACTGCATTATTTAAGTGATTATGTACAGTAAACAGAAATGCTGTTATTCATAATAATTAATTTCCATAAATCATTGTGATCTACATTACCTGTGACAGTGAGTCTCACTCCTGGAGAAAAGAGGTATTTATCTTTACTTGTCTGTCCTATGACTCTAATGCAGTATTGATGTTCATCTGTTTTCTTCACGTCACTCAGTCTGAGGGTGAAGTGTTTCTGTTTATCTCCTAAATACTCCACTCTCCCTGAGTAACCTGATACAGTACTCAGATCAGCCGACTCTTTACCCTTAACTGGGTTTATTACCCAAAATGCCTTATTCACTGTAAAATCTGTTGGGTGTGTGTACGAGCCGTTCATAAACACTGTAGATCCTTTTAAGGCACAGAGATGTTCTGGTTTGTATGTCACACTCCATTTATTCCCAAGAGCTCCTGAAACATGATACATGAAAGAGGTTATTAGAGGTCACACTGATAATTCACATTTGTTTCTCTTAAATCCAGTTCCATTCAGATTTTAACCACAACATGTGGCATGGAGTTCAGGTTTGTGTGTAGTTGTTGTCTGTTTTAGAAACAGAACTCTGTCTTAGTTGAATGGGATTCAGCACAGGGATATGTTTTATTTACAACAAGCATCAATATGTGTGTAGTTGTAAAGATGTAAATGTAAGATTTACCTGAGATCATAAACAGAAAGACCAGATAAAGGGGAGAAAGCATAGTGATGGAAAGCACTGCTGGAGAATGTCTATAAAAATAAAATGAAAAAGTAGACAGTAGTCAGAATAAGAACAGAATACAATTTACTAATTTTGAAAAAAAAAAATGAAGGAATGCTAAAGGCATCCAAAAATGCATTAATCTCCTTTGAACAGTTAATAGTGAGATGTTTCTGCTACTTCTGCTCTGTAAAGACTTCATAACGCCTCAAATCTGAGGTGCTGTTAATTGGTCATTTTTCAGGCTGATAACTCTAAATGAACTTCTCGTCTGCGGCAGAGGTAGGTTTTGGTCTCGCCCTCCTGGGATTTCCTTTATGAGAGCCAGTTTCATTATGGTGCTGGACGGATTTTGCAAATGCACTTGACAATACTGTTCTTGCAAAAGCTATTACAGAAAGGCTGACCTCTGTGTCTTAAAATAACAACTAACTGTTGTTTTTCTTGTTGTTACGTAATTACCTAATTCCATATGTGTTATTTTATAGTTTTGTAATCCCCAGTATTGTTGTAGAATGTAGAAAATAAATTACTAAACAAAAACAAAAAGCAACATCATGCTTAAAGAAATTCTAAAAATTGAAAACTATTTACTTAGCTGTGTTTTTTATCTATCTATCTATCTATCTATCTATCTATCTATCTATCTATCTACCTATTATCTATCTATCTATTTCAATTCAATTCAATTCAATTCAATTCAATTTTATTTGTATAGCGCTTTTAGCAATTTTCATTGCCGCAAAGCAGCTTTACACAGTCAAAAGAATTATTTAAGTTTGTATGAAATGTGAATTTGTATGAATCAAAATGGTCAGTTTGTCCCTGGGGAGCAAGCCGAGGGCGACAGTGGCAAGGAAAAACTCCCTGAGATGGTAATAGGAAGAAACCTTGAGAGGAACCAGACTCAACAGGGAACCCATCCTCATTTGGGTGAAACAGAAAGCAGTAAATGATCTGCATTTATACAGTGTGTAGGGTGGGAGGCAGTTCAGCTATAATAGCTGATGTTAATTGATGTTAATATGGAGTCCAGGTAGTTATTGAAGACCCAGTTAGACTTGTAAGAAGTTTCAATCCTGAACTATCGAACTGTCAAGTCCCCAGAGAAACAGTTGCCAACACCAGTCAAGGCCAGAACCATTTTCTAGGTAGAAAGAATCATTCCCAGACACCAGACGCATCCCAGAGAGACACACGGGGCATCCATGTGACGAGATCTTCAGCCAGAAGCGGGGCACCAGGATGGGTCAGACAGGTCCGGAGGGCAGAGGGAGTCTGGATCACTGGCAGCTCAGGAACGACATGTGTAGCTCGACAGAGAGAGAGAGAAAGAGTGAAAGGGGGGGACAGGAGGAGAGAGGAAAAAGAAAGAGGGGGGGGAAGAGAAGAAGAGGAGAGATGGCAGTTAGGTATGGTCACAGTCACACAATGTATAATGTGAATGTATATTAACTGTAGAGTGCAAGCAGAGACTCCGGCAGGACTAACTATGACAGCATAACTAAAAGGGAGAGCCAGAAGGAAACACAAACATGAGGGGGAACTGAGATGTAAAGCAAACAATCACCTCACCGTCAACAAACCTGAGTGATCAATGAGAGTGAGGAAGACAGCATCCAAACATACCAGTTCACCTAATACTCTACGTCCATGAGTCCCCTAGATCTGCTCCTTTACCTAAGGCTAATATATTTATAAAAATGCTTGGCTAAATAAATAGGTTTTTAGCCTAGACTTAAACACTGAGACTGTGTCTGAGTCCCGAACACTATTTGGAAGACTATTCCATAATTTTGGGGCTTTGTAAGAAAAAGCTCTGGCCCCAGCTGTATTTTTTATAATACGCGCTACTGACAAGCAGCCTGCATCCTTTGATCGAAGTAGGCGTGGCGAATCGTAAGACACTAGCAGTTCGCTCAGGTACTGCGGCGCGAGACCATTGAATGCTTTATATGTCAAGAGTAGTATTTTAAAATCAATGCGAAATTTCACAGGGAGCCAATGCAGTGAAGATAAGATAGGGGTGATGTGCTCATATCTTCTGGTTCTAGTGAGGACACTCGCTGCTGCATTCTGGACTAGCTGAAGCTTATTTATGCATCTAGCTGAACAACCAGACAGTAAGGCATTACAATAGTCCAACCTAGAGGTGATAAAAGCATGAACTAGTTTTTCTGCATCCTTTAGCGACAATAAATTTCTTATCCTGGCAATATTTCTGAGGTGAAAGAATGCTATCCTGGTAATATTATCTACATGAGCTTCAAATGAAAGGCTGGAATCAATAATCACACCAAGGTCTTTCACTGTTGCATTTGATGGAACAGAAAGGCCATCTAAAGTTACGGTGTGATCTAAAATTTTACTCCTAGCTGTATGCGGTCCTATGACTAGAACTTCTGTCTTATCCGGATTTAGCAGAAGGAAGTTAATTAGCATCCAATTTCTTATGTCATGCACACATTGCTCAATTTTAGTAAGCTGTTTTTTCTCATCAGGTTTTGCTGAGACATATAACTGTGTATCGTCAGCATAACAATGAAAACTAATACCATGCTTACAGATTATGTTGCCCAGAGGAAGCATGTAAAGGGAAAAAAGCAGTGGACCTAAAACTGAACCCTGCGGAACGCCAAACTCCACTAGAGAACATGCAGAATAATCACCATTTAAGTCTGCATACTGATAACGATGGGTCAGATAGGATCTGAGCCAGGAGAGGGCTGTACCCTTAATTCCTAATACATCATCTGTGAAGAAGAATAGCGTGATCAACGGTGTCAAAAGCTGCACTGAGGTCGAGTAATACAAGCATAGTTACACAACCCTGATCAGAGGCCAATAGGATGTCATTTACTACTTTAATGAGTGCTGTCTCTGTACTGTGATGAGGCCTAAATCCTGACTGATACAGTTCCTGTATGCCATTTCTATGTAGATATGAGCATAGCTGCTCCGCTACTATCTTTTCCAGAATCTTAGAGATAAAGGGGAGGTTTGATATTGGCCTGTAACTGGACAGCTGACAAGGGTCAAGGTCAGGTTTTTTAATTATTGGTTTGATAACTGCTAATTTAAAAGATTTTGGAACATAACCAATGCTGAGTAAAGAATTAATTATTCTCAACAGGGGTTCTGTTATTGCTGGTACTATCTGTTTAAGAAAATGTGTCGGTACAGGATCTAATATACAGGTTGATGAATTTGCAGAAGAGATGAGTGAAATTAGTTCATTCTCTTCAAGGGGAGTAAAGTATTCTAGGTTCTGATCTGACATGGCTAGATTAACATCTGCATCAATTACATTGTTCGGTTTCAAAACCTCAATTTTATGCCTAATATTTACAATTTTATTATTAAAAAAGTTCATGAAGTCCTCACTATTGCATGATGTTGTTGTGGAGATTTCTGCAGTGGTCTTATTTCTGGTTAATTTGGCTACAGCATTAAATAAGAATCTAGGATTATTTTTGTTATTTTCTATAAGAGTGGAGAGATATGTTCTTCTAGCTACACTAAGAGCTTTTCTATAGTTCAGGATGCTCTCCTTCCATGCTATTTGAAATACTAGCAATTTAGTTTGACACCATTTACGTTCTAATTTCCGAGCAGTCTGTTTTAAAGTGCGCGTGTGATCATTATACCAGGGAGCAAGTTTCTTATCTCTAATAATTTTTCTTTTAACTGGAGCTACATTATCGCCTGATTGAGTTCTGTGGGGTCAGACGGTGATCTAATCGAAGTTGGGAACTCTGGGAGATTACTGATAAAACTCTGTTTGGTAGTTGATGTGAATGTACGTTTCATATGGTAGCGTGGCGCTGTGCGTACATTATTACTGTGACACACTTGAATTGAGACAAGATAGTGATCTGAGATAACTTCAGATAGTGGAATTGTGAATAAATTTCTTATACTTAATCCGAATAATATTATTAAATCTAAAGTGTGACCTGCTTTATGAGTGGGTCCTACTACACACTGATTTACTCCTACCGAGTCCAGTATGGACATAAATCTATCTTTTATACATTTCAATATTATCACCTCTAAACTCATTTAATCAAATACAGTTTGCAAAGTATGTTTGTCATTGAGTTTCAAAGGCAGAAAGAAAGTTTGTGTCTACTAATAATTGATGCCAAAGGGAGCATATCAACAACCAATCAAGTGCTTTCATGATCCACAGTGTCAAGTGCAGCAGTAGGATTAAAAAGCACCAGTAAAGCAGATTTTCTTTACCTTCAGTAGATAAAAGAATTTCATTAAAAACTTTCAGTGGTGCTGACTCAGTACCATGTCGCGATTTATTACCAGATTTTAAAAAAATTTAAAAGAGAATTCTCCTCTAAAAAAACATTGCAACTGATGAAAAAAAAACATGACTTTATAAAACTCTGAATAAATAGGAAAGAAATATGAGAAATAGGTGTGTGATTTGACATTTGACATTATACATGTATCTACATGTAATTTTTTTTAAAGAAATGGCATGACAACGTCATGCTTATAAACAGCTGGAACAAACCCTAAACTAAGACATGAAACCACTAGGCAAGTCCCCACTGTACTATTGGCCTCTTTAAGTAGCTTTGCAGGAATTACATTTAGAGGACAATCAACAGCTTTAAAGGGATCATACAGAAACAATTTTCATTAAATGTTAATATGATCTTTGGGGTCCTAATGAAAAGTTTGTAATATATTTAATTAAAAATTCTCAATGGTTGTGTAAAAAAAAACACTACTTTTAACTGGTAAAAACTAGCTCTGTTCTTAGCAACCTATTTCAGTGCATGTTCCTTTAAATGCTTATGATCTCTGCTGAGCCCGCCCCCCCAGTTCTGTGGGGCGTGTCTTCACAACACACGTGGGGTATAGCCGGGAGTGTAGTCCAGTGCGGGCAATGCTTTGTGGGTAATGCAGTCCAAACTGGAAAACGTTGGAATATAGAGCCTGAGCCTGTTTTCTTAAGTAGTTTTTGGTTTGATTTAAGTACGGAACCTACGCGGAAGATTGTAATATCGCCTGACAACGCAGAAATTAAAAGAATGGACATGCATCGACTCGATTTGTCTTTCTCATCACTGCATGGGCATGAATTAACGGGTTGTTACGCTGCCGCGAGCAACAACAACATAAACCGGAGAAGCTTACTGAGAGAGATACGAACGTGATGTGTTTACTGATGTGTTTACATGACTTCTTAATCTTCGACAGACATCGTTATAAACCATCTAACGTAACAAAGGTAAGCATAATAAAGTTTTCCGACTACGTACACAGTTTGCAACTAGACAATCACCTTAGTCCATTGTTTATTATAAACGGGCGATTAGGGATTATATAGAGACGGATGTACATAGAGAAGACTACATAACCATGTCCTATGAGAGTGTAAGTTAACTTACACTCCGCATTCATCGTGATTATTAGAAAAGGCGATCTGCAAAAATTCATAGAAAAAGAAATTACACTCACCGAGCCTGGTGAAGATGAAGCAGGAACACGAAGCGTTAGTACAGATCCATTTTTAGGAGCAGCTTCCTAGTAAAACCTGCTTTATATTGACCCGCGTTTATAAAGCAGTCTGGTGAAAAATGATTATCGCAAACATGAACGCATTTAGGTAAATCAGCGGGGACGTTAGCTTCAAAAACTAAATTCAGCCACTGCGTCCTCAGTGGCTCAGGTGTCGGTAGTGAATGACGACTGCTGTGTTCGCTATTACACCCAACAACTGTACACAACACTCGCTTAGGCGCCATTTTGCTCCAGCGGCGAAAAACAATGGCCGACAGCTTCTTCTCACTCGGGGCGGGTCTTTGCTAAAACACCAGTGTCAATCAACTATAGTAGGAGCGGCCTCTTGTGGTGTGGCGTCACATTGACAGGCAATTGCGATTGGGCTGATTTCAGAAGGGGCATGTTATTGTAATAAATGAAAAGAAAATCACTGGACGGCTCTTTATCATCGTAGAGTGGTTGTGTACACACTCTCCTAACACACAGTTCAGTCCAAACAGCTTAAAAAAGTGCATGTAGGCCTGTATGACCCCTTTAATATACTTCAGTTATTAAGGAAAGACAAATGGGTTTAAACTCATTAAATATAACAGAGCATGTTGATGAAACATGTAATTCAGTAGTGCAAATATTTGGACTATTAAATTAATTATTTGTAATTTAATAAATTATTTGCAAATTAAAACAGAGTTTATGATTTTAAATAACACTCCAGGACAATGAAAGACATCTTTGATCACTTTAGATACATATCACATGATGGGTCACATGTCACATGTTGCTGATATCAAGGCGTCATCATATAACCCTGCGCTTCCACCTCAACTATATTTAAACAAATAAATAAGTAGATGGCAGTAAAACACAGGATAAATACAGCTTACTCCATGAAAAGGTTAACTCATATCGAGATTGCTAAGAAAAAGGAAGAGAGCATCGTTGAGGCTCCCCCCCAACCCCCCCCCGGCCACCCGACAGAACCTGCAGTCTAATGTTTTTTGTTTTTTTTTTGCTAAAAAAATTTCCGTGGAACGAGAGACAATGTTTATCCTTGAGTGTAGCCTTTGAAAGGGAACTGGCATTCTTTAGCATATCGTAAGAGAGAAAGTTTAGTGTAAACAAGGCTTAAGATACTCAACCTTACAGAATGTGATTTCTTTGCATGAATAAGTTAGACAGTGAGTTCTGCTGTACAGAGAGACACACAGACATGTACAGTACATAGGCTTCAACCTGAAATAATAATGATAATAATAATAATAATATCACTGATTACATTATAGATCAGCAGATTGTTTTTAGATTAACTTTTAACTCATTAACGATGCATACTTACGCTAGTTAATTAGAAACTTTAAACTGTTCAGAGAGTAGACTCTGCACTTAAAATGACTTTTAAATATTACAGCCACCCCTCTTCCTCAAACAGAAACTCACAAGGAACAGAGAAAAGAAACATCAGGGGAAAGAATTTCAGAAAAAAAAAATTATTTTGACTTTTTGCCAGGTCACCATTAACAAGAAAAAATCTAAACGGTGATGAATGAATGAACAGAATGAATGATTTATTCATAAGGGTTCGTGAGTTGATGGCACATCTGTATTTAATGGTACATTTTAGACTGCACGGGTAAACAAGTATAGTGGTGGAGATTTCCCTGCTTGCAGCTCTGCCTCATGAACCACTCAGGTCGGAGACATGGTGACACAAAGTCAAAAGGTTATGGTGAAAAATAACTGCAGAGAAGGCAGGCAGCAAATAAACGAAACGTCACACAGATATAGAAGTCAGATAGACATTAAATCTCACCCACCAACCTGCTCTCTCACCGCGACACTAGGCTGAACAGCTGAGAGGAAAAGTGGTGGAACTCCGATTATAATTCATTAATCTGTTTTTTATTATTATTATTATTATTATTATTATTTTCAAAGACGTGTTTAAGAGAGTTATGCGATCATACATATTGTGCTCATACAGAACTGTCACATTTGCAGGACCAAAAGTAAAAACAATAAAAACAACAAAATGCACAAACAAGATAAACAGACAACAAGCCACAAACATCTCATATATCTCCATTATTCCCAGCAAATATAGACAATCAGGAAAAGTTAACAAAACTTACAAAGTTCCCAATTTTGGAACACAAATTACAACCGGACTAAAGAAAAAAAAAAAAACTCTGCTTTCTATATTCACAAAAAGTACACATTATGAGGAAATTTAGTAAAATGATGTAGACAAAATATTGTTCTCTTACTGTGCCTTCTTGACCTTCATGTGCAGTAACCAAACTATAACTAAAGTAGAGCGTGAGAGAGTCTGTGGTTAACAAGAGTTACAGTAAACACACCCTTCGGTTTCCTGTTTTATTGCTCAAATAGTCCTGAAATCTGAAATAATGAGCATATCACATTTTAATGCATGAAATAATAATAATAATAATAATAATAATAATAATAATAATAATAAATGCAATAAAATATGTTGTGTAGTTGTGTGTTACCTTTATTTTATAAAAAAGAACCAATAATAATAATAATAAGAAAAAGAAGAAGTAGAAGGTCTAGAAAAAAATCTTTACTACTATATCCAAACCCATGTTAATGCATGTCTGTCTCTGCTTTAGAGTGAATCTGTACATGCATTGTGTTGGGGAGGTTTTAACACCAGTGTGTGAACAAATAACCCCACAGCCTTCACAACGGAGAAAGTGAAACAACAGACCATGGGAACCATACAGTACATGTTTGAAACTGTCACATTTAAAAGAAAGAATTTATACTGTACATGTTAAAAGTGTATACAATGTAAAAAGTAATTGCTGAATCTACATAAGAAAAGCTTGTGTATTTTACTGATTTAAAAAACGTATTTAACTTGATTAGACTTTGTTAGCACTGTCGCCTTGCACCTCCAGGTTCCATGTTCGATTCCAATGTCTGTGTGCATGGAGTTGCATGTTCTCCCCGTGCTTGGTGGGTTTTTTCCGGGTACTCCAGTTTCCTCCCACAGTCCAAAGATTTGCAGGTTAGACTAATTGGTGTTCCCAAATTGCCTGTAGTGTGTAAATGAGCGTGTGAGTGTGTGTATGTGCCCTGTGATGAATGGCACCCTCTGCAGGGTGTACCCCGCCTCGTGCCCTAAGCCTCCTGGGATAGCGCTATAGAAGATGAGTAAGTGTTTGAGAAAGTGATTAGACTGTGTAGTGTGAAATTTTAGGTGAATGCAGTGGTTAAACTGAACAAATTTAGTGCATACTGTAGTACTTCAGAGTGTTCAGTGTGTTTTACTAAAGGCATCTTAACATTGGTGGAAAAGTAAATAAAAAGAATTAGAGTGTTAAGTTGAAAGTTAAGTTAAATTGATGAAGTTTTTAAATGTACATTTATATCATTCAAGTCTTCATTTGCATAGAGACCCAAACGTTTATGTTCCTTTACCATTGCACATGTGTATTTATTTAGTTATAAGATTTAAACTTATTGCCAAGACAATCAGCTGCTGCTTCTTCACAATCGACTATACACTCTAAAAAATGTACAGATAATTTCACAGAAAACTCAAATGTTTTACAGTAGTTTTCCCTTTTTAATTGTATACAAATTTCTGTAAAATTAGACATTGTGTAAATTAATGTTAATTATTATTTTAAGTATTATTTTAATCCTGAAAAATGACATTTGTTTTACATTTTAACAAAAATATACTGTATTGATTATACTGTATTGTTTCTGCTTTCTTAATTTACATACAATATTATGTAAAATAACAATAATTAATTGTGATTAAATGTGTAAATTATTAGATAAATGTTAATGTCCCTATTAAAAATTTAACATTTCTTTTTGTAAATTGTGTAGTAAATCATATTAGTTTTATATTACTTTAACAATTTTAGCAGTTTTTTTTATGACAGATTATTCACAGTTAAGGCTGCAGAAGCTCCTCACTTATATGTAGGTTATAGTATCTGCTTCATGCTTTATAGGAAACTGATACTCAGTGCAGCACCCATGCACACACTGTAAACACCAAAAAAATATATATTTTTTTGTTTTAATGACATTTGTTATAAACCCTCAATGATGTTCGCAAATAGATAAAATGAAAGAAATATATGAAATCTGATCAGTTTCATAATTCACATATAAACTGTATGTAACACAATTTGGAAATGTATTTTATGACTCACTTTAATGTACAATTCACATGTAAATGATTAAAATTATATTTTGTGATTACTGTACATTCATTTTTTTCAAATACAAATTTCATTTGTCACATACACATTCATGCACAGTATGATATGAAGTGAAATGCTTATACTGCTAATGACCTAAAATTTCAAAAGAAAGTTTCAGTATGAAATAAGAGATTTTTTGTTATTAAAATATAAAGGAATATGGTAATACACTTTAGATGTAAAGATTTTTAAATTTACATTATGTGCAAATAATAAAATAATGAAGATAAAAAGTAGAATAAAATTAGACATAAAAATATAATAAAAGAGAAAAAAAATAAGTTGAATGTTGAATGAATTTACATTTACAGACTGATAAACCTGCATTTACAAACAGCCCACGTTTTCTGATCATCTCTCCATCTGTGTGTGGATTTTTCAGACTTCCCTGGCATGGTTCCATTTGCAGATGCCTATTATTAAAAGGGCATTACCTGAACCCTATTAGATGTCACCTACAATTTTAGTCAATCACATGAATGGAAATCCGATGATCTGAGGAGAATAACGTTAAAGAGTTCAAAACTGCGATTCGATTGGCCTGAAATACCCTTTGAAGTACACTGAATAGAGTGCTCAACCATGTTAGGTGTGATTCCAAACTGGGAGCAAAGGAAACTCTGAAGGTTGTCGGGAACAAGTAAACAACGGGTCATCAACTCACTGGAAGTTGGAATAAAAAAAACTCTCATCAGTCAGTGCGTCTTGCTAGAGTGCGAAAAATATTCAATATCCAATTTAATATCATATTATTTATTCCTGAATTACAGACATTACAAAAGTATACAATTTATAATGCTATCAGTTGTTGTTTTAGTCTATATTTATTTTCAGTAGTGTGAAATTTATACAGTAGCAGCAACAGATATCCGATACCATTGGGTCAGGTGTGATGACGTGAGGCTCAGCAGACAAAGCGCATGCACTACTCATATTTTAAGACTTTTTGTTTATCAAGATAAAATTTATTTAAAAATGTAATTAAAAGAATGCTCCTCTTGCTAAATACTTGCAATCCAAATATCCATGTATTAGTATTATTAGTATTTCTACTTTATATTACATTCATTAGATGGTAAGGGTGGAAACAGCTTGAAACAATCAGGAAATCCTTCACATACCAGACCACATTCATTTGGTTTGGGGTTTTTGGTCTACCGTCAGTGAAGGCCCTCGGAATGAGACACACCCACAAATTGTTATGAATGACGAGCATGCAGATTCATCAGTCTGTAAATAACTGTAATCACAAAATACATCTGTATGTAGAGAACTGCATTAATTTCTGAAATACATTTCTTTTTTTCGGCATGTAAGAATGTGCAGGAAAAGAGTGGCTAAAGAGACCGGCAGAAAAAGACAACATTAACACAACATTCAGTTTGCACGAACTTAGCACAGAAAACGTAACTATCTGCAGTACTAAAATGGATTTATTTGTTCTGCTTCTTGTGTATACGGGGTCGAGGAGGACCTGGAGCCGAGACTTAGGGCACGAGGCAGGTACACCCTGGACAGGGTGCCAATCCATCACAGTGATGTGCACACAATAATTCACACACACACATGCAAACACACACACCATTTTTATTCACCTGAATATTTCCTTAATCTCTTAGATTAGGATCTTCTCTTTGGCAGGTGCTGGTTTATTGTGTTTGGTAATTAATTACAATTATATTTTATTTATCACACCACTCCATATGATATCATTTTAGCAGCTAGCTTTTGCACACTCTCATTAAAAGTTATGTTTCATGTTACAGCAGCTAGAATCCAGGCTTAATGTCCATTGTGTATTTGCATAATCAGACATTCAGCCTTTTCATACCAGGCCCTCACACACCTCTTTTGACTATGAGGCTGTAGCAGTGAAATGTAACACTTTACACTCAAATGCAGCAAAAAATAAAAATGTTTATTCATAGATTACACTAATTTTAAAACTCATGAGGAGGTGTGAAAGTAGCGGGTTACACTATACTGTGTTAGATCTCTTAAAATGTGCATGAAGTTTAGTTATATTTTACATGTTTAACAAGTCTATTGCATTAATTGTATCTTAGTTACATTCAAGTCAAACTGGGAATTATGATTAATGCATGAAAGTGATTGCATGATTCTGATGAAAGCATAAACGTTATTTTTTATTTACAATCATTTACAGAAGATTTCAAGCACAGTGCAGTGATGAGACTATCAGCCCTGGTAAAATATTTAAACGGTCCAATTAATAAAATAAGTTTTCACTCTTAGAACTGTGATCTTTTATTCTGCACAAATAAAAATAAAAAGTCCCAGTTTGACTTGAACACCCCTTGAGTTTACATACATTATAATTGAACATAACATTTATCATATAGTATGTTATAGATAATGAATATACTGTACCTTTCATTATTATCAATTAAATATAACACACACACACACACACACACACACACACACACCTCTTATAATTATTTAAATTCAATTAAGCTGGATTTCAAGTTACAGCTGGTAATCTGCTCTTTTCCTCATTTTACATCAGTAATATTAACACTAATCCTAAATTCGAGACATGTTGCAAATCATAATCTCCTCCCAATAAACTATGCACATCACCTAAATCACCAAATGATCAACTCATCAAAATGAATTAGTCCAATTTATTCCTTGTTTATGGAGTAACGTCACACCAGCTTGGCTGCTCATGTACAGTGTAACAGTGTGGAGTATCTCTACTCTATTTTAAAGTAATGTTAAATTAAAGTAAATTAAATTATTATAATTTTTTTTTTGTTATGCCACTTAGTATTCTTCAGTTTCATTGCTTTGATGTAGTTTTGGTCCAAAATGTTGCATTAAAGTTGCAGTGAAGTTCAACAGAACCAATTGTGCTGTACAGTAGCGGTTTATGAGCTTTATGTGCGCTGACAGACCAAACAGAAGATACACGTTTGTGGTGGTGACTGTGTTTTTTAAGTCCAGGAAACATCCAGGAAACACCAATGTTCTTCAAATTTATTATTATTAATAACAACAAGTAGAATTACTACTACTACTACCACTACTACTACTACTACTAATAATAATAATAATAATAATTATTATTATTATTATAACTAATTGCAAAAAACAATAGAAATTTTCAAAATCTGATGATCTTGAGAAGGTCATCCTGAAACGATGAATGTAAGAACGCTTTTGTAGTCTCACTGGGCCTACTGGGAATTTGACCAAGGGAAGTCAATCAATGGGTCAATGTTTTTTTTTTTTTTACATTTCCGTAGATGGCACTGATATCCTCCGGATTGTCAGGCCTACAGAAAGAGAATAAATAATCTCACCAACATCCAACAGAAGATAATTTTCAGCTCTGTTA
This sequence comes from Clarias gariepinus, assembly GCF_024256425.1. Taxonomy (NCBI): domain Eukaryota; kingdom Metazoa; phylum Chordata; class Actinopteri; order Siluriformes; family Clariidae; genus Clarias; species Clarias gariepinus. The sequence continues at coordinate 4,658,743 of NC_071117.1, forward strand.
TAGTATAAGAAACAGATCGTCTCCTCTCACCTGTAGTCAGCACTGGCACGTGTGAATCTGACCCTAGTGTTCTGAGCCTCCTTAGCCGTCTTCCCGGAGTCTGCAGCTCTCTGACGGTTAACACTGGCATACAGACCTTCATCCTGATTGGACGAGGCTGTATCAGGTGGAGGCTTGACTGCATTTGTTTCTGCTATATTTATATATAAATCCTCCTAAGGTGAGAGAGATGACATCAGCGAGATGGAGGAGTGAAAACAGTGAACATCAACATCAGAGTTTTGGATTGTGATTGGTCATAATGTGTTTATTAATTATTTCTAACAAGAGTTCTGACTGTAGTGCAGCTGAAAAACACAGGTTTACAATAATCTGTTTTAATATGTCATGGTTTCTGTAATTATACTTCATTCACAGAGACTTGTACAGCACATGCTTTGCATAAACAGATTTTTTAAATGTGTGGATGTGATGATTTTGAGAGGATTTCATTTGTCTGTGTCTGTAATTATGTCACTGCTTTATGGGATAGGTGCACATTAATTCTAATGTTTAAGATCACCCTTAGATTAGTGTCATGGGTGAGACAGAACTGAACCCAATAGCAGACAAATGGGTATTTGAGGGGTTTTATTAACTACAAAAGGATTAAATGTTCAGGTGAGCCGAGAATCTGTGTTTGAGTCAGTGTGTGACGGAATGAATGGGGGAATCCCCTATAACACTGAGAGGAGACCGGGCGATGATGTAAAGGGAATTGTATTGCATAGGAGAGTTCTGTGTGCGAGAATTAAACAGTATCATGAAAGAGTATCATAACTATAGAATAAAATCACTGTCAAAAATAATTGTGCGTAATTGGTGTTTTGTCCAAGTTTGATTCCCAAATTCATGGAAAGTCCCCTTCCATAATAACACTGGGTAATTCTCTTTAAGAGTTTTCTCTCTATTCTTTCTTTCTTTTTTCCTTCTCTAAAATACTTTTTACAGTGTCCTCAATCTTTACAAATTTCCTTAGTAGAATCATTATCTCTTCTCATTCTTGTTTCTTTTCTCATCACTTCATTAATACTGTACAGGTCCTTCTAAAAAAAATAGCATATTGTGATGAAGTTCATTATTTTCTGTAATGTACTGATAAACATTAGACTTTTATATATTTTAGATTCATTACACACAACTGAAGTAGTTCAAGCCTTTTAATTATTTTAATATTGATGATTTTGGCATACAGCTCATGAAAACCCAAAATTCCTATCTCAAAAAATTAGCATATCATAAAAAGGTTCTCAAAACGAGCTATTAACCTAATCATCTGAATTAACTAATTACCTCTAAACACCTGCAAAAGATTTGTGAGGCTTTTAAAAACTCCCAGCCTGGTTCATTACTCAAAACCGCAATCATGGGTTAGACTGCCGACCTGACTGCTGTCCAGAAGGCCATCATTGACGCCCTCAAGCAAGAGGGTAAGACACAGAAAGAAATTTCTGAACGAATAGGCTGTTCCCAGAGTGCTGTATCAAGGCACCTCAGTGGGAAGTCTGTGGGAAGGAAAAAGTGCTGCAGAAAACGCTGCACAACGAGAAGAGGTGACCTGACCCTGAGAAAGATTGTGGAGAAGGATCGATTCCAGACCTTGGGGGACCTGCGGAAGTAGTGGACTGAGTCTGGAGTAGAAACATCCAGAGCCACCATGTACAGGCCTGTGCAGGAAATGGGCTACAGGTGCTGCATTCCCCAGGTCAAGCCACTTTTGACCAGAAACAGCGGCAGAAGCTCCTGACCTGGGCTACAGTGAAGCAGCACTGGACTTTTGCTCAGTGGTCCAAAGTACTTTTTTCGGATGAAAGTGAATTTTGCATGTCATTCGGAAATCAAGGTGCCAGAGTCTGGAGGAAGACTGGGGAGAGGGAAATGCCAAAATGCCTGAAGTCCAGTGTCAGGTACCCACAGTCAGTGATGGTCTGGGGTGCCATGTCAGCTGCTGGTGTTGGTCCACTGTGTTTTATCAAGGGCAGGGTCAATGCAGCTAGCTATCAGGAGATTTTGGAGCACTTCATGCTTCCATCTGCTGAAAAGCTTTATGGAGATGAAGATTTCATTTTTCAGCACGACCTGGCACCCGCTCATAGTGCCAAAACCACTGGTAAATGGTTTACTGACCATGGTATTACTCTGCTCAATTGGCCTGCCAACTCTCCTGACCTGAACCCCATAGAGAATCTGTGGGATATTGTAAAGAGAAAGTTGAGAGACACAAGACCCAACACTCTGGATGCGCTTAAGGCCACTATCGAAGCATCCTGGGCCTCCATAACACCTCAGCAGTGCCACAGGCTGATTGCCTCCATGCCACGTCGCATTGAAGCAGTCATTTCTGCAAAAGGATTCCCGACCAAGTATTGAGTGCATAACTTAACATAATGATTTGAAGGTTGACTTTTTTTGTATTAAAAACACTTTTCTTTTATTGGTCGGATGAAATATGCTAATTTTTTGAAATAGGAATTTTGGGTTTTTATGAGCTGTATGCCAAAATCATCAATATTAAAACAATTAAAAGGCTTGACCTACTTTAGTTGTGTGTAATGAATCTGAAATATATGAAAGTCTAATGTTTATTAGTACATTACAGAAAATAATGAACTTTATCACAATATGCTAATTTTTTGAGAAGGACCTGTACATGTTCTATTGTCACTTTTTCATGACACTGCTCACACAGACCATTTGGTGTTTTCCTATAACATGGAGTATGTTGTTACGTTTACTGTGACCTATTCACATCCTGCTAATTATCACTTGCTTGTTCTGTTTTTGTTCCCCTTCTCCTCACCAAGTCTACACTATTTTGAGTTGAATATAGATGCCTCCCTTTAACTGCATTGTCTCACTGCTGTTGCCATTGATGTTTTGTGCTTTTCCAACCTCTGAGTTTGATCATTTAATGTTCATGCCGCACTGACTGATTCCCGGTGTGTGATCGTAAAGCCAAAAGATAATTACTTAACCAGGTACAGGTGTGGGGTGAAGGATACAGTAGCTCAGCACGCCAATAGGAGTTGCTGGGTTGACATTAAAGTGCTGGGTTGATCTGCTTGGTTAGTGACAGATGTGATATTTTGTAAAGAGCAATTACTACCCAATTACAGTTATATGACACTGTCATGCATTATTAGGTTTCCTGCTGCCGTTTGTCTTCTTACTATTTTTGTAACGTCTTACATTAAAAACATTTGACATTTAACCTTGCCTTGACATTGACCCTATTTGGATAAATTTTAATTTAATTCTGAAATCAAATTATATATTTATTTCAATAAATTTTGATATACTGTAAGTGTGTAATTATGAAGCAGAAACAACAAAACTATAATCAATCAAATTACTGCTTATTCAAGATATAAACCACTTAGGCTCATGTTATTACAGTAAATGAATAACAATTGGGGCAGAAACAGTAACTCATCACCTTGTTGTTAATTATTTTGCTATAATAGAAACACAACTAAATGTTTAATGAGAGAACAAATACACATCCAAACACTAATCACTACATTATGTACCTGTTGATCTCGTGTTGTACCAGTTCTTTTCTTTTTCCTGGTAGAAAAATTTACATTATGAAATTAATATTGAATACAGTATGATAAATCCACTAAACCTGTTACAGTAAGCACTTAACATACACCATATGGCTATAAATATGTGCACCCCTGATAATCACATTTATACAGGTATGAGGTTCTTCCCAAAACACTAACCACAAACTTAGCACAAGCACACAATTATATAGAATGACTCTGTATTGTGTAGCAATACAATTTCTCTTTCACTGGAACTAGAAGCCACAAACCTGTTCCAGCTTGACAACACCACACGTGACATTTATAAAGCGAGGTCTATGAAGACATGGATGTATTAATTAATTATTATTATAGCCTCACTTAAATTAATATTTTCTTACCTTATTAAAAAAAAGGTGATGATGAGAAAAATACACACAAACACAAAGCCTCCAACACTTGTGTACACAAATAAACTCCAAAACCCTGTGTGGACAATGATTTGACAATCATGATTTGAAATGTTTATTAGTGTGATTTTGATTTATAGATTTACATCACCAGCCTCACCATTTACAGTGACGGTCACTGCAGCTGATCTCTCAGAGCCGTGTTTATTCTGAGCCTCGCAGTAGTACTGTCCACTCTGTAGAGCTCTGTAACTCTGTCCAGATCCTACAGCTGAGGATTCATTCACCTTAAACCAGGTGTAGATCTCCACAGGTGGGTTAGCATCACTGCTGCAGGTCAGAGTCACTGAACTGCCCTCCACTATCTCACCAGAGGGACTGATGGACACTGACACATTCTTGGGAGGATCTAAAATAAAACAAAACAAAAAGTAAAAAAAAAATATATTTATTAATCAATTAATCAATATTAGCTGCACACTCAAAAAAAATAACTCGATGAATGAACATAATTAAATTATGGAAAGAATTTTCACCTGACTTAATGGCTTTCTTTCAGCATTAAGCAATTTTGTTGGCCCAAATTAATGTTCTTAGGTTCAGTCAAATTAATTTTATTAGGTTTATTTAACTTATTTACTACAGCTGCGTCCAACATAATTTAATACTGTTAACATAAATGAATAGCGTTGGTACAACAAATTTTTCAGTTGTAAATTAAGTTGATCCAACTTTCAAGCCCTGGTCAACAGAATTCTGAGGGAAGCATAAGACAAACGGGTAAAATAGAGATTTTTATTTTACACCAGCAGCAACTTACAAATGAAGTCTCAATTTGAAAATATGTACAAAACATAAAACACCACAAATAAGTATTATCATAGAAAAAAATATATACACCAACAAAAATGTTTTGTACTTTACTACTGTACGTTATGACTTTTAAATATGACGGTTAGAGACGGTTGGTCAGGAAACTCTTCAAGTCAGATGCAGACAGGACACTTTCACTCACAAACTCCTGTGAAAAAATAGAGAGATAAATATTCAATAAAATTCATAATACTTAATTCAGCAAATGAACAATATTTATACTTTGTTCCTCTCGCTTCACAACTCATGAGAACAGATCGAAACCAGAACCAAACCGCAGATTAAGCACGCGCATATAACCGTCGGTATTTTAAGTGTGATTAAAAATACAAGAAATAGCTTAAACCAAAATAACGTGACTAAACATCGCTAAACAGCAGGTGACATTTATGTTCAGTATTTCGTTTCTATTTAGAAAGATGTGAATTAATTCCTGCTTACCTTTTCCACACGCCCGCCAAACGTTTGTCTTCTAAACACGCTGTGTTCTCTTCTCACGATATCTTCTCGCGATATTTCCGGTTTTCATAGTGACAAGATCTCTTTGGTTTATCTCAACATGATTGAATCTAATACATGTTAAGTTGTTTAATTTTATGCAAATACAACATAATTTATCCATGTTCATTTTGGAAACATTAAATTATTTTGTACAAAACAAATATTACAGTACATGTAACAGGTAGCCATGTTCATTTTTTTCAGTTTTTTTGAATATGAAAAAAATGAGCAGGGAAAATTTGTCTCTAATCTAAGTCTATAATAATTTTATCTTTTATTGGCTGTAAGAAGATCTTTAGCTTTAACTTACACAGAACATTCAGAGTTACACTGCTGGACTCCTGACGTCCGACTTCATTACTGCACTTGCACTTGTACTCTCCACTGTCCTCAGAGCTGATTTTGGAGATGGTGTAGGTCTTTTCATTTCCTATTGATGTCATATCCTTAAACCAGGTGTAGCTCTCCACAGGTGGGTTAGCATCACTGCTGCAGGTCAGAATCACTGAACTGCCCTCCACTATCTCACCAGAGGGACTGATGGACACTGAGACATTCTTTGGTGAATCTAAAACAATACAAATTGAAAACAATTATACAATAAACAAAGAAATGAACATAGAACACTGATTTTAGCATTCCAGGAAGTAGCATTAACAACCTTTGCGTCATTTGCATTCCCACCAAAATGTATTTATAAAAACAATAAAAAGCAGGGGTATTGTTACTAATATTCTTATTGAAATAATTGAAGGTACATGATATGTATTAATGTCTTCAGTTTTTAACAGGGAAGTACATTTAAAAGTACATGATAGTGACTTTATGTGGTTAAATAATTAAAACAATAATTCAGTTTTGTTAATTATTATTATTATTATTATTATTATTATTATTATTATTATTATTATTATTATTAAAATAAACAATATAACAGATTAACAGTAAAATTGTACATTCTGACTCTCATAATGTTGAGACTATGTCTGTTCCTCGAGCTAAAAACTAATTTAGAAAGACTCAGAAAGTCTGTTTTAGTAAATTAATTAACATAAAAACCACAAACTCAGATCATACTGAATGCGCAGCCGGCACCTCTGATCTAAAGCTAGGACTGTTAAATATTAGATCTCTCGCATCTAAAGCAGTTATAGTTAATGAAATTATTACGGATCAGGAGTTTAATATACTCTGTTTAACAGAAACCTGGATTAAACAGGATAAGTATGTAGCTCTAAATGAAGCTAGTCCTCCTGGATACAGCTACATACACCAGCCTCGGTTAACTGGTAGAGGAGGAGGCGTCGCAGTTATTCACAATGATAATTTGACTATTGTACAAAAACACGGACACAAATTTAATTCATTTGAAATTCTTTATAGTAACATAAGTGTATTTAACTATATTAAGTCAGCTCAGTCGATTCCGCTAATTGTCATTTACAGACCTCCAGGGCCGTACTCTGAATTTCTTAGTGAATTTGCAGATTTCCTCTCAAACCTAGTCATTTCTGTAGACAAAGTGTTAATTGCTGGAGAATAATTAATTATAATTAATAATTAAGCGCTTATTATATTTATTTTGAAAACCCAGAAGACCCTCTGAGAACAGCATTTATGTCCATACTGGACTCGGCAGGAGTAAATCAGTGTGTAGTAGGACCCACTCATAAAGCAGGTCACACTTTAGATTTAATAATATTATTCGGATTAAGTATAAGAAATTTATTCACAATTACCGCTATCTGAAGTTATCTCAGATCGCTATCTTGTCTCAATTCAAGTGTGTCACAGTAATAATGTACGCACAGCGCCGTGCTACCGTATTAAACGTACATTCACATCAACTATCACACAGAGTTTTATCAGTAATCTCCCAGAACTACCAACTTCCATTAGATCAGAACAAAGGGCTAACCACTAAAGCTACGTCTTCTGGTCACCTCAGGTTAGTTCTTGACAGAATGACTAAGCCAGCCGCAGTGAACCCAGCGGATTACGCGCACCTCTGCGATGTGGTAGACAAGCTCATTAACAAGCTAACCGGGGAGATCGCTAATCTGTGCCGGGACCTTCAAGACGTCGCAGCCTTGCGCTGCCAGGTCGCGGAGCTCCGGCGGGAGAACCTTCTCCTATGCTCTGCCACGACCACCTACAGCCTTCACCACCACCACCACCACCGGATCTGTCGGATTTCCACCTCCTGACGTGGTTGACACCGGAGCCGGGGAACCCATGCAACTAGGACGCGCCTCCCTGACCGTGGCGGAACGCGAACGACAGTATCGAGGGGGTATGTGTGCCTATTGTGGGTCGGCGGCACACCAGCTGCAATCTGCCCAATTTGCCCGGGAAACGCGCAGTCCGGTGAGTGAGAGGAGAGACTCACCGGGCCCCCTCCACCTCTCCACCACAACCGACGCCACCATCTCAAGTTTCACGGTGCAGGTAAACCCCTAAATTGGCCACAAACGCGGCACCGCGTTCATCGATTCCGGTGCCGCTGGTAACTTCATTGACTCTAATTATGCCAAAGATTTGGAGGTGAAGATTGAGGCGTTATCCCAGACGGTAAAAATCACTTCGGTCGACGGTCGGCCCCTATCATCCAGCCTTATCACCCATCAGACCCAACCCATCATGCTCGCCATAGACCAGCACCAGGAACAGATCCAATTCCACCTCACGTCTATCTCATCACCGCCCATCATCCTCGGCTATCCCTGGCTCTTGCAGCACGATCCGATTATTTCATGGACCCGGAACCAGATCCTCCAGTGGGGGCTGACCTGCACCGAACTCAGGCACGGACTGGGACGTGTTCCAGGGAGTCCAAGGCCCCCGACGTCGACACCAACGCCATCCCTGTTGCCTATCGGGACTTGGCAGAAGTTTTTTGCAAGAGACGAGCTACCCACTTCCCACCTCATCGTCCATACAACCTGGCGATAGAACTTCAGCCGGGTTCCGTCCCTCCCCGCAGCCACCTGTACTCGTTATCCAACTAGGAGACACAGGCGATGGAGGAATCGCCTGCCGGGACGTTTGTACCACGTAGGTGACAAGGTATGGCTATAAACTAAAAACCTCCATCTGCACACTAAATCAAGAAAACTATCACCAAGGTTCATCGGACCATACCGCATCACTTTACGGATTAACCCTGTCACCTACCGGCTCCAGCTGCCTGCGGCGCTCCGGATCCACCCAGTCTTCTATACATCACAGCTAAAACCCTTCATCACCTCACCTCTGGTTACACCCACCCCCCCTGCTCCTCCGCCCCGAATCATTGACGGCGGTCCCGCCTACACCGTGCGACAGATCCTTGACTCGCGCCCTCGGGGCAGAGGCACCCAGTACCTGGTCGATTGGGAGGGCTACGGCCCCGAGGAGCGATTGTGGGTTTCAGCGTGGTTTATCCTCGACCCCAAGCTCATCCGGGACTACCATCACAGGGTATCCTCCACCTCAGGACCGTCTGGAGCCGGTCCTGGACAGGGGGGTACTGTCATGCACACTCAGCGGGCACGACCGGCACTAGGACCCAGAAGTTAAGCAGTCGCTAACCAGGAAGTATAAGAGGAGTAAACAAAACATAGCACCTCGCTCAGTCATTGAGTTTAGCCAATGCTACGTCGGATTCATTCGTCTGACCGTGAGTGTTCACTTTATTGGCTTTGTTTCCTGATCGAGTGTGTATTCATAGGACGGGGGTTAGATTGTTTTTTTCTCTTGCTCCCCATTTGTGAGAATCCTTAGATCAAATAGCGTGATTATCCTGCCTATTCGTGTTCTTCCGCGTTTGGGTTTACCATTCACGCAACAAAGGGCTAACCGCTAAAGCTACGTCTTCTGGTCACCTCAGGTTAGTTCTTGACATAGATAAGGTAGCTTCAGTTAAAAGAAAAATTATTAGAGATAAAAAACTTGCTCCCTGGTATAACGATCATACACGCACTTTAAAACAGACCACTCAGAAATTAGAACGTAAATGACGTCAAACTAAATTGTTAGTATTTCAAATAGCATGGAAGGAGAGCATCCTGAACTATAGAAAAGCTCTTAGTGTAGCTAGATCAACATATTTCTTCACTCTTATAGAAAATACTGTAACAAAAATAATCCTAGATTTTTATTTAATACCATAGCCAAATTAACCAGAAATAAGACCACTGCAGAAATCTCCACAACAACTTTGTGTAATAGTGAGGACTTCATGAACTTTTTGAATAATAAAATTGTAAATATTAGGCATAAAATTGAGGCTTTGGAACCAAATAATGAAATTTATGCTGATGTTAAACTAGCCATGTCAGATCGGAACCTAGAATACTTTACTCCCCTTGAAGAGAATGAGCTAATTTCACTCATGTCTTCTGCAAACTCATCAACCTGTATATTAGATCCTGTACGGACACAATTTCTTAAACAGATAGTACCAGCAATAACAGAACCGAAAAACAGAACAGAAAAATTAATTCCTCAGTCAGCATTGGGTATGTTCCAAAATATTTAAAATTAGCAGTTTAATAAACCGATTATTAAGAAACCTGACCTTGTTCCCTGTCAGCTGTCCAATTACAGGCCAATATAAAACCTCCCCTTTATCTCTAAGATTCTGGAAAAAATAGTAGCACAGCAACTATGCTCATATCTACATAGAAATAACATACATGAACTGTATCAGTCAGGATTTAGGCCTCATCATAGCACAGAGACAGCACTCGTTAAAGTAGTAAATGACCTTGTATTGGCCTCAGATCAAGGTTGTGTAACCATGCTTGTATTACTCGACCTCAGTGCAGCTTTTGACACCATTGACCATAGTATTCTTCTTCACAGATTAGAAAATGTAGTAGGAATTAAGGGTACAGCCCTCTCCTGGCTCAGATCGTATTTGACCGATCAGTATCAGTATGTAGACTTAAATGGTGATTATTTTGCATGTTCTCTAATGAACTTTGGTGTTCCACAGGGTTTAGTTTTAGGCCCACTGCTTTTTTCCCTTTACATGCTTCCTCTGGGCAACATAATCCGTAAGCATGGTATTAGTTTTAACCGTTATGCTGAAGACACACAGATATACATCTCAGCAAAACCTGATGGGATAAACCAGATTAATAAAGTTGAGCAATGTGTGCAGGACATAAGAGATTGGATGCTAATTAACTTCCTTCTGCTTAACCCAGATAGGACAGAAGTTCTAGTCATACATCTAGAAGTAAGATTCTGGATCACTCTATAACTTTAGATGGCCTTTCTGTTCCATCAAATGCAACAGTAAAAGACCTTGGTGTGATTATAGATTCCAGTCTTTTATTTGAAGCTCATGTAGATAATATTACCAGGATAGCATTCTTTCAGAAATATTGCCAAGATAAGAATTATATTGTCGCTAAATGATGCAGAAAAACTAGTTTATGCTTTTATCACCTCTAGGTTGGACTATTGTAATGCCCTACTGTCTGATTGTTTAACTAGGTGCATAAACAAGCAAAGGATGCAGGCTGCTTATCAGTACCGCGTATTATAAAAAACTACAGCTGGGGGCAGAGCTTTTTCTTACAACGCCCCAAAGTTATGGAATAGTTTCCAAATAATCTTCGGGACTCAGACACAGTCTCAGTGTTTAAGTCCAGGCTAAAATCCTATTTATTTAATCAAGCATTTTTATAAATAGATTTGCCTTAGGTAAAGGAGCAGATCTGGGGGACTTATGGACATAGAGTATTATGGTGAACTGGTATGTTTAGATGCTGTCTTCCCCACTCTCATTGATCACTCAGGTTTGTTGACGGTGAGGTGATTGGTTGCTTTCATCTCAGGAAGCCCTCATGTCTGTGTTTCCTTCTGGCTCTCCCTTTTAGTAATGCTGTTATAGTTAGTCCTGCCGGAGTCTCTGCTTGCACTCTACAGTTAATATACATTTACATTATACATTATGTGACTGTGACCATACCTAACTGCCATCTCTCCTCTTCTGCTCTCTCTCCCGTTCCTTCTCTTCCTTCTCTCCCCCTCTCTCTCTTTCCCTCTCTCTGTCGAGCTACACATGTCGTTCCTGAGCTGCAAGTGATCCAGACTCCCTCTGCCCTCCGGACCTGACTGACCCATCCTGGTGCCCCGCTTCTGGTTGGAGATCTTGTCGCATGGATGCCCGGTGTGTCTCTTTGGGATGCGCCTCGTGTCTGGGGATGGTTCTCGCAACCTAGAAGATGGTTCTGGCCTTGACTGGTGTTGGCAGCTGTTTCTCTGAGGACTTGCCAGTTCGATAGTTCATAGAAGTCTACCTGAGTTTTCAATAACTAACTGGACTCCATATTAACATCAATTAACATCAACTGTTATGCTGAACCGCCTACCAACTAACACACAGTATGAATGCAGATTAATTCCTGCTCTCTGTTTCACCCAGATGAGGATGGGTTCCCTGTTGAGTCCTCTCAAGGTTTCTTTCTACTACCATCTCAGGGAGTTTTTCCTTGCCACTGTCATCCTCGGCTTGCTTATCAAGGACTATCTGACCATTTTGATTCATACACATTCAAATTCCATACAAACATAAATAATTTTTTTTGGATTGTGTAAAGCTTCTTCGGGACAATGCAAATTGTTAAAAGCGCTATACAAATAAAATGTAATTAAATTGAATTGAATAAGCGTTAGGGAAGTTTCTTTCTTTCTTTCTTTCTTTCTTACTTTCTTTAACTGCTTTCATCTACTGTAACATTGTGTGTGGCTCTTATTGAATATGATACATACTCTAATAAATATTTAAAAGTGTCATTATATCAGTAAGTGTTTGTATCTTTCTCTTTACATGATCTGGAAGAGATTTTGTTAAAAGTGCAATAATTATATCTGTATTTTAATAATGAATAATAATCTCCTCTCTGTGTGCAAGTTTAAACACAAAGAGACACAATAAACCAGAAAAAACTGTATTGAAGTCAGTAAAGCATGTTTTTTTTACACTTTGTTCTCTCAAAGTGTTTTTCATCATTAGTTAGCATCGTTAGTTAGCAGGGGTAGCCCAGTGGTTAATGCATTGGACTATGGTTCACAAGATCACAGGTTCAAACCCCACAACCACTAAGTTGCCACTGTTGGGCCCTTTAGCAAGGCCCTTAACCCTCAACTGCTCAGATGTGTAATAAGATAAAAGTGTAAGTCGCTCTGGATAAGAGCGTCTGCCAAATGCCTAAATGTAGCCATTTTTTTTTTACTCTGGGAATAGACTTGGTTCTGCAAGAGGCCCAGGCTCTGTAAATAGGACCTAAAATCTTATGCATTACACAAATTGCAAAATACTGCTCCAACCAATCAGCAGGTCTGACACCTTTCCACTGGAGCATTAACTCTTTTCAGCAGTTATCAGGATCAGACTACATTTCACTCTTTATGTCAGTCAGCCTTGGCTGCCTATGACCCTGTTGCCAATTTTTTTTCTTCCTTAGAGCACTTTTGGCAGGCTCTGACTCAGTCATCTAAACAATTTGTCCCTTTCACAGTCATTAAATTAGTACTTTTGCCCATTTATTTCTTCCTCCATCTCCTCCAACTTCCAGTTTTATTTTCTGTCTATGCCCAGCCACTTGCAGATGCTATTGTAAGAAGATATTATAACTGTAGCTACTGTGACTAAGACCACATTGGGATGTCTAGATGACTGTAAACTATTTCAAAACCATACAATAGTTATTGTGGGATTTCCCTGGTGGTCCGGACATACCAAAAGTGCTCCTAGAAAAGAACACTGGTGAACCATCATCAGGGTCATGGGCGGCCGAGGCTCACTGATGCACATGGGGAGTGAGGGTTGACCCATGTAGTCTGATCCAATAGAAGAGCTAATGTAGCTCTATGAAAAAAGGTTAATGCTAGTTCCAATATAAAAGTGTCAGAACACACAATGAATCTTAGTGCATTACAGCATGTAACCTTCTAATATGATAAACAATTCTGTCCTACATAGAATAAAGGCAGTTCAAAGTTGAAGTTAATTTCTCTTTCTGCTTTTTTGAAAAAAAATACACCATGAGTGTTCTGACATTCCTGTCAATGCAAAATATTTTCTGGTCAATTTAGCTATTAAATACATAAAAAAAGGTAAATTAATCTCACATCTGACTCTGAGTGTGTGAGCAGGAGAGGGGAGATGTTCATATCCTCTTACAGCACAGCTATAACTGCCTGCATCCCCACTGCTGACCGACTGCAGATGGACTTTATTGCTCTTGATGGTGTTTGTGGTTAAATCACGGCTGGTTTTGTACCAAATGAATGTTGGATCAGTCAGACTGCAGGTGGTTTTACAAATCAGAATGGCTGATTGTCCCTCTGTCACTTCTGCAGGAGCGATCACCTGAAGATCTTAAACACAGAGAGACACATTACATCAGGAAAACTGTACTGAGGCCAATAAAGCATGAACTTTTACACTCTGCTCTCTTAAAGTGTTTTCTAGCTATTATTTTCAGTGTTTTTTCCAGTGTTAACAAACATCTCGTATCTGAACGCTAGCCATATTTTACCCTGAGCACCTATTGTTCAATTTATTAAGAACACATTAGAGAGGAAGAAAAATACTCTTCCTGATTCTCCTGTGTCTAAAGAGAGATTATGGCCTGAGTGATATATGTATAAAATAAGGTGATTTTATTACTGCAGGTGGTGTTACACACTATAACTGTTTTGTTTCCCTCCACCACCTTTACCAGGAATCTCTACTCAGAGCTCTGAGAGATCAGGAAATTCAGAACGAGTACATTTAGTACAAATAAATAATAATTCAGCTTGTGATGCTACTAGAACATTTGTTAAAAAAATAACAATAAAAGATATTAGATAAATTTAGATTTCGTGCACTTTAAACAATATATTTAGAGTTTGCATCCATAACACAAAACTGCATTATTTAAGTGATTATGTACAGTAAACAGAAATGCTGTTATTCATTATTAATTTTCATAAATCATTGTGATCTACATTACCTGTGACAGTGAGTCTCACTCCTGGAGAAAAGAGGTATTTATCTTTAGGTTTCTGTCCTAGGACTCTAATGAAGTATTGATGTTCATCTGTTTTCTTCACGTCACTCAGTCTGAGGGAGAAGTGTTTCTGTTTATCTCCTAAATACTCCACTCTGCCTGAGTAACCTGATACAGTACTCAGATCAGTCGGCTCTATACCCTGAACTGGGTCTATTAACCAAAATGCCTTATTCACTGTAAAATCTGTTGGGTGTGTGTACGAGCCATTTATAAACACTGTAGATCCTTTTAAAGCACAGAGATGTTCTGGGCTGTATGTCACACTCCATTTATTCCCAAGAGCTCCTGAAACATGACACATGAAAGAGGTTATTAGAGGTCATTATGCTAAATTTGATAAAACACTGAGTTAGCCTTACAGCTTCACTTCTCTCCTCTGAAACTCTGGGTTGGAGAAATAAACACACATGTCTACCACTGGCAGAAATCAATGTGCAGGATTTTAACTTTTCAAGGCTTATAAGTTAAAACCCATGAGTTAGAAGAATTCGTATTTTTACAGCACCCACTACTATTTAGTCTACATTCACATTTGTTTCTCTGTAAATCCTGTCCTATTCTGATTTTAACTACAATGTGTGACCTGGAGTTTTTGTCTAGTTGTTGTCTGTTTCAGAAACAGAACTGTGTTTTAGTTTAATGTCTCACACAATATCATTCCAAGTGAAGCACAGTGATATATCTCATTTACAACAAGCATCAAAATATGTGTAGTTGTGAGGATGTAAATGTGAGATTTACCTGAGATCATGAACAGAAAGACCAGATGAAATGGATAAAGCATTGTGAGGGAAAACACTGCTGGAGAACGTCTATGAAAATGAAATGAAAAAGTAGTCAGGATAAGAACAGAATATGATATATTAATCTGGAAAATATATACATATCCACTGTACATAGCATCCCAAAAAAAACATACTCAGCTGAGTTTGTCTATCTATCTATCTATCTATCTATCTATCTATCTATCTATCTATCTATCTATCTATCTATCTATCTATCTATCTATCCATTTTTTATACATTCCAATATTATCACCTTTAAACTCATTTAAACATGTGACAGTTTCATCAGAAAACATGAATCGAAGTCAAGTAAACAGAAAACAAACTAAATATCCACCTTCAGATGTATGAGACATGTTTGATAAATGAACAGAACTACATGTATTGACCCCTTTGGCCATCCACAATGCAGCCCTACAGTAGGACTGAACGTGTTCTCCTCTCTGTACTCTGGTGTACTCCTCCTCTTCGAATGTCAGTGTTTTCCATTTTTCCCAACACCCCTGATTTTACTCATCAGACAATAACCATTTTGTCCTTAGTTAATAAAGCAAAACATATTGTGAAAGCCACTGTTTAATGTCACTGATATAATCAAATAAAGTTTGTAAAGCATGTTTGTCACTGAGTTTCAGAGGCAGTTATATTAGAAAATCATCAGCATAATAATGGGACGAAAGTTTGTGTCTACTAATAATTAATCCCAAAGGGAGCATATCAACAACCAATCAAGTGCTTTCATGATCCACAGTGTCAAGTGCAGCAGTAAGATTAAAAAGCCACCATTACCAAAACAGTTTTTTTTTTTTTCCATCAATGCACATCTCCCTTGATTCTGAAGATAGTACACTAGTACACTTCTCCATTCCTCTGGGATTGTCTCACTCTCCAAAATCTTGTTAAACAAACTTGTCAGAAACTCTACTGCCACCTCTAATAAGCACTTCCATACCTCCACAGGTATGTCATCAGGACCAACAGCCTCTCCCCTCTTCATCCTCTTTAACACCCTCCTCACCTCACTCTTACTGATTTTTGCTACTTCCTGGTCCACAACAGTCACGTCTTCTACTCTTCGGCTTCTTTAATTTTCCTCATTCATCAACTCTTCAAAGTACTCCTTCCATCTTCCCAGCACCCTCATGGCACCTGTTAGTACATTTCCATCTCTATCTTTAATCACTCTGCTCATGCTGCACATCCTTCCCATCTCTATCTCTTTGCCTTGCAAACCTGTACAGATCCACCTCTCCCTCCTTACTGTCCAACCTAGCATACAAGTCCTCATATGCTCTTTGTTTGGCCTTCGCCACCTCTACCTTAACCGTCTCCCTGTCTACTCTCTTCAGTCCTCTCAGTGTCCCACTTTTTCTTAGTTAGCCTGTTTCCCTGTATACACTCCTAGACTTCCTCGTTTCACCACCAAGTCTCCTTG
This sequence comes from Clarias gariepinus, assembly GCF_024256425.1. Lineage (NCBI taxonomy): Eukaryota > Metazoa > Chordata > Actinopteri > Siluriformes > Clariidae > Clarias > Clarias gariepinus. Next base: position 4,675,372 of record NC_071117.1, read on the forward strand.
TACACTTTTCTCTTTCCTGAAGATACAAGTACCCCCCTACCTGTCTCCCTGATCACCGTAGCTGTAGTTGTCCAGTCAACTTAAAGCATCTCCTGACAATCCAGGGCCTGTATTAACTCTGCCCTAAAAACTGCACAACATTCTTCCTTTTTCAACTTCCACCACTTTGTCTTCTGCTCTGCCTTTGTCCTCTTTACCTTCCAAACCTGCCCATCACATTCTCATCACATCTGTTCCCTTCCCTAATATGTCCATTGAAGTCTGCACCAATCACCACTCTCTCACCTCTGGGGATGCTTTGTGTCACTTCATCTAACTGACTCCAACATTTCTTCCTCTCTTCTAACTCACATCCTACCTGTGGGGCATAACCACTAACATTGCACATTACACTATCAATTTCCAGCTTCAGACTCATCAACCTGCCTGATACTCTTATCACCTTTAGAACATTCCTTACAAGCTCCTCTTTCAGAATAACTCCTACTCCATTTCTTTTCCTATCCACACCATGGTAAAACAATTTGAACCCTGATCCAAAGCTTCTAGCCTAGCTACCTTTCCACCTGGTTTCTTGGACACACAGTATATCCACCTTCCTTCTCTGCATCATGTCAACCAACTCTCTTGCCCTCCCTGTCATAGTCCCAACATTCAAAGTCCCTACTGTCACTCCTTAACTCTTGCCTTTCCTCTTTTCTTTCTGCCTATGAACACGCCTTCCTCCTTTCCTTTTTTGACAAATAGTAGCCCAATTTCTATGATAAATACATAGAATATGCTAAAGACAAAAAAACTACCATAATGCCCCTGCAAATCACCCAAATCCTCATGAAGTACAAACAAACACACAACACAGCAAGTGCAAAAAAAAAGTCAAATACACTATGAAAAATGAACCTTTAAAGATCACTGTACAGCTCATTGTATGTTAATTCTTTCTGTGAAAAGTTTAAACCTATTTTGTCTCATATGTTCCAAAACCAAGGTGCTAATAAAAGGAGTAATGTAAAACGCCAGTATGAAATAAAACACAGGTGGTTAGAGCAAAAATATCTGCAGCAGTCTGAGGTGAGGGCATGTAAAATACCCTAAAAACAAATTGTAATTGTTTACTTATTTGCCAATTATGGTGGAAATAAGTATTTGGTCATCTACAAACAATATTTCTGACTGTCACAGACCTGTAATCTTTTCTTTAAGAGGCTTCTCTGTTATCAGTATAAAAGACACCTGTCCACAACCTTAAACAGTCACACTCCAAACTCCACTATGGCCAAGACCAAAGAGCTTTTAAAGGACACCAGAAACAAAATTGTAGACCTGCACTAGGATGGGAAGACTGAATCTGCAATAGGTAAGCAGCTTGGTTTAAAGAAATCAACTGTGGGAGCAATTATGAGAAAATGGAAGACATACAAGACCACTGATAATCTCCCTCAATCTGGGGCTCCATGCAAGATCTCACCCAGTGGGGTCAAAAAGATCACAAAAACTGTGAGCAAAAATCCTAGAACCACACAGGGGGAACTAGTGAATGACTTGAGCTGCGACCAAAGTAAGAAAGGCTACACTCAGCCGCCAGGGACTCAAATCCTGAAGTTCCAGACGTGTCCCACCTGCTTAAGACAGTACATGTACAGGCCCGTCTGAAGTTTGCTAGAGAGCATTTGGATGATCCAGAAGAGGTTTGGGAGAATGACATATGGTCAGATGGAACCAAAATAAAACTTAGTGTTTGGAGGAGAAAGAATGCTGGGTTGAATACAAAAAACACCATACCTACTGTAAAGCATGGGGGTGAAAACATCATGTTTTGGGGCTGTTTTTCTGCAAATGAACCAGGACGACTGATCCATGTAAAGGAAAAAATGAATGGGGCCGTGTATCATGAGATTTTGAGTGAAAACCTCATTCTATCAGCAAGGCCATTGATGAAAAAATGTGGCTGGGTCTTTCAGCATGACAATGATCCCAAACATACCACCTGGGCAACAAAGGAGTGGCTTTGTGAGAAGCATTTCAGGGTCCTAGAGTGGCCTATCCAGTTTCCAGATCTCAACACCATAAAAAATCTTTGGAGGCAGTTGAAAGTCTGTGTTGCCCAACGAAAGCCCAAAGCATCACTTCTCCAGAGAAGACCTTGTGAAGCCTTACAGAAAATGTTAGTTTTGTCAATGCCACATGCTATTGCCAACAAAGGGTATATAACAAAGTATTGAGATGAAATTGTTATTGACCAAATGCTTATTTTCTATTATAATTTGCAAATATTTTTTTTTACAAATTCTACAATGTGATTTTTCAGATTTTTTTTTTTTCTTATTTTGTCTCTCATAGTTGAGGTATACCTATGATGAAAATTACAAGCCTCTATCTTTTTGAGTGGGAGAACTTGCACAATTGATGGCTGACTAAATACTGTTTTGTCCCACTGTACATGTGCTGGATTTAATAATTTACTTTAAACAGGGAGTGTATTTGTCTGACAACAAAAGAAGTACACGTTAGTGTAAACAAGGCATAAGATACACAACCTTACAAAGTGTGCTTTCTTTGTATTAATAATTTAGAGTTCTGCTGTACAGATAGAAAGACAGACATGTACGTGGGTTTTAACCTGAAATATTAATATTACTGATTACATTAAATTTTTAGATTTAACAATTTAACTATCTCTAAAAACTCTTTACTCATCAACGATGCATACTATTCAATTAGAAACAAGTGCAACTTAAACTGGTAAAGCCGTCTCGAGTGTAGACTCTGGACTTTTAAATATAACAGCCACCCCTCTTTCCCAACCAGAAACTCACAGCGCACAGAGAAAAGAACAACAAGGGAAAAGAAGTTCCGAAAAAAAAAAAAAAACATTGTTTTTTATTTTTATTTTTGCCAGGTCGGCCTTAAACAGGTAAAAATCTAAATTGTGAAAACAGAATTAATGTTTTATTTATAAGGGGTCATAAGTTCGAGAGCGTCATCTGTAATAAAAGGCACATTTCAGACTGCACAGGTAAACAAGTGAAGTGGTGGAGATTCCCCTGCTTGCAGCTCTGTCTGGTCAACCATTCAGGTCAGAGACATGCTGACACAAAGTCAAAAGATTGTGGTAAAAAATAACTGCCATATGTGGTACAGAATGCATGCAGCAGATGATCAAAATGTTGCACAGATAAAGAAGTGAGATAGACATTAAAAGGAAATGTGGGGGAACCCACAGATTATAATTCATCAACCTTTTTTTTAAAGACGTGTTTAAAAGACTCATGCGATCATACATAATGTGCTTAAACAGAGCTGTCACGTTTGCATAATCAACATTAAAAACAATAAAAACAGAAATAAAAATGTACAAGATAATCAGACAGCAAGCCACAAACATCTCAAATTTCATCTCATCAGAAAAAGTTAACAAAGCTCGCAAAGTTCCCAATTTGGGAACATTAATTACAACCTGAATAAAGTAAGGGAAAAAAAAAAAAACTCTGCCTTCTATATTCACAAAAAGTACACATTATGAGGAAATTTAGTAACTTAAAGTAGAAAAAAATACTCTCTCTCTCTTACTGTGCCTTCTTGACCTTCATGTGCAGCGACCAAACTATAACTAAAGAAAAGCATGAGAGAGTCTGTGGTTAACAAGAGTTACAGTTAACACACCCTTTAGTTTCTTTTTTACTGCTCAACTAGTCCTGACATCTGAAATAATGAGCATATCACATTTTAATACATGAAATAATAATAATAATAATAATAATAATAATAATAATAAATAGATAGATAGATAAATAAATCTATAAAATAGTCTGTTGAGTATTGTGTGTTACTTACCTCTGTTTTTTACAAAATGATTTAATAATAATAATAATAAGTAGAAGAAGAAAAAGAAGAAGAAAAAGAAGAAGAAGAAGTAGAAGAAGAAGAAGGAGGTCTAGAAAAGAAAATATTGCTATATTTAAACCCATGCTAACGCATCAGCAGGACTGTCTCTGCATTAGAGTGAACCTGTACATGCATTGTGTCGGGGAGGTTTTAACACCAGTGTGTGAACAAATAACCCCACAACCTTTACAATTGAAAAAGTGAAACAACACACCATGAGAAACATACAGTACATGAAACTGTCACATTTAAAAGAAATAATTTATACACGTTATACAGTAAAAAGTAATTGCTGAATCTACTGTTAAACAATCTTGTAAATTTAAATGATTTTAGAAAATTTATTTAACCTGCTTAGACTGTGTAGTGTGAATTTTAGGTGGATGCAGTGGTTAAAAAAGAGCAAAATTAATACATAGTGACATCTATGATCCCGCTCTGAACAAATGTAGGAAATACTGTAGTACTTCAGGGTGTTGAGTGTGTTGTACTAAAGGCATGTTTAAACTGGTGCAAAAGTATTTTTAGTAAATATCTATCTATCTATCTATCTATCTATCTATCTATCTATCTATCTATCTATCTATCTATCTATTCGTGGCCAAAAGTTTCAAGAATTACATAAATATTGGAAATCGGAAAAGTTGCTGAGTAAATTTTTATAATAGCAATTTGCATATACTCCAGAATGTTATGAAGAGTGATCAGATGAATTGCATAGTCCGTCTTTGCCATGAAAATTAACTTAATCCCAAAAAAAACCTTTCCAATGCATTTCATTGCTGTCATTAAAGGACCTGCTGAGATCTTTTCAGTAATCGTCTTGTTAACTCAGGTGAGAATGTTGACGAGCACGAAGCTGGAGATTATTATGTCAGGCTGATTGGGTTAGAATGGCAGACTTGATATGTTAAAAGGAGGGTAATGCTTGAAATCATTGTTCTTCCATTGTTAACCACGGTGACCTGCAAAGAAAGGCGTGCAGCCATCATTATGTTGCATAAAAATAGCTTCACAGGCAAGGATATTGTGGCTACTAAGATTGCACCTAAATCAACAATTTATAGGATCATTAAGAACTTCAAGGAAAGAGGTTCAGTTCTTATTAAGAAGGCTTCAGGGCGTCCAAAAAAGTCCAGCAAGTGCCAGGATTATCTCCTAAAGAGGATTCAGCTGTGGGATCTGAGTGCCACCAGTGCAGAGCTCGCTCAGGAATGGCAGCAGGCAGGTGTGAGCGCCTCTGCACGCACAGTGAGGCGAAGACTTTTGAAAGATTGCCTGGTGTCAAGAAGGGCAGCAAAGAAGCGACTTTTCTCCTAAAAAAACATCAAGGACAGATTGATCTTCTGCAGAAAGTTTGGTGAATGGACTGCTGAGGACTGGGGCAAAGTCATATTCTTTGATGAAGCCACTTTCCGATTGTTTGGGGCATCTGGAAAAAGGCTTGTCCGGAGAAGAAAAGGTGAGTGATACCATCAGTCCTGTGTAAAGCATTCTGAGACCATTTATGTGTGGGGTTGCTTCTCATCCAAGGGAGAGGGCTAACTTACAATTTTGCCCAAAAACACAGCCATAAATAGAGAACCAAAACACCAACCAACAGCAACTTCTTCCAACAATCCAACAACAGTTTGGTGAAGAACAATGCATTTTCCAGCACGATGGAGCACCGTGCCATAAGGCAAAAGTGATAACTAAGTGGCTCGGGGACTAAAACATTGAAATTTTGGGTCCATGGCCTGGAAACTCCCCAGATCCTAATCCCATTGAGAACTTGTGTCAATCCTCAAGAGGCGGGTGGACAAACAAAAACCCACTAATTCTGACAAACTCCAAAAAGTGATTATGAAAGAACGGGTTGCTATCAGTCAGGATTTGGCCAAGAAGTTGATTGAGAGCATGCCCAGTCGAATTCCAGAGGTCCTGAAAAAGAAAGACCAACACTGCAAAAAACGTATGAAGTGCTTGTAATTATATTTCAGTACATCACAGAAACAACTGAAACAAAGATCTAAAAGCAGTTTAGCAGCAAACTTTGTCATTCTCAAAACTTTTGCACACACATATATATATATATATATATATATATATATATATATACTGTATATATATATATATATATATATATATATATATATATATATATATGTATATATATATATATACTGTATATATATTTTTTTTTTGAATACATTTGTTATTTGTTATGAAACCTATATAATCTTTTCAAATAGATTTGAATAAAAGTAATATATCAAATCTGATCAGTTTTATAATTTACATATAAATGTAACAGAATTTGCAAATGTATTTCTTAGCCCACATGAATGTATGATTCACCCATAAACAATTCAAAATTATATTTTGTGATCACATACACTTACAGACTGACAAATCTCAGTATTTCTATTTCATATTACATTGATGAGACGGTAAGAGTGGAAAAAGCTGGTGATGCAATTAGGAAATCCTGCACATACTGTCATGTTTAAGGAGGAAGCGAACGCAAATGCAGGGTTAGAAAAAATAACGAGGGTATTCTTTAATGAGTCCAAACAAAAAACACAGAACACAACAAAACTAAACACAACGAAAAACGGGATGGGGAAAATCTTCCCCAAGCCGGGTCTGCAGGCGGGAAAATGAAGAGTACTTAGGTCACACCAAACAAACTGGATTTACAGCCTTGCGAGGAACTCAGCGCTGCCTCTCGGTCAGCCTTGAACTTGAACTTTTCTCCGTGAGAGAACAAAAAAAGGATCTTCCGCCTGCAGACTCCCCCAGTCCTGGGTCAACACAAAAGACACACAATGATTAGACACAGGGGATAAACAAGACATGGTACAACAGTGAACAGACGAGGGGCTACGGGTTCGACTGGAATAAATAGGGACACACACGGGGTAGACACAGGTGCAGGTAATCTAGGAATCAAGGGGGACATGTAACACATGCAGACACACTAGGGGGAGACAAAGCGACGGCTCCAATACACATTGAAACGGCGTTAAGCCGGTCGAGGAGTGTTTCAGTGAGTTTTGTGCATATTCCGCCCAGAATAAGCAGTCTGCCCACTCATGTTGTCGACTACTACAATATGCCCGGAGGTACCTCCCGAGATCCTGGACAGTCCGCTCTGCCTGTCCATTAGATTCGGGGTGATAATCCGACGTTAGGCTAACAGTGGTCCCCAACTTCTGGAAGAAAGCTTTTCAGACTCTCGCGATGAATTGGGGACCACGATCTGAAACATGGAGATGGTATGTTCTCAAAACGCCGGGGTGTCCTGAAGAAAAGCTGGAATGTGCCTCTATCGTCACTCGTTCTCGAAGTGACTCCGGGACGTAGGTTCGGCCCGGTGGACAACCCCGCGGCACGGGTTGGGACCGCATCGCCTGGGTTATCTCCGAGTCGATATCCCACAGTACCGGAGCCACGACAAGTGACGGAGGCAATATGGGTTCAGGATCCGAATTCAGATCCGGCGTCGGGAAACAGCGGGATAGCGCATCCGCCTTTATATTTTTAGAACTGGGACGGTACGTGATGGTAAAATGGAAGCGCGTGAAAAACAGCGCCCATCGGGCTTGACGAGAGTTAAGTCTCTTTGCTTGTTGGCGGTACTCCAGATTCCTGTGATCTGTTAGTACCACAAATAAGTATTTAGCTCCCTCCAACCAATGCCTCCACTCCTCTAACGCCGCTTTGACTGCTAGCAGTTCGCGATTCCCGATATCATAATTGCGCTCGGCAGGTGTCAGTTTCCGCGAAAAAAAAGCACAGGGGTAGAGCTTTTCTGGGTGGCCGTGGCGCTGTGACAGCACTGCTCCCAACCCTACCTCCGACGCATCGACCTCGACTAAAAAGGGCTTCTCGGGATCAGGCAGTTTTAGAATAGGCGCGGAGGTGAAAGCTTGTTTTAGGCGCTGGAAAGCCGTACGTGCTTCCAGCGAAAACGCGCGTAGCCGTTGTGGTTTTCCCTTTAACAAACTGGTGAGCGGTGCTGCCATCATGCTAAAGCCCCTAATAAAGCGCCCATAGAAATTAGCAAACCCAAGAAAGCTCTGTAGTGCATTTACTGACTTGGGTTCCGGCCATTGTTGCACCGCCGTTACCTTGGCTGCATCCATTTCGACCCCCTGTGGCCCTATGTGATAGCCGAGGAATGCGATCTCACTCTGGTGGAATTTGATTTTTCAGCTTTCACATAGAGCCCGTGTTCCCGTAGTAGACGAAGGACGGCGGTTACATGATGGACGTGTTCGACATATGACTGTGAGTATATTAGAATATCATCTAAATATACTATAACAAAACAGTTCAACATATGCCGAAACACGTCATTCATGAACCCCTGAAACACCGCAGGTGCATTTACCAGTCCATAAGCCATCACGTTATATTGGTAATGACCTGATGTAGTGCTAAACGCAGTCTTCCATTCATCACCCTTGCGAAGACGAATGAGGTTATAGGCGCTGCGGAGGTCGAGTTCGGAAAATATGGATGCGCTGCGGAGCTGGTCGATAGCGGCCAGTACCAAGGGCAGAGGGTGCTTATATTTTACTGTGATTGCATTGAGCCCTCGATAATCAATACATGGACGTAGACCCCCGCCTTTTTTTTCGATAAAAAAGAAACCTGCCGACGCGGGTGACGTGGACCTGCTGATGAGCCCCTGACTGAGAGCCTCAGTCACGTATTCCTCCATGGCCCGAGTTTCTGCCACGGACAATGGATAAATGCGTGAGCAAGGCTGTGTTTTCCCTGGCAAGAGATCAATCGCGCAGTCCCACGGACGGTGAGGGGGAAGTCGTGCGGCTGCCCTAACGCTAAACACATCTTTAAACGAAGTGTACTCAGAATGCCCTGTGGTAGATACCTGGGCGGTCGGGCTTTCAATAGTGGTCGTTTGGACCGTTAACGTGGACGGTGTACAGAATTTAGCGCATCTTGGGGCCCAGGAAATGATGCGTGAGCCTGCCCAATCGATATTGGGATTGTGAGAACTGAGCCATGGTAAACCCAGTACGACGGCTTGGTCTAGCTGAGGAATCACAAAGAATTTTAATTCCTGAATTTTAATGACCGGGAAATTTTAACCGGAGGGGCACGGAAAGATGTTCAACAGGCGAATACGCTAAGGTTTTGCCATCTAGAGCCTTAATTGTGATCGGGTGCGGAAGCTTCGACACTGGAGCTTGCAGCGAGGAAAGGACAGCAGACGAGACGAAGTTTCCAGCCGACCCAGAATCTATTAGGGGAAACACAGAGACAGAACGATTATTATATGACAAGGTGGCCTGTAAACAAAAATTGTGGTGTGTGCGAGGTGGAGTGCGTGTAGTTACTTTAAGTAACAGACAGTTTCGGAGCTGGTGTGTACCCCCCCCACAGTATAAACATAACCCAGACGACAGCCTTCGGCGCCTCTCCTGGGCAGACAGGCGGGATGTGCCCACGTCCATGGGCTCCAGCGAGCTCTTCTCGCGCGGCTCGACGGGGGGTTTGCTGAGGCTGAGCTGTCGACACAGTTCAGACCCTCCGCTGGCTCCTTTCGCCGGATAAGGTCTGCGATGTCCGCGGAGGTGCTGGTCCAGCTTAATTGTACATCTAGCGACAAACCCGCGTCCCTGCATGCCAGCTCCAGCTGCAGGTCGGGGTGCAGTCCATCTCTGAACCTGGCGAGTAAGCTCTTGCTGCACCAGCCACTCTCCGCGGCGAGGATCCGAAATTTCACGGCGTAGTCCGCCACTGTAGATTGTCCTTGTTTCAGCCTCAGCAGTTGTTGTTCCCCCGTCCTTCCGTGGTCAGGATGGTCGAACACCGCGCAAAACTCGTGGAGAAACTGGTGGTAGCTGGACGTGGTGCTCCCGCCGGCGTTCCATACCGCGGCGGCCCAGTCCATCGCTGGCCCCGTTAGCTGTTGGATGACAAAACTGACCTTCTTTCCCTCTGAAAGATCGGGAAAGTCGGCCAGGTAGAGCTCGCAGGCCAAGAGGAATTTCTTGCACCCCTCGGGGTCTCCTGCGTATCTCTCCGGAGGGGCTGCCCGTGGTGGAGAGCGTGCGAACCGGCGTTGGGGCGTGGACAGGCGCGCCTGGCCAGTGGCGAGGTTCTGGACGCCGTGCGCCAGGTCGTTGACTGACCTAGCCAGCGTGTCGATCTGTCCTTGCTGCCGTCGGACGTAATCAAGGTAGGGGGGTTCATCTTCAGGGAGTCCCTGCTGCGTTCAGAAAGGTCTGTTCATCTGTCATGTTTAAGGAGGAAGCGAACGCAAATGCAGGGTTAGAAAAAATAACGAGGGTATTCTTTAATGAGTCCAAACAAAAAACACAGAACACAACAAAACTAAACACAACGAAAACCGGATGGGGAAAAGCTTCCACAGGCCGGGTCTGCAGGCAGGAAAATGAAGAGTACTTAGGTCACACCAAACAAACTGAATTTACAGCCTTGTGAGGAACACATCGCTGCCTCTCGGTCAGCATTGAACTTGAACTTTTCTCCGTGAGAGAACAAAAAAAGGATCTTCCGCCTGCAGACTCCCTCAGTCCTGGGTCAACACAAAAGACACACAATGATTAGACACAGGGGATAAACAAGACATGGTACAACAGTGAACAGACGAGGGGCTACGGGTTCGACTGGAATAAATAGGGACACACACGGGGTAGACACAGGTGCAGGTAATCTAGGAATCAAGGGGAACATGTTACACACGCAGACACACTAGGGGGAGACAAAGCGACGGCTCAGTAGACAGGTGAGCCAGATCTTACTCCCCAGGACTGAGGTGGCTCAGATGTGACACATATCAGACCACATCAATTTGGTTTGGGCTTTGTGGTCTACAGTCAGCGAAGGCCCCCAAAATGAGACACAATAATGAGACTGACAGACACAAAAAACTGAAATGTCATCAAATGGTTGATAACTAGAAAAGGAACCAGGATGAGCCCTTCTAGCAGAATAATCAGGCCCCATACTGGGCTAATATAACCCTTTTATACTGTATACAACTCTGTAGATAACGTCCATATGTATCTTCTGAGTGTTGTTGCAGTAGTGTTGCTGAATTAACTTTTGTAATCATCATGTAATTATTGATTATGGAAATTGTGTACAAGTAGATTTTCCTATGAAGAACCAGAATTCACTGGTTCATACAAAACCCTTCCATTACATTTCTGAACTGCATGTGCAGGAAGGAGACTGACAGAAAAATAAAACATCAACCCATTCAGTTTGCACAAACCTTACTGAAAACTGCAGTAATAAATAGGATACATTTTAGTCTATACCACTTCTTGTGTATACAGGGTCGGGGAGGGGCCGGAGCCGATCCCAGGAGACTCACGGCACAAGGCGGGGTACACCCTGGACACAAACTCACACTCAGTTACTCATACACTCATTCACTCACTTAGACTCATTCACTCACTCACACACACACACACACACACACACACACTCTGTGTGTGTGAGTTTCCAAGCTCTCACGTTCTCCACCCTTCATGTTTTTAGAATGCTGGGCGGAGTGCCAAGACACATACGCAGCTCTCGACCCCACTGGACAGACATCTGATAATGTGTATCACACAGTTACAGTGAGTGTTTAAATGAACAAACAAATAAATAAATAAATGAGCATTAGACAAAACATATTTGTAATATTTGTTTTATTTTATGATGTCACTAATGATAAAATATTTTTTGTAACTCCTTTAACCCATCCCAATCCCCACCCATGGAATCACAAAGCTCCATAAAAAGACACATTTTGACATGAAGATCAGTTAAGATAATTCAGCGCAGGGCTGGTTCTAGACAGGCACATATGGGGGGAGGGCAGTAAGAAATGTGAAGGGGGCATCATGTGTACACATCATGTTCGAGCAATGTTTTCCCCTGTGCTTATAGTAACAGTATTGTCCTTGCTGAATTGTGTTGTTAGGTGCATCAGAGGCTTGGAGAAGTGGATTGCACTTTGTCAGGCCTCTACCTTCAGACCTGTCCAACTTGGGTGTCCCACTGAAGACTAAGCTTCTGCTGGTACGGTATAGCTCTTAAGGTCACTGAGGCATGCAAACCCCCTAACCACAATAAGGTGTTAAAATTTGCTGGTTTTAAGACACCAAGCAGCTGCACTAGAAACTTTTCAGACTCAAAGAAGTGATGGCTTCTAATTTGACATGGCAGGTCTGATGCCTCAGTGCACAGGTCAACTGCAGCATCTTCGTCCTCTGTCATCTCAGATAGGATACTGAGAATATGGTTTTGATTTTCAACAATGCACTTTGTCACCTCATAGTGGCTTGTCCATTGGATTTCAAGCAGCCTTTTAAGATGAGGTGCATCATGTTTCTCAGACACATGGTGGTGCTGAAAAAAATTGTAGAGTGAACTAAAAAAATCTTTTTGCACATGGTTCACTCTGCATGGCATGCACAACTAGGTGCAGTTGGTGGTTGTAGCAGTGGATATATGGAACATAGCTTCTTTTGGAGCAGAGCTTGTACACCACCTCTTACCCAACTCATCACAGAAGCCCCATTATAACACTGGCTAAGTATGTTGTCAGCACTGCAGCCAGCATCAGAAAGGTGTGTCAATATCCCAGAGGTGATGTACTTGGTTGTGGCTGGACACATGCCTCTGTAGCCCCTTGTCTCGATCAAGGGCTGATTTCCAGTTGTTAAAACCAGTTAAAGTAAAAACAACATCCCTCTCATTAAAATGCTGCCATATTTCCGACAGGAGAAACAGAAGCAGGCATTTTGCTCAACAGAGTATTCTAGCCATGGTCGTGTGCGGTACCAGGCAGGATTAAATGATCTTAATGTTGTAGCAAATACATGCTTTGTGCAGCTACCCAGTACTGGCTGAGATGGTGCATTGCTATTTAAGTCACTGGGTAGCTGAGCAGGCTGCTTTGGGACAGCACATGTTGGGGGAGAAACAGGAGAAGCAGTGCTTACTGATGCTGATAGGGGAGTGCGCTGCAGCTGTGAATGAATATACACACACCAGAGGGACAGAGACATGGGGGAAATATAATACCGTATTATGTAGTGTCCCTTTTTTAGCTGATTTTTCTGCTACCGCAGATCATTTTATCGACTTGTACCATATTAATTTTGTGAGTATATCAACATGTGCTTTCTCAACATTTCAAAGTTTTGATTTGAGAGGGCAAGACATTTATTTGAGGGGGCGCTGCCCCCTCTTGCCCCTGCGAAGAGCCGCCCTCGTGACATATAATCAATGCATAAAAGTGATTGCATGATTGTGATGAAAGCATAAAAGTATTTTTCATTTACATAAGCTTTCAAGCACAGTACAGTGATGAGACTATTAGCTTCAGTTAAATGTTTAAATTGTGCAATTAATAAAGGGAGTTTTTACTTTTAGAACTGTGTTTTGTTATTCTACAAAATCAAAAGTCCCGGTTTCACTTGAATTTACAAACATTATAATTCAACACAACAGTTATCATATAGTTTATTATACATAAGCAAATACATAAATTATGGATATACTGAACCTTTGAATATTATCAATAAATATCCCCCCCCCCCCCCCCCCCCACACACACACACACACTTTTACTAGATTACAATTCAATTAAGCTGGATTCCAAGTTACAACTGTTTAAACAATCTTCTGCCCTTTTCCTCATTTCACTTCAGTAATGCTAACACTGATGCTCAAAACATGTTGCAAATCATAATCTCTTTTCTTGCAATAAAACATTCTGAAAATCTGGTGATGGTGAGAAGGTAATCCTGAACAGATGAATGTAAACATGTTTTTGTAGTTTAGCTGGACCTACTGGGATTTTAACTTCGGTTAAGTCATTCCTGGTGCTGAGATGTTTTACTGAATTCACATTTAAACATATCTTTAAATATTACAATTATCAATGGTTGCTTTAATTTAGTCCCCCTAGTTTACACTTGGTATAAATATAGCAATTATAATATGCACAAAAAGAAAAAAATATATTTTAACAATGGCTTATGTTAGTGTGTAAATCTGAAAAGGATTCAGAAGTTTTCTGCTGAGACCAGATGGAAGTTGTGCTGAGGTTGAATCAATGGGTGAATGGTGTTTATTTCACACTGCTGTAGATGGCACCGGGGTCTTCAGCATTCCTGGGCCTACAGAAGTAGAGTAAATGAGTAACTGTAGAAGATCATTTCCAGCTCTGTTACAGTGAAAGAAAAAGATCGGCTCCCCTCACCTGTAGTCAGCACCGGTGCGGGTAAATCTGACGCTAGCGTACTGAACCTCATCCTCACAGGCAGAAGCTTTCTCGGCAGAAGCCGTGTTCCCGGAGTCAGCAGCACTCTGACATTCAACACTGGCATAAAGACCTTCATTCTGATTGGGCGAGGCTGTATCGGGTGGAGGGTTGATTGGATTTCTTTCTGCTATATTGCTATATAAATCTTCCTAAGGTAAGAGAGATGACAGATGAAGGAGTGAAAATAGGGAACATCAACATCAGAGTTTTGGATTGTGGTTAGGTCAGTGTGTTAGGGGTTTGGGTGCAACGACAGGTCAAAGGTGTTTCCATTTTGCAGTTTCTCTATAACATGACAATCCAATTCTTTAAGTATAATTAATTGTAAGATTTAAGGGTTTGTTGACCAATTTTTTGTTAACATATTTGATTATGTAATAACTGTTAATAGCTGCTGCAACATACATGAGGATAACTTGTCTCATGTATGTTTCTTTGTTTCTTTCCTTAAATAACCGCATCTGGGACGAGGCCAACCAGACATTATTTATAACATACATATACACATGAAGTATACAACAACACAGAACTAGGGATGACACCACCTGGACCAAGTCCAGAGCAGAGAACCTGTGTGTTTGGGACAGTGTGTGACGGGATGAATGAATCCAGACGCGAAATCAAACAAACACAGGAAATGTGACTGAAATCAATTACTAATCAGAAGAGAACAGATGAGATACCAAGGGGTGAAGATAAAAGAGAAACCTGAAGAACAGGCAGGGTCAATAAGAAGTCAAAAGTACACGACTGAATAAAAACTGAGATGAGGTACAGCGGCATGATCTCCCTTTTCACTCTACAGTGGACCCTCTGATTCACAAGCGTAATTCTTCCTAAGTAATGGTCAAAATCCACTTTGGTCGTACTGTACATTATTCAATCATTTCCACACAAACTCATGTAAATTATGAATTAATGAATTTTTCGTCACTAAGAACTATATTTAACTTTTTGTTTATTTTGTTTAATCTCACTCTCTCACTCAACTTCTATACCGCTTTATCCTGTATTCAGGGTCACGGGTACCTGGAGCGTATCTCAGGAGACTTAGGGCCCGAGGCAGGGTACACCCTGGGCTGGCTGCCAAACCACCGCAGGGCACACACACACACACACACACACACACATACTCACACACTCATTCACACACTATGGGCAATTTGTGGCAGGAAACTGGAGTACCCGGAGGAAATCCACCAAGCACAGGGAGAACATGCAAACTCCATGCACACAGACGAAAATACAAAGCAAGATAAAAGTTTTAATTATAAAAAACAACACAGCATTAAATATAAGAAATCTGTATCTAGAAATACTTTTTTTTTTCTGTGCTGCACAAAAGAGACAGCATATCGTTATCGTTCACCAGGTGTAGCACTCTATTCGCCACAGATTTGTTCATACAATACTTTCCGGAAAAGACTTGGACGTTTCCATTTTGCACAAAACGCTTTCATCATGTGCACAATCCGCAACCATGGACTGAGCAAATGCTGATTCTGGGTGACACCAGCAAGCTTGGGATGATGGTTTTTGGGTTGTGTTGTGAGGAGGAGTTCATGAACAAAGACAAATTTAGACAATGTTTTTGGTCAAGACTGTACATGTTCTATTGTCACTTTTTCAAGACACTGTTCATACAGGCCATTTGGATGTTTCTCTATAACATGGAGTGTGCTGTTAAGGTTACTGTGACCTATTTACATCCTGCTAATGATTAATTGCTTATCGATTTTGATCCCCTTCTCCTTACCAAGTCTACTCTGTTTTGGATTGAATAGATGTCTCCCTTCAACTGCATTGTCTCACTGGTGTTGCTATTAATGTTTTTTTTTTTTTTTACTTCTGACTTTGATAATTTAATGCTTACGCAGCACCGACTGATTCTCTTGGCATGTTGATAAAGCTGAGAGATAATTACTTAACCAGGTGTGGGTGTGTGATGAAGGATAACTCAGCAAGTGAAAGAGAAACTGTGGTAGACAATTTTAAAGGGTAATCTTACATGGTAAATGTAGTCACGACGAGTCGCTTGCTGTGTTCTGTAGCTTCGATAGATTACAGTTACAACAACTTATTTTACTGTATTCCTTTTAGCTTACTGTCTCACGTTATCACGGTCAAAAGCTTGTGTGCTCCAAACCTTTCTGTATCCTTCCGTGTCTTAACAACAACTACAACTAACGTGCGTGATAGACATGGAACTGCATAACTGTGGGATGATGTCACAGAACAACACATGAAGTGATGTCACAATACAAATTATATTTATGATACTTAATGCTTAATGTTTGACTAATAAACTGAAATAAGATAAACAACAACAAATCACAAGAATGAAATATGGCCCTTACATTTCCAGCCCCTAATTGACAGGCAGGAAGACTGACAATTACACACATTTTTTGTTTTGTTGTTTTTTCCTTTTTTTTTTTACAATTGGGCCACAACATTTACTATTGGATTAAAATTTGAATTAACTTTCTTAACACTTTAGAATTAACTTTCTTAACACTTTAAACATTTTTTTTTTTTTTTTTTTTTAACGGTTTAACTTAAGGTATTCATATTGCTGCGTACCAAATGAAAGGAACATGACTACTTTATAAGGTAATTAACAGTCCATTTCACATATCAGGCACAGCTTATCGATGGGTCTTTCCAGGGTACTGGTTTTAGTTTTGACCAGTACACGTCTCACAAGTCCTTTTTTATCAGGGAACACTTTCGTGATCCGTCCGATGACCCATGAATTTCTTGGAGAAGACTCATCAATTATTAGAACTACGTCTCCAATCGAGAGGTTTTTTCTCACCTGAGACCATTTTTGGCGCTCCTGAAGCAAGGGCAAGTATTCACGCACCCATCGCTTCCAGAATAGGTCGGCAAGATACTGAATTTGCTTCCACTTGCGTCGTGCGTAAGTGTCCTCTTTTTTGAAAAGTCCAGGAGGCAAGTTTGGCTGTTTTTTCATCAGCAGCAGGTGGTTAGGTGTCAGGGGCTCCAGGTCTGTGGGATCGTTTGTAGCGGTGGTAAGGGGACGGTCATTTATTATAGCTTCCACCTCACACAGAAATGTGTGCAAGCTCTCATCGTTTAGTGTTTGTTCTTTTAGTACAGACCGCAAGATTTTTTTAACTGACCTTATCTGCCTTTCCCATATTCCACCGAAGTGAGACCCAGCAGGAGGATTAAATATCCATTGTATCCCCTTTTGCATGAGGACGCCTTCAATTTTTGACTGATTCCACTGTTGGATAGCTTTACGCAATTCAGTCTCAGCGCCTATGAAGTTTGTTCCATTATCACTTCTCATAACTGACACCTGGCCTCTTCTGCACATGAAGCGTCGAATAGCGTTTAAGCAGGAGTCTGTATCTAATGACTGCGCGACTTCAATATGCACGGCTCTTGTTGTCAGACAAGTAAACAATACGCCATATCTTTTAACATTACTTCTACCCCGTTTGACCTCGAAGGGTCCAAAATAGTCTACCCCTACGTTAGTGAACGGTGGGTGATCTGGTGTTATTCTATCGGGTGGCAGTTCTGACATTTTTTGTTCACTATTCTTCGCTCTGATCTTTCTGCATGTCACACAACTGGACAGAAACTTTCTCACAAGGGAATTTGCTGTCGGAATCCAGTATTTCTGCCGCAATTTTGAAAGCATATAATTCCTTCCACAATGTCCGACCTGTTCGTGAGTGTTTCTTAAGATTAAAGTTGTAATGTGTGAGTCTTTGGGTATAATGACAGGGTGTTTTGCATGCTCAGGCATTGCAGACCTACCAAGACGTCCTCCTACTCTTAGCACTCCATCCTGCATTACTGGATCTAGTTTGGAGAGACAACTGTTTCTTTTTACGGAAGCATTACCCTTTTGTAACATGGAAATTTCGTCTTTGAATTTTTGGTTTTGAACGAACTTAATGACTTCGTTTTCTGCCCTTGTTAAGTCCTTAATTGATAGAGACTTATGGTTTTCTATTATTGAGTTGTTTGCCTGTCCCTTAATCCTTTTCGTTCTCTGTTTAAGCATGTCTTTAACGCAAAGAATCCAGGCAACGGATCTTTTTAACTTATACCAGTCGGAGTGATATTTAATCAGTTTACTCACGGCATCTGTGCTCTCTGTAGTTTTTACGAGATTCGCTGAGGCTGAGTGTTTAATCTCAATGTCATCCTCTTTCGTCGACAGATCGTGAATGTTTTCAGGCCATTTACTCTCTGGTGTTTTAAGAAAGGGCGGACCATGGATCCAATTGTTGTTTTTCATGAATTTTTCACAGGAAACTCCTCTGGAAGCAGCGTCGGCTGGGTTTTTTAAAGTGTTGACGTACCTCCACTGCTGTGGCTTGGTTGACTCTCGTATGATGGAGATTCTGTTAGCGACAAAGGTTTTGAAGCGAAGTTTTTCATTAACAATGTATCTCAAAACAGTTGTGCTGTCGGTCCAAAACACAGAGTCCAGCAGTTCTATTTCCAGTTGACCTTTCAGCATTTTGTCGTTGTTTACGGCGACCACTGCCGCTGTCAATTCCATTCGGGGGATAGTAGTTTGTTTCAAGGGCGCTACGCGAGAATTCCCCATCATGAATGCACAGTGTGTAAGTCCATTAGCATTTACTAACCTAATATATGAGACAACTCCATATCCCATTTCATTTTCATCTGAGAAGTGGTGAAGTTGTGCTGTATTTGTGACTCCAAAGTCAACTGGTTTTACGCATCTTGCTACACTAAACTCAGACAATTGATGCAACTCTTGTAGCCAGGCCCTCCATCTTTTTATAAATTGTTCGGGAATGTCATCGTCCCAAGCGAGTCTCTCTTTACATAACTGCTGCATTAAGATCTTAGCTGGCAGTATGACTGGTGCAAGGAAGCCTAAGGGGTCATAAATTGAACTAGTGACTGACAAGATTCCTCTTCTAGTCACAGGCCGCTCTTTTAAACTAATCTTGAACTTGAGCGTGTCTGAATTAATACACCACAGCACCCCTAGAGCCCTCTCAACAGGGAGTACGTCTTTACTCAGATCTAAGTCCCTCATGTCTTTAATTCTCTCACCCTCAGGGATGGAAGCTAGCAATGTACGACTATTACTTGCCCACTTGGTGAGGTGAAACCCTCCACTTGCGCACAGTTTGGTGAGATTACTATATAGCGCAACTGCTTGACTATGACTAGAGACAGACTTCAAGCAGTCGTCTACATAAAAGTTTTTAAGTACTGTGTTGACTGCCTCGGCAGATGCATTGCTGCGGTTTTCTTCTGCTGTTTTCCTAAGGGCGAAGTTAGCTACACTTGGAGATGATTTTGCACCAAACAAATGAACAACCATTTTATACTCAACCAAGTCCTGACTCACGTCTCCTTTCGGCCACCACAGGAAACGCAACAAGTCTGTGTCCTTTTCCGGAACTCTGACCTGATAGTACATGGCTTCCACATCTGCCATCATAGCAACTTCTTCTTGTCTAAAGCGTGCGAGCACCCCAATGAGTGAGTTTGTCAGGTCGGGTCCCTGCAGAAGCTCGCTATTTAATGATATTCCCTGATAGCTAGCAGCACAGTCAAAGACTACCCTTAGCTTTTTCTTTTGAGGATGGTACACACCATGGTGAGGTATGTACCACACCTGCCCGTCTTGTCGACTTAGGTGGGGTGTGGGGACCTTGACTGCATGACCCTTCTCAAACATGTCATTCATGAAGTTTAAATACTCTTTGTGAAAGGAGCGGTTATGCTTAAACTTCCGTTTGAGGTTCAGTGCGCGCTGCATGGCTGCGCTTCGGTTATTGGGCATTTGAATAGCTGCTTTCTTAAATGGGAGACCGATGTAGAAGTGATTATCGGTAAATTGCAGGGAGTTAGTTACAGAGTCTAAAAACTGATAGTCCTCTTGTGACAACTCAGCTTTGTCATCACAGTTCCGTTCAGGAAAATCATGGTTGTACTGTTGTATCAGCATTTGTTCCACACTTTCGATGGAGACTCTGTTGACTGCAACGCTCACTTGCTCATTGTTACATGTGCCTTCCTCGACCGACTCTCGAAGAGGTCCATTTATGGTCCATCCAAGAGCAGTCTTTACTGCATATGGCCCATTGTGCCTGCTGTTAATTACTCGCCATGGTTCTAGGAGCCTGTGCTCTTTGTTACCTATGAGAATTTCAACTCCAGCATTAATGTAAGGCAGTTTTACTTCGCTGAGGTATGGCCACTTATCAATGTCGTGCTGTTGTGGAATATTTTCCACTGAGACTGGGATACTCTTTTGTGTGAACACTTTGGGGAGTTCAACAAAGGTGTTTTCTTCCAGACTGCTAACCTCTAGATCAGTAAGCACATAGCTTTTTACTTGTTTCTTCGCGTTCAGGGTGCTTAACATGATGTCAATTTTTTTACCTTGTACGTTTAATCGCCTTGCTAGTGACTCTGTACAAAATGTAGCAGAGCTACCTGGGTCCATAAAGGCGTATACTTTTACTGTCTTGTTGCCCTTTTTGGACTTTATTTTAACAGGTACTATGGAGAGAATACAGTCATCTCCAGCCCCGACATACGCACTCGTTTCGTGACTCGCTGCAACAGGCAATGTTTGAACTGGTTCGGTTTCGTCAGCCTTTGCGATCGCTTGAGCTGTGTCTTTTGCTGCAATGTGTAGCATGCGAGGATGTTTCTTTGAGCACAGCTGACAGGTAATTTTCTTCGTGCAGTCTTTGCTTAAATGTCCTTTTACTAAACAGCCAAAGCAGAATCCATTCTTTTTTAGAAAGTCCAATTTGACCTTATATGTCTCATTGTTAAACTTGTGGCATTCGTCTAGGGTATGATCTTGCTCACAGGATGCACAAGGTTTAGTGAAGGCACTAATAACTAATGCACCACTACTCTTTACTGTGATTGAGTCTCTATGAACTTTACCAACCTGTTTTACGCCGGTCGCAAAGCTGCTGCCCCTCTTTTCTTCAGTTTTTTGCTTGAATCCTGGAGAGGATTTGCTGCTGTGTTTTTTACCACTAGTCGTTGTACCACTAGTCGAAACGTTCAGGTCTCCAAAGAGTGGGTTGGACATTACCTTTGCTTCTCGTTCTACGAAGTTCATCAGCTGCACGAACTTAGCTCTTTCCTGATTGCGCTCCTCGTACTTGTATACGTGGCTTCTCCATTTTTCACGCAATTTGTAGGGCAGTTTTGAGGCAACACCTCTCAAGTTGGTAGCATTGTCTAGCTCATCCATGTAATCGATGCTTGACATGGTATTGTAACATTCTACTAGGAACAGGGAGAAGGCTTTTAGCGACTTTCCGTCCTCTGACTTTATTTCCGGCCAGTTGAGTGCCTTTTGCATCAGCGTTGTAGCGATTATTTGTCTATTTCCGAAATTGTCATGTAACAGTTTCATAGCCTCTGCGTAGCCACGATGTTCTGGCATGAGCAGGCAGCTTCTCACTAGGTTCTTAGGCTGTCCTTCAGTATACTGCTCGAGAAAGAACAGCCTATCATGATTGCTATCGGTGTTGGTTTCGATGGCGTGTTTAAAGGCTCTTACGAAGGACGTGAACTCAAGAGGGTCACCATAGAATGGAGGAACGTTGCGCGAGGGTAAGGAATGTTGCCTCTGACTCTTTGCAAACATTTCTGTAAGATCTGCCTGAAGTGGCATCCTACCCTGAGGCTCCACTATGTCAGTGTTGTAAAGTGAGTGTTCGTTACCTTGGGTGGGCCGTTCCATTAGGGTGCTTGACATTATGGGTTTGGCACTCACTGGCATGCTTAAGTGGGTTGCTCGGAGGCGTGATGGCAGCTCGAGGTATTCCGTTGCCGAACTGTGGTTGCAGTGGTCGTTTTGCTCTGGTTCCGAGGGGCGTGCACCACTCGTTTCGACGACCACGCTCCGTCTGGCAGGATGTTGTTTTTTGCGGTTCTGGTAAGAATTTAGTTCAGCATCGGCCATTGCAAGCGCCGTTTCCATTTCCAGCCTTTCCTTTTGTGCCTTTAATTGTGCTTGTTTAGCCTTTAGTTGTGCTTTCAATTGCTCTTCCTCAATCTTTAATCTTGCTTTCAATTGCTCTTCCTCAGCCTTTAATTGTGCTTCCTCCAGCTCCAGCGCCTGCCGATGGCTTAAAGTTGCTGCTTTAGCCAGCAAAGCTGCTCTATTGGCTTCTGCCTTTTTTAGTCGAGCTTCGGATGCTGCTGACGTTAAGGACCTCTTGGATGCCGATGACGTTACGCTTCCTTGCCTTTGGGGGGCGGGCGTCTTACGCTCCGCCATTGACACACTGTCGTTTGGCGAAACTCCATCGTCAACTGTTTGAGACGGCTTAAAGCGATTACTAGTGTCGGCGATCCACGACTCCACTCTTACCATGAATTCTGAGCAGCGCGTTAATCTAGGGTGAAACCAGTGCTGCTGATCAGTTTCACGCTCTTCAACCTTTGCGCACGATCGCACTTTTACATTACTTTCAATAAAGTCGTTTAGCAGCGCTTTGTATTGGCGGCGCTTGGCTTTAACGTCATGCAAATTACAAGCATTGTCCATAAGCGCCTCTAGTTCATTGTATAATACAGTCAACTGACTCCACTTGCCTTCTCTGGCGCTCTTCAGTTCGTCGAAAACCATCACCAGCTCAAATTCGGCGATAGCGGCGTCGTCCTCGCCGTGTGACATGGTGAAGTTTAAGGCAGGCAAGTCCTCTTCTCGCTTTCGGTTTCGGTTGATGCGCGTTTTTGAAGTCGCACGCGCGCTCTTCACAATCTTAAGTCACTTATCTTCATTTCTGCGGCGGAGCAAGCTTTTGACTTTAATGTAGGTGCATGTTATTCACAAGTTCTGACGCGTGTCTTTAGTTACACAGTGTCACTGACGACATCAGACGTTTCGTTGATTTCTTTGTCTCTTGTTTATTTTCAACATCAAAAACAACGGTTGTTACAGTTTCTTGCATAAATCCACTGTAGTCACGACGAGTCGCTTGCTGTGTTCTGTAGCTTCGATAGATTACAGTTACAACAACTTATTTTACTGTATTCCTTTTAGCTTACTGTCTCACGTTATCACGGTCAAAAGCTTGTGTGCTCCAAACCTTTCTGTATCCTTCCGTGTCTTAACAACAACTACAACTAACGTGCGTGATAGACATGGAACTGCATAACTGTGGGATGATGTCACAGAACAACACATGAAGTGATGTCACAATACAAATTATATTTATGATACTTAATGCTTAATGTTTGACTAATAAACTGAAATAAGATAAACAACAACAAATCACAAGAATGAAATATGGCCCTTACAGTAAAGAAAATGCTTGTGTATGTGTCAAGTCCAATCTTTAGGTGCTACTTAGCAGTTATAGTGATGACAGAAGGGCCTGCAAAATAACTGCTAGAGCAACATGTTCCCCTTAGAGAGAAAGTTAACAAGGTGGGGGATCCATAATTTCAACACCCCGCTTTAGACAGGAGGATGGGGAACATCTGTCCATCAACATAGACATTTCATATAAATGCAAGTAATCTTTAGTGTACTGTATATTGCAGTGTGAGAGAGGCGGAAGTTCCTCTCACATATGCACTTTGTGTTTGTGTAACAGAGATGTCCTGTGCAGTCTCTAATAAACTCTTTTGCTCTTATTGTGACTTGGACTGAGCCTAGGATTTATTTAAATAATTTCCATCAGAAAACTTAGTTAACCAGGTACATGTGTGGGGTAAAGGATAGCACAGCACACTGAGAAAAATTGGGGGGGAGGGGGGTGGGGTTGTGACAGATGCTGTATTGATGGGAAGAGACATTACAACCCAATTACAGTTATACTGTACGTATCATTGGGTTTCCTGTTCACGTTTGTCTTCTTAATATTTTAATGCTTGAAATACCTAACAGTATAAACAGACTACGGCTGGGAGGTGGGTGCCTGTTTGTTATGTTCGTTTTTCTCCTGTTTTTTTTGTTAGTAGGGAGGGAAGATTTTGTATCTTTTTATTTATAATTTTTCTAAGTTAGTTTTGCGATCGGTAGTTAGTTTTGTTCATTGTATTTTCTTTTGGAGTTTCCCCTCCGGAAGGCTATGCTGTTTTTGTCCATTTTAATTTATTAAATTTCTTCTCTTGCATTCAAACTGTGTTTTTTGGTCGTGAAACTTTGGGGAGTGAGAGCGGGGACCCCAGGGATCTTCTAAAGAGGATCCCTGTTTACTTGTTACGGTTAATTTATTTCTCTTTGAGTAGGGGTTTAATTTTATTCGTAACAATAGAAACATTACTAAGTGTTTAAATGACAAATACACATCTCTACATTATGTACCTGTTGATCTCGTGTTGTACCAGTTCTTTTCTTTTTCCTGGAAGAGAAAATGACATTTCAGTATTATTACAGTAAATAATAATATAATAAATATAAATATGATAAATTTATTAATCCTGTTAGACTAAGTGTTACACTTTTAAGAATAAGACGGTGCTCGTCCTTGGGGCAACGCTTTTATTTCTCTAAAATAATTATATGAAAACACTTAACCCTCGTAATGTCCTCCCGTTTGACTTACACCTTTTGTCCTCTGGGGTCAAAATGACCCCACCTCCTATGACTGTTAATTAAAACATGAAGTAAAAATTGTCAATTAATTCTGTGTTTCACCTTTAATCTACCTGCATTCTGAACCATTACCACAATTTATTTCATTAGTTTTGAAATTTAGGACCAATACACTATTATATAAAAGTATACCCTGTTATTTAGTGGAAATAAAATAAAAAGATACATTTATTTTAATTTTATATTATGTTGACTATTTTACTTATCACAGCGTGGTACATGTAAAAGTTTAGTGAGGAGGTTGTTTTTAAATCATTAGAACTTTTTGCATGACAGCAAATAATCATACTTGTCGTCCTCTGGGGTCAAAATGACCCCACCTTTTTTGACTGGTATTTATAGCATATAATAAAATTTGTCAATTAATTCGGTGTTCCACTATTAATCTACCTGCATTCCAACACATTAGCAATTTTTTTCCTTTTGTTTTGAAATTTAGGGCCAATAGACCATCATTATGTCAAGTATTCCCTGTTTTTCACTGAAAATTAAATAAATTTATAAATTTTTTACATTTATTATTTTGACTATTTGACTTTTCACAGAGTAATATGTGTAAAGGTTTAGTGAGGAGGTTGTTTGTGAATCATTTAAACTTTTTTAATGACGGCACATAATCACACCTATTGTCTTCTGGGGTCAAAATGACCCCATTTGGTTTGACTGGTTATACAGCATAAGTATACATGACCACTCACCTCTGTGTTTCACTTTTTAGCCAACTTTATTTAAACTCATTAGAATTGACATTGACTTACTTGACATATAAAACTTGTAAACATTCTTTTCAAAAACATTAAATTTTTCAAATCAGTCTGAATGTGCCCTCAGTTGCACCCAAAGCAGGTAGTAATGGCATGATTTTTGCATATGTATGCATTGCATTATATGCACGTTTTGGATGTTTTAAGATCACTTTTGCGAGGGCAAAATTTGCACCTACTCCTTTTGAGTGATGAGCTACTGTATGAGTGGGATATGAGCAAGGGGGAGCTGCTGCAGAGTTAGAGCTGGAGCACAACCACTGGATCTCCATAACCAATTTTTCCATTTGTTGCCATACACATGTT